>NC_060149.1:529635223-530258765 GCF_021461385.2 Schistocerca piceifrons
AGCTTACATACTTTTCTTGCCGTGTCAAGATATCGCAGTTCCAAGGCGGCATCCAGTCTTACGGTGGGCGGTGGTCATATTGTTTTTACTCATCGATGTAGTATAACAACAAGCCACTGGATTTTCAACCAGCTTTGTCACGTTGCATGTCGGGAGCCAAACCAGATACGAGCAAATCCAGTCATGCGGTTGACTTTTCTATCCGAGTAGCGATGTTTTCTCATCTAGTTGACCTTGTATCTCAAAACTGTTAAATGTATGCATTTGTGGCATGGTGGCACAAAGCCAATACTTTCTTATACATTTAGTTAATCGTGTAAGTTTTTCCCCTAATGACTTTTTTATTTATACCAGTTTAATGTTTCTGTCGCGTTTTCATTTCTCTTGGATACGCCAACTGTTGAAAATGACATTGGCCCGAAAAGTCACCAGCGTGAAGAACGAAAGATCACGCTGCCGTCACATTTGTCTGAAGATGGTGTCATTTAAACTTAGAGTCATCTTCTTTATTGAGTATTTTAGGCCGTGGAAAATGCACATATACTTCGAGTTACCCTTCTCTATAAATACCTTTTTTATTCCTTGCAGATGGGTAATGAAGAAACACAACTTTCCAACATTCTCAGCACCTTCATAAAGATGGTAGAAAGCTTAAGGCACAGTTAAGTATATGTCAAGTGGCTAGCTTGGCGGTTCACACATGATATTAGTGAAACAAGGATGGAAAATTTTCTGATTTACTCGAACTGCTGAAAATCTTTGTGGGTACTGTTTCCCACTGTTCCTCGACCTCTTAGCGTGAGATGTAACATGAGAATTTCATTATTATACGTAAACGAAGAGTCAATCCACGGAATGGCGTTACGCCTTTTCCCAAACCCTAATAAGCTGAGAAACCAACGATCACCACAAAAAGTTGTGGTCTCTTTTCTGAGATGTACTTGTTTTGACTATTTTGTGGCTCTCCCTTCTCGTCTTGAACATACCTGTAGAGACCCAGTGTTTCTTTGAAGAGTTCCTAGTGCTACATTTAATTAATTTCTTGGGAAACTCGACTTTCAGATACGGTTTTGCGCTGCCATTATTACACGTTAGACCTCAATTGATCTTGCTTGCCCGGTCGATTTTAGTTTCTCGCAGCTTCAATTAATACACACGAATAGTGCCTATAAATCACTGTTACAGTTTCATTACCACGGTGAAGTGAGGTTGTCTGTACCTCTGCTTCTTTGATTAAGAGACAGTAGGTTTTCCTTATCGATATCGCTAAACTTGGAAGGAAGTGGAAGAGAAGAAGGAGAAGGAGAAGAAGAAAGAGAAGGAGAGGATTGCTGAAACAGAGATTAAAAAAACCGTATTCACGCTAATAATGCTGATATATTAAACGTGCCTAGACCACACACCTTGTGGAAAAAAGAGCAACGTGATCATTGATTGGAGGTTATTTTACTGCAGCATTTTGCAGGCCAGCAATGGCTCGAAAACTTGGAATGAGTAAAGACGCACAGTTATTCCTATGCACAGAATTTGTGTTTTACCACCAGCCATTGTGTACGATAGCCATTGCCACTAAAAGAGAGAGTGGGCAGAACAGTTTACAAATTAGCCATCTACGCAGAATACTTACTTGGTCAGGTCAATACTTCTTTCGCTTCATCGACACTGCATCGCATCGCTCACATGAACCAAAGTTTTAAAAAGCAAGTAGCAACTCGTTAAACCTTCCACGATTAAAATGCGGCCTAGCTAGTGTGCGGAACACAACACGATTATGGAAGCTAGCACAATCCACATTTCCAGAATAACAACCAGAAGCGATATTAGGAACCTGATTTACGAAAAACCATATTTGAGAGCCCTTGTAAACGTAACAATAGTGAACTGCTGATGAGGTGTGGTGGTCCATTTGAAGCAGTCAATAACGCTACTGAATGGAGAACAGGTGAAAAAAGTAGGTAGATTTAAAATCGTTGTGGAGAAAGATTAAATACGATTTCTCCCTTCGAGGAAACTCATGCGATTAACGCCGACGCTGGTTTAACTGCTTAACGACTACAGTGCCATATAAAAAACTCCCAGCAGCGTGAGTACAACCAGGCAAGCTTTCACGCTACCATGAGGCTGAACCGCTGAACGGCTAAGGCAGAGTGACTGGTTGCAGCGCTCGACTCTGGTGACCTTGACTCGTTAATGGGGACAAAGGCACTGGACAACTTGTTGCGCGTTAAGCAGCGCCAGCCGCTCCCGACCCGCTCGTTTTAAGATCGCTGCAGCTGTAATACTTTGGCTGTGCTATCTCCCTCTCTCTCTCTCTCTCTCTCTCTCTCTCTCTCTCTGTGTGTGTGTGTGTGTGTGTGTGTGTGTGTGTGTGTGCGTGTCTTCTCCATTCTCTCCTTCCCATTGCAATAGTTATATGGTGCTTGTAATAGTAATAGTATAGGATTAATAGTGGAAATAGGAAAGATACAAAAAGGAGCAGTGCGAAAGAGTCACGCCTGTTCAACCAACTCCAATGGCAGACGCTGCAAGACAGGTGTTCTGCAGCACAATGTGGTGTACTGTTCAAATTCCATGAGCGTACATTTCTAGAATAGTCAACCAATATATTGCTACCTCCTATATATATATCTCCCGGAAAGACCACAAAGATAAAATCGGGAAGATTCGAGCCCACTCAGCGAGTTTCCAGAAATCTTTCGCCCCACGAACCATGTTCGACTGGAATTGGGAAAGGCGAAGGTCACACTGGGTAAAAAGTACCCTCCGTCACACACCGTAATGTGGCTTGCAGGGTATACATGTTGATGTATATGTATTCAGGAATTTTCCACAATGATTTGTATTTATTCTTAATTCGGCTCATGCGGAAGACTTGATTTTTTTGTGTTCCGCGATGTTCGGTGTTTTTAGTTGAATAAACTGATGTTACTGGTTTCATCGTTGGTACGTCAGTGTAGAAGGTGTCAAAAAGTAAGCTGAGCGAATAATTGTGTGTCTTCGTGGCTGAACGGTAAAGTACTTATTTATGGATCCAGAACTCCCGGGTTAGATTCCCGGCCAGTCAAAGGATTTTTATTCTTACTTCTTTCAGCTCTGGCAATACTGGTTAATGTGAAAAAGTACCGAGTTGTACCGCGGTTCCGAATCCTCGTTGAACTGGCTCTCCGTAAGTCAGTTCGAAGGGCCGAGGAAGGCAACGGTGTACACCTGTACCAACTTCAATAGGCCTATGAATAGTAATCACTGTGATGTTAAAACTAGCCTCCAGTTTGACGAGTGCATTACCTTGAGTGAATAATCCGTGCATTTCACAGTTTTATTGAAATACACAATCCGAATTCCAGTATTGCGTTTCTACACGAGTGATATCACGTGTGTGGGACGAATTCGCTTCGAAATTCTACATATAAATATTTTAGATTCAATTTAAACGTGCTGCTGACTTCGTTTCCCCATTATGCCAGTAGCTTTAACTGCTGTTATCAAAATTACCGTGTGTGTCGCGATATATTGTGTATTTTCGACCGTTGAATGCCGCAGAAAAGGAAATTCGCAGTATATCATCTATTCTAAGAAACATTTGTGCGAATCCAGATTTCAGTTCTGAGAGGACGTGGAAGGGGGTGGTTGAATTGCAGTTTAATTTTCTCCCCCCTCCCCCCCTCAAATATAATTTGACGTCACCTCCATTTTTAATGTGCCACACGCGACTAGGATTTATTGGAAAAGAATCTCTCCGAAGATTTGAGAACTCATAATATAGTGGCAACAAGCACAAACAACTTAGGCAACGTTAAAATGTGGGAGGGGCATTTTTTTCCCGGCCAATTTCGGTTGAAAATTGCAGAATTTGTTGTGTGACATTGTGGAATATTCTCACTGCAGCCGCTGCAGTTTCATGAAGTTCCAATTGGTGGCGGCGCTATGCGAAGCCTTCAGAATGGGTTCCGTAACGAAGATGAATTGCAATCAGATAGCTGTCATTGAGTTATTTTTGACGGAGAAACAGATCATCGCAGATATTCATAGACGCTTGCAGAATGTCTACGGATACCTGGCAGTGAACAAAAGCTCGGCGAGTCGTTGGGCGAGTCGTCTACCATCATCGCAACAAGATCTCGTAGAGCTGTCCGATCTCCTGCGTGCCGGCCGGCCGCACACGGCTGTAACTCCTGCAATGTTAAAACGTGCGGACACTCTCATTCGAGATGGTAGACGGATCACAGTCAGACACCTCGCTCCTCGACTGGACGTCTTTGCTGGTAGTGCTGACACACTAGTCCACCAGCTGGGTACTCACAAGTGTGTACCCTCTCGATTCCCCGCTGCCCAACACAAGGCCATAAAGAGCAACGAAGGGCCATCTGTGCGGAATTGCTTGCGCGTTACAGGCTGATGGTGACAATTTTTTCACGAACATCGTCACAAGCGATGAAACATGGGTCCAGCACTTTGAGCCTGAAACAAAACGGCAATCCAAGGAGTGGCAGCACACCACATCTCCTCCAAAGAAAAAGTTCAAACCCGCACCCTCTGTCGGTAAAATTACGGCGACGGTCTTCTGGGACTCTGAAGGGATTATTCTCTTTGATGTCCTCCAATACCCAAGAAAGTAAATAGGAGTAATCCACTGAATTACAGACCCATTTCCCTAACGTCGATTTACAGTAGGGTTTTGGAATGTCTGTTGTGCTCCAACATTATGAATTACCTCGAAGAAGTCCGCCCCCGATAGCTGAGTGGTCAGCGCCACAGAATGTCAATTCTAAGTGCCCGGGTTCGATTCCCGACTGGGTCGGAGTTTTTCTCCGCTGAGGGACTGGGTGTTGTCTTGTCTTAACCATCCTCATTTCACCCCCATCGATGCGCAAGTCGCCGAAGTGGCGTCAAATCGATGACTTGCACCCGGCGAACGCTCTCCCCGACGGGAGGCCCTAGTCACACGACATTCACATTCACCTCGAAGAAAATGATTTATTGACCAACAGTCAGCACGGATTCGGAAAATATCGCTGTTGTGAAACTCAGCTAGCTCTATATTCTCAGGAAGTAATGAGTGCTTTCGACAGACGTCGTCAAATTGATTCCACAGTTTTAAATTTCCAGAAGGCTATGGACATCGTTTCTCACAAGTCACTTCTAATCAAATTGCGTACCTATGGAGTATCGTCCCAGTTGTGTGACTGGATTCGTGATTTCCTGTCAGAAAGGTAACAGTTCGTCATAATCGACGGAAAATCATCGGGTAGAATGGAAGTAGTAACAGGCGTTCTCCAAGGAAGTGTTACAGGCCCTCTGCTGTTGCTGTTCTACACTGAAGAGCCATGCGTTTTCAAACACAGAGATATGTAAACTGGCAGAATACGACGCTAGCGTCGGCAACGCCTATGTAAGACAACAAGTGTCTGGCGCAGTTGTTAGATCGGTTACTGCTGCTACAATGGCAAGTTATCAATCTATAAGAGAGTTTGAACGTAGTGTTATAGGCGGTGCACGAGCGGTGGGACACTGCATATCCGAGGTAGCAATGAAGAGGGGATTTTTCCGTATGACCATTTCATGAGTGCACCGTAAATATCAGGAATTCGGTAAAACATCAAATCTCCGACATCGATGTGGCCGGAAAAAAATCCTGCAAGAACGGGACCAACGACGACCGAAGCGTATTGCTCAACGTGACAGAAGCGTAACCCCGCCGTAAATTGCTGCAGATTCAACGGTGTACCATCAACAAGTGGCAGCGTGCGAACCGTTCAACGAAACATCATCGATATGGGCTTTCGGAGCCGAAGGCCCCCTCATGTACCCTTGATGACTGCACGACAGACGCCTCACCTTGGCCCGTCAACACCGACATTGGACTGTCGATGACAGGAAACATGTTTCCTGGTCGGTCGAGTCTTGTTTCAAATTGTATCGAGCGGGTGGGCGTGTACGGGTACGGAGACAACCTAATGAATCCGTTGGACCCTGAATGTCAGCAGGGGACTGTTCAAGCTGGTGGAGGCTCTGTAACGCTGTGGGGCGTGTGCAGTTGGAGTAATATGAGACCCCTGATATGTCTAGATATGTCTCTGACAGGTGACACGTACGTAAGCATCCTGACTGATCATCTGCATCCATTCATGTCCATTGTGCACTCCGACAGACTTTGGCAATTCCAGCAGGACAATGCGACACCCCACACGTCCAGAATTGTTATAGAGTGGCTTCAGGAACACTCCCCATGCATGAAAATTATTGAGCATATCTGGGATGCCTTGCAACGTGCTGTTTGGAAGGGATCTCCACTCCCTCGCATTCTTACGGATATATGGACAGCCGTGCGGGATTCATGGTGTCATTTCCCTTCATCACTACTTCAGACATTAGTCGAGTCCGTGCCACGTCGTACTGCTGCACTTCTGCTTGCTCGCGGGGACCCCACTCGGTATTAGGCAGGTATATCAGTTTCTTTGGCCCTTCAGTGTACGTATATTAACGATTTAAGAGACAATTGTTGCAACTCTCTTGGACTGTCTGCAGATGATGATGTCATTTACCGTCTTGTAAAGTCATCAGATGATCAAAACTAACTGCAAAATGATGTAGACGAGAGACCTGTATGGTGCAAAAAGTGGCAATTCAGTCTAAATAAAAAATAGTTTTAAGTCATTAGCATGACTACTAAAAGGAATCCGCTAAATTTCGGTTACACGATAAATTACACAATTCGAAAGGCTGTAGACTCAACTAAATATTTACAATTACAAATAATTTAAATTGGGACGATCACATAGATAATGATGAGGTGAAAAGCAAACAAGTCTGCGATTTATTGACAGAAAACTTAGAAAATGTAATACGTCTAATAAAGAGACTGCTTACCTTACACTTGTCCGTTGTCCGTCCTCTTCTAGAGTACTGCTGTGCGGTGTGCGATCTGCATCAGATAGGAACAATGGAGTACATCGAAAAATTTCAAAGAAGGGCAACTCGTTTTGTATTATCGTGAAGAGTGCCACAGGTATCATAGGCGACTGAGGTGGCAATCATTACAACAAAGGAGATTTTCATCGCGACAGGATCTTCTCATTAAAGTTCAATCACCAACTTTCTTTTCAGAGTGTTTGAATATTTTGTTGGCGCCCATTCACACAGGGAGAAATGATCGTAGTAACAAACTAACAAGGGGAGGCCGCCAATTGTGAAATTCAGATTCGATTCATACTGCGCATAATAAAAGCTCATGGCCAGAGGTGTAATGTGGCAAAGCACCAAGATGCACTTCTCAGCCGTTATCGAGAAAATCGACAGTTAAAAGAAACCGTTGCGGGGAAATACTCTCTACGATTATTATTTCTCTACAGCGTCGTGGCGCAGCGGTAAGCGCTCGGGTTCGTATTCCGAAGGTCGCCGAATCGAATCTCGCGCTATGCAACTTCTTTTTTTTTAGTATTTGTTTTTTATAATTCATATATATATATATATATATATATATATATATATATATATATATATATATATAATTCCCGGCAATCAGTTGCAACAATTATGCATATAATAAGTTGTTGAAAGTCGTATGTCATGGAAAAACTGGCGACTTCGAACATCATTATGTTTTCCGCAAACAAAGTTGTATTTCACAAATGTTATTAATTGTCTTCATAATGTTAACCACGTATAGTTAACGGAAGACGTAGAAACGATATTCCGAAACGAATACGTATAGCGTAAGTCAAACGTTCGAATTAGAATAGAGACCCCACGAACACAAATTTGCTGTGGCAGGTATGAAACATAAACTCCGTTACTCGCTCGTTACACTTGAATGACAGATGTTGAATGGGCCGAAACGAGCCGCCGCATAACAGCGTAGTTGCCTGCTAACTTCGAAAGAAGGTAGATGCGGTCCCTAGCGCAACTTATTAACATCGTCGAAAATCAGTGCGGAAGAGAGAGAGAGAGAGAGAGATTTGAATTACAAAAAACTAATAATAAAAAAAAATTGCACCGCGCGAGATTCGATCCGGCGACCTTCGGATTACGAACCCGAGCGCTTACCGCTGCGCCACGACGCTGTATAACATTACTAATCGTCGAGAGTATTTCACCGCAACGGTTTCTTTTAACTGCCGATTTTCTCGACAACGGCTGAGAAGTGCATCTTGGTGCTTTGCCACATTACACTTCTGGCCATGAGCTTTTATTATGCACAGTATGAATCGAATCTGAATTTCACAATTGGCGGCCTCCCCTTGTAAGAGAAATCAAAGCCCGCACGGAAAGATTTAAGCGTTGGATATTTCCGTGCGCTGTTCAAGAGTGGAGCACTAGAGAAGTAGCTTAAGGTGGTTTGATGAATCCTCTGCCGGTGAATTGCAGAACAATCATTTAGCCAAAACTGAGCAGCAGATTCCAAGACGGCTATGCACAGCAAGAGGCCGAAAGTTTTACGATCTGTTCCTAAGATCTCTATCTCGAACAGAGTCGTTTCCGAGATACAGACGTTCAAAGTTACCCTACTTGCACACGTAAAAGACGAACGTAAAATCCGGTGTGAGGCGATGGCTTGATTTACAAAGTGACGTAGCACGGAGAAATAGGCTGTAAAGTGTCTACGAGATCACCAATGCTTCTGGAAGTCCATGTTGTAGTACTGAGGCATAAGCAACACGCCTAAAACCCGTTCTGAAGTGTAAAATTAGTTTTTCGTTATTTCAGTCTCACAGAAATAAATTATCAATATTTTACTGGCCCACAAGGTTATTTTCATACGAGTGACATGCCTTGCTGTGGCAGGGAAAAGAAGGGAACCAGCTGAAAAATGCTCCTATCAGTGCACAAGAAAGACGAATACGCTCCTGTTTAAAAGACTCTGACTGTTAAGCGGGGTACCAGTTGCCTCCTTCTACCCTCCACAGCAGCTGTAAAATTTTGCCAAAAATCTGACTACTGAACATTACAGTTTAAGTCCAAAATGACCACTGGCAGTGGGAACACACGCTTTCAGTCTGGCATGGAACGACTGCTGCACACGTGCTATCATTTCAGCTTAGATGTCCGAACAGGCTGCGGTAATACGTCGTTGCATAACATCGGGTGTTGGTTGGTTGTTTTGGGGAAGGAGACCAAAACATCGGGTGTAATTGGTATGTCCTTGTAGGCAGTGCCTTTCAGTTTTCTCTGCATAAAAATGTCCTCAGGAATTGGATCTGGGAAACGGACCGACCAATCCATCGATTTGGAAACAATTCGTAAAGACATGCTGTAATACTTCGTGCACTATGGACTAGACAGAAATCATGCTAGTATCACAGACTTCTGCTCGTCTGCAGAGTAACGTCCCCTTGCATCCAGCGTGGAAGACTGTATGTTAGGAGGCTCGATACGTGTGCGTGTTTAGTATTCCGTCTATGAAAAACAAGCCTCTAAGCTAATGATTCACTATCACACACCTCACGTATACTCTCCATGGACGCTGAGGTATCACCTGACGAAGCCAACGGGGATTGTCAACAGACCAGTGATGCATATTTTGGCGGTTTACCGGGCCATGATTGGTAAATGTGGCTACATCATTAAAGAAGATACATGATACGTCTGGAGTATCCAGTCTTAACGTCCATGTACAGAAGTTAAAACGATTCTCATAATCATTTCCATGCTGCTCTTGATGGAGAGAGATGTGATATGGATAGACCCTACGTCAGTAGAGAATGCGTAGGGCACTTGCTTGACTCATGCCACTTCCTCGTGCAACTGCGCGGGAGCTAACGTGCGGATCAAGTGCAACAGCAGTAACAACTATTAATTTCCACTTCTTCTGGAAAGGCCACTTGGCAGCTTGACCTTGTACGTGTATCCCTGAACGTGAAAACGCACATGTTCCTACAGCTTGCTTTCAATGGAAACGTCAGTCTTTCTAATCATCTTGTGGATGTTGCAGTTCTTCCTATTTCCGTGCTGTCCGCAGCTCGTGGTCGTGCGGTAGCGTTCTCGCTTCCCACGTCCGGGTTCGATTCCCCGCGGGGTCAGGGATTTTCTCTACCTCGTGATGACTGGGTGTTGTTTTATGTCCTTAGGTTAGTTAGGTTTAAGTAGTTCTAAGCTCTAGGGGATTGATGACCATAGATGTTTAGTCCCATAGTGCTCAGAGCCATTTGAACCATTTTTTTTATTTCCGTGCTCGCTAAGAAAATTGGTGAGGAGTTCCGCCTTATGCGAAACATCTTTGTAGTTTTTTTTCTTCCAGACATGTTTCAACACTTTTTATGTTTTCTTCAGTGAGTTTATTTGTTTATTTTCCCTCTCACAGGAAGCTGTTGAATATTTATGCTAGTTGCTTTGCCGGCCGTTGTGGCCGAGCGGTTCTAGGCACTTCAGTCTGGAACCGCGCGACCGCTACGGTCGCAGGTTCGAATCCTGCCTCGGGCATGGACGTGTGTGATGTCCTTAGGTTAGTTAGGTTTAAGTAGTTCTAAGTTCTAGGGGACTGATGACCTCAGATGTTAAGTCCCATAGTGCTCAGAGCCAAGCTAGTTGCTTTGGGTCTACTACGCAATCTAGAGCTTGTCGTAGTTTTTGATGTTGCGGTGTTTTAATTTCTTTGTGTCGAAGTAACACGTTTATTTATGGAGCTTTTGACGTTACAGTCCATATTCTACGTTTTGTTCGCCAAGCACAGAGTTTTCGCCGTCGTTACGAGTTCAGTATTTCTAATGGATCTAGATGACGACTCACAAAAACCTCCGCTAAACTTATGTATCATTGTTACCTATTTGTTGTCTATCGACCGACCTTGCGTCACTAATAAAACTGATATGCAGATTTGCGCACTCATTAATGACATGCTTTCTACCTGCTCAGATAGCGTAACGTAAAGTGAACTAGCTTGTAAGACAGGGAGATGATCGATTCCGCGCGGTGTGTTAACGACCCCATTCGGCGCACCGGCCATCCCCAGAGTGGTTTTTAGGCTTTTTCCGACGCTCGTTTAGGGAAATGCTGGAGTGGTCTCCATTTTCCGCCTCAGGCAGTACGGCACACAAACGGGTAAAATGCGATAGCACACGGAACAAAATTCTCACTTTTCACAGATAGACAGCGCCCACAACTTCCTTCCCTTAGGTAACCTTGACGGCTGTGGCCTCAGAAAGGGCGTCCATCTGCAAAGTTAAATAATAAAATCCTTGAAAAGCGGACCCCATACTAGAAAGGATGAAAGTTAGCGGATATAAAGAAAGAAAGATTGATTCTCAAAGTTTATGAATTACTCCTTAACCTCAAGTGTGGCATATTCTTTAAGTAATGTGAATGTTTTGCTGCCATACGTTGAGGGTGTGGTATGATAACAGCCCCCGGGAAGAGTCTTCCAGAAAACCGAAGATCCTATCAGTTCGCCGCTTTGGGCTCTAGTAGATAGGCTCTTTTCTAATCTAGGAAATCATGCTTTATTCACGTATAAAAAGACAAAAAAATACTGAATGGAATTTTGTTATCATGTAAGAGATAACTGAGTTGAAAACACACAAATACAAACAGACGAACAAAAGCACTTTCAGGGATACCTGTGTGCACCAGGGTACATCAGGCACAATACCCTCCGCCCCTTCACGTATCGGTCAGCCAAGCAGCCTCGTTTTCCAGTTGAAACACAGGTACCTAAGGCCGGTGCGCCCTCAGTACATGCCTTCAGCGGAGGTTCCGCGTATGCAGCCGGCCGCGGTGGCCGTGCGGTTCTAGGCACTGCAGTCCGGAACCGTGGGACTGCTACGGTCGCAGGTTCGAATCCTGCCTCGGGCATGGATGTGTGTGATGTCCTTAGGTTAGTTAGGTTTAAGTAGTTCTAAGTTCTAGGGGACTGATGACCTAAGATGTTAAGTCCCATAGTGCTCAGAGCCATTTGAACCATTTTTCCGCGTATGCAGTTGACTTGATTACTGTTAAGTCAGACGAATCGAAGCCGCAGAACTGTATGTGTTCTTCCCTCGTCTTCGAGATATATTATTATTGTGTAAAAATGCGGCGTGCAACATTTAGGCCCTTTAAATACACTCTTTTAAAACCAGAAGTACCGGGAACTATCACAGTCTCTTCAAATTTAATCCCGTGTCCCTCGTTTAAGCAATGTCCTCCTACTGCTGATTTTTCAGGCTGTTGTAGCCTCGTGTGACGGCGATATTCCACGTACCTCTCCTGAACTGTGAGAATCGAACGGCCGATAAAGCCTTCCCATAATGACACGGAATTTTATATAGACAATACTTCCTCAGATCATCTTTGTCGGAGCCGAGTAATGCTCTAATCTTGGAAGGTGGACGGAACACACTCTTAATATTTCATAAAATTCTTCCAAACGTGAGCGATATTCCTCCAGAATAAGGAATTAAGGCCAAAGATCTACGGTCCTCTTCATGCATCTTTGGGGATGGTCCTAACTTCACAGCCCAGTGAATATGCTTCTCAGAACACCCACTTTCCTTAAAAACAGTCTCAAATGTGGAAGTTCAAGGGTTGAATTGTCACCGTCGGAAATGGCATATACTCTCCGTACCAGAACCCTGAGAACGTCCGCCCCCGGTAGCTGAGTGGATAGCCGGCACGGTAGCTCAGCGTGTTCAGTCAGAGGGTTGCGTACCCTCTGTAATAAAAAAACTGAGTTAATCGATCATCAACGAACTTAATCGGATGTCTTACGACGTCCGCCCCGAGCAGTTACAACGAACAAAAGCGAACAAAACGAGGGAGGAAAAAAAAAAAAAAGTGGTCAGCGCGACGGACTGTCAATCCTACGGGCTCGGGTTCGATTCCCGGCTGGGTCGGAGATTTTTCTCCGCTCAGGGACTGGGTGTTTTGTTGTCCTAATCATCATCATTTCATCCCCATTAAAATTATTAAGCCCTAAGAAAACGCCGCTATGTTGATGATGTGGATGGCGGCTTTTACCGAACAGATATCGATCGGTGTGTGTCGGCTTTCGGTGAATACTATGGCCCAGAATACCATCGTGTCATTTGTAAACAGTGACGTTCAAAGTCGAAATCTCCCATTTCTTCCGACTCCCATCATAAATTTAACACTGAGATACAGACAGCTGAAGCGGTCCAAAATCTGTTGAGAGCATGAAGTCAGTGTCTCCAGACAAAAAACGCATCAGCGTATCTCCAGGAGCACGTTGATTGCAAATCTGAAGTCCTCAGCGTCCTATCCTCGAAGTCCTCCATGAATAAATTGGTGACGATGGACGATAAAGGACTATCTATACCCACTCCGTCATTCTGCTAAATAAATGTTGCCATTAAATGAAAAATACGTAGAAGTCACCAGTTGACGACAGGGTTTCACGAATTTTTCATCGAGTTTTTCAGCTATCAGACATAAGGACTCTTCCAAAAGGACTCGTGTAAATGGAGATACCACATCAAAACTTATTAGCAAATCCGAAGAACCCGGCATTAAAGATTACAACTGTCGGATTAAATCCACCGAACTGGAGATACGGTGTACACACTTGCAAACATGTGGCTTAAGAACAGATATTAATTACTTCGCCAGGTTGTAAGTGGGTGCACGCAAATTACTAACTAAGCTGCGTAAGGGAACCCTCCCTTATGTATCTTTAGTACATCATACAACCTAGATGGAATGGCGGCACCAGGATGAAGTTTCTTGCGTAAATCTTCCGACAACATGCCCTGTTTCAAAAGGGAAACTCTTAATTCTTTCTTTGAAGTCGCTACATAACCTTCTGTAAGCCAGTTCGTTAGGTAGTGAATCCACTTGAGGACGTAATCGTCCTGTATCAAAACAGTTGTGGCATTTCCCTTGTCATCTGGTGAAACTATTACTTCATCATCATTCCTAAGGAAACGAATAGCTGCTCTCTCCGCGGAACACTTCTTGCCTTATTTCTTCCGCCTGGTATTTAGGGAGGCTGTGTCTCGCATGCTCTACAAAGCAGATAAATTCTGTAACAAGAAGTCTTCTTGGAGTGGAAGCAAAATTTAATCTTTTCTCCAACACTACCACCGTGGACCCATCGAACTCCTTACTGGAAAGATTAGACAGTGCGTCGAGGTGTATCCCCATCCGATACTGCAGGATGAGAAAGAAGAAGTTCGTATTTGGACGACTGCCTGGGAACGGCACGCATGTGTGTCTAGTCTGATAGTGCTCATGTGGAACAATCAACCTACTCCCATACTTATCTTGAAAACTGCGGTGATAGATTCAAATGTAAGGAAAACAAATTTCTGAAAATAATATTCAGCTGTCTAACGGGTATCACAAACACAGTTTCTTGGATAAAATTCACACGCTTTTATTTACAGTACTGCCATGCAGCCAAGCTGGCAGAGATAAAGACTTAACTTCCTCTGTCGCATTTACAGTTGTTCGTCTAACTGGACACTGTTCTTGGTTCAGTGACTAGTCGCTTCTATTAACTGATGACTGTGGTGGAGGCGTCGATGGCAGACTTCCAAGATCCGTCGTGCCTTCTGCTCGCATCACTCCGTGCACCGACTTAGCTTCCAGATATAGGCAAAATAATGTGAACATTGGTAGTAATGGGATGGTTGTGTTGGACGGTCAACAACGCAGGTAAGGCACGTGTCGCGCTGGACTGTATGTGTTCAGTACGGACTAGGCATCAGTGCAGGTTGTTTACGATTGGTGCACACTTCGTATTTGCATTCAGAGATCGAGGTCGACGTGCAATGAATGACCTGACAGAGTTCCAAAGCGGGTAGATTATGTGGGTCCGATTAGCTGGAGCATCAGTAACCAAGACAGCCAACTGACTGAATGTTTTAAGAGCAGCTGTTTCAACATTCATGTCAGCCTACACAAAACAAGCAAGACATCCTCGTGTAAACGTAATAATGGGCACAGATCAAAACTAACTGACAGAGATCGTTGTACGCTAACACGAATTGTGTTAAAACAACACAAAACTACGTCTGCTAAAGTGACTGCAGAGCTCAATAGCATTCTTCTGAGACGCGGTATCTATCGACACTGTCCGCCGAGAACTCCATAAAGAGAATATTCAGGGACGAGCTGCTATACCGAAACCGTTAGTGACGACAACCAACGAAAAGAAGCATAAAACATGGTGTCAGGAGCATAAATCCTGATCAGAGGAAACACGTCATATAGTTCGACGCGTCAACGTTTTCGTTATTTCCATCATCGGGTCGGGTTTACGTCTCGAGAACGCCAAAAGAAGCCTACAACCCTGATTGCTTGATTCCAACGGTTAAGCATGGAGGTGGAAGAGTGATCGTGTGCGCAGCCGTATCATGGTATTCTGCTGGTCCCATCATTACTCTCAAAGGGCGGGTTACGGCCTACGATTATGTGAACATTTTAGGTGATGAGGTGCACCTCATGCTCCAAGAGTTGTTTCCCAACAATGATGCCATATTTCAGGACGATAACGCACCTATTCACACAGCCAGGACAGTACAATCGTGGTATGAGGAGCATGCAACTGAACTGCAGCGTCTTTTATGGCCAGCACAGTCCCCGGACTTGAACATTATCGAACCATTTTGGGCGCTATTGGAGCGCAGACTCCGGAGCAGATTTCCGTCTTCCTCGTCACTAAAGGAGTTAGTAGAGGCTTTGATCGAAGAGTGGATAACATTCCGCTGGAGACTATACAGTCATTATATGCCAGCATTCCAAGAAGAATCGTAGCTGTAATACGGTCAAATGGGGGCCCAACCCCATATTAGTAAACTATTCCAAGTAAGTAAAAGGTGTTCACATTATTTTGCCTATCCTCTGTATAAGGAGGCGTAGTGAATACGGTTAGCTAGTTTGATGGAGTGGTCTTCGGTGGCGATCTCTATCTACATCTACATATATACTCCGCTAGCTACGAAGCGGTGCGTGGCGGAGGGCACAATTTGCGCCAAAGTCATATTTCCTCCCCCCACACCCCCCACCCTCCCTCTGTTCCACTCGCGGATCGCGCGAGGGACAAACGATTGCCTGAACGCCTCAGTACGAGCTGGATATGTAGAGCGCCACTCATCGATCTTGCGGCGAGTAAAGAACATTCTGGAGCAAGGGAAGCGCCTGCTGGCGGTTGACTCCGTAGCGGCGCAGTAACAGCATCATATGCGTTAGGCGTAAACTTTGCCGATCCCACACTAAGCAAGCTTTGCAGTACTGTGGTTTCACACATAAATGATACACTCCTGGAAATGGAAAAAAGAACACATTGACACCGGTGTGTCAGACCCACCATACTTGCTCCGGACACTGCGAGAGGGCTGTACAAGCAATGATCACACGCACGGCACAGCGGACACACCAGGAACCGCGGTGTTGGCCGTCGAATGGCGCTAGCTGCGCAGCATTTGTGCACCGCCGCCGTCAGTGTCAGCCAGTTTGCCGTGGCATACGGAGCTCCATCGCAGTCTTTACCACTGGTAGCATGCCGCGACAGCGTGGACGTGAACCGTATGTGCAGTTGACGGACTTTGAGCGAGGGCGTATAGTGGGCATGCGGGAGGCCGGGTGGACGTACCGCCGAATTGCCCAACACGTGGGGCGTGAGGTCTCCACAGTACATCGATGTTATCGCCAGTGGTCGGCGGAAGGTGCACGTGCCCGTCGACCTGGGACCGGACCGCAGCGACGCACGGATGCACGCCAAGACCGTAGGATCCTACGCGGTGCCGTAGGGGACTGCGCCGCCACTTCCCAGCAAATTAGGGACACTGTTGCTCCTGGGGTATCGGCGAGGACCATTCGCAACCGTCTCCATGAAGCTGGGCTACGGTCCCGCACACCGTTAGGCCGTCTTCCGCTCACGCCCCAACATCGTGCAGCCCGCCTCCAGTGGTGTCGCGACAGGCGTGAATGGAGAGACGAATGGAGACGTGTCGTCTTCAGCGATGAGAGTCGCTTCTGCCTTGGTGCCAATGATGGTCGTATGCGTGTTTGGCGCCGTGCAGGTGAGCGCCACAATCAGGACTGCATACGACCGAGGCACACAGGGCCAACACCCGGCATCATGGTGTGGGGAGCGATCTCCTACACTGGCCGTACACCACTGGTGATCGTCGAGGGGACACTGAATAGTGCACGGTACATCCAAACCGTCATCGAACCCATCGTTCTACCATTCCTAGACCGGCAAGGGAACTTGCTGTTCCAACAGGACAATGCACGTCCGCATGTATCCCGTGCCACCCAACGTGCTCTAGAAGGTGTAAGTGAACTACCCTGGCCAGCAAGATCTCCGGATCTGTCCCCCATTGAGCATGTTTGGGACTGGATGAAGCGTCGTCTCACGCGGTCTGCACGTCCAGCACGAACGCTGGTCCAACTGAGACGCCAGGTGGAAATGGCATGGCAAGCCGTTCCACAGGACTACATCCAGCATCTCTACGATCGTCTCCATGGGAGAATAGCAGCCTGCATTGCTGCGAAAGGTGGATATACACTGTACTAGTGCCGACATTGTGCATGCTCTGTTGCCTGTGTCTATGTGCCTGTGGTTCTGTCAGTGTGATCATGTGATGTATCTGACCCCAGGAATGTGTCAATAAAGTTTCCCCTTCCTGGGACAATGAATTCACGGTGTTCTTATTTCAATTTCCAGGAGTGTATTTCTATTGCCGTTACAAACTGAGGAAATGTGATACCTAACAAGTCCGTGGTGCCATATGTTCACTGCACGTGTAACTATTTATAAACTGTGAAATTATTCTGTTGAAAATTACAATATTAAAATGTTCTTCGATACGTATGTTTCCTTCTTATGGGAATATGGAAACAAACTGTAAACTCAGCATCTACCGTAATATGTCTGCGGAGTTCTGTATTTCGGTTAGCGGTTGCCCTGTTGTTAAATTGACCACGCAGTAACTTCATACATGCTTAATATCAGAATACAGAGGAATGTTAAGTATTCAGGGATATGATGGGAACGATCACTACAAGCAAGAGTATAGTAAATATGGGCTCTAAAATGCATATCTTAAGATCTATGAACAAATTGTCCAGTAACATTAATGTGACCACACGTCATAAGCTTGACTAACCACTTTTTGCAGCACGGACCGCTGGGAGACGTGCAGGAAGAGTCAGTGAGGTTCCGAAAGTTGCCGATAAGGATATGGCACCATGTCGACTCCAATGCCGTGGACAGCTGCGCGAGCCTCTCGGTTGGGGATCCATGACACGATCCAGGTGGTCCCACAGATTCTCGATTAGGTTTAAATACAGGGACTCTCGTAGCCAGGCGAGTACGGTAAACTCGTCCAGGTACTCTTTGAACCATGCACGTACACTGCAAGCTTTGTAACACATTGCACTGTCCTGCTGCTAGATGCCATCGTGCCGAGGAGAAACAAACGGCGTGCAATGATAGATGAATACTTGTGTTGATCCAGCGTGCCAGAATAGCGAGATCACCCAGGGAATACAACGTAAACATTCCCCTGACCATAACGCTTCCTCCTCCGATCTGGGTCCTTCCGACGATTGTTTGCTTTCGGTTGTTTCACCTCGTACACGCCAATGGCCAACGTCATCTGAAAAAGCCATGTGTTGCCACTCACAAGGGGAGGCCGCCAATTGTTAAATTCAGATTCGATTCATATTGCGCATAATAAAAGCTCATGGCCAGAGGTGTAATGTGGCAAAGCACCAAGCTGCATTTCTCAGCCGTTGTCGAGAAAATCGACAGTTAAAAGAAACCGTTGCGGTGACATACTCTCTACTATTAATAATTTCCTACAGCGTCGTGGCGCAGTTGTAAGCGCTCGGGTTCGTAATCCGAAGGTCGCCGAATCGAATCTCGCGCTATGCAACTTTTTTTTATTATTTGTTTTTTGTAATTCAAATGTACACACACACACACACACACACACACACATATATATATATATATATATATATATATATATATATATATATATATATATATAATTCCCGGCAATCAGTTGCAAGAATTATGCATATAATAAGTTCATGAAAGTCGTTTGTCGTGGAAAAATAATAATTGAAATAAAACACAATATCACAAATAATATTCAAGTGGATACAATTTATTGAAAAGTTCGGTATACACTCGCACATAATTAACAATTAGTGACCAGAAGTAGCTGGAGTATCGCACCAACCAGAGTGATAGTTATCATAGAAACATGGAAAGCAGAAAACAGCACGACATCGAGCACATCTGATAAACGATGCGTTTTTACAAGAACAATTGTTTTTTAGATTATCTGTTGGGAAACACACCTGATTGACATTCTGAAAAATTGTTCTATCGTTCGTCAGGTTTGATGCATACCACGCGTATCGTATCATATCGGCAAAAATCGGAGAAGACAATTGGTGGTGGACGATGGATTTGATTTTTATACAATCGTCTCTGGAATTGATGTCACGGTTTCGCTCGATTAAAAAGGCACAATTTTGAAGGCGCTTGATCAAATTTTTTACCTGCCGCTAAAAATACACGTCACACGGTTGGACGAGAGGAGTGCACTTTGGAGGAATGACTTTTATAGTGCACGTTGGTAACTTCTTATCGTCCTGGAACATCCCATCGTATAACGCCGGGTTCGTTTGCCCACCCCAAGAGTCGATCAGAAGGATAAATTCTTTCTTTTGTACGTATGGTTGCAAAGCATTACGCAAGAAGTCCATGAACAAACCCGTTGTTAGTTTACCGGATTTGGAGGATGTAATAACAACGTTGGTATGCTTCTTGGCCTACTCGTCGACTGTCTTCTGTACTCTGGGTCCAAACGTACCTGTGGACTCTTGGAGGCATACGAAAACAAGAGGCAAGACTCGTCCAGACATCGTGATTGAATATTGTGCCGTATACGAATGCGTCACCTTGTTCATGTCGTGTCGGGTTACCAGGACAGCCTTTGACCCTTTTTCGGCGAGAGTTCTGTTGAACGTGGACTGGTACTGGCACCCTGACAAACAAAATATAAAAATATCGTTTATATAAGAAATATACGAAATTTGTGTTGTCTATTATGTATCAGATTATCATATTCTATCATCATGTCATATGACATTTGTGAACAGCTCTTTACGTACCTGTTCGATCAGTATTAATTATGAAATCTTTGTCGAAGTTAGTTATCAACGTTCGCGTCTGGATCCGAAATGTGTCCGCTGCGGCCAAAATTTCGTCTTGGGTAGCCGTGTCTTTCCGGGAAACAAATTTTGTGATTTTCCGTTGCCGAATACCATGCTTCTTTTTAAATTCGGTGACCCATGTTTTTGAAGCTTTGAAGTTGAAATCTGGGAACTGACTTGCAGCGACCAAGGCCCACTGCTGCAGGTTTCTGGTAGTAACTTGCTGGAAGTTTTGTCGAGCTTCTACGAAGCGATCATGCACCCATGAATCGATGGTACAATATTTATCAAATTTGCTACCGCCACGTTTGATTTGCTCTTCCCACCTGGATAAATAGCCCATATTTGTCAAACGAGAGCACCCCTTTTTTTGTAGAGTTTTGAGACTCCAGCCTGGATGTTCTTTGGCCAGATTGACAGCTCTAATTTTGTAATCCAGAGAAATATAGTCGTACCCTTTTTTTTCTTCTCGTCCGGCTCGTATTCGTCTGATGATTCGTTGGCAATGGGACTCGTTTCAACGTCTTCGTAGGCATTGTTATCGTCGATTTCATTAATGTCTATCAGTTCCTCATCATGAACGAGGATTTTTTCGGCGAGTATTTGCAGCGTATTCTGGAACAGTTCTTCCCCAATTACCATGGCTTCTTCGTTGATTGATAGTGACGGTTCTGCTGCGATGCGATTACTGTTACGAAGGAGGCTTTCAAAATACACCAACGCATCTTTCAATTGTTGTTTCGCCACTTCACTGTGCATCGAATCTTCTTCGATCACATCACTTTCATGCGAAGGCCCGGATCGCTCTCCAGTTGTACCGCCTCCATTTTTCCGTTTGTTTAACAGGGTGTACCAAAGCTCTCACGTACGCACTGATTTTAGACGATGTCATAAGTTGCGCTAGGGACCGTATCTACCTTCTTTCGAAGTTAGCAGGCAACTACGCTGTTATGCGGCGGCTCGTTTCGGCCCATTCAACATCTGTCGTTCAAGTGTAACGAGCGAGTAACGGAGTTTATGTTTCATACCTGCCACAGCAAATTTGTGTTCGTGGGGTCTTTATTATGATTCGAACGTTTGACTTACACTATACATATTCGTTTCGGAATATCGTTTCGACGTCTTCCGTTAACTATACGTGGTAAACGTATGAAGACAATTAATAACATTTGTGAAATACAGCTTTGTTTGCGGAAAACATAATGATGTTCAAGTCGCCAGTTTCTCCACGACAAACGACATTCAATATATATATATATATATATATATATAGTACAAGTTTATATGCCAACTAGCTCTGCAGATGACGAAGAAATTGAAGAAATGTATGATGAAATAAAAGAAATTATTCAGATTGTGAAGGGAGACGAAAATTTAATAGTCATGGGTGACTGGAATTCGAGTGTAGGAAAAGGGAGAGAAGGAAACATAGTAGGTGAATATGGATTGGGGGACAGAAATGAAAGAGGAAGCCGCCTGGTAGAATTTTGCACAGAGCACAACATAATCATAACTAACACTTGGTTTAAGAATCATGAAAGAAGGTTGTATACATGGAAGAACCCTGGAGATACTAAAAGGTATCAGATAGATTATATAATGGTAAGACAGAGATTTAGGAACCAGGTTTTAAATTGTAAGACATTTCCAGGGGCAGATGTGGACTCTGACCACAATCTATTGGTTATGACCTGTAGATTAAAACTGAAGAAACTGCAAAAAGGTGGGAATTTAAGGAGATGGGACCTGGATAAACTGAAAGAACCAGAGGTTGTACAGAGATTCAGGGAGAGCATAAGGGAGCAATTGACAGGAATGGGGGAAATAAATACAGTAGAAGAAGAATGGGTAGCTTTGAGGGATGAAGTAGTGAAGGCAGCAGAGGATCAAGTAGGTAAAAAGACGAGGGCTAGTAGAAATCCTTGGGTAACAGAAGAAATATTGAATTTAATTGATGAAAGGAGAAAATATAAAAATGCAGTAAGTGAAACAGGCAAAAAGGAATACAAACGTCTCAAAAATGAGATCGACAGGAAGTGCAAAATGGCTAAACAGGGATGGCTAGAGGACAAATGTAAGGATGTAGAGGCCTATCTCACTAGGGGTAAGATAGATACCGCCTACAGGAAAATTAAAGAGACCTTTGGAGATAAGAGGACGACTTGTATGAATATCAAGAGCTCAGATGGAAACCCAGTTCTAAGCAAAGAAGGGAAAGCAGAAAGTTGGAAGGAGTGTATAGAGGGTCTATACAAGGGCGATGTACTTGAGGACAATATTATGGAAATGGAAGAGGATGTAGATGAAGATGAAATGGGAGATACGATACTGCGTGAAGAGTTTGACAGAGCACTGAAAGACCTGAGTCGAAACAAGGCCCCCGGAGTAGACAATATTCCATTGGAACTACTGACGGCCGTGGGAGAGCCAGTCCTGACAAAACTCTACCATCTGGTGAGCAAGATGTATGAAACAGGCGAAATACCCTCAGACTTCAAGAAGAATATAATAATTCCAATCCCAAAGAAAGCAGGTGTTGACAGATGTGAAAATTACCGAACTATCAGCTTAATAAGTCACAGCTGCAAAATACTAACACGAATTCTTTACAGACGAATGGAAAAATTAGTAGAAGCCAACCTCGGGGAAGATCAGTTTGGATTCCGTAGAAACACTGGAACACGTGAGGCAATACTGACCTTACGACTTATCTTAGAAGAAAGATTAAGGAAAGGCAAACCTACGTTTCTAGCATTTGTAGACTTAGAGAAAGCTTTTGACAATGTTGACTGGAATACTCTCTTTCAAATTCTGAAGGTGGCAGGGGTAAAATACAGGGAGCGAAAGGCTATTTACAATTTGTACAGAAACCAGATGGCAGTTATAAGAGTCGAGGGACATGAAAGGGAAGCAGTGGTTGGGAAGGGAGTAAGACAGGGTTGTAGCCTCTCCCCGATGTTATTCAATCTGTATATTGAGCAAGCAGTAAAGGAAACAAAAGAAAAAATCGGGGTAGGTATTAAAATTCATGGAGAAGAAATAAAAACTTTGAGGTTCGCCGATGACATTGTAATTCTGTCAGAGACAGCAAAGGACTTGGAAGAGCAGTTGAATGGAATGGACAGTGTCTTGAAAGGAGGATATAAGATGAACATCAACAAAAGCAAAACAAGGATAATGGAATGTAGTCTAATTAAGTCGGGTGATGCTGAGGGAATTAGATTACGAAATGAGGCACTTAAAGTAGTAAAGGAGTTTTGCTATTTGGGGAGCAAAATAACTGATGATGGTCGAAGTAGAGAGGATATAAAATGTAGGCTGGCAATGGCAAGGAAAGCGTTTCTGAAGAAGAGAAATTTGTTAACATCCAGTATTGATTTAAGTGTCAGGAAGTCATTTCTGAAAGTATTCGTATGGAGTGTAGCCATGTATGGAAGTGAAACATGGACGATAAATAGTTTGGACAAGAAGAGAATAGAAGCTTTCGAAATGTGGTGCTACAGAAGAATGCTGAAGATTAGATGGGTAGATCACATAACTAATGAGGAAGTATTGAATAGGATTGGGGAGAAGAGAAGTTTGTGGCACAACTTGACCAGAAGAAGGGATCGGTTGGTAGGACATCTTCTGAGGCATTAAGGGATCACCAATTTAGTATTGGAGGGCAGCGTGGAGGGTAAAAATCGTAGAGGGAGACCAAGAGATGAATACACTAAGCAGATTCAGAAAGATGTAGGTTGCAGTAGGTACTGGGAGATGAAAAAGCTTGCACAGGATAGAGTAGCATGGAGAGCTGCATCAAACCAGTCTCAGGACTGAAGACCACAACAACACACACACACAGATATATATATATATATATATATATATATATATATATATGTGTGTGTGTGTGTGTGTGTGTGTGTGTGTGTGTGGATATATATATATATATACATTTGAATTACAAAAAACAAACACTAAAAAAAAATTTGCATGGCGCGAGATTCGGTCCGGCGACCTTCGGAATACGAACCCGAGCGCTTACCGCTGCGCCACGACGCTGTGGAAAATAATTAGTCGTAGAGAGTATTTCACCGCAACGGTTTCTTTTAACTGTCGATTTTCTCGACAACGGCTGGGAAGTCCATCTTGGTGCTTTGCCACATTACACCTCTGGCCATGAGCTTTTATTATGCGTAGTACGAATCGAATCTGAATTTCACAACTGGCGGCCTCCCCTTGTCAGTGGAAGTCCAGTTACGGTACTGGCGCGCAAATTCCAGCAGCCTTCGTCGCCAGTGAACAGTAGTCAGCATGGGCGCAAGAACCAGCCACGTGCTGCGGAGGTCCATACGCAGTAACATTCACTGAACGCTCGTTGAGCAGACACTGTTGGTAGCCGTTTGGTTCATTCGGTCGGTCAGTTGCTCAACAGTTGCACGTCTCTTCACCAGTACATCTCTCCTCGGCCGTCGTTCACCCCTGACCCATGGTGCACCAAGTTACCTCGGCTTCGGTCCTGGGCAGCCCCATTTTGCCATTCACAACATACTTAAACCACGGCGACTCGCAAACAGTTTACAAACTTAGCCATTCGGAAATACACTCCTAGAAATTGAAATAAGAACACCGTGAATTCATTGTCCCAGGAAGGGGAAACTTTATTGACACATTCCTGGGTTCAGATACATCACATGATCACACTGACAGAACCACAGGCACATAGACACAGGCAACAGAGCGTGCACAATGTCGGCACTAGTACAGTGTATATCCACCTTTCGCAGCAATGCAGGCTGCTATTCTCCCATGGAGACGATCGTAGAGATGCTGGATGTAGTCCTGTGGAACGGCTTGCCATGCCATTTCCACCTGGCGCCTCAGTTGGACCAGCGTTCGTGCTGGACGTGCAGACCGCGTGAGACGACGCTTCATCCAGTCCCAAACATGCTCAATGGGGGACAGATCCGGAGATCTTGCTGGCCAGGGTAGTTGACTTACACCTTCTACAGCACGTTGGGTGGCACGGGATACATGCGGACGTGCATTGTCCTGTTGGAACAGCAAGTTCCCTTGCCGGTCTAGGAATGGTAGAACGATGGGTTCGATGACGGTTTGGATGTACCGTGCACTATTCAGTGTCCCCTCGACGATCACCAGTGGTGTACGGCCAGTGTAGGAGATCGCTCCCCACACCATGATGCCGGTTGTTGGCCCTGTGTGCCTCGGTCGTATGCAGTCCTGATTGTGGCGCTCACCTGCACGGCGCCAAACACGCATACGACCATCATTGGCACCAAGGGAGAAGCGACTCTCATCGCTGAAGACGACACGTCTCCATTCGTCCCTCCATTCACGCCTGTCGCGACACCACTGGAGGCGGGCTGCACGATGTTGGGGCGTGAGCGGAAGACGGCCTAACGGTGTGCGGGACCATAGCCCAGCTTCATGGAGACGGTTGCGAATGGTCCTCGCCGATACCCCAGGAGCAACAGTGTCCCTAATTTGCTGGGAAGTGGCGGTGCGGTCCCCTACGGCACTGCGTAGGATCCTACGGTCTTGGCATGCATCCGTGCGTCGCTGCGGTCCGGTCCCATGTCGACGGGCACGTGCACCTTCCGCCGACCACTGGCGACAACATCGATGTACTGTGGAGACCTCACGCCCCACGTGTTGAGCAATTCGGCGGTACGTCCACCCGGCCTCCCGCATGTCCACTATACGCCCTCGCTCAACGTCCGTCAACTGCACATATGGTTCACGTCCACGCTGTCGCGGCATGCTACCAGTGTTAAAGACTGCGATGGAGCTCCGTATGCCACGGCAAACTGGCTGACACTGACAGCGGCGGTGCACAAATGCTGCGCAGCTAGCGCCATTCGACGGCCAACACCGCGGTTCCTGGTGTGTCCACTGTGCCGTGCGTGTGATCATTGCTTGTACAGCCCTCTCGCAGTGTCCGGAGCAAGTATGGTGGGTCTGACACACCGGTGTCAATGTGTTCTTTTTTCCATTTCCAGGAGTGTACTTTCACTATTGGCTCGAAAGAAAATGATTATGCTGTATTGGACGTCAGATAAATTACTCCATTTATGCATTACGACAACAACTGCAGTGTTTTCTGCATACCCACAACATGCTTTAATACCTCCACTACTATTGCTGCATCTAGCGTCTGTGAATGGTTATTGCACGCTGATGTCGAAAATAGGCGGTGGTCACATTTGTGTGACTGGTCGGTTTATGTTTCACAGTAGCGAAGATGAACAAGTCCTCGTAGCTCTTACGGTGTGCATTTTAGAGCCGATTTTTCTAGACTTCTGTGCTCTGTATGACTGTGCCTTTAATATCCCTTAATGATGCCTGCAGCGAACATTAACTTTGTGCTTCCTCGTGAATTATTTTGTCCCTGCCTGAAATCTGTTCCTCTGTTCTGGATAATAGTAAAAAGAGTAAAATGTATGATTCATTAATTTTCTCATATTCCGATATTAGAAGGTTGCTTCATGACTAATGGCTCAAAATTACTGACCAGAATCGTGCTACATTTCACCTGGCAGCTGGTATTTGCAATGAAGATTTCTTTTAGGTTTCTAAATTGCATTTACGTAGCCGGCGTTGTTCATTTTGATTACCATTTTATGTGTTCCGCGATGTATAACTGTGAGCATGTGAAAGAAGTGTATTAGAGGTGACGTTAATGTGTGAATGAATTTGTGTCTGTCTATGGTTCTGATTGCTATCTTTCTTTTGCTGAGATATTTCACTCGAATCTAAGGTTTTTCTACGAAAAAGTGATTCAGTAAATTTTTATTTTTATTGTTTACATGTTTTTGTGCATACTTTGATGCAGATAATTTTAAATAGTTTGTGTCTTGTTCTGTGATTTGTAACATTGAGTGTAAAATTTACAACCAGTATTATTAACAGTTAAATGCGAACAGTAGTTAGTTTTATAACAGGGGTGTAGAATCAAGTGTGTCGCTGCATTGCAGTATACTAAGTTTTCGGCACCTAGATGGTGGCAGTTTCCGTTTAAGACTGTTTAGCGTTATATTAACTCGATAACTCTTTCGTTACGCGAACTGCAAATAAAAGCAGCTTTTGCCAAAGGTTTCTCATTTAAGATACGTGCGATTTACATTAGTTCCGGTGCTCCTTCAGCGCTTAACTATCGTCATAACTGGAATTGAGCTATAACTGACATAGAGGCTGCTGTCAGTGGGATAAGTACACAAATAAGGGTCTGAATCAGAGGCTGAGACGGTTCTGCGACCGTGCTGGCTGCAGATTCCTCGACTAGCGCCATAGGGTGGTGGGGTTTCGGGTTCCGCTCGATAGGTCAGGAGTCCACTACACACAGCAGGCGGCTACACGGGTAGCAGGGGTTGTGTGGCGTGGACTGGGCGGTTTTTTAGGATAGATGGCCTCGGGCAAGTACAGAAAGGCAACAGCCTCAAAGGGTGTGGGGCAAAGTCAGGACATGCAGGAACCATGCAGCAATCGGTATTGTAATTGTAAACTGTCGAAGCTGCGTTGGTAAAGTACCAGAACTTCAAGCGATGATAGAAAGCACCGAAGCTGAAATCGTTATAGGTACGGAAAGCTGGCTGAAGCCAGAGATAAATTCTGCCGAAATTTTTACAAAGGCACAGACTGTGTTAAGAAAGGATAGATTGCATGCAACCGGTGGTGGCGTGTTTGTCACTGTTAATAGTAGTTTATCCTGTAGTGAAATAGAAGTGGATAGTTCCTGTGAATTGTTATGGGTGGAGGTTGCACTCAACAACCGAGATAGGTTAATAATTGGCTCCTTTAACCGACCTCCCGACTCAGCAGCATTAGTGGCAGAACAACGGAGAGAAAATCTGGAATACATTTCTCATAAATTTCCTCAGCATGTTATAGTCTTAGGTGGAGATTTCAATTTACCAGATATAGACTGGGACACTCAGATGTTTAGGACGGGTGGTAGGGACAGAGCATCGAGTGACATTATATTGAGTGCGTTATCCGAAAATTACCTCGAGCTGTTAAACGGAGAACCGACTCGTGGAGATAACATCTTGGACCTACTGATAACAAACAGGCCCGAACTTTTCGACTCTGTAAGCGCAGAACAGGGAATCAGTGATCATAAGGCCGTTACAGCATCCCTGAATATGAAAGTAAAATGGAATATAAAAAAATGGAGGAAGTTTTATCTGTTTAGCAAGAGTAATTAGGAGGCAGATTTAAGACTACCTAACAGATCAAAACGAAAATTTCTGTTCTGACACTGACAATGTTGAGTGTTTATGGAAAAAGATCAAGGCAATCGTAAAATGCGTTTTAGACAGGTACGTGCCGAGTAAAACTGTGAGGGACGGGCAAAACCCACCGTGGTTCAACAACAAAGTTAGGAAACTACTGCGAGAGCAAAGAGAGCTTCACTGCAAATTTAAACGCAGCCAAAACCTCTCAGATAAACAGAAGCTAAACGATGTCAAAGTTAGCGTAAGGAGGGCTATGCGTGAAGCGTTCAGTGAATTCGAAAGTAAAATTCTACGTACCGACTTGACAGAAAATCCTAGGAAGTTTTGGTCTTACGTTAAATCAGTAAGTGAATCGAAACAGCATATCCAGACACTCTGGGATGATAATGGCATTGAAACAGAGGATGACGCGCGTAAAGCTGAAATACTAAACACCTTTTTCCAAAGCTGTTTCACAGAGGAAGACCGCACTGCAGTTCCTTCTCTAAATCCTCGCACGAACGAAAAAATGGCTGACATGGAAATAAGTGTCCTAGGAATAGAAAAGCAACTGAAATCACTCAACAGAGGAGAGTCCACTGGAACTGACGGGATACCAATTCGATTCTAAACAGAGTACGCGAATGAACTTGCTCCCTTCTAACAGCCGTGTACCGCAAGTCTCTAGAGGAACGGAAGGTTCCAAGTGATTGGAAAAGAGCACAGGTAGTCCCAGTCTTCAAGAAGGGTCGTCGAGCAGATGCGCAAAACTATAGACCTATATCTCTGACATCGATCTGTTGTAGAATTTTAGAACATGTTTTTTGCTCGCGTGTCGTGTCATTTCTGGAAACCCACAATCAACTCTGTAGGAATCAACGTGGATTCCGGAAACAGCGATCGTGTGAGACCCAACTCGCTTTATTTGTTCATGAGACCCAGAAAATATTAGATACAGGCTCCCAGGGCCGGCCGAAGTGGCCTCGCGGTTCTGGCGCTGCCGTCTGGAACCGTGAGACCGCTACGGTCGCAGGTTCGAATCCTGCCTCGGGCATGGATGTTTGTGATGTCCTTAGGTTAGTTAGGTTTAACTAGTTCTAAGTTCTAGGGGACTAATGACTTCAGCAGTTGAGTCCCATAGTGCTCAGAGCCATTTGAACTAGGCTCCCAGGTAGATGCCATTTTCCTTGACATCCGGAAGGCGTTCGATACAGTTCCGCACTGTCACCTGATAAACAAAGTAAGAGCCTACGGAATATCAGACCAGCTGTGTGGCTGGATTGTAGAGTTTTTAGCAAACAGAACATAGCATGTTGTTCTCAATGGAGAGACGTCTGCAGACGTTGAAGTAACCTCTGGCGTGCCACAGGGGGGTGTTATGGGACCATTGCTTTTCACAATATTTATAAATGACCTACTAGATAGTGTCGGAAGTTCCATGCGGCTTTTCGCGGATGATACTGTAGTATACAGAGAAGTTGCAGCATTAGAAAATTGCAGCGAAATGCAGGAAGATCTGCAACGAATAGGAACTTGGTGCAGGGAGTGGCAACTGATCCTTAACATAGACAAATGTAATGTATTGCGAATACATAGAAAGATGGATCCTTTATTGTATGATTATATGATAGTGGAACAAACACTGGTAGCAGTTACTTCTGTAAAATATCTGCGAGTATGCGTAAGGTACGATTTGAAGTGGAATGATCATATAAAATTAATTGTTGGTAAAGCGGCTGCCAGGTAGAGATTCATTGGGAGAGTCCTTAGAAAATGTAGTCCATCAACAAAGGAGGTGTGTTACAAATCACTCGTTCGGCCTATACTTGAGTATTCCTCATCAGTGTGGGATCCGTACCAGGTCGGATTGACAGAGTAGATAGAGAAGATCCAAAGAAGAGCGGCGCGTTTCGTCACAGGGTTGTTTGGTAAGCATGATAGCGTTACGGAGATGTTTAGCAAACTCAAGTGGCAGACTCGGCAAGAGAGGCGCTCTGCATCGTGGTGTAGCTTGCTGCCCAGGTTTCGAGAGGGTGCGTTTCTGGATGAGGTATCGAATATATTGCTTCACCCTACTTATACCTGCCGAGGCGATCACGAATGTAAAATTAGAGAGATTCGAGCGCGCACGAGAGGCTTTCCGGCAGTCGTTCTTCCCGCGAACCATACGCGACTGGAACAGGAAAGGGAGGTAATGACAGTGGCACGTAAAGTGCCCTCCACCACACACCGTTGGGTGGCTTGCCGAGTATAAATGTAGATGTAGATATAGTTACAACCAATAAAAACCTAGCGATCAGCTCCAAAAGGAAGACGCAATATACCAATTTTTAAACACATTGTAAACTACGAGCCTTTAATTAACTTAGAATAAAGTAAATAAATTCTAATTTCGACGAAAGTGAAGGCCGACATATGTGAAAATTACGGCACCATCAGTCTAGTATCACGTACATCAAAAATTCATGGGTACTGTTTCAAAGGATGGGAGGGAAACTTTAAATTAGATTAAAAGAGGATCAGTTTAGTTTTAAGAGAAGCAAAGGCACTCGTTAAGCAATTTCAAGCCTGTCATTAATAGTAGTGGGCAGATTTAGGAAAATCAAAACATTCACAAAAACATTATTCACAAGTCCCATAATGGTGATAATGAAAATGAAAAAAATTGGAAATCGAAGAAAAGTCAGAACGACTCAGAAAATCCTGTTGCGTATCAATAAAATTTACCAATAAAAATGCCTCATTAACAACATTCCTGAAGTGGAGAAACGGGACGTAACAATGGAAAAAAAGGTATGATTAACTTTTATGACGTCTACACTTTGCTTGCTGGACTTCATATCTTATGACGTTAATCACTTTCCAGCTTTCTATTTTTTAATTTTGATTGGCTTGGATAAATTTTGTTTTCAAAGCTAAATTTTTTGTGTTAAAATGTAGCACCATATGACAAGATGAATGTGGGAAATCTCCCAAAAACATCCTCTATTAGCCGATAGAATCTACTTGCAAAAGCCTAGGACGGAACCAAGGCAGTCCTCGTCTCTCCAGTTTATCGGCTTATTGTGCCAACTGGACTGCAGAATGACTAACACTTTGAGCGCATGCAGCGCTATGTTACCCCCCATAAAATTCGAGAAGGTCCCAATTCCTGGAAAGGACAACTTCTCTATCTTGAAATTTCACATTTTTTCTTCCATCTTCTAGCGCAGAAATACTATTTTCTTTTCTTAGCTGATATACAGGGTGTCCCGTTTATCTTGACCACCCTAAATAACTGTTTGTCCAGGTGCAAATTACAAAATGTTTCAAGCAAATGTTCTTTAGCCATCAGGGGGACATCAAACAGCATGATTGCTTTCGTTGTAGCTTTGTTTTTACAAAAATATGAACAGCGGTATGACTTTTTTAAATGGCACCCTGTATTTTTTATTCGGTAATTCACTTCCTCTCCTAAATACCTATTCAAAAGTATATCGCAGTGAACCACTCACTGAAACACAACGTTATTAATTACATAACACAACATTGACTTTGGGTCCGGGATCACAAACTCGTCCACTTGCTGGAGTTGTCAGAAAACAAATGAAAACCAAGTAAAAACATCAAACAAAATTAACTGTGACTATCCTGTACCATTGCCCAGGAGTAGAACATTCAAAGGTGTTCATGGTGCTGACCCTTGACACCGATACACTGGTGCACTCGTTGAATAAAAGAATTATTTACTGCGTCCAGTGTTGGCATCACGTGTTGGACACCCATCGTGTTGATACCATATAAGTATTTTGGTTCTTAGCGGTACTTCATCCAGAAGAAGAGGAAGAATTCGTGTGAGGAAGTTGTCATACGCTGTGCCGTTTAGACTACCATTGATGATATAAGGGCCAATAATTGTAGTACCAAGCGTCCCATACCAGACGTCAACTCTCCATTGACGCTGCAGTTCCACCTGTCTAAGCCATCGTGGGTTGTCGCTGGAACAATAATGCATGTTTCTTGTATTTACCTGTCCTTTGTTTGAGAAGAAACATTCATCGGTAAATAGAACATTGGAGAAGAGGTTTGAGTTGCCGAGGATTTGCTGCTGTGCCCACTGACAGAAATGTACACGATTCTGGAAATCATTCCCATGCAATTCTTGACGTAGGTGTACATGGTAAGGATAGAATCGGTGACGTGTAAGAATACGATGTAGACGCTGGTTTTAGGAATGCCAATCCCGTGTTGAAGCTGTCGTGTGCTCACATGTGGATTCATAGCGACGGAAGCGAGAACAGTAACAGCAGCTTCGTCTGTGCGAGTGCTACGACGGTTGATTTGTCGTGGTTGAAACTTCCCGTTTCCTGAAGCGTCGCAACAAGACGAGAAAACATGCGTCGGGAAAGTGGGTTCTTGGCAGGATATCGCTCTCTATACATTTCTGCTGCCTGCGTAGCTTTTCGCCTACCTTCAACAACAACGACAACAACAACAATAACAGAAATGTTGCATCGATGCAGTTTGTAGGAAGGACAGCCTTTACTGTTTGTCTTCTTTACACAACAGTATTTAAAACTACTGTACTAAATGTATTCGTATATATGAAAACAGCATTGCAATTACAGTTCTGCTAACTTACATTCCCCATAGATGAGTAGCATTTCTACCTCCTCTTCGTTGGTGTACATTCTACTCACACAACTCTTCAACTGACGATGGTTGACAGAATGACGGGTGTGCATTCTACTTATGTATAAGTTTGTCCTCTGTCAACGTCAGCACGTGGATGTGTTCAATTACCCCGAGTACCTGCACTAACCGCTGGGAGCGTCAACGTCAGTGTTGTGTTATGTAATTAATAACATTGTGTTTCAGTGAATGGTACACTATGATACATTTTTGAATAGTCTTTAGGAGAGCAAATGAATTACCGAATAAAAAATACAGGGTGCCATGTCCCCCTGACGGCTAAAGAACATATGCTTGAAACATTTTGTAATTTGCATCTGGACAAACAGTTATTGAGGGTGGTCAAGATAAATGGGACACACTGTATTTGAGCCCATACATTAAAATATATTCATACACTTACATGACAGTTTTTTCAGACCCCACTACATTATCTCTTCTATACAAAACTGAATGTGAAAACAGCAAGCCATCTCGGGTCTTCTTTGTTCATGGACGAATAATAAACTACCGTTGTCATTCCGTTTTGCAGCAAAGGAGTGGGGCGCTCTTGGCGGAACTGGAGACAGGTGTTGGACACGTATGGCGCTTCCATGTTTGTATTGTGCGGGGACTGCACGTATCACGGTATTGGAGTGCTCCCTTTCTACGGCTCGATAAGGACTGTTCGAAGATGTGACAGAGAAAAGACTAAGGGCACTATTTCGGCATTATTTTGTAAAGTTTTTCATCCTCGTCGACTTAAGAACAGCATTGAAACCGGCACCGCACCAAGGAATGGGCATAAATACCGTGAACAGCGTGACTAAAACCTAAGTAATATTAGCCGAGGTGACAAAACTCAGGGGATAGTAATATGCACATATACAGTAATATCGCCTACACAAAGTTTAAAAGGGTGGTGCATTGGCAGAGCTATCATTTGTATTCAGGTGACAGATGTGAAAAGATTTCCCACGTGATTATTGCCGCACGGTGGGAATTAACACACTTTGAAAGCGGCTTGGTAGTTGCAATGAGACGCATGGGACATTCTGTTTCGGAAGTCGTTAGGGAATTCAATATTGCGACATCCACACTGTCAGGGGTGTGCCCAGAATATCAAATTGCAGGATTACCTCTCACCACGGACAACGCAGTGGCCGACGGCTTTCACTTAACGACCGTGAGCAGCGGCGGTTGTGTAGAGTTGTCAGTGCTAACAGACAAGCAGCACAGCGTGAAATAACCGCAGAAATCAATGTGGGACGTACGATGAACGTATTCGTTAGGACAGTGCAGCGAAATATGTCGTTAGTAGACTATGACAGCAGAAGACCTTTGCTAACAGCACGACATCACTTGCAGAGTCTCTCCTGGGCTTGTGACCAAATGTTTCACCCTAGACTACAGAGAAACCGTGGCCTGGGCTAATGAGTCCCGATCTCAGATCGTAAGAGCTGATGGTAGGGTTCGAGTGTGACGCACACCCCATGAAGTCATGGACCCAGATGGTCAACAAGACACTGTGGAAGCTGGTGGAAGCTCCATAAAGGTGTGGGCTGTGTTTACTTGGAATTGACGGGGTTCTCTGGTCCGGCTGAACCGGTCATTGACTGGAAACGATTATGTTCGGCTATTTGGAGACGATTTGCAGCCATTCACGAAGTTCATGTTCCCAAACAACGACGGAATTTTTATGGACGACAGTGCTCCATGTCACGTGCCACAATTTTTCGCTACTGGTTTGAAGAACATTGTGGACATTTCGAGCGAATGAACTGGCCGCCTGGATCAAAAATTGTTCAAATGGCTCTAAGCACTATGGGACTTAACTTCTGAGGTCATCAGTCCCCTAGAACTTAGAACTACTTAAACCTAACTAACCTAAGGACATCACACACATCCATGCCCGAGGCAGGATTCGAACCTGCGACCGTAGCGGTCGCGCAGTTTCAGACTGTAGCGCCTAAAACCGCTCGGCCACTCCGGCCGGCCACCTAGATCACCCAACATGAATCCCAGCTAACATTTATGGAACATAATCGAGAGGTCAACTTGTGGCAAAATCCTTCCTCGGCAACACTTTCGCAGTTACCGACGGCTATAAAGGCAGCATGACTCAATATTTTTGCAGGGGACTTCCAACGACTTGTTGAGTCCATGCCACGTCGAGTTGCTGCGCTACGCTGGGTGAAATATTAGGAGGTATCCCATGACTTTTGTCACCTCAGTGTATAGTGGTTGTTAACGTCACAGTATTTCTCATTGCGCTCTGCAGTGTAAATCTGCAGCTTAGGTGATTCGCAGACAATTAGTACTAGAAACTCGTAAGAGTTCTGCGATGAACAAAAAGCCTGCACCAAGATTCCACGAGGGAGCAAGGAAAGTGCCTCACTCTCATCCCCCTCCCCAACCCTTGCGGACGCCTAAGAAGGATTGGTAAAGGGAAAAAATCGCAGTGACAGACCTATGTATGAATTCTTAAGACAAACTGTGAAACGCAGCAGTTACGCATGAATTGGTAATTGGTTCATGTGCAACTATCTTAAGACCACGAAATGAAGATGAAATTTTGCAGCAGTCACTTGCATTTGCTCACGCAGGAAGGAGAAATGTCCTGTGGCACACTAGCGTCATATCTGCTCGACTGAAACCGTTAGATGGGTTCGTCACGATCGATGCCTCAGTAGCCTTGAACCCGTTGCGCTGAGTCACTCTGAGAGAAGCATTACTTGGACTTGCATCGCTCGAGTGCATTGCTTCATTATGAAGGTCTTTCGTTGACGAGCTTTAGAGCCTGGAGGTCTCCAGCCAACAACTTCCTCCACTTCAAAATTTTCCATTCTGTTCTTATTCTTTAACAACTTTTAACAGGCCGATATTAATTTTGTTGTCGCTACCAACGCACCGTTAAAATTTTGTGTATTACACAGCACGACATTTCGCTTTTATCACTTGAATAAAAATAAAAATGGAGTCAATAAGGAGCAGATGCATGATATGCAGCAACATGAAACGGTATGAATCAAATACTTTCATAAATGCTAAACGTTCAACGTGATCACACACCAGCACTCTTACCCACGCTTTCACTACTTTTATTTTTCAATTCTTTTACCTGTCGTTAGCAACGCTACCATCCATGTGATGTGTCCTGGATGTTGGGAACACGAACATAATTAAACCGGAAATTTGCTGTTGAGATCTTTTTACCTACCAGAACAAAAACGCTTTTTTATGGATCTTTATAAACCATAATTTTCCTGCTTGGTGTTGTCTCTTTTGTACGCAAATCTCAATGTGAATGAATGACTTACTGCTCGAACTAAATAGTTCACCAGAAAATGCAAACTAAAACTCTTCAGGACATGTGAACATTAATAAGGTCTTTAATCGTGTTTGTTCTTTGTTTGCAAATAATCTGTATTACTGTGGTTTGGCGAGAAACTAAGCGCCTGATAATGATAGTAATAACAACAATAATAATAACAATAACAATAAAAAATTTCTTCATTTAAATCCATACACTTAAACTCTTCCTTGATTTTACTATTACTACTGTAACATGACTGGTACAGATCGCTTCACGATCTTCTTTCAATTCAGTTACATTTATTTCATAAATAAAAGTTGGTAGTGCAAACTGGTAGGTGGGACTGAAAGGTTCTCGCGTAAGAAATCAGTTTCCGGACTACCCGTGTTTACTGTCGTTTGCAGCAGAAAAACTTGCCTCAAGTTGGGTGGCAGTCTGGGATGGTTCCCAGGGCCTGCTTGCCATATTCTATTGTTGGCCTTCCAGGCATTAATTCATTCTGCGAGATCGCAAGGGTGCCTTACCACTAAGTGTCCACTTGAAATGTAGCAAGTATCTATTCAGCTTGGAAGTCAAGATGATTTCCTCCTTCTCGTTCCCATGAAACGTGAGAAATTTTGTACCATGTCAACAGTATTTCTATCATTCCAGTCCTTTGTATTGTTTCTGCTACTCGACACTATGTGTCCTATATCAACCAACAGTCAAAGACGTTCAAACTCGGTACCAACTCATTTACTTGCTTATTATCATTAATTCCTTTAGCTCCTTATGTGGAGCATAGGGCTGCAACAAAAGATCGCCAAATTGTTCTGTCTTCTGCTAGTATTTTCACTTCTTCCCGTCCTATTCCTTGCCATTGACCTTCTGCTTCAACTGATCGTCTCCACGTCATTTTGGGTCTGCCTCGTCTTCGTCATCTCTGCGGGGTCCAGTAAGGTGCTTCCTTCGCAATATGTTCATTTGGTCTCCTAAGTGAATGTCCTAACCATCTCCATATCCTGCTTCTTATTTGCAGCTCAGTTGGCTTCTGGCTGGTTCTTTTCCAGAGTGTTTCGTTAGGCATGGCATTTGGCCACCATACCCCCAGGATGTTCCTCGGGCATATGCTGTTGAATGTATGCAGCTTATGGATTAGGTGCTTTGTCACTTTCCATGTTTCACAGCCATACAGAAACACACATTTTACATTACTTTCAAATATCCGCAGTTTGGTTCTCAATATTATTTCCTTCGATCTCCAGACAGAGCGGAGATGTGCAAAAGCGCCTTTGGCTTTGTTGATGCGGCTATTAAAGTCCTCTATTGCACCACCATATGAGGTAATCATGCTTCCAAGGTAGCTAAACTTATCCACCCTTTCGATTACCTGGCTCCCATGCTTAAGCTCTGCGGTGTCGTTATACCCGCATGTCTTTTGGTTTTTGGGCATTAAGTTTCAAACGGATTTCCTTCGCCGCAGATTTCTGATCTTTTCGTTTCTCTTTCATGTCGTTGAGGCTGTGGGATAAAACGCAAAGGTCATGTGCAAGATCTAGGTCTTCTAGATGTGCTCCATTGCTTCGTTTTATTCCTCTCGTTTTATCCATTGCTTGTGTCATTACAAGATTCAGTACTATGTTAAATAGTATCTGTGAGAGCATGCAGCCAAGCTTAACTCCTGTTTTCATTGCCACTTGATCTGAGAGCAGACTTTGATGTTGAACCTGGCACGTGTAATTTTCAGACATGCAACTTAGTAAATCTTTTACGAGGATTCGTACCTCACATCAGGGACACTTTTTCAGCATTCCTCTATATTTTCATACATCGAGGCACTTTCACGTTCATCACATTGGTTACGGACATGCTGTCGACCCTCCAACAGAATATGGACTGGAAACGGAGAACTTCGAATACTTATGATTGCCTTCCTGCATTTTGTCCCGTGCTGACTGTGCGGTTTGATGATGTACGTGTCGCTTTTTGCTAATATCATGAAGCCGTAGTTTCATGTTTGAGCTTTTGCACTCTGGACAGTTCGCATTTAACTGGTTCTATTGAGCATTTTAGATATGAATTTCATTATGTTATTTCTCTTATTTATTTGAAAACGCGAGTTGTGGTTGTAAGGAACTCTGATTCTGTTCTCCGTTCAGTCTTCCTAACGTTGTCAATCAAAGTCCCATATTACTAGCATAAGTTCTTCATGTTAGTTTTCTGTGTTTTTGTTTGTTAAGAGTGACATTGCAATAAGATTTCATGTTGATTTTGAATTTGAATAAATCTCGGTAAATGTGACATTGACTTTCATTTATGAACCCTACTTCCCATATCTTCTGCCCTGATTCGGCGACCCTTATTTAAGAAGCACGCCAAAGCCTTGCCGCACTGGTAACATCCGTTCCCGTTACAGCGCCGTTGGGCATGGATGTGTGATGTCCTTAGGTTAGATAGGTTTAAATAGTTCTAAGTCTAGGGGACTGATGACCTCAGATGTTAAGTCCCATAGTGCTTAGAGCCATTTGAACAATTTTTTTGGGTGACCACCCGGGTCTTCCAAGCGCTGTTGGCAAGCGGGGTGCACTCAGTCCCTGTCAGGCCAGTTGACGAGCTAGTTGATTTTGAACTAGCGGCTCTGGTCACGATAACTGACAACTGCCAGGATAGCGATGTGCTGACCTCATGGCCCTCCGTATTTACATCAAGTGACGTCTCTGGGCTGAGGATGACACCGAGGTCGGTCGTTACCGCTGGGACTTCAAGGTCTGATTTAAAAGAGTTTGTTTTGTGATCAGGAATACACTATGGTGTGGTTTCAATGTGATGGTGTTTTCGTTGTGCGCAGTGGCCAAATTTTGAGTGGAACGTTGCATAATGTGCAAAGCTGTTAATTGTGATGACGAGTGGATAGCGCTCGCGCATTTATTTCAGAACTCAGACAAATTACTAATGCAGATTATTTGAAAAATGTCTTGATTACCGCCTTGAGCTGCTGATAAAACGGATGCTATGTGGTATGCATCCGTTCACAGCGTTAACACCGATTGCTGATGTAACCTGAAAGGCTGCACTACCTTGCACATTTTATATATTGACGAAATAATTTTTATTAAGATGTGACAACAGTGGCAAATTCATGGTTTTATTCTCTGACATCAGCGATTTGATAGTCACCTAATGCGATGCTGTAAATGCTTTTAAGAACATGGTGATGGTCACTCGACTGACGGATTCATTTTATCAGCAGAGGAGTGCGGAAATCAAGACTTTTTCAAATATCTACGAGCTGTGGAGCACCAACTCCCGAAAATAATGCAGATTAATTTCAGTACTCTTCGGTGAGATACTGCCGGTAATTCCGTAATGCTGTCCTTTTATTCGTGAGCATGCAATACACGTATTCGCCGGTTATATGCTGTCTGATCAAGAGTATCTGGACAATTAGTAGTGGACGTAACTATGTGGTTCAGAAATGGCTGTAAGCACTGTGGGACTTAACATCGGAGGTCATCAGTCCCATAGACTTAGAACTACTTAAATCTAACTAACCTAAGGACATCACACACATCCATGCCCGAGGCAGGATTCGAACCTGCGACCGTAGCAGCCGCGCTGTTCTGGACTAAAGCGCCTAGAACCGCTCGGTCACAGCGGCCGGCGTAACTATGTGGAGTGTTCACCGTTCGCCTTTGTGATGATCTGAACTCTGCTAGGGATACTTTCAGTGGGGTGTCTGAATGTCTGTGGAGGAATAGCTGCCCATTCTTTCTCAAGAGTGGAAACCAGATAAGTTAGTGATGTTGGACGCTGGGATTTGGAGCGAAGTCAATATCCTAACTCGTACCACAGGTGTTCCTTGGATTAAGGTCGGGACTATGAGCAGGCCACGCCGTTTCAGGAATTTTGCTGTACACAAACCATTCCTCACCGATGCTGCTTTGTGACAGGGTGCATTTTCATGCTGATACAATCAGTCATCGTCTCTGAAATGTTCCTCTACTGTACGCGGTACGCAGTTCTGTAAAATGTCCTCATGTACTTACTAAATTAGTGTTCTCTTGAGCGCTATGAAGAGGCCACACCGTAACCACGAAAAACGCCACAATAACGCAACACCACCTCCTCCACACTTGACTGTTGGCTCTACACACGATAGGTAACATTCTCCCGGCGTTTGCCAAACCCAAATCCTTCCGTCGGATTACCACGCGGTATAGCGTGATTCATCACTCCAAAACACTCGTTTCCAGTCATTCATTGTTGAGTTCCACCACCTCAAGCGCCGCTTAGCACAGACCACAGAAATGTTGGGCTTATGAGGAGTTGCTCTACCATTGTACCCCATTCCTTTTAATTCACTAGGCACAGTCATTGTGGTACCTGGAACGCTGATAGCACGTTTAGTGATCCCTTCTGCTGATATAATGCGGTTTTTTACATCCACCCTCCGTAGTGCTCGAGGGTTCCAGTACATGAGATCTACCTGGTATTGGCTTAGCTATGCTCGTTCCTGTACGTTTGCACTTCCCAATCACATGGTCAACAGTCGACTTGGGCTGGTTTAGAGGGGTTTAAACGCCACTGATGGATTTGTTACTCGGAATATGTCCAATGAAGTAACTGAGCTCTCTTGATCGACTCATTATGCTTCTGTGTTGACAACAGACGCAGACACAGCAGCGGGACGAGCTTCCCTAGCTCGACCTGGAGCAGGCTGAGCATAGTGTGCTGTTCCTGCAGTACCTGATGGGATTGGAAGTTGTGACCTGACAGAGTCAGGGTCCTAAATGGTGATTTTGGTGTGTCCTAAGTCTGCTGGGAAGCGGATCACTCTCGCAGCAGGTCCGACCAACGTGTTGTTGACCGGTGGTGTGGTTGATGGCCCAGGTCCCTGATGAGCCTGTTTTGGGATTAACCTGCTTTCTCGTAGAACTTGCGTGCTGTGGACCGGAAGCGGTCCCTCAGCAGCAGGATGCCGGTGTCTTCACGTAGTTGTTGGGTGGAGTAAGTTCTGGTTAGGCGCAGGGCGAGTTTAAGCGCTCTGTTCTAGACCCTTTGCAGGGCGGCTGTCTTGGAGTCAGCAGCGTACTGCAGCGTACTCCAGCACTGGCCGTATAAGTGTGAGGAACGGCGTAATGCTGTGGTGTGGAGGCAGGCTCGACTCCGGGTTCAGCAGAGGGTGTAGGGCGCGGAAGCGCCCTATAGTCCTCTCCCTAATCCAAAGTATGTGAGGGTCGCACGAGAGGCGCTGGTCTAGCTTGAAAAAATGGCTCTGAGCACTATGGGACTTAACATCTGAGGTCATCAGTCCCCTAGACTTAGAGCTACTTAAACCTAACTAACCTAAGGACATCACACACATCCATGCCCGAAGCAGGATTCGAACCTGTGACCGGTAGCGGTCGCGCGGTTCCAGACTGAAGCGCCTAGAACCGCTCGGCCTCACCGGCCGGCCAGGTGTAGCTTGACGCCGAGGTAAACTGCAGTCTTGGTCCACGGGATCGGACTGACAACAGAATACTCCGCGCCTCCATTTATACTCGCACGTTAGTCTCTCGTGACATCTCGCGGTCATTTCCGCACGACGTAGGGGTGTCCGGATAATTTTTATCGGAGAGTGTAGCTGTTCTTTGCTTGTGGATAAAGCTGCTAGTTCATTTGGAGTACACCTTGAAGTTTTATTACAGTTTCCGACATCCCGTGAATCGAAGCTAGCTATGTTTATGCTCCTCTATACCTGGATATAATCCCTGCAATGTAGTATATGTGTTAACCTTTTCACTGGATTGCTCTTTTCACAATATGAAGCTGGTCTTATCTAGATGTTGTACAGTTTTCTCCTGTGTGAATGACCTCACTGACGGCATCGTACCAAGCTGAACTAAGTCTGGATGAAGGATATATTTCTTGATGTTCCTCCATGTATTTTTCCAGTTCTTGGCTACATATTTGCTCTCACTGGGGTTGTCTGTCTGTCGTTTTGTAAACCTTGGGGCTGTTTGAGCACACCTCTAAGAGATACTCAAATTGTCATGATCATTGCATGTTGAGCCTTTTTGTACGAACTTTACGTGATTTCGTTTCATGCTACGGCATTTCATTGATTTCAGCTCCACTAAATCCACATCATTGAGTCATACTGTAGTAAGAATAGAAGCTTCAGCCTGTGCGCAATAAGTTAGACTTGTTTATGCTGAGAATCAAATGTTAGTCTCTGCACCGAGCGTAGATCTTCTTCCAGTTTTCGGCAACTCGCTACAATTTTTTTAACGTTGCTACTTTTCTACGTACGGCAGCAGCCTCCGCGAACAGCCTCATGAAGCTTCCCAAGTTATGTTACAGATCATTTCAAAATATTCCGAACAGTGGCAGACCAATGAAGTTCGGTTGGGATACTCTCGCAACTACTTTAACATTTGAAAATTTCTTCCTGTAAGTACGATGGGCTGAGCTTTTTCTGGTACGAACTGTTTATTGTAATCACAATAACTGATTGCACTGTTTAAAACACTGCACGTGTTGTCGACAGCACGGCAATTCAAATCCCCGAATCGCCATCCAGAATTTGGTTACACGTGGTTTCTCCAAATCGCTTGAGGCGGTTCTTTTGACCGGATCATGGCCGATTTCCTTCCTCTAACCGATGCTGTGCTCCATCTCCAATAACCGCTTCGTCGACATAACATTCAACGCGTATTTTCCTTCTTTCCTTCCTTTGCATACCACAAACCGGGTCCGTTATCACGTAAACTCGTATTTTCTTCATTAATCGACAGTGAGGAACTATGGAATGCCTTCCAGTAGTCAAGGAGCACAGCGGAAACCTTAATCGGAAAGCTTTCTTTATTAGCACACATAGGACCCTTTCCCATTGAGAAACGCGAATGTTATATAAACGCGAATGTTATCTAACAAATAACAATCAGTCGAAATCATAAACGGCGTTTGCTTTTATGGTATGGTAACCGATTTCAGTCGTACATACAATGAAGAGCCATAGAAACTGGTACACATTCCTTAAAATCGTGTAGGGCCCCCGCGAGCACGCAAAGGTTTCTCAACATGATGTGGCATGGACTCGTCTAGAGTCTGAAGTAGTGCTGGAGGGAACTGACACCATGAATCCTGGAGGGCTTTCCAGAAATCTGCAAGTGTACGAGGGCATGGAGATTTCTTCTGAACAGCACGCTGCAAGGCAGCGCAGATATGCTTAATAATGTTCATGTCTGGGGAGTTTGGTGCCAGCGGAAGTGTTTAAACTCAAAAGCGTGTTCCAGGAAAGTCCGTCGGAATGCTCAAAGGACATGAATGGATACAGGTGATCAGAAAGGATGCTTACGTATGTGTCACCTGTCAGAGTCGTATCTAGACGTATCAGGGGTCCCATATCACTCCAACTGCACACGCCCCACACCATTGCAAAGCCTCCACCAGCTTGAACAGTCCTCTGCTGACAAGCAGGGTCCATGGATTCATGAGGCTGTCTCCATAACCGTACACGTCCATCCACTCGATACAATTTCAAACGAGACTCGTCCGGCCAGGCAACATGATTCCAGTCATCAACAGTCCAATATCGGTGTTGACTGGCCCAGGCGAGGTCTAAAGATTTGTGTCGTGCAGTCATCAAGAGTACATAAGTGGGCCTTCGGCTCCGAAAGCCCATATCGATGATGTTTCGTTGAATGGTTCGCACGCTAACATTTTTCGATGGCTCAGCATTGAAATCTGCAGCAATTTGCAGAAGGGTTGCTCTTCCGTCACGTTGAACGATTCTCTTCAGTCGTCGTTGGTGCCGTTCTTGCAGGATCTTTCTCCAGCCTGAGCGATGTTGGCGGTTCTAGGCTCTACAGTCTGGAACCTCGCGACCGCTACGGTCGCAGGTTCGAATCCTGCCTCGGGCATGGATGTGTGTGATGTCCTTAGGTTAGTTAGGTTTAAGTAGTTCTAAGTTTTGGGGACTGATGACCTCAGAAGTTAAGTCCCACAGTGCTCAGCGATGTTGGAGATTTCATGTTTTACCGGATTCCTGATATTCATGATAAACTCGTGAAATGGTCGTACGGGACAATCTCCTCTTCATTGCTACCTCGGAGATGCAGTGTACCATCGCTCGTGCGCCGACTATAACACCACGTCCACACTCATTTAAATCTCGTATTTGAATACGCATGCCTATATCAGTTTCTTTGGCGCTTCAGTGTAGATCGTCTTCAAACTGGAAATGTCTCCATTTGTGACGTGTATCGTCTCCACGCTTCACCAATGGAGTTATTTCTGATCTGAATATGTTCTATGTACCACTGGAACCGATTACCATACTATAAAAATAAATACAATTTGCCATATTGTCTGACAGCTTTTTGTTACATTACGATACAAAATCACTGACGTTCCAACTGTGACGTCAAAACTTATGAATATTATGTCTTACGGCCTATTATTTATGTAGGTGGCTGATGAGCGTGTGTGCAGTGCAGTGTCGTATTTGTCACATTGATGACAATGAGAGACAGGAGGGTGAAACCTGGTACTACCACATAGCCTACCCCTCGCGAATAGCATGCAACCGAGATTAACGCCTCTTCTGACCGACGGTTCATCGACATCAACACTGTCAAACGCTTTCACTCCATGATACATTGCGGATAAGTTGAAATGTGTGTGAATTCCTAAGGGACCAAACTGCTGAGGTCATCGGTACCTAGACTTACACACTACTTAAACTAACTTATGCTAGGAACAACACACACACCCACGCGCGAGGGAGGATTCGAACCTCCGGCGGGAGAGGCCGCGCAATTCGTAACGTGCCTCAAAGAGCGCGGACACTCCGCGCGACTGCTTATAAGTCTTGAACTTAATGCGCGACATTAGCTTAAACGCTGATGATCAGGAACTACACGCTGACAAATCTCCTTTCCTTGTCAGAAAAATTCTGGCCGTAAAGTTTGTTCCGCTTCAGGATTCGACCTGTCAGCTGTCTAGTAGAGCACCTTTGCATAATCGTGCTTTTGTTGCCGCGGCTGCTAAGTTGGACACAGCAGCCTCTAACGTATGGAGAAATGTTTGTGCAACTGTGGCATTCTGGCAGCTCATACTGAGCACAGATGAAAAAAAATGTTGCGGTGGATTGAAAAAAAAAAGAAAGAAAGAAAAACAGGAGAAGAGATAAAGTTCTGTACACAGGAAGCAAAAAAAAAAAAAAACAGGAGTAGAGAAAAATAGATCTCCGTATACAGGACGGTTATAATTAAACTTTCACTGAGCCAGTGTAGATGGAAATCTGTTTACCGACTTGGAACCCAAATTTATAGTAATGATGTTCAGACTGTTCGCTGCAGGATTTGAGTTGTTGGTAGTGTTAATGTAATGACTTGCCGTTAGGCGTCGGAACTCGGTACTGGTGCGGCGAATTAGGGTTGAAACAAGCATCAGTGTACATTACAGTTGCAAACAATCAACTTAGATCTAGACAAAATGAACAGGGCTTTACTCGAAAAGCTGTTTTATTGAAACAATAGCAGCAATGCTGTTGGTCTTCGCGAGTATCGACACATTAAAGGAATGCAGAGAGGTCCTCTTTCCGCAGCGGGTTGAAGAACATGATTCGGAAGTTAGAATTAACTGAAAACTTGGGAATTGGTCCTGGGAGAGGCCGACGGCCAATTGCACCAATAATTGTTGAAGAAGCTACAGTGGCCTTGGACGAGAATGCTGAACGCAGTGTGAGATCTTCAAGTAGTGCACGACCTGTGTCACGACAGCTGAGCATTCCATGGGCCATCGTTCGAAAAGTGCTGCTAACAATTGTGAAATGGTATCCGTACAAACTTCCAGCCCGTAGTTAATATAGATGTCAGTCACACTGAGCAATGTTTGTAACCCGGAACAAAAACAGGCTACGCAATTAACAAATCTTACTCTCTCATGTGGAAATTAAAATCTGTTTCTTTCAATGGTTTATTCTTTCTTTTAGGCACGTTTTTGCAAATGTTTAGTCTAAGTTCTATTGTCCTACCATTACTCATTTTCCGTGGGAGACCTCACGAATAGCGGAAGTTTAATTGTAACCAGGCTGTACAATGAGTAGCCAAAAGTCATTGGATGGTAAATGGGTGTGAATCGCTCGACGACTCTTGGAGTCTATGGGGTTCATTCGTCTCGTTACAGTCCTGGTAGAAACGTGTTTCTGACGCCATAAATTGAAATCCGTGACTATTTTAATCACAGTAGAACAACTGATCATCGACCGTTCATGATCTGCGAAGGCGACGCTACATCAATTTGTCAAACATTTGTGGTCGCCCAGCGCGGCGTTTTACGCGAGTGGAAGCAATGTCTCTGCGATGTTCAAGATACGCACTAGATACTGTTGACCTTGGGAACCCTAATTCTTATGTAATCTCTGATATGCTATGACCCACGTGTCTTGCATCGTTTATCATCGCATGTTCAAAATCGGTGCCAAGTTCGCTAGAAATCTGCCTGTTCAGACATCGTGTCTATATTCACGCAATACTTCGCATCCAGCCCCAACATTCAAGCGTAGTGGCACATCTTTGAATGAGACAATCCTTCGCGTGAGTTTTGGCCACTCAGTTTATTTAGTGTACGGGAGTTATATTCCAAAAAACGGAAACTACAGTGGATTCCAGTTTCTGCATAAGAAATCATTCCAGAACAACAGATAATTACTGTTATTCTTGCTTTAGACAGAAAGGCAACAGTAATAAAACGTTGTGAAAATGCACTGATAAAGGATATAAGAGGTGGCACTCGCAAAATTCACATTAACAAACGAATACTTTCAACATAATCAACACAATAAAAGCTACTGTATCAAACCTACAGCAATATTATTATTATTATAAGCCGTCTCTACAATGGACGCCAAAGTGAAATCTATAACTTACGAAAGAATTCTTTAACTTTTCGTCATATACACTAACTTTAATGTACTAACATTTTGAATCTCGCCATGACACTGCTAAATCCCGTTGAAAGTTGCAAAACAAACTTATGATGTTATTAAAACCGCTATTATCTATGTGGTGCTGATTTTGTGGTCTACGTTAATAGATAGTTTGTCACTGTAGTTTTCACCCAGAAGCCAGTCATTACTTTGTCTTTTCGCAAGATCCGTTTACAAGCAACCCAAAATCGGCCCAGAAGCAAGTAGATCATTACGTGAATCTTTAACCAAAGTAATACTAATGTAACGAGTTGGTGATTTCGAAGGCGTAATTGTAAGAACATGGAGTCCAGAAGTGAGACGCTGGATGGACGTTTTTACTGGCTAGTTGCCAGAGGGCCAATTCACGAGACCAGAGCATGTCGGGGCAGAGAGTAGACAACCTACGACGGCAGCCATGCTTTCTAGACTGACATTCAGTTACCGTCCGTCTCAAGCTGAAACGGAGTCACCTATCGACTATAACAAGGCATGCATTTCACAAACGGCACCAAATCATTACTTCTAATCTTTCAGGGCCACTCAAATGAAAACCTAACACCCGCTATAACACAAAGTTCTCGCACAGGTGGCCCCACTATTGTTACGTTTCGATGGTGTCTTCGCTGTTGTAGGGGAACGGTATAGAACCACACCTCAGGTGAACACAGTTATTGGGTTATGATCTTCGTTGTTGGCAGACTGTTCTAGCATCGTACGGCTAGCGCCTGCGATTCGACTACCCTTCATACTGCTGTGTAGCAGACGTGGCCTACATTCCTCGCCCTCTCGCTACACGAACTCCGGCGATCACATGGGAACAAGTTCGTCGGGCGTTTAAGCACAATCGGACGAATCGTATTTGGTTGGGAAACACTGGGCCATCTCCCGTACAACTCAAATCTTTCACAGTGTATTTTTCACATCTTTGGCGACCTGAAGGAAGACACGCGTTGACGTCGGCTTCACTCGGACGAGAAAGTGCAAGGCTGTGTGCGGTTGTGGATCCGTCAGCGGCCAGGAATTGATTGTCTCATCTTCCAGTAGGCTAAATGTCTTAACGCGTGTGGTGATTACTTTTGAATGCAACCATTCCATGGTCCTGTTGTGGAGGGTGTTCAGTTTTCATTTGACTGTCCCTCATATGAGGGTGTGCTGAAAAGTAATGCCTACGAATTTTTTATGTGAAACCTCTTAAATATTTTTAAATAAACCACGCTGTTAACATTCTACATCTTTTTTCTTCATGATTAGATATCTGCAACCCTCTGCCACAGACGGGCTGCGAATTGTAGCATGTAACATGGCGGTGTATAGCGTAACTATGACGGTGCGTGAGAAACAGCGTGCTGTAATCGAGTTTCGAATTCAGAGTTCGTTCATATATGATGAACCCTTTCCTTCGGCATGACAATGCTAGACGACACACGAGACTTCAACATCTGCAGTAATCCGATGCCTTTGATTTACTGTGAACGATTATCCTTCAGCCGGCCGAAGTAGCCGTGCGGTTAAAGGCGCTGCAGTCTGGAACCGCAAGACCGCTACGGTCGCAGGTTCGAATCCTGCCTCGGGCATGGATGTTTGTGATGTCCTTAGGTTAGTTAGGTTTAACTAGTTCTAAGTTCTAGGGGACTAATGACCTCAGCAGTTGAGTCCCATAGTGCTCAGAGCCATTTGAACCATTTTTGATTATCCTTCATATCTGGACCCATTTTCAAAACTTAAGAAACAGCTTCGAAGACTCCACTTTGATTCTGATGAGGCGGTGTAAGCAGAGGTTATGTGACTCCATCGATAAGGTCAGACACTCTACAACGACTGTCACAAGAAACTGGTCTCTCGTGGGGAGAAATGTATTCGTCGTCAGGGTGACTATGTTGAGAAATAAATGACTGGACTTGAAAAATAAAAGTTAGAATGTTAATAACGTTTGTTTTATTTAAAGACCTTTAGGAGCTTTCACCCAAAAATTTTGGAGGCGTTACTTTCCAGAACGCCCGTATATGGTTTTATAACAAACGTCTTTTCTGCAGATTGTTAAAAAAGTGTCAGATATGTTGAGAGGCTGTTGTACTCGTCAAAGAAAGAGAACATAGGCCAATCAACGTTGGTTTGCTATGAAGCTTCCTTTTCAATTTTTCCATATGCATAGCACTGAAGGAATTCTTCAACTGTTTTCTTCACTACGGGCAAACTGTTCAAGCAATTCACAGATGTTTGTGATTCGTTTGGTTGTTCTCCGGTTTATCGGTAGTTGCTTGTGTTTCACCTTGAAAATTGACTTGTATATCTCGTATATTGCCATAATCTTGCACTTTTTCGAAACTTTTAGTTTGGATGTTCACAATTATTTACAGGTACAAGATATAAATTACATGTTGTTGGTTGCTCAGACAATGTTATATAAAACTTAGTCAAAAGAAAACTAAACGTACAATGACATTAGTATTTTACGTCTGGAAGAATATTTTTGGAAAAAAAGAAGAGTTTACCGCTACAGAAGAATGCCGAAGACTAGATGGCAGATCGAAAAACTGATGAGGAAGTACTGGATCAAATTGGAAAGAAAAGAAATTTATGTCGTAACTTGACTACAGGGAGGAATCGGCTGATAGGACACACGTTGGATCATAAAGAAATCGCCAATTTGGTAATGATGGGAAGTATGGCTCATGGGGAAGGGAGGATGGGGAGCAGGACTGAATATCGTAAGGGAGATCAAGGCTCGAATACAGTAAGCAGACACAAATGAATGTGGGATGCAGATATGAAATAGCTTGCACAGAATTGACTATCGTGGAGAGGTGAAGCCAATCAATTTTCGGACTGAACACAACAGCAGATTGCACATAGTTTGAACGCTAAACAAAATATAGCCATCCGTTTCCTGATTTATATCAGATGGATCATTATAACGGAGTTTAGCCCCTGGTGTTTATCATCCATCAAAGTACTGTTAGGGAAACGACTTCGCTGGACACGTTAGTTAAACCTGGCAGCGTCATGTGAAGTGCGTTATGTCGTACTCGTGTTGTAACGACTTGTTTTCTATGTGCCCTCACGACGACAGGTTTATCAAGCGCTAACTGACAACCCCGGCAGTGGCCGGGTATTCATTTTTCCAATTATCTATTAGAATCGAAAACAAAAAATGAACTGTGTTTGTAGTTTAATATCAAAAACATTTCATTTTCTCGTATTCTTGAAAACACCTTCGAAATTTTGAAACAGTCGTACAAAGAAATATGCATAATGTACAAATGTGTAGGTACAGTATCCTAGACAGTTTCTGTACGATGGATGCAACTGCTTCGCGCGTCTACAACGTGATTTTGTAAACGCCTCTATGGGAAGCCTCACCTTTGCTCTATTGACGGCTATTGTTTTCACCTACAGCCGTTTGCAATTCAGAGTACTGCTCGAGCGTTTGGGATCCCTATCAGGTCGGATAGAGGGAGTTGGAACTCGGGTGGGAGTCTCTAGAGGAAACGAGGCGTTCTTTTCGTGAATCGCTACTGAGGAAATTTAGAGAACCAGCATTTGAGGCTGACTGCAGTAAAATTTTACTGCCGCCAACTTATATTTCGCGGAAAGACCACAAAGATAAGAGAGATTAGGGCTCGTACAGAGGCATATAGGCAGTCATTTTTCCCACGTTCTGTTTGAGAGTGGAACAGGGAGAGAAGATGCTAGTTGTGGTACGAGGTACCCTCCGCCACGCACCGTATGGAGGATTGCGGAGTATGTATGTAGATGTAGATGTAAACTTGAGAGCTGTCAAAAGCGCTGCCAGCTGTCAGCGATATCCCTAAGCTGAATCGACTGTAGGAGTGCCTTAATAATAAGGAATAAATGTATTAAAACTTCATGTATGATGTGGAATTTTTCACGTATGTCAGTGTTTATGGCGTCATCTCTCTTGAACTATGTGTTGTACAGTGATATATTTGTGTAGGTAGATTCAGCGGCATATGTCGATACTGTCAGCGACATATGTTGTGAGTAGAGTTAGTAGCAAAGAAGTAATTAACTTAAGCGTCATGCAAGATGCTGCAGTTTTTCACGTATCTCACTGTTAATGACGCCATGCATCCTGAACTTTGATAGGTACGTAGTTCTTACCCCCATAGCGATTGTTGCCTGACAGGAAGAGATATGTGCATCGGTTGAAACCGGTCCAGTGGTTTAGGAAGAGATGTAGAACATACACACACACACACACACACACACACACACACACACGCACACGCACATATACACATACATCCATTTTTATAATACGTATGGAGACCTGAGAGGAGAATGTGTGAGTGTCCCTTGGACACATATTTGTCCAGTCTCAGTTTTTTTCGGTGTTGGCTGGGGAGGGGATGGGGAGGGGATAGCAGTCTAGCTTTCAGAATACCTTTCATCTGCAGTCCAAACCACGACACATCACCATCACCAGGGCAAAAGAGTTTGGTATAAGTAACTGTGCAGGTGTCCCACCGTGAGTGTATTTTCCTGTTACTCGTTTGTTGCAAAAGTTTCTTGTTGATAACATGTTTCTCTTTGGAGATACTGCTAATAAAAAAACCTATAGAGCAAGTGAAGTGTGTGTGTGTGTGTGTGTGTGTGTGTGTGTGTGTGTGTGTGTGTGTGCTCGCAGTCAGAGGAAAGTGGTGAATCTCCTCGCAGTGTTAATTATTAGTTCGTTTGTGATGTCTGGTACACCTATCTCGTATACAGTCCACGCCTAATCCAAAGGTGTGTATGCGACCCAAGAAGCGGACGTGCTTTGCAGAGAATTCTGCATTCACGGCGCTGCTAGGAGGGGTGATTAGCTCCGCTCCCAACTATCTGTACAACGATATGCATTGATCACATATTCTTCGGACAACTTTTACTACTTAGGGGTCAAGAAACCTTCAGTGAAATGCAATACGATTTCTTGAACCTCTGGGAAAGACAGTGTGTGAAGTAGGAAAGAGTGACGAACTCTTAATTCTACATATATTCTAGGAGGAGGTTAGTTGTGACATTGTGCTCCGTCGACATCAGTGTCAGAAATGTGCTCTACACTCGAGTTCAGTTGGAGAGTCACACGAGAAGGCCCAAGTTTGATGAAGCAAACATTTCGATATTCGTTCGAAATTACTTAAGTAAACTTTGGGAACGCGAAATCGGAATGACCGAACAGGGATTTGAAGAGATCTACGCTCAGATACGGCTCCAGTGTCTTAATAACTGCCTTATATCGTTCAGTTCTCTATTATGGGTATAACTTCTACTGATTGATGGTTATAATGCTGCACCATTTACATCCAGTGTTTTTATTTGAAAAAGAAACAAAAACAAAAGCGAAGGTAAAAATATGACTTTTGTTTCACACACGAATTTTAACAGGAGGTAGCTTTTTCAATTTTTGAATAACCGTGAAACGACGTCACTAATAAGTATGTGCACAATGGTGAAATACTTTCTCGTTGCAACGATTGTTTGTCTAAAATGGAACTAACTTTTCGAAAAGGAGAATAAAATAATGGTCAGTCAGCTGATAGATTACTGATTAGGTAAGAAAGACAGGTGAGAGTATTTATCGTATTTGAATTTAGAAAACTCTCCAAAACATACAAAGCCCCGAGGCTATATGAAATCGGTCTCATGTCTTATATGAAATTTACGGGTTCATTAGCTCCCTGAAGCAGAAAAAGCCCCGAACTAGTTTCAGAGGACCACATGGCAGACACCAGCAAGACAAACAGCAGAAGTAATATACAGACGTTTTGTCCTGTCTGACTGGAATTTAGAGAGATGGGAAAAATATACACATGCTGGTATACCGAAAAAGCTTTTTCAGAAGCTTTTGTATGACACACCTACAACGCATTGACGTTGTGTTGTACCCTTCTACTAAAACGTCTCTGAGCATGTTCCGAGGCGTTGGCAGGTCGGTAGTCGGTTTGATGTTGCCTTGCTCTAACGTGATGACTGGGCTTGCAGACTTTTAACGAGAGCAACCTCTCAGTTTATGATATGTCTTTTGTTTGACAGCATGCGGAATAATGCAAAGGACTGTCAGTTTGCGCACTTAGTATGATTTAGATCTGCCAGTTTCGATGGGTGATCTTCGCAATATGACGAGGTTAAACTTTGATACTGTAGAGATGTGCAGGATAACACCCGGGCCCATGTCTCATTCTTATGACTGATGTTGTGTTTCGTCCCGACGCTTTCGTCCTTGAATACCATGTTCTTTTAGGAATGAATGTTTGAAAACTTGCCAAGTTTTGTCCTCCCGTCTTGTGAGACGTTGCCCGGAATCGGTACCACTCATCAAGTGCCCCTTTCTTTATAACGGTTTCTAAGTCCGTGCAAGTTACACGTTCAAGGAAGGGTATTCCTACCGTGACGCTACTCTTTGCTAACTGCTCAGCTGCTTCGTTGTCTATGATTCCTGAAAACGATTTGACTCAGAGAAGCTGCGCTCTTTTGTATTGGTAGATTCCGATTAGGTTGAACTACAGGCGCCAGTGTGCTTATGCTGTGGCACGCCGACACCAGGTGTCGGAGCAGCTGCAGTCGTGTCCTTCCGCTCCGCGTCGGGCAGGCTCGGCTCACAGAGTGCTGCAATGAACACCTGCCTCTCGCCGCATCCGCTCACCTGCGCTCTACTGCAACGGCCGCTCTACACTTTCAAACGTCCAGCGCAGCCGGCTTTTACAAAATGGAATAGTGCTTTTTTTCTGCTTTGCGTTACAGATCAAGTGTCAAGATTTCGATGAACAGGATTGTTTTATATTAATGGTGGTTGAGGTGTATGGCTGTGGACTTGAATTACTCGTACTTGAAGTAATACAGCAACCAGCCACTCTTTTTGTTCAGCTTTGTGCTATGTAAAGACGTGTTTCATAATTTCGCCCATCTCCAAACTGTGTAATACTGGTAATTTCATCTTCATCATCATAATGATTTTTTTGACTGCATTTTGTATGGTGCAACTACCCTACGCAAAGTAAAATATCATGGGCTAACATGTTTTATTTGTTGTGTATTTACGTTTAATTACTAGATAGGTGATCTTACTTTTGTTCTGCAATCAGTGGCACCTTCTTCCACTTTTATACCCTCAACACAAACTATTTTGATTTCGCATAAGCATTGACGTAGCGCAGCATTCGCCGCCGTGTGTCAACTAATGCGTTTATTTACGTCTGAAGCCAAAAAGGTCAAGTTACATTCTTCTTGCTCATTCTAAAACTACTTCTGAAGTTAGTTATGTTTATAGATTTAATATTGCTGCCCTTAAAACTATGTACATGACGCTGGATGATTAAAAATTTGTTCAATACACAACGTAATTACTGTAATCAGTTGCACTAGGTGGTTCTTTTCGTTTTCTTTGTCTATGTTAGGGATAGACTTGGATTTTTTTTTAAAATTATATTACGAATTTTACTCTGTGGCAGTGAAGCTCGATGAACAGTAATTTTTAGTTGGTGTCAATGAATATTTCGCTACATTACAGACAGTGGGGGATTTAAAAATTTTGCGCCTCTAGGCACACCATATTATATGCGCCCCAACCCCCCCCCCCCCCAAAAAAGTGTTTTAAATAATCACTTCACAATTGCCGTTTTGGGTGGGAAAGCTGTGAGCTGTTTCCGTACTCTGCTATTCGTTGTTGTGAAGGAGGCGTCAGCAGTCTAGTTGTGCTCAATCAAAACGTAATATGGCTCCTGAACTGTACTTGCTGTGCGGCAGCGGATAAAACAAACTTAAAACTGCATTATGTTAACACATTCTTCTGTCGAAAGACTACAGAACCGAACACAAGGAAAAATAAGTTTTCCTTTACGGCCCAAAAATTCAGCAGAGCGTGTAGGAGACAACGGAATTTTGTTATACATTCACTTTTAATACGTTCTTTTACACGAAACCGTTGAAAATGAAAATAAAAAAGTTGTGTTACGACCTAAAAATTGAAGCGAACGTGTCCTACATTAGAAATTAATACGTACTTTTACAGAGATGCGTTCAAAATTAAAAATAAACTGTCGTTTCACGATCTAGTTATTTGAATGTATAGCAGATAACAAAACACGTTCTGTATTAATACGTGAATCTATAGGAAAGTGTAAGAAATGAAAATGAAATAGAGATTTCGGTGCACGAATTAATAACTAAATACAAACGAACTGGATTTGCTGTTACATAATTTTACAGATTAGTGTGGAAAAATCAAATTTGTTTTACAATTTAATAGTTAACGCGTGAAGCATTAGGGTCTGTGTAGCTAGATGCTGCATAATAAGTGTACACAATATCTTTAATCCATTTAGGGGTGAACAGTTTTGTACTGCAGCTACTACTCTCACTATAGCTCCTTCTACCGGTATTAGTAAAGCTTTTACGTATTTATCGACAGAACTGAACTACTTTATTTATTAACACTTTTTCATCTGAGTGTACCCTTCGATAACGTATATTTCCGCGATAGCTATACATTTCAGCAGACGCCAAGAATACACATCAGTTGCAATATACTACAGTATCAGTATGACTTGACTGTACAGCGTCGAGCGGCCTGGGTTATTGGGGTATTGTTTAGTACTGTCGGGCGCCTTCGGTCACGTCTGTGCGTAAGCGAGGTTTAGTTCCGCGTTCTGCCATCGGCAATTGTAAAATAAACAGGTAATACGTAGTTAGTAAATCCAATGAATGTGCTCTAAGTTATAATAAAAATCACATTATAATCTTAAATTTTTAAAACTAGTATGAATAAATGAATAAATGAACAAAATTACCAGCCAGCAAAGTTTGCGACTGGCTCTGACGGCAGATAAACTCTTTGACTATATCTTCATAGTTCAGACAGTTATCAGTTAGGAGGTTGCCTTCGACGTGAAGAGTGGACAAGGCGTTCAATCTCTCCTCAGACAACGTAGAACGAACGTACGATTTCAGTCTTTTAAGAGCCGAAAACGAGCGTTCTGCTGAATAATTTGTAAGTGCCATACAGAGAATGTATGTCAACATTCGGAAACATGAACTGTAACCTCTCTTTTCGTAAAAATTTACTCATTTCGACTGATATATCACTAATCTCAGAAGATTTCAGAAGTTCCGTGAAATGTACACATTCACTAGGGAAGGAAGGCTCTAAATCTGTGTCATATGTCGCTTGGAGTTTTGCTGCACGTTCAGCAATATCGTCAGGCGAACTGTACTTAATGTTACTGAAAACTGTGAAGGAGTCCAACAACGTTATACAGCTTTCCTTCCTTCTCATTAATTCAGTGTACAAGTTGTCGAGTACTGGGAGAAATGTTTCGACTCTAAATTTCTCCCTTCCAGTCAGAAAAACTTCTTCAGAGTCCGCTTCTTCGTCATCATGAAGTCTACGTTTTCGTGATCTTCTATAGGTGCATTCATAGTTTATATTAGTTCAATCTCCATCGATTTATTTTCATAATAGTCGAACATGCCACGAAAAAGTGCAATAAATCCTAAAAGTGATTCATACAATTAATGCACTATTTTAGTATCAATATTTACACTTTGTAATTTCAGATTTACGCTATTAAATCTCTGGAGTATGTCCTTCGAAACTGTCATCGTGAATACTGTTTCTAGTCTGCTGAGTTGATTCAGCAAAACTGAGACCTCATTTCGCACAAGTGGTTTTTCAAACGTATTATTGGCAATATGTGTGAGGGCATTGATAACACCCTCCCAGTTTTCATATAGACTTACACACGCTTCCTGTCTCGCTGACCAACGTGTTTCTGATAAACTTTTTACCCTTTTGCTTCCTAGTTTCATGAAAGGAAGAAGTTTATCCCAGCGCTGTGTAGACGCAGTGAAAAAATTGTAAAGATTTTGCACTACACTGAAAAATGAACATGCTTCCTGACAACAGCTTTCAGCACTGGTGCCGATTAAATACAAAGAATGTGCTGCACAAGGCACATAATGCGCTTTCGGATTTTGTTCTTTAATGCGTGCCTGCAAACCAGTGTAGGTTCGTGACATATTGCTTGCGTTGTCATGTGACTGGCCTCCTCAGTCAGTAACATCAATAGCTTTTGTAGACAGGAATTTTAGTACGGCCTCAGCTAAGTTTCCGGACTTGTGTCCCGGGTTTGGTAAAAACAGAAGGAAACGCTCAACAGGTTCACCATTCTCGTTCACATATCTTAATATGAAAGATAATTGATTAATATATGAAATGTCCGCAGTAGAATCTGCTATTATAGAGAAATATTTGGACTGTTTTATTTCACTTACGATAATTCTTTTTATTCGTTCAGAAAGAAGCTCTATTACTTCATCACAGCTTGTTGAAGAACGCTAACTTTTATCTCTCTGCCCTGGATTTCCATATCGTTCAATGTGCTCTGCGAGAAAAGGATCACACTTGGCTATAAGTTCAAGAGACATCATAAATTGACCATTCTGTAATGAATGGATCTTTCAACGTGTCCACGTAGGGGAAGTCCACGACTTGCTAGTTTCTTCACTACTGTAAACTCTCTTTTCAACATACTGTGCCAGTACATTTTTTCTGTCTCAATATATGACTCGAAATGGTTATCTATTGTTCCAAGTGACTTTTTTCTTGTTAAGAGTGATAACTCAGAATTTTTGTATTCAAGTTAATTCTCATGATGAGATAAAGTGTTATAAATATTTTTCCAATCTGTAATGCCATTAGTAGCAATAGCGGCCTTACTGCCGAACAATTTACATGGTGCACAAAAAACAGCACCGGTGCTACAGGAGTACACTAGAAAATCACGCAAAGTTGTCTCACCATTTATAAGTTTACGGTGAAATACATTTTTGTTCAAATATCTGGTTTTATCGCCTATTGATCTTCTTGAATTAGAAAAATCACCGTTACAGTTCTGATTAATGCCACGTTGTAAGAGAATGTCGATTTTTGATTCATTGACATACCATTCTGCAGGATCATCACTAACGAGGTTATTTCTTTTTGTAATGTCTGACTCGACACTTAGTTTTTCGTGAAACTCGAAATCAGGAACAATTTGCTTTTCTTCATATTTAACTCTGGTTTCATCTGTATTTACTTATTTTACAATAGCTGCAGTGCCAGAAATACCATCCGTACTACTTGAACTCGAAGTCGAACCTGGAACATATTTTACGAAAAATGTATCTACTCTGCCATGTGTTTTTAGAACTTTGGCTTCTCGCCTTTCCTTCGATAATTTCCGAAATGCCGCCTCACATAATTTTGCACGTTTGCTTTTTTCATTGTTATTCGTGTGAAGGCACTTACAAAATTGTCAACCAACAGTCAAAACAAAAGAAAAAAAATTGTAAAGGGAAGAAAGAAAGACTGTACCCAGTTCCAATCGTACTACACCGCACATGATCACGAAGCTTTTTACTTTAAACACAGCACACGAGCACAAAGATTTTTCCTTTATACACGGAGCGATGAACTGACCAACTCGGATTACTCGACGTAACTGTTTTATGAAAGAACAACAATACAGAATAATTTAGTTTCATTGTCGCCTGTTTCTCTGTTGTCAGTGAACAGTAGAAGCACATCTACTGTCTGGAATTCGTCTTGTAAAGAAAACGGGACAGTCCCTTTTTTGGCTTCTGTTTCCCGCTCCGGAATTTTAGCTGGGACGCATACATGTTCTGAATATTCTTGACACTGTCTTTCTAATTCAGAAAGCAAATAATTTTTGCAGTTTCTTGCAGTGATGTGTGCTGGATCGACTCTTACGCCACTTATAACACTTTAGCGATTTCTGTGGGCAGAGAAGACAGACTACAAAGTTTAAGTAGTCTTGTTGGCATTTGATGTTGTGTGTTGTCATTTGTGTGGACACTGCTGTTATGTCTACACGCAAATGCACCTTTTGTTCCAACATAAATAAAAATAATCTTTCCTCGAAGAAAAAAAGCTTAGTTAAGAAGTTTAATATTCGATTGCCAGAGTGGGAACTTTGATATCGTACAGGCTGCAGCACAATAAATGAGACAAACTAAAGTTGGTTTCTTCGTCTTTTTTCGCCAAAAAAAAGTAACTAAGTAAATAAATAAATAAAATTTTTAAACTGTTCTGAAGTGTATTTAACACATTATTAGATATTCTGCTTATGTTCTTTTCGTATAAACATGTGTTTAAAGCTGGCCGGAGTGGCCGAGCGGTTAAAGGCGCTACAGTCTGGAACCGCACGACCGCTACGGTCGCAGGTTCGAATCCTGCCTCAGGCACGGTTGTGTGTGATGTCCTTAGGTTCGTTAGGTTTAAGTAGCTCTAAGTTCTAGGGGGCTTATGACCACAGCAGTTGAGTCCCATAGTGCTCAGAGCCATTTGAACCATTTTGAACCATGTGTTTAAAAATGTAAAACATTCCCAGTATCAACATGTTTTGTTAAATGGGTGTCATTAAATCAAAGCTCAGATATTGAAGGCCACAGAGCTTTCACATTAATTACAGTAATGGTGGGCTGACCTGATACTTCCCCGTAATTTCTACAAGAAATTTAAGTAGAGTCGGATTTTACATACTGAGGCCCACACATGTCACAGTATTTAAGAAATTGCTGATTAGTTTATCACAGCATTAGAGGGGTCCCGGTATTTTCAGGGGGAAAATATGGTAGGGTTAAGTAGAATCCGACAACATTCTCGGAATAATTACGTTTCAAACAGTGTATTGTAGACTGCCGTCCTGACAGCTTACTTCAAAATATTTTGAACAGTCATGAACATAATACCAGACAGAAACCCAGTGTTAAATTTCCATTGAGTCCCCAAGTAAACTATGTGTATTTCCAAAGCCTGTATTGTCGAATTTCGTTCTTAAGGCTTATTTAAACTATCAAGTTGTTTAACAATATTAAAATTTTTTGTTGTTTGTAAGCGCAGTTATTTTAAAACGTAAACGGTTGCAATGAGTACAGAGCAAAAAATTACGCCCCACTTACGGTGCTGCCCCTAGGCCCGTGCCTAGTGGTCGTGCATGTAAATCCTCCACTGATTACAGATTTATAGGTTTAGGGTTGCAGTGAGATCTATGGCCGTTTCCAGTGAAAGAAGTATTTTAAAATTCATTGTATAACCAAATTTGGAGAAATATATTGTTTTACAGCAGAATCTATTTTAAACTAAGGTCCATCCTTAAACAGTAGGGATCATTTGATGTTATTTTTAACATTTTATGGCATACTATACAAGATGTTGAGTGCTGATAACTACTGTAGTGCACTCATGTGTAGAACATGCACACCGACGCTTAACCACACTTTAACCACTGAACTCTGACCGACTTCTGAAAAACAAATTGGAAATTTGTGGTAAGATCTTATGGGACCAAACTGCTGAGGTCATCGGTCATTAAGCTTACACACTACTTAATCTAACTTTAACTTACGCTACGGACAACACACGCACACACACCCATGCCCGAGGGAGAACTCGAACCTCCGACGGGAGGAGCCGCGCGAACAGTGATAGGACGGCTCAGACCGCTCGGCTACCCCGCGCGGCCCGACGTTTGAGTGTGATGATTATTTATTCTGAACAAAACTCTGTTCATGTGCGCAAGTGACTCAGTAGTTGGAGGTATTCCAGAACTAAACACCCGACAAATGTTATTACAGCATAGTGTACGTGACGTCTATACTGGTCAGTTGACATTCATGAACACGCTTATTAGCTGGTTTACACGTCGGGTTCAGATAGCAGTTGAACAGCCTGATCACTTGTTGCGTATCTCGACCTTGATTAGGTGTAGATGGCTTCCTTTCCAGTGCTCAGAAAAAAAATTTCCCCAACAACCTGATCATACTGGAGTCAATATAACTATGCCCAAAATGTCTTACCGCTACTGCCGATACGTTACAGACAGTTATGGAAGACCTCAGGAACTTCTATTGACTTTCGCTTGGTGGACACCATATTGAATTACGTAGTTGATAGTTTTCGTACCGTAACTTGCGTACTATGAAAGTATGCCTTTTAACAACATCGGCCCATTGGAGATTTATAGAAAAAACTCGTCATTCTTAGTACGATTCGTTATAATTAAACGTCACATAATGACATATCGGCAGTTAAAGCATTCATGAGATCTAAGTTACAGCACAATATCCAAAATTTCGCAAGTGGTGTATTGGTAACACTTACAAAGCCGAATAATTAAGTATCTGGTTCGTGTTCTACCACGAAAGCAACATTTTTTTTTCGCCCTCGCGTTTCTAAAAGGTTCTAGGACTTTTTATTATTTTAATAGAATTATGTTCATGTAGTATTCAATGTATGTATAAGTGTGTGCGCACTCTACATCTCTCTCACGAGTGGGCTACCATTGTTAATAATTTTAAAAATTGAACATGAAACACACAAATAGGGATAAATATTCGAAACACACTGATAATGTGGTAAAACAAACTACCACGCACAGTAAAAAGAAGCGGAAAAGACTGACACATTTGCAAAAGAATTAAAAGGTAACTTCATCTCAGCCGTCTATAAGGTACAAAAGGAAATTTACGATCAAGGTCGTCTAGAGCACTTCTTTTCCAGACAAGAACATCTTCAATTTAAGTACATCTTCAACCACCAATTTTAAGTTTTTCGCCATTTTATTACAACACATTTTGCCAATACCGACGAGAGAGTCTCAATGCACTGGCGTTTTGAAATAGCATTTATTCATAGGATATGAGACAAATAAGCTGCTGCTTTAGTTCGTCTCCTAGAATAATTGTCCACCCTGTCTATTTATAGACTAACCCCTGGAAGTAGTTTCAGAGATTCTAAAAATAAACGTATGTTGTTGAGACACCTTAATGAACACTGTTGAATACATGTGTAATTAGATTTAATGCTGCTGGCTTCAGCTTGTTTTTATTTTATTTTTATTTTTATTTATTTATTTTTATTTATTTATTTATTGGCCTGTAAATCAGCGATTCGTCTACTTTCGGGATTGATGCTGGTGCTGAGTAAATGTTCAAGGAGACCAAACAGCTAATGCCATCAGTCTCCTATTCAATGCCCAGGACAGAGGTAGCGTATCAAGTCTGTCTGTATACAGGGTAAATACTGTGTGCAAGTGTAATAAAGTGTTCTGAATGTTTGTGTAGCTTGTATCTGAGGCGGAACATGGGAACCAACCCGGTATTCACCTATTGGCATGTGGGAAACTGCATAAAAACCACATCCAGGCTGACTGGTACACCGCCCCTTGGTCAATAGTCTGCCAGGAGAATTAAGTCTGGGGCCGGCATTTTTTCCCGTCCCGGGAATTGTCGAGTTAACACGCGCAGTTGAGGAAGGCGTGTTAGTAAAAGTAGTTAATGCAGCTTTTTCAGTATGTTTCGAGCTTAATTCTGCAAACACTTTAATCTCTTCCTCATCCACTGCTCAAGCCACATGAATGCATAGCTTGAAACATTTATAAACGACATATCTTCGAGGTTAAGGTACCCTGAAGTAGAGAAAGAGCGTAATTTTATTTTCTCTCTAATTGAGGTTAATGTTATTGTTTTTAACGTCATGTCCGCCTCTACTGTTGTGAACAGAACGATCACGAAAGTCGATAGACAGCTCTTTTCATCTTCGATATAGCGTGTGAGGTCAGAAGGTCATCATTTTGCACGAAGTCTTGTGAACTGTAGGTTAGTTAGACAGTCGCACCAGCGCTTGTGGTGTTCCGGACGGCCCCGTAACGTGCTACGATCTAGATGGCCGGTCTCAGGACGACGCGCCTTGACGGACCCGGCGTGAATGGTAACGGCGGCAGACTGTATTATGTCCCGAATCGCGGACAGAGTGCCGAAAATTTTTTAAGCTTGCAACCCACAATCAACGAAATACTCTAAGTCTCAGTGACACAGTCTGAAACACAAGCGGCGTTCTGGCCGTCCAGCCAGAGACCAAACCTTACCAAAACGACCCCTCACCAACAAAACACCACGCACCCTGTCATGCTTGCCTCTTTGAAAATTTGAAGACACGGCTGCTCGCTGTTCAAAACATTGTCTCACAACATGACCACTATTCGATAATATTCCACAAAAATTTATCTATTATACATGTAACGCACAAGTAACATTCTTAGTCAGTTTGTGACCTCATGTTACAATATTCAACTCTAAATCTTGCAATAATAACTAAATTTATGAGATTTATTCGCCACATTCGGCGCTACGGTCTAACTGGTCAAAACCGAAATTTTACATACATTGGCACTGCGCTCTTACCTTAGTGAAAATGTCAGCTTTACATAAACTAAAAGATTGAATAATCGTTAAATTAACATAGGAATCAATGAGAACACAAACTGGGATTCACATGCCGGTATTAATAAAGTGTGTTCATGTAGACAAAATATAGTTTAGACATTTTTCTGCTCATTATGCAACTAATTGTTTATAAATATTTACTAATTTGTTTTATAATAAAAGTGACTTGTCATCTTCATTGCTTTCAAGCGGCATGTCATATGTGTACTTTGTGTTCCTATTACAGCTTTCATGAATTTTATCAACAATAATAACTACAAACGTTAATAACTCTATCAATTTTGTGGAAAGTTCTGGTAGAATGTAAAAACTTCTAGATTAAATGAGACCACGCATCTAAAAGTAGAAGCGTTGAGTCATTGATAGTGATATAAAAAAAGAAAGAAAACTAACTAGCTTTCAGAGTAATCCTTTTTCGAGCTAGAGTAAAGTACTCGCATAAAACACCTGCCTAATGGAGCACTGACACTGTTCATCCACCCGGCACAATGTAGGGGCATAGGTGTGCGTGTGCGTGTGCGTGTGCGTGTGTGTGCGTGCGTGTGTGTGGATTACTCTGAAAGCTAGCAACATTTCTTCCATTTTGTTTGTGCCTATCGATGACGTAGCGCTTCTGCTTTTCGGTGAGTACTCTCCTTTAATCCATAACGTAATCAATAACATATTTAGAAGAATGGTTTAGTCTACAATGAGCTCATTTCACCACCACGAGCTATAGCATGTCTGTTAGGCATTTTAGGTATTTTCAGTGAGGCTGCTGCAGCCTCGCCACCCCTTCCACTTGTGATTTCCCTCTAAGCGTTTCTGCTGAGCAGAGCCCCCACCTGGTCGCTCACAGCTAGCCGCGACACCCTGACTGCTCTATTAAGAGCGGAGCCTTACCCGCATAACCCAACCACATCACAAGTTGGCGGCCGCTAAACCTACCAACCATAAAAGGATTCACACAGTTCGTAGAGGGCTAGCCGCTCGTGATGTTCCGTCATATAGCCCCTCACCCCCACCAAAAAAATTAAAGACAAAAGGAGAGGACGCACGATGAAGGAATTATCTGAATGAATCGGAAATCGCCGGCCGGTGTAGCCGTGCGGTTCTAAGCGCTTCAGTCTGGAACCGCGTGACCGCTACGGTCGCAGGTTCGAATCCTGCCTCGGACATGGATGTGTGTGATGTCCTTAGGTTAGTTAGGTTTAAGTAGTTCTAAGTTCTAGGGGACTGATGGCCACAGATGTTAAGTCCCATAGTGCTCAGAGCCATTTGAACCATTTTTTCGAATGGAAATCAGTAGACGTGATGTACATGTACAGACAAACAAATGATTAAAATTCCAGAAAAATTGGATGGTTTATACAAGAGAAAGAGCTTCGCAAATTGAGCTAGTCAGCAATACGTTGGTTCGGCTGAGGTTCCCATGTCGACTTGACATTGATTGACAGACTTGCTGGATGTCCTCCTGAGGGATATCGTATCCAAGTCTGTCCAATTGACGGCTTAGGTCGTCAAAATTCCTAGCTGGTTGGAGGGCTGTGCCTATAATGATACAAACGTTTTCAATTTGGGAGAGATCCGGCGACCTTGCTGGCCAAGGTAGGATTTGGGCAAGCAGTAAACGAGCATTACCTTGATGAAATGTATGCTCGTGGTGGATCACCATGAAGGGCTACAAGATGGAGTGTAGAATATCGTCGACGTACTGCTGTGCTGTAAGGGTGCCACGGATGACAACCCAGGTGGTCCAGCTATGAAAAGAAATCCACATAAGACTACCACTTCTGGTTGTTGGGCTGTATAGCGGGCGACAAACAGGTCAGTATCCCATTACCCTCTGGGGCGTCTCCTCACACGTTTTCGCTGGTCATCAAGTCTCAGTTCGAAGCGGGACTCATCACTGAAGACAGTTCTATTCCATTCAGTGAGATCCCAAGCCGAATGTGCTTGACACCACTGTAAACGGGGTGTTGGTGTACAGTGCGAAATGGTAGTCGGCGCAAGGGGCGCCGTGAGCTCAGCCCACTCTCTGTGAGCCGTCTGTTAATGGTCCTTGTGGTCCCTGAAACGCCAGGTGCACGTCGGATCGATGATAAAGGCGAATTGGGTGCTCTCTCTGACGGTTATTCGGTCCTCACGTTCCGTCGTATTTCTGGGTCGACAGCTTCCTTTTTGATGCTGTGCTCGGCCATGGTTCACCCAGTTCTGCCACCATCGTCAATTAGTGTCATCGCTCCTATTCAAATGTCGAGCGACTCGTCGATTATTCCAACTGGCTACTTTGAGCCCAATCACACGTCCTTCCTCAAGAACTGACATCTGCATATATTATGAGGCATAGTTACTGTACAACTGTATACACGGAATGAAATTAGCAAAGACCGTATATCCTGGTATCGACATGTCCCCTGTTTACTACCTTTGCCAACTGAATGATGAAACTGCACTACAGCGTCACGCATTCATTCATCGGCTGCTGAAGTTTGCAGTTGTGCATTTTCCGTCGCTACCTGTAAGAATATAAATTTGTGTCCAGTTTGCATAACTCCTTCGTGGATCGTCGTTTTTTTTCTTTTTTGGTCTTAGAGTGTATTTTTACGTATGTCAGTTTACAAGACTTTCGGATAATTTGGGAAATTAAAGTAGCATGAAAACAGTGTAAACATGTTATAATTCTAGAAAATTACCGATGTTGAACGTAGACACTTTTCAGTTACGCTCTTGAGTAACGACAATGCCCTTTACTGACAAAAATGACAGTATCACTGACTTTCCTCACCGTAGGCAGAAACAACTTAAAGAAGCAGTATTCCTCTCATTCACACGATCACATAACCATAGTCTGCAGACTTGTGTTCACAATCGTAGTACTAAGTTAAATGCTAATAACAATTAGTTTTACGTCATGAGAATTATCATTACTGTAAGCTATACATAAGCTATATACTAAGCATTAACTTCTGAAAATTATTGTTATATTAAAAGATTTTATATATTGTAAAAGACCTGACGTAGCTGTGGAAAAACTAGAGTTGAACATGAGCAGTTCTTGCTTGTAAGGATGGGTTCGAGTCTTCCTAAGGCCGTGGCGGTAAGACCCGTAGATGATTTGGGAAACAGGGGAGACGGGTGGGGAAGCGGCAAACAAATCAGTGGTGGACATATACACTTAGGTTACTAAAGTCATGGAATAGCGATATACACATACACCGATGGCAATAATATCGCGGACACAAGGTATAAAAGGGCAGTGCGTTGGCGGAGCTGTCATTTGTACACGGATGATTCACATGAAAAGGCTTCCTACGTGATTATGACCGCACGACGGAAGTTAATAGACTCTGAATGCGGACTTGTAGTTGGAGATAGACGTATGGGACATTCCATTTGAGAAATCTTAGGGAATTCAATATTCCGAGATCTACAGCGTCACGAGAGTGCCGAGAATACCAAATTTCAGGCATTACCTTGTACGACAGATAACGCGGTGGCCGACGGCCTTCACTTAACGACCGAGAGTAGCGGCGTTTGCGTAGAGTTGTCAGTATTAACAGACAAGCAACAATGCCTGAAATAACTGCAGAAATCACGGTGAGACGTACGACGAAGGTATTCGTTAGGACAGTGCGGCGAAATGTGGCGTTAATGGGCTATGACAGCAGACGACCTAAGCGAATGTCTTTGCTATCATCACGACATCGCCTGCAGCGCCTCTCCTGGACTCGTGACGACTGGTAAACAGTGGCTGGTCAGATGAGCCCGTATTTCAGTTGGTAAGATGTGATGATAGGGTTCGAGTATGGCTCAGACCCCACGAAGCCATGGACGCAGGTTGTCAACAAGGCACTGCGCACGCTGGTACTGACTACATAATTGTGTGGGCCGTGTTTTCATGGAATGCACTGGGTTCTCTGGTCCAACTGAACCGATAATTGACTGGAAATGGTTATGTTCGGCTACTTGGACTCGATTTGCAGCCATTCATAGACTTCATTTTCCCAAACAACGATGGAATTTTTATGGATGACAACGCGCCATGTCTCCTTGCCACAGTTGTTTGCGATTGGTTTTGAGAACCTTCCAGCGAATGATTTGTCCACTCAGATCACCAAACATAAATTCCATCGAACATTTTTGGAACACAATAGAGAGGTCAGTTCGTGCACAAAATCTTGCACCGGCAACACTTTCGTGATTATGGGCGGCTGCAGAGGCAGCATGGCTGAGTATTTCTGCAGGGACTTCCAACGATTTGTTGAGTCGATGCCACGTCGATTTGCTGCTTTACGCTGCGCAAAAGGAGGTCCAATACGGTACTAGAAGGTATCCAGTGACTTTTGTCGCCGGCCGCTGTGGCCGAGCGGTTCTAGGTGCTTCAGTCCGGAACCGCGCTGCTACTACGGTCGCAGGTTCGAATCCTGCCTCGGGCACGGATGTGTGTGATGTCCTTATGTTAGTTAGGTTTAAGTAGTTCTGAGTCTAGGGGTCTGATGACCTCAGATGTTAAGTCCCATAGTGCTTAGAGCCATTTGAACCATTTTTTGACTTTTGTCGCCTCGCTGTACACAGTCCTTTATTAAATCATTCCATCTTTAATTATTCCATCCTATTGGTGCAGTCATGCAAGTGCAGCTTCTTCTTCAGGTAATATTCCACACTGAGCAGCAGAGAGCTAATGGCCAGTGGCACAGACGGGCGAGTTGCTTACATAGTGGAGTGTTGACACGACGTGCTAACTCGGCGACGATGACGTAGACGCAGCAGGAGATCCAGCTGTGGCTGCGGTGCGAAGCAAGGCAATGATGTCTTTAATTTTGCTGCAGGACACAGCGTCCCAGAGGCGTGGCGATGTCGCTGGCCAGAGTCGAAGTCTGAACCGACGGCTGGAGAGCAGAAGTGGGCGGCTGGCGCAATTCTAGCTACGTGGGCTGGGCGGTCAGATGGAGGTCTGTGGATCGCGGCCCGGCGGCGACAGAGTTACAGCGAAGACTTCAAAGCTGCGTCAGTACACCCGTAGCGACGACTTCCACACAGCGGGCGCCGTGCCGAACATGACGTGCTCGGCTGCTCCAGCGTCTAAATGCTGGTTCTCGACGCTGAATTCGCGGATGGACTGCGTTTGTGGGCTACTGTGAACCATTTGAAATAGGTCAATATTCGGCGTCTGGGGTAATAGGCAGCAAGCGTCGACGACGCAGAAGTCAGTGGTTTCTCGAAGGCTGGCTCCAGGGAATTGGCGCCCGTGACTGTGTCACGTAAGTCTTGCTGCTGCTGAAGGGTGCTGATTAAGCATTGGCTGCAGCGGATGTTCGCGGCTTGTGGCCTGATTTCGGTGCTCGTTGTAGTTCTATGCTTTGACTTCTACCTCAAGTTCCCCTGCAGTTTTGTACGTTACAATATGGTATCTTTATTATTATCATTATCGAATCCTGGGCAACTTTTGGACGTTTAAAGTGAAGTGACAGCATATTATGTTTGGACTTGGGGGGAGGAGGGGGGGGGGGGAGGATGACAGTAAGAAGTTGTGAGCCCCCGCCCCCTCTCCCCATAGAACCTAACCCTGGATCGGTGTATGACGGTCAGAGATGGGGGTTTAAATCGGCTGTGTTCTTTTACAACGAATCACTCCAACATTTATATTAAGCTATTTGGGGAAAGCACGAAAAGCTAAATCAAAATGACCAGGTGGGGATTTGGATTCGGAACGCAGTTCGAGAGTCTGAACCACTGCACCCCAGACTGGTGGTGTAAATGTTCTAAGCGTTTCACACAGGGTGTTCAAACAGTCTCTCCGCAGTGCCGTATGATTGTTGGTCGCGAGTGCCGTATGATTGTTCGCCTGCCGGGTTACTTTCCTTCAAGTGGACTCTCCCAACAGTCCACTGTTTCGTTTATCTCACCCAGCGTCAGCAGTATCGTCGGTGTGTGTCGTTACGTGTTTGACGTGGACGTTTAAGTTTAGTTCCTTTGTTCATTTGTCTCGTTTTTGTCACTGTTAAAATACTAGCCATTGAAGAACGTGTGTTTTAGTCGAACAAGTGTTCAAAGCTGGCGGTAAATAGACAGTTTCAGTTCGTAAAACATTTAATTCAGTTTTCCCGGAGACAACACTCCCACATCGCTATACTGTGCGAGATTTGATTAATAAATTTCGAAGTACGGTTTCAGTGTCAGATGCATCGAGAAGTGGTCGTCATAGCGTTTTCTCTGAGGATAAACTGTTCCATACGTCCGATAAAATGTCCATGAGTCCGAACAAGTCAGTAAGAAAACTTGCCCAGGAAATCGATGTTAGTGTCGGAACGGCCCACACAGCTGGAAGGAAAAAATTAGAACTTTTCCCATACGAAGTGACAATCGTGCAAGAACTGAAAAGTACTGATCATGGCAAGAGACTGCATTACTGTCAATAGTTCAAAAATGTCGTTCAACAAAATGGAAGGGATATTCTTAATGAAACATTTTTCACTGATGAGGCGTAGTTTCATTTATCCGGGTACATGAACTCGCAAACTTCTTGTATGTGGAGTACTGCAAATCCATTGTGGATTTATGAGGAACCACTTCATTCTGTGAAAATAGGAGTCTGGATTGCAATTTCTAGACGTCGGATTGTGGATCCCATATTTTTCAACAAACCAATAAACGCACAACGATACTGCAGTGATATTCTGTACCCATTCATAGGAGAACTTGTGTTAAGTGAAATACTGAACGATTATTTTCAACAAGATGGTGCAACCGCGCATATAGCTTGCATTTCTATGTCACTGCTTGCTGATGTTTGTGGTGATCGCACAATTTCACAGGGACTTTGTCCTCCACGATCGCCTGACCTAACACCACATGAATTTTTCTTCTAGGGTGCAGCGAAAGCAACTGTCTATAAAAACCGTCCAAAATCCATCGATGAATTGAAAACTGCAATATCCACTTTCACTGCTTCTGTTACAGAAGAAATGTTACAGCTTGTGTTTGGAAACATGATTAGACGAATTGTGTATTCAACAACAGGGGGGACACTTTCAACATTTAATGTGAAAATTTGTAAATAAAAATGAATATTCACTAAATTAATAACTTGTATTTCACCGAGTTTCATTTCGGTATATTCACTGCGGCATACGACACGCGCGGCTAACTATCATACGGCACTGCGGAGAGGCTTTTTGAACACCCCATATATTCATCCATTCTTCCCCAGCTACTGCTTCTGTGCTTTCTGTCCCGTAGATAAGGACAGTTGTTACTCCCCTTTTGAAACTGAATTTTTATTATTGTTTTTACCAAATACGTTTCGGCAGCTTCAGTGGTCTATCAGGAAATAAAATAGATAATTTTCTTCTTAACTATAAATATTTTTGTTGTTAGATATGTAACACTCCATGACACCACGCATAGGTCACATTAAAGTTTGCATTATTTACAAGTACATGAATCTGATGCACTTACTTTTATGTCTCCCGTGTTGTGTGTATGTTCAGTGGCTCTTGCATAAGCAGTAGATGAACCACAAGATAAGTTTTCAAACAACTGCGGAAGACAACCTTGCTGTTCACTGCACATGATCTTGCTGCTAGGCCAACTGAGTGCTCATGGGAATTATGGATGGTACCAGTGGAGCCGGATGCTGTAGTAAGTGCTCAGTCACAGTCCTGTTGGCCATACTTGATAATGTAAATATTAAGGTAAGCTAAGTGTGCTGCCATGGAACACTAAGTTTCTCAAAAAAAATTTTTTTTAATATATGTATTTTCATGGGTAGTAGTACAGGGCAATGTAGCCCGCCTCCCCTTTCAATGCGAATGCAGTATTTCGACTTCTAAAATTAACAGCTACAACAACGGACAGTTTTATGCAATAATCGATTGTTAGGTTCAAATGGCTCTGAGCACTATGGGACTTAGCTTTTGAGGTCATCAGTCCCCTAGAACTTAGAACTACTTAAACCTAACTATTCTAAGGACATCACACACATCCATGCCCGAGGCAGGATTCGAACCTGCGACCGTAGCGGTCACGCGGTTCCAGACTGTAGCGCCTCTGTCAGTATTTCAGTTTATTTCATCAGTGATGTTAGACATTTCTCTTTTTTGCTGTCTACAAAATGACTTTCTAGATAGAAGAAAGAATTGAAATTGTGGAAGCATTTGCGAAAATAGGTTAGATTAAGGAAACTCGCGGAATTTTCGTGATCAAGTTTCCGGATAGAGGACTACCAGCAAAGAGAACAACACAGAGTCTGTATAAAAATTGGCACATCTACGGATCTGTGCAGAATTCCTTCACTTGGGACACCAGAAATTAATTGCGAACATTCGCTGAAGAATTACTCAGAGCCCAAAGGCTTCTATTTGTAAATTGGCCCAACTGGCGCATGTAAGTAGAAGGAGTTGCCAGCGGATACTGAAAAGTCTTAATTTGAAGCCATATCGTGTGATGGATTATGCAGCAGTTATGGGAGGATGGGAGCCAGAAACGTGTAGATTACTGCACGTGGCTATTTAATAACATCAACGATGGTGCTTAGACCCTTTCCATTACATCATGAGCGATGAATCATGATTTCATCTTGCCAGTCATGTGAATTTGCAGAACACGAGCTACTGGGCAACGGAGAACCCTAACGTCGTGCGTCTTCAGCCACTCCATGATGAAAACGTCGGCGTTTGTTGCAGTGTAGCAGGACCGATATTTTTTTACACTACCCTAAACACGGTTACATATATGGAAATTTTTGACACATTTTGTGCTCAACTCACCGAATATGAAAGGCAATACTGTTTCTTCCAGCAAGATGCGGCAACATTCCACACGCCTAAGGTATCCCTGGAATGAGTCCACGATGTCTTCACTGAGGAACGAACTGTCAGCAAACATTTATGGCTACCACGTCCGCCGGGTCTGATAACATATGTCTTTTTTCCTGTGGGGATACTTGAAGAGCAAGATATACGAAATAAATCCACACACAATACAGGAACTGAAAGACAACATCAACCGTGAAGCTGACGCCATCGATATCCGAACTTTACGGCCGGTATATCTGAATGTGCTCAGACGTCTACAGCTGAGTATTTATGTTGCAGAAGATCACTTTTAACATCTTCTATAAATGTATTTTTCACTGCATTTTTCATTGTAAATAAATGGTAAGTCCATTTCAGCGCTTCGTTTCTTTAATTTCACTGCATTTCCTTTATACTTACACACGCTACTTTCATCTGCGCCACCCTTTACACTTAGGAAAACATGTGTCGTATAAACAATAATAACAATTCAGTTGCAAACGACGAGAAACAGTCATTCTTATCTACAACGTAAATAGCGTTCCTCACAGCGTATGAACGTCCTACATTAGTGGCACTTCACTACTAAAAATGATACATATAGAGTTTAGAGTTGCTATTAAGGTTGGAAAGAAACGAGACGGTAAGACTCAGTGCTGGCATAGTGTTCATTAGTAGTACGAAATGGAACCCAAAGGTAGAAATTCTAGGGAGTGAACAATTTGCCATCGACGGCGCTTCATTCCCTTACTCCATAAGGCAATGCGGAAAGAAACTGGACCACACCCGCGTAACTTGAAACTGTGCAACGCCAGCTCAGCCCCTTTCTCATCAATTCCGCTGATGAAAATCTTTTCCAATACAAGGGTTCGAAGGTTACATGAAGAACGAACTCAACCACACATGAGAGCCTTAGCGACCTTCATCACTGTGTCGAATAGAATTGCTGGTGGATGGTAACCATGCACTGGAACATGCAGCAGTGAAGGAAGTCGATTAGTAGTTTAGTTGCGAAACTGTACAGCCCAGAGATCTGGCGAACACGTGGCAAGGTAAGTGTTTGTATTATAATGGTTACTCAACCAGGATACAGCCGAATTTTTCCGCAGCTTTCCCCAATTCTAGCTTGTGTCCCATTTCTAATGATTTTGTCGTTGAAAATAACGTTAAACACTAATCTTCCTTCGGTTCTTGTATCTACAACGGCTGCTTCAACCTCATATATGAAATATGTTCAAAAAGTAACGGGCATTTTTGTTTTATGGATAGAATCTTATTTATTTGTCAACATCCATGTTATCCCATTTAAATACCGAGCGAGGTGGCGCAGTGGTTAGCACACTGCACTCGCATTCGGGAGGACGACGGTTCAATCCTGTCTCCGGCCATCCTGATTTAGGTTTTCCGTGATTTCCCTAAATCGCTACAGGCAAATGCCGGGATGGTTCCTTTGAAAGGGCACGGCCGATTTCCTTCCCCATCCTTCCCTCACCCGAGCTTGCGCTCCGTCTCTAATGACATCGTTGTCGACGGGACGTTAAACACCAATATCCTCCTCCTCCATTTAAATATTCCTCATTAGATATTATGTACATATACCAGCCCTTTTCCGGTCCCAGAAACACTTGCGGAATACGATCTTCGAACTCTTTTAGATATCTCAGGGGTGAGTTTTTAATCTCATCTATGCTTGTAAAACGACAGCCCTTTAAGGTTTTCTTCGTTTTTAGGAACAGAAGACAGTCACAGAGCCAGGTCTGTCAAATATGGACGTTGGGAATGAACACAGTATTGTTTCTGACAAAAAGATCACGAGCAGGGAACGAAGTATGAGAAGGTGTGTTATCGTGCTAATTATCAAAGCCATTAATAGTTTCACCATAAATCCGGGCTCTTTTTCGAATTGCTTCACGCAAACGGCATTTATCTTCTAAACAGTAACTTTTATTGATCGTTAGACCTAGTGGCAAAAATGCATGGTTCACTACACCGTCGACTTCTTTTCGGCTCTTGTGAACCAAAGCCACTCTGTACACTCTAGTTTCATCACCTGTTATGACACGTTTCAATAGTTCTGAATCGTGGTTGACTTCACCTAGAGTCCCCTCAGCAACTTGCACTGCACTTTTTCTATTCGAAATTCAGCAGTTCTGTATCAAACTATAGTGTCATACTGTTCATATCCATGACATCCGAAAAAAAATTTCATGACATGACCAACTGATATGCCAACATCGTTCGCGACTCCTCTGGTAATTGTTTGTAATCATTTATTTCACTTTTTTCACGATTTCATCGGTTGATGGTGGGCTGGCAAGTTCAGGCCGCTCGTCGCCTTCGACGTCTTCACAGCCTACTTCGGAACAGTGACACCATTCTCACACCCTTGTTATAGTCATAACAGACTCAACAAAAGCGATATTTAACGTTTGCCGGTCGCGGTGGTCTCGCGGTTCTAGGCGCTCAGTCCGGAACCACGCGACTGCTACGGTCGCAGGTTCGAATCCTGCCTCGGGCATGGATGTGTGTGATGTCCTTAGGTTAGTTAGGTTTAAGTAGTTCTAAGTTCTAGGGGACTGATGACCACAGATTTTAAGTCCCATAGTGCTCAGAGCCATTTGAACCACTTGATATTTAACGTTTATAAAATTTTGCCTCACTTTAATCCACTCTTATAGCAAAATCTAATACAAATTCTGTGACCCATTTTCTACAAAATAAATAATCACCGAAACAACCTTAACGCATGTAACCTTTTTGATGGCAGACAACAGACAAAATATCTGATGTGACTTACACTATAAAAATGCGTTTCAGACATGATTACCAAGGCCACAACGAAAACGTCGCTCGAATCTACATAATACAACACGCGACATAAAAAATTCTCCTTACTTTTCTGAGCACACCTCGTACTCATATATTATTTTCTGTCCTGCGAGCTAGTATACGCTATGTATTATTTTAGAAATAGAACGTTTCCTTTGCGTGTATTATAAACTTTCAGTGATTTTAATATAGGTTTATATATATTACTAGCGAACCCGGCAATGTTTCGCAATTGCTAAATATGTGTGGGAATTGGATATACGTTCTAAGCTCGTTCCTCCTCCCCTCCTCTTACTCATACCCTCCTCCCTCTCTCTTCGTCCATCTTCTTCTCACCCCTCCCTCTCACTGTCTATCTTTTCAGCAACACTCTCTATGCCCATCCCACCCTCTATGTCCATTTTCTGACCTTGAGCCTTGTTTATTATTATTTCAAACGAAATCTCAGTTGGGGACTGAAGTCGCTTAAAATGAATGGGTAAATCGGTTGAGATGATTAGTATACGGGGTATGAGAAAGACCTCTGGATCTGTGAGGGTAGTAGGGATGCCTACCATTACAGAGTTTAGCACGATTCAGATTCCGTAGTAGTATCCTAATCATAAGCTGATAATTGATAAATATACTTCTCCTGCTTTCTTCAAAACAAACGTGAAGGACGAAAAGAAAACAGCACGTTGTTGTGTGTATAGTTTTTTGAATTGTAGTCTTTCTTTGAAAACCAATTTATTTGCCTAGATCGCTATGTTAACACAGTTACTGGATAACTGGTTTCGGCAGTATGCATTGCCATCCTCATATCTATAAATAGAAAATATGTCAAGGTTACAGGCTTACAGTCAAAAATTAAAAAAAATAGTAGCTCATACATAACAGCTCAGTGATAAAAATTACATACCCATAAAACCAGGCAGTCGTAGTTAAATCATACACTACTTACACCACTCTATCACATGAGGACTATGCTATATGATGTAAAGTAACATTTCTTATAAAATTCTGCTCATGTGGACGGATGCAGTCCACAGTCAACATACAATAACTAATTCCTCTAATAAGTACTTGTTTTTAAAATAAAAACGTACCAGAAAGAAGTCGAGATATTACAATGACTTGCCAGATATTCTGTCATGAAGTATGTACAACTTTGAATACGTATGGCATGAACAAGTCAGATACATGCCGTATCTTGCCGTTCGTGGTATAAAGCCATGTTGGCTGCAACAGAGTAATTGATGACTGGATTTGGAGTATAACGGTAGCTGAGAGGTACCTACAGATGGTGGTCTGCACTGCCTGAGGTCAATTACAACTAATGTAACAAGGTCACATTTTTGTTTAACATTGGAATTAACAGAAGATGTGTAACATCAAAAAGTTATACACTAGTTAATCAAAACGCCACATTTCACTCATGTTGTATACAAAGAAGCAGTATGCTGTAAATTGTCATGGATGGCTACCTGCACCTTGAGATAAATATTGGACAATTTGCGACGTAACGATGACATAATACATCACATGCGTTAACAAGTTCGCGCCTTAAATACACACACTGACGGGAAAAAAAATCACACCAAAAAGTAATTAATGTAGAGTAATGAAATTTCGGGAATACATTTGTCTAGGTAACATATTTAAAATTAATGTTGCAAGATCACAGGTTAATGTAAGCGCGAGATAAGTCACTGCAACTACGAAATTCTGACACATTAATAACAGATGAAATCACCAGAATGTTGAAAGCAAGCATGAAAATGTATTGTGTTTGTGCCGGACGTCAGTTTTTGGAATGGAGTTCCACGCCAGTTGCATGTGGTCGGTCAATACAGGGACGGTTAAAGCTGTTTGTGGATGACACTGGAGTTGCCGACCGATGATGTCTCATATGTGGTCAACTGGAGACAGCTCTGGTATCGAGCAGGCCAATGCAGCATGTCGACACTGTGTAGCCGTGCGGGATTAGCCGAGCGGTCTAGGGGGCTGCAGTCATGGACTGTGCGGCTGGTCCCGGCGGAGGTTCGAGTCCTCCCTCGGGCATGGGTGTGTGTGTGTGTTTGTCCTTAGGATAATTTATGTTAAATAGTGTGTAAGCTTAGGGACTGATGACCTTAGCAGTTAAGTCCCATAAGGTTTCACACACATTTGAACATTTTTGATACCGTGTACGAGGGCTGTCCAGAAAGTAAGTTGTGGTTGATCTCATCATAGAAGACAGCCGCCAGTGCTTTCCACCTATTCCCTACGCTGGCCTACAGCTCGTAGTCTGTGCGAAAATGTTGTCTTCATAGCCAACGGTTCATGTGAGCAGAGATGAAACTCAGAGAGAGACAATTACGGGCTGTATTGTGGGTAATCAAACATTTCCAATTGAAAACGATGCAGGAGCATCTTCATTGCCCCTGCAGAATGCGGCTTAGAATTGGCTTGAAGAAGAAACCGCACGACAGTGATGTAATGTTGGCTGCAAAGCTTCAGGCGAAATTTCTCACCAGTCCTTCGTACTCGACGGGAGACACTACTTTCTAGACATCTTTACGCGCTCACTGTAAGCTCAGAAATGAGAAGAGCGACGTGATACTATCTAGGGTCATACTAGAGACACTACCCTACACATTTGTGCTAAGCTTTATCGGATTTTCATAGCCGTTTCCACTTCGCAACCGATCGAAACTTACTTTCTGGACACCCCTCGTAGAACATGTTGGGTTACAACAGCGGTATGTGGGCGAGCGTTATCCTGTTGGAAAACACTCCCTGGAATGCAGTTCATGAATGGCAGGTCGAATCACCAGATTCAGGTACGAATTTTCAGTCAGGATGCGTGGAATAACTACGATAATGCTCCTGCTGTCATACAAAATCGCAACCCAGACAATAACCTCAGACGTAGGTCCAGCGTGTCTAGCACGCAGACAGATTGGTTGCAGACCCTCAACTTGCCTCCTTCTAACCAACACTCGGCCAACACTCGCAGCGAGGCAGAACCGGCTTTCATCAGAAAACGCAACAGACCTGCAATCTGCGCTCCAATGAGCTCTCGCGTGAGACAGTTCAAATTGGTGCTGGTGACGCATTACTGTTGCGCCAGACCAGTACGCCGAACACGGTGGTCTTTCCTCTTCTTCCCTCTCGGTAGTACCACGTGGCTGCCTGGAGCCCGATCTCCTTGCGACCGTACATTCTCGTGACCCCCGCTGACAGCAGCCATCTACAGTGGCTTCATTTCTGCCAAGTCGTCCTGCAGTATTGTAGAAGGAACGTCTAGCTTCTCGTAGGCCCTCAGTGAGGTGCTGATAATGGCGACTCTCTTGCCATAAAGGCATTCTTGATTAACGTCGACTCACAACGTCCAATCTCAAACGCTCACTACGCATCCTCACAGAAGCACCACTCTTATGTGACTGGTGCGAACAGACATAATCTTTCAGATGTAGAAACACCCCTACCAACTTTCGTTTATGTCACACAACTCCTCCTTGGTGATGCGGTTTTTTGTTATTTTCCGTCAGTGTAAAACACAATTAGTTTTCGAGGAAAGCCTAACAGTCGATATTTACAGACTTGCGAAATAGGATTTGACGTTATTGGTCGGTTGCGCTGCAAGCGAAGAATGACATTAACAACCATGTAATAGGAAATTACAAAACAAGCCACACACAATGCAGGATAGTAATATAAAATAGAATTAGCGTATAAAAGATTTTTACTGAAAATATGTGCCATTATAAAACTACATATAATATATATCTTTATACTTTACCTGTTTCTATCTTCGCATCAACGAGCCATCACTCTATGAGCAAAACTGTAGTTGGTTTACAATCATTAGACACCATTTCTGCGAGTACACAGGAAGACATTTTATGAGGGAAATTAAACTGAGGTACACTTATTAGCCAACTACGTCAAATCAGAGCAATGATACCTTATTTTCACACCCTACATCAATTAGCATGAACAACAAAATACTTATTTTATCTGTAATATCCGTATTGTATCTGTGATGTACTTGTGGGTTTGTGAATTACGTATATATCAGTATCCTGCATATTTCGTAGATCTTATGACAATATGAATAACATAACACTTATAATGCATAGTAATGATATTTGCGTAATTAATAAAACCACGAGTACATTACAGATCCAATACGAATGTCTTATATAAAACAAGTATTTTGTTGTTTACGTTGATTGATACAGGACGTGAAAATAAGGTATCATGCTGTGATTTGACGTAGTCGGCTGATAAACGTAACTTACGTTAACTTTCCTCATAAACAGTCTTCCTACGTACTGTCAGAAATGGTGTATAATGATTACAAATTAACTGCAGTTTTGCTCATACAGTGATAGCACATTGATGTAAAGATGGAAAAAAGTAAAAAAAAATAAGTTTTATTTAAAATATATTTTAGTAAGAAATGATTTATACATTAATTGTATTTTATATTACTATCCTACATTGTGTAGGGGCTATTTTTACAATTTCTTATTAAATGATTGTTATCTTTTATCCTACGCTTGCAGCGGAACCGACCAATAAGGTCAAATCCTATTTCATCATTCTTTAAATGTCACATGTGTAGCTTTGCCCTAAGACTAATGTTCTTATGCGCACTGTATGACATGAACTTGCTAATGTATGTAATATATTATGTCACCGTTACGTCACTAATGTTCCAGTAGGCAGCCATCCATGACAATTTACAGCATACTGTTTCTCTACATATATTTGTGTAAACGTTGCCGTTATTGTGTATAATTTTTTAATGTTACATTTGTTTTGTTAATTCCAGTGTTAAACAAAAGCATGAACCTGTTATGCTAGTTGTAATTGACGTCAGGCAGTGTAGACTGCCATCTGGTGGTACCTCTCAGCTATTTGCTCTGCCGCAGCCAACATGGCTTTACACCAAAAGCGACAAGATGTGTCATATATCGTCTTTTTCATGCAATGCGTACTCAGAGTTGTACATACACTATGATAGAATACCTGGCAAGTCATTATAATATCTCGACTTTTAATGGTCTCTTTCTATATTAAAAAATTAACTGTATGAGGTATCCATTATTGAATGCTGACTGTGGATTGTATCCATCAATATGAGCAGAATTTTATGAGAAATATTACTTTACAGCATATTGCATAGTCCTCATGTGACAGAGTGGTATAACCAGTGTATCATGTAACTACGACTGCCCGGTTTTATGGGTATGTAATTTCTGTCATTGAGCTGTTATGTATGGTCTACTACATTTTTCACATTTTTTAAGTGTAAGCGTGTAAGATCGAAAAATTGTCTTTTTCTATCTCAGAGGATGGCAATACATATTGCCAAAACTAGTAATCCAGTAATTGTGTTAACATAGCGGTCTTCACAAATAAATTTTCCTCAAAAGATGACTATAGTACAGAATTGTAGATAGCGTCCTGCATTTAATTATCACGGTAGACAGCGATACACAGTTTTTGTTTGAAACTGTACATAAGAAAAAAAGAGCATACATGTGATAAACAATTTATCTAATGGTTTGCATGCCTTGCAATCGTAGTTGAAACTGACTGCTAGGAAGAAAATAAAACCCACATTTTCACAGCACGCAGTTGCATTTTCTTCCTCGCAGTTGGGTTTAGCAGAGCCTGTACTTTGTCGTCTATTATGTCCTAAGTCAATCGAAATGTTTACAGGTATCATGTAAATGTAACAGGTTGAAGTAGATCGTTCGAGAACTTACCTAGATTTTTAAAGTTTTGCATCACCACGGAAACTAGAGCTCCTGAAGATAGACGTTGACTGTGGATATAGTATCACAGACATAGTCCCTTTGACTGTTCGGATATGTCACTAAACCCGCCCAGAGGTGTAAACAACCATGCATGAGCAGCGGCTATTAGACGGACGGGGTCCGACAGCCTATCAGTTCCAGTCATTCGAGCAGGAAGGAGGTACACGGCTCCTGCTGTCTATAGTTCAACCATGCCTAGACAGTCAATACCGCGGTTTCATCGCGTCTGCATTGTTACTTTGTGCCAGGAAGGACTCTAAACAAGGGAAGTGTAAAGGCGTCTCGGTGTAAACCAAAGCGATGTTGTTCGGACATGGAGGAGATACAGAGAGACAGGAACCGTCGATGACATGCCTCGCTCAGCCCTCCCTAGGGCTACTACTGCAGTGGGTGACCACTAACTATGGATTATGGCTCGGAGGAACCCTGACAGCAACGCCACCATGTTGAATAAAGTTTTTCGTGCAGCCACAGGACGTCGTCTTACGACTCAAACTGTGCGCAATAGGCTGCGTCATGCGCAACTTCACTCCCAACGTCCATGGCGAGGTCCATCTTTGCATCCACGACACCATGCAGCATGGTACAGATGGGCCCCACAACATGCCGAATGGACCGCTCAGGATTGGCATCACGTTCTCTTCACCGATGAGTGTCGCATATGTCTCCAGCCAGACAATCGTCGGAGACACATTTGGAGGCAACCTGGTCAGGCTGAACGCCTTAGACACATGTCCAGCGAGTGCAGCAAGGTGGAGGTTCCCTGCCTTTTTTGGGGTGGCATTATGTGGGGCTGACATACGCCGCCGGTTGTCATGGAAGGCGCCATAACGGTTGTACGATACGTGAATGCCATCCTCCAACCGATAGTGCAGTCATACCGGCAGCATATTGGCGAGGCATTCGTCTTCATGGACGACAATTCGCACTGCCATCGTGCTCATCTTGTGAATGACTTCCTTCAGGATAACGACATCGCTCGACTAGAGTGGCCAGCATGTTCTACAGACATGAACCCTATCGAACGTGCCTGGGATTGATTTAAAAGGGCTGTTTATGGACGACATGACCCACCAACCACTCTAAGGGATCTACACCGAATCATCGTTGAGGAGTGGGAAAATCTGGACCAACAGTGCCCTGATGAACTTGTGGATAGATTGCCACGACAAATACAGTTATGCATCAATGCAAGAGGACGTGATATTGGGTATTAGAGGTACCAGTCTGTACAGCAATCTCGACCACCACCTCTGAAGGTCGCGCTGTATGGTGGTACGATATGCAATGTGTAAGGGCGGAAATGATGTTTATGTTGATCTCTATTCCAGTTTTCTGTACGGGTTCCGGAACTCCCGGAACCGAGGTTGTGCAACTTTTCACTTTTCGTGGTTTTTGGCAACAACTTTAAACAACTACTTGCCTTTATATAGCGTTATAAATTCATTGATCTTTCTTTTTGTTAATAACTGAGGAGGAAAACATTGGGCGAGAATTGTAGGACCTGCTCCTCCGCATGCAGATGGTCTTCGACCTGAAACTAATTACGCACAAATAAATCATTCAGATAATGAAACAGTGGCTCTGCACCATTTTCCTCAGTTATTTACTAATAACCGTTTTGGTATTGGGTACGGGTTATTGCAAAACCAAAGTGACGGGGTTTTAATCAACAGTATAAAGCACCTTCGATAGCGTCTCGAATGTTCGGCGCTTACGTACTACGCATCTTATACACAAAGTTCAGTTTTTATCGCAGATTCATCCCGCGGTCCCGATAACATTAGCTGACCGTTTAAGATGCGGTCTTCTAGAAAACACCCAGTAATCAGCCACGTGTAGAGTGTTTTTTATTCTCTTGAATGAATAATTCATACGTCACACACGCTGCATATAGCAGTACCTTATCATATACCTCCACGTGCTCAATGTGTCGCAGTAGTATATCGCTCTTTAATGCCGTGAATTGCGTCAGGTTTTGATACAGAAGACCGACGTAGAGTTTGCCACGGTGGGACGTAAAGAGAAGGGAAGTCTCTGCACCTAAGGTAAATGAAGGAGTTTATTTGATGAAGGAACAAAGCTTCGCATATGTATAAAACTATCCACAGAAAACCAGAATATTACGTTACAGTCCACTTACATAGCGAGAGATAACCATCACTATAAATTAAGAACAGTAAGAGCTCGCACGGAAGTATTTACACTATCTGTTCAAAAGTATCCGGACACCTGTTAGCGGACATTAAAATGGTATGCGTTCCATCTTTCGCCTTTATGATGGCTTTACAATGTCGGCAAAACAAGACACAGCCAGAGCAAAGCACCACGGTCGCAAAGATGCGAGCTGGTGCTAGAGACTCGCCACTTGCGCAAGTTCCACCAGCGCCAAGGACGGAACTGAGGGTGAAGATATTGACTTCGCCTCGGTCAATTGTCAACCGAGTACAATCAGCCAATGACCGGACGACAACGGGCAGAAGCCTACTCGGAAGATAGAAGAGCAGGTCTCGCCTACTTGGTTACAGATCATCGTCCAGGGCTTGCTTGGACGGGGAACGTCGTTTAGTGAACTCTTAGAAGGGAACACACAGTTTTTATAAACTGTATTTGCTATGTACTGTGAAGTTTACCTACTATTACTTGCACTTAGCCATTGAGGGTTTTTTGTTTCATATTACAAGCACTGTTGCAGACTTCTTTATTCAACAAGTCACAAAGATAAGTGAAACTTTTAATTCATTTATGACTTCGTTACTAACTTGTTGGACTGTTGTAGAACCTTCGTTCTCGTAGTCTTTTATCTGAGCCTGGGGCGTAGCTGTGTAATAGTGGCAGGGAGAAATTATCTTAGCGTTGTGCTGCACTAGAAGCTGTTTCACGAACTCAGAAACTCGGCCTACCGTAACAACAGTGGCAACTCGGCCTCCACAGCAGTAGCGATGGGGATTTACAAAACTAGCGACGAGGGTTTGCAAAAGGCTTGCACTCTACCGGGGACATTTTCAGTGAGGTGTATGTATGTCTGTTGAGGAATGGCAACCCATTCTCACACAAGAGTTAAAAGTAGAAGACGTAATGATGTCGGAAGCTGGTGTCTGGAGCGAATTAGACGTTCTGAGCCGGCCAGTGTGGCCGTGCGGTTCTAGGCGCTTCAGTGTGGAACCGCGTGGCCGCTACGGTCGCAGGTTCGAATCCTGCCTCGGGCATGGATGTGTGTGATGTCCTTAGGTTAGTTAGGTTTACTTAGTTCTAAGTTCTAGGCGACTGATGACCTCAGAAGTTAAGTCGCATAGTGCTCAGAGCCACGTTCTGATTCATCCCAAAGGCGTTCCAGTGGGTTCAGGTCGGGACTGTGGACATGCCAGTCCATTTCAAGAACTTCGTTGTCCACAAACAATTAGCTCACATATGCTGCTTTATTATAGGGTGCACCGTCATGATGAGACAATCGTCAACTCCTACGTGTTCCTCTACTGTACGCAGTACACAATGTTGTAAGATGTGTTCATATAATTCCGCATTTAGCGTTTTGTTAAGTGCAATAAGGGGCCCGCACACTAACACCGAGGTCCCCCATGTCGCAACGCCGCCCCCTCCGTACTTCAACGTTGGCCCACTGTTCCGTTAAAATGTGTGTGAATTCTTAAGGGACCAAACTGCTGAGGCTAGACTTACACACTACTTAAACTAACTTATCCTAAGAACAACACACACACTCATGCCTGAGGGAGGACTCGAACCTCCGGCGGGAGGGGCCTCGCCATCCGAGCCATGGCGCCTCAAACCGCGCGGCCACTCCGCGCGGCATAGATACTTCCATCGGATTACCACAGAGTATAGCGTGATTCATCACTCCAGATCACTCTTTTCGAGTATTCCAATGTCCAGTGCCGTCACTCTGTACACTACCTCAAGCGTCGCTTACCAATGACTGCGTAAATGCATAGCATATGAGGAGCTGATCGGCCATTGCAACCCAGCCAGGTATTTAACTCTCTACGCTCGATCATTGTGCTAGCTGGACTGCTGTTAGCACTTTTGGACTCACGAGCGATTCCTTCCACTTGTGTAACGCGATCTGTTTGCAACCATCCTCCGCAGTGCTCGATGGTCCCTGTCGATCAGTTCATGCCATGTACCTGCTCTTGATTTAACTGTGGTTATTCCTTCACAATCACATCACCAACGTTCGAGTTGAGCTACACTAAAAGAGTTGAAATATCCCTGATAAAGCCGGTCGGTGTGGCCGAGCGGTTTTAGGCGCTTCAGTCTGGAACCGCGCGACCGTTACGATCGCAGGTTCGAATCCTGCCTCGGGCGTGGATGTGTGTGATGTCCTTAGGTTAGTTAGGTTTAAGTAGTTCTAAGTTCTAGGGGATTTGTGACCTCAGATGTTAAGTCCCATAGCGCCAGCCATTTTTTTTTTAAATCCCTGATAGATTCGTTGCTCAGGTGGCAACCAGTGCGTAGTCCAGGTTCGAAGTCACTGAACTCTCCTGTCCGACCATTCTGCTGTTACTGCTTCACTACTGACAACACAATACTCCCAGCCTCCTTCTATACTAGGGGGCCCATCTCTTGTGACATTTAGTGGACTAGTCCGGATGCCTTAGATCAGATTGTGTAGGTGCTAATTTTTACACGCACTATTCGAGAGTAGAAATATGGAGTATTAATTTGTAAATGCTGTCTTGTGCCCTGTGCAATGCATTTAAATGCAATTTGCAAAGTAATTACGCGGATGTAGATGTACAAGACAAATAAACGACACACCAGGAATGAATTATCCGAATGGGACGAAAATCAGTAGATGAGATGTACACGTACAGACAAACAAATGATTACAATTTCAGGAAAACTGGATGATTTATTGAAGGGAAAGAGCTTTACAAACTGAGCAAGTCAACAAGACGTTGTCCACCTCTGGCCCATACGCAAGCAGTTATTCGGCTTGGCATTAATTAACAGACTTGCTGGATGTGTTATTGAGGGACATAGTGTCAAATTTTGTTCAACTGGCGTATTATATCGTCAAAACCAGAGGTGGTTGGAGGGCCCTGCCTGTAATACTCAAAACGTAGTAAATTTGGGAGAGATCCGGCGACATTAATGGCCAAGGTAGGGATTGGCAAGTACGAAGCAAGCAGCAGAAACTCTCACGATGCACGAGCTGGCATTATCTCGCTCAAATGTATGTCGAGGATGGCCTGCCATGAAAGGCAACTAAATAGGACGTACAATATCGTCGATGTACCGCTGTACTGTAAGGGTGCTGCGGATGACAACCAATGGGCTCCTGCTCTGAAATGAAGTGGAACTCCAGACCATTACTCCTGACTGAAGAGCTGTACGGGGACGACAGTCAGGTTGGTGTCCTACCGCTATGTCAGACGTCTCCAGACACGTCTTCGGCCTGGACTCTCTTTGACTGGAGTAAAATTGCCTTCAGTGATGAATCCCTCTTCGACTGAGCCCCGATGACCAGTAAAGACGTACATGGGGACGCTCTGGACGGCTGTGGGATATCAACCTGACTGTCGCCGGCCATATTGCTCGACATTCAGAAATGATGGTCTGGGGTGCCACTTCCTTGCAAAGCAAGACTCCTTTGGTCGTAATCTGCGGCACCCTTACGCCACAGCGGTACGTCGATGATATTCTGCGTCCCGTTTTGGTGCCCCTCATAGCAAGCTATCCTGAGCTTACATTTAAGCATGATAATGACCGGCTGCAGACGGCGAGAGTTTCTGTTGGTTGTGTTCGTGCTTGCCAAACCCTACTTTGGCCAGCAATGTTGCCAGATTTCAACCTCAACTGAGAACGTTTGGAGCATAGCATTATGGACAGAGTCCTCCAACCAGCTCGGGATTTTGATGATCTAACGCGCCATTTGGACAGAATTTGGCACGGTATCCCTCAGGAGGACATCCAACCACCCTATCAATCAATGCCAAGCCAAATAACTGCTTACATAAGGGTCAGACGTAGACCAATGCGTTTTTGACTTTCTCAATTTGTGAAGCTCATTCTCTTAAATAAATCATCCAATTTTTCTAAAAATGGAATCATTTGTTTTTCTCTGGATGCACGGCACATCAACCGATTTCCGCCGCATTCAAGTAATTCCTTCACAGTGGGTGCTTTTTTCCCCTTTCTTTTTTTTCCTTGTTGGAGTACATATGGAACTGCTGACAGAAGTCATTTATCCGCCATTAACAGAAAGTCAAAAGTGAGCAAAATGTGAGGAGGAAAGTATCTTTGGCATTATTTGTCATTGTCAAGTAACATAGCTCGCTGGATTTTGTACCACAGATAGAAAGAACTACTACAGTGAAGTACAGAAGCTAACGGAAAGAAATACGCAATGAGACGAACAGTTTGATTCTGACTTGTATAGCGAACATATGTATATTGTGACATTTATCTACCGTTACTGTGTGTTGTAACGGTAGATAAATGTCACAATATACATCTGTTCGCTATACAAGTCAGAATAAAGAAACGTGTGAATTTAAGGAGATGGGACCTGGATAAACTGACAGAACCAGCGGTTGTAGAGTGTTTCAGGGAGAGCATTAGGGAACGATTGACAAGAACGGGGGAAAGAAGTACAGTAGAAGAAGAATGGGTAGCTTTGAGAGACGAAATAGTACGGTAGCAGAGGATCAAGTAGGTAAAAAGACAAGGGCTAATAGAAATCCTTGGGTAACAAAAGAGATATTGAATTTAATTGATAAAAGGAGAAAATATAAAAATGCAGTAAATGTAGCAGGCAAAAAGTAATACGAAAGTCTCAAAAATGGGATTGACAGGAAGTGCAAAATGGCTAAGCAGGGATGGCTAGAGGACAAATGTATGGAGCTAGAGGCACGTATCACTAGGGGTAAGATAGATACTGCCTACAGGATAGGTAGTGCCTGCCAAATGAAGATGAAATGGGAGATATGATACTGCGTAATGAGTTTGACAGAGCACTGAAAGACTCTACCATCTGGTGAGCAAGATCTATGAGACAGGCGAAATACCTTCAGACTTCAAGAAGAATATAATAATTCCAATCCCAAAGAAAGCAGGTGTTGACAGATGTGAAAATTGCCGAACTATAAGTTTAATAAGATACAGCTCCAAATACTAACACGAATTCCTTACAGACTCATGGAAAAACTGCTAGAAGCCGACCTCGGGGAATATCAGTTTGGATTCCGTAGAAATGTTGAAACACGTGAGACAATACTGACCCTACGACTGATCTTAGAAAATAGATTAAGGAAAGGCAAACCAGCGTTTCTAGCATTTGTAGACTTAGAGAAAGCTTTTGACAGTGTTGACTGGAATACTCTCTTTCAAATTCTGAAGGTGGCAGGAGTACAATACAGGGAGTGAAAGGCTATTTACAATTTGTACAGGAACCAGATGGCAGTTATAAGAGTTGAGGATCATGAAAGGGAAGCAGTGGTTGGGAAGGGAGTGAGACAGGGTTGTAGCCTATCCTCGGTGTTATTCAATCTGTCTATTTAGCAAGCAGTAAAGGAAGCAAAAGAAAAATTCGGAGTAAGAATTGAAATCTATGGAGAAGAAATAAAAACCTTGAGGTTTCCCGATGACATTGTAATTCTGTCAGAGACAGCAAAGAACTTGGAAGAGCAGTTGAATGGAATGGACAGTGTCTTGAAAGGAGGATATAAGATGAACATGAACAAAAGTAAAACGAGGATAATGGAATGTAGTCGAATTAAGTCGGGTGATGCTGAGGGAATTAGGAAATGAGACGCTTAAAGTAGTAGTTTTGCTATATGGCTGGTTCAAATGGTTCTGAGCACTATGGGACTTAACATCTCAGGTCATCAGTCCCCTAGAATTTAGAACTATTTAAACCTAACTAACCTAAGGACATCACACACATCCATGCCCGAGGCAGGATTCGAACCTGCTACCGTAGCGGACTAGAACCGCTCGGCCACCATCGAGTATAGATTTAAGTGTCAGGAAGTCGTTCCTGATAGTATTTGTATGGAGTGTAGCCACGTATGTAAGTGAAACGTGGACAATAAATAGTTTAGGCAAGAAGAGAATAGAAGCTTTCGAAATGTGGTGCTACAGAAGAATGCTGAAGATTAGATGGGTAGATCACATAACTAATGAGGAGATATTGTATAGAATTGGGGAGAGGAGAAATTTGTGGCACTACTTGACTAGAAGAAGGGATCGGTTGGTAGGACATATTATGAGGCATCAAGGGATCACCAATTTAGTATTGGAGGGCAGCGTGGAGGGTAAAAATCGTAGAGGGAGACCAAGAGATGAATACAGTAAACAGATTCAGAAGGATGTAGGTTGCAGTAGGTACTCGGAGATGAAGAATCTTGCACAGGATAGAGTAGCATGGAGACCTGCATCAAACCAGTCTCTGGACTAAAGGCCACAACAACAACTATGTGATGCATGTGTTGCCAATTTCAGATGGTTGGCATAAAGATCAGTGCAGCCTTAGTAGGTCAGGTTTGAGAATGAACCAGTCGGTTCGAAACTCGTCGCCAAAATAGATGTACTGCAACTGTGACAGATTTGTAATAAACACTTCAAGAAATGACACTTTTATTCTAAGACTGCTATGACATTGAAGTCGCCGCGAGTTATTATGGTCCCCTGGATATTACAAAAGGTGAAACATGGTTCGTAATACGCACAGTGAACACCACGGACGGCAAAGCTTGCTCTGCAACGTGCTTCCATGTTGACCACACAACCACACAAAGGTAGTAAGGAGTTCTTGTGGTAGGCCGTTCCATTCCTCCACATGCGAGGTCGATCACTGCTGGATGGTCGCTGGTGTATGTGAATGTGCTGCAGTACGGCTCCCGAACGTGGTGGGTTTAAGTCGGGGGAACGGAGAGGTCAGTCCATTCGTCGAATATCATCTCGTTCTAAGAGCTCCTCCAACTGCGCGCTCCGAAGCAGTCGCAGATACTCATCCAGGAAAATGAATCAGGGCCGAATGCACTTCTGAAGAAGTGGTACAGCGTCACAATAACAATGACCAGTGTGTGTATCGTGCTCAAAGATTTGGAGGTCTGTATGCGCATGAAACGTTATGCATCTCTATACAATGACCCATGGACCACCAAAACAGTCATGTTTTACAGTGTTCCTGGGTGCATTACGTGTTTCCACGTCCCGCCATATGAAGGCGGGTCAAGCAATAAAATTTTAAAGCAGTTTTTAGTGAGTTATACGAGGGTTGGAACTTTAATAGTGGCAACTATTTATTTACAGCTCGTACAAAGTAGATACATGTTTCAAAGTTTTACTGACCTTCAAAGTAGTCACCAGCATTGTGTATAACCCTTTGGCAGCGACGTGGAAGTCGTAGGATACTTTTAGCAGTGGCAGTTGAGTTGACATTTCGACCGGCGCGGTTTATTGCCCAACGAATTTGTATCAGTTCTGAAGCGAATGCCGTGAAGTGTTTCCTTCAGGTTAGAAATCGAGTTGAACTCACGAGGTCTTAAGTCAGGTAAGTCCAGTAGGTGGTATAGCACTTAGCAGCCTCATCAGTCAATCAAATCAGTAACAGTTTGCACTGTAAGTGCTTGAGCATTGTCCTGCAAAATGATGGTCAGGCTCTGCAGAAAGTGTCATCACTTCTGTCTCTATGCTGTTAATTTTTGGAACACAACCTACGACCAGCTTAGGGACTGAAGTGATGACACTTTCTGCAGGACCTGACCATCATGTTGGAGGACAATGCTCAAGCACGTACAGTGCAAGCTGTTACTGATTTGTTTGACTGACGGGGCTGCTAAGTGTTATACCACCTACTGCACTCCCCTGACGTAAGCCCTCGTGAGTTCAACTTGATTTCTAAACTGAAGGAAACACTTCACGGCATTCTCTTCAAAACTGCTACAAATTCGTCGGGCAATAGACAGCGCTGCTCGAACTGTCAACACAACTGGAACTGCTAAGAGTATCCGACGACTTCCACATCGCTGGCAACGGGTTATACACAATGCTGGTGATTACTTTGAAGGTCAATAAAACTTTGAAACAGGTATCTCTTTTGTACGAGCTGTAAATAAATAGTTGCCACTATTAAAGTTCCAACACTCGTATAAAAATGTTACATTTATGATTACGCTCTAAACTTGATCCTCCTGTAACTACTGATGCTGGTTGATACATGTGTAGAAACTATTACTTACGATTCCAGAATATATGTCGAAGACTACATCTCCTAATCTGAAGAGCATTGTGTCATATGGTTTATGATCACTCCCTTATGGTGCATCCTTTCGCATTTACAGTTCATTTTGATGACCCTCGAGTATCGATGAGTACGTCCGTTGTTATTTGGACTTTTTCAGATTGCTCAGTCAATTCTAACTAGATCCAACACAGTAAAGTAGTACTTATGGATGAGTTAGGAAACCTAATTATTCTTGAAACTGTCTCAGCGAATAGGAATCTGGCATTTTCCATATCTACAACCACTTCATATAACTCGAGACGGTCATAGGGTGTGGCGCACATGTTGGAGCAATCAACTTGCTTTGGGAGGAACAAAGTTCAGCTCCACATAGGGTCATTCTGATTTAGGTTTTCTGTGGTTTCCGTAAATCTCTTCAGGCTAATACGATTTATAATCTCTGATAACGGTACACCCGCTCGCTAACTTCTGCCACTTTTCTCTACTCGACATAGTGTTTTGAGGGAATATTTTCTGATAATTGCTGATACGATCCGTAAATAGTGAAAATCAACTATAACTGGCATCACCCAAGCAAGCTGGTTTATTTTCCGTTCCACGTCTGACAGATGAAATAGTGTTCAACGTCTAAGATACTAACGAAAGACATTTCCATCTACATCTGTACTCCGCAAACCACCTTACTATGTGTGGCGGAGGTTACTTCGGGTATCACTTTTTCTTCCTGCTTCCATGATCTGTTCCCTCGAGAAGTATAGTTAACGAGGAACCTCCTTACATGCCATAATTTCACTGATTATCTCTTAGTGATTTTCGCAAAACAGATGTGGGAGGAAGTACTATGTTTCTTTACTCTTCTTGGAATGTAAGTTCTCGGAATTTCGGCAGTAAATCTCACTGTGATGCACAATTCTTCTCTTATGGCATCTGCCAATGGAGTTGGTTGAGCATCTTCGTAAATCCCTGCCGCCGAATAAACTATCCTGTGATGAAACGCGCCCTTCTTCATTGGATCTTCTCTATGTTTTCTATTAATCCAACATGGTAAGGATCCCAGAATGGTGAACAATACACGTCCTTTAGACTTTTGCAATAAATCTCAGTCAAGTATCTGTTTTTCCTACAATTATTTTTATGTGGTCATTCCTTTTCAGGTTACTCCTAGGTATTTTGCAATAGCTACTGTTTACAATGATTTATTTCCAATAGTGTAATTGTACAGGAGTGAATCTCTCCGCTTACTTATGTCTAACATGTTAAATTTATTTCCACTGGGGATCAAATCCCAGTCCTCGCATCCATCATCGATCCTCTCCAGGACTTCCTACATTTTGTCATAGTCTCTTGGCGTTGCAACCTTCTAATAGACAACACTGTCGTCCTGGAACAGCACCAGAGAGTGTCCGATCATTTATATTTACTGTAAACAGGGACGGTTCCATTAAATCCCTTAGAGGGTTCGTCCAATATAAAATCTGGTCAAATGCTTGGGAACCTCGTATCATCTTGAACTAAATAAGTGCTTGTAATAATACAGTGGTGTGCGAAACATAAGAGCAGAAATTATTTTTGAATGGTATGTCACTGTTAAGTAACATAGTTCGGTAAAGCTTAGATTATACATAGAAAGAACTGCTATAGTGTACTCCAGAAGGTAAATGAAAAAAATACGCAGTGAGGCGAACAGAAATGACACTTTTATTCATCACTTCGAGTAGTATGAAGTGGTTGTGGGTATCGTAAAGACCATATTTCAATGTGTTGGGAGGGTTTTGAGAATAATTAGCTTCTTCTGGCTCATCCATCACTACTACTTAAGAGTAGGTTATCAGTACCACTACGACATGACACTGATTTTAACTATTGGGTTACACATCTGTTATCATGTTACACAGGTTAGCCGAGAGTGCTACTGTGCTGCTACCTAGACTCAGGTAGGCGCGCCGGCCCCGAATCGAATCCATCCGACGGATTACCGACGAAGGCCAGTGTGCTGGCCAGCCTGGATGTGGTTTTTAGGCTGTTTTCCACATCCCACTAGGTGGATGCCGGGCTGGTCCCCATGTCCCGCCTCAGTTACACGACTCACAGACATCTGAAACATGTTAGCACTATGTCGTGGCTTACACTAGGCACAGTAGGCTGGGATACACTGATTCTGTCCCAGGGGATATGGGGTGGCGGCAGAAAGGGCATCCAGCCACCCCTTTCAATTAACCATGCCAAATCCGATTGTAACAGCGCCGACCCAGCGAACACCGCGGGACAGAGTCACAAGCGAAAGAAAGAAAGAAAGATCTGGTATCATGTTACACCTGAAGCAATTGGTCAAGGCCTCAGTCCACTCCCCTCCCCAGTGGGAGGGGGGGGGGCGGCACCCCATCCAGCCCACACTCATGAGACAATTGTTCGAAGTCACCCAGGGATATCCCTGACCTACCCACACATTCATCGTCCTTTTCTGTTCCCCTCCCCTATGGACCAACAGGAAGGTTAGGAAACCCTTGGAACAATAGGAATCAAGTTCCCCCATCTCATCTCCTCCCCTTCTCTTTACTGTATTATGAATTCAGTTGGTTGAGTCCCCACTCTCTCATTCTAGTTTTATGTGTCATAGTGAGAGGATCACCATGAAGTGCGAGTAGGGACCAGCCAGACCATCCAGGCACCAAACGAGTTCGAAGTCACCCAGGGGTATCCCTGACATACCCACACATTCATCGCCCTTTTCTGCTCCCCTCCCCTACGGACCAATAGGAAGGCTGGGAAACCCTTGGAACAATAGGAATCAAATTCCCCCATCTCATCCCCTCCCCTTCTCTTTACTGTATTATGAATTCAGTTGGTTGAGTCCCCACTCTCTCATTCTAGTTTTATGTGTCATAGTGAGAGGATCACCATGAAGTGCGAGTAGGGACCAGCCAGACCATCCAGGCACCAAACGAGGTGGGGCAGTGGTTAGCAGTTTGGACTCGCATTCGGGAGGACGATAGTTCAAACCCGAGTCCGACCCTCCTGATTTATGTTTTCTGTGATTTCCCTAAATCGCTTCAGGCAAATGACAGGATGGTTCTTTTGAAAGGGCATGACCGGCTTCTTTCCCCATCCATGCCTAATCTAACGGGACCTATGATGTCGCTGTTTGGTCCCCTCCCCTAAACCAGTCAACCAACTATGCAGGCGGAATAAGACTATTTGGAAGTAATTATTTGTCTGTCAGTTATGAATAATATTTTAATTATTAATGAATCTTTTCCTTTATACTTAAGTTTTATTTTTTATTCAGCAGCACAGCACTCTTTTGATCCTGTAGTAGCAGAACTCCTGGATAAGGACACTCAAGCGTTCAACACACTGTTGTCTGCGCTAACACAGCAGCATCAACCCACAGGCGATCTTGGTGATTTGCCGGACCTGGCGTCCGATTATTTTTTACCACTGCCACCGCAGCAACAGCCACTGTCAAAACATCCTCAGCTCACTCAGTCTCAGCTAAGTTCCACAAGAGTACAGCTATTAGCCAACACATATAATTTGACCGCTAGCGGTTCTAAATATGTGAATGTACCCCTAGCACCTGACAATGACTTTGACGTAATTTTAGAAGAAGTAATTGCACAATAGTGTCAGTGCTAAAATGCTGATTCTTTTTTTATTTTATCGACTATTTGTGTCACAATAGTGTAAGTTTCAAGCAACTGGATCAGTGTATAAATGCCTGAATTCCCCAGGTGCCATAGTCTATAAGCATAGATTCTATAAAGTCTGTGAAAGAGGAGTTCACGGACAGTATACCTACGTACATTGTCATGTCTGTTGGACTCAATGCTATACAGGCCGAATTTATGGTTTACAGAAGACAAATCTTTGGCAACTACTCTCCTACACAATGACTGTAAAAATGTAAGTAAAACAAAATATTTTCTAAAAACTGTTGCTATTTCCACCGTTGTCCTATCCTCCTAAATAATATTTCTACTTATCGCTTGCATGTACCCACTGCTGTCGCCGCACCCAGCCAGCGCCGCTAGTATAATCGGGCTAAAAATCATACAATTAAAATGAGATCTATTGATGTTCATGACAATGGGCTTCTAAATACAGTACACAATCGTTTTAAAATGGTGGACCCATGCAAGCAAAAATTCAATGTTGCTGATCTTACCTGTTAAACTGGTCAGTGGAGATATTTACAGTTTCCAAAGTACAGCAGATAAACCTGAGAATTTACATCTTAAAAGATAGCGCCGTGTTTCTTGTGGAGCATGTCATAAGACATCGAAAAAAAGGGAGGTTTAATAACATGTCGCGGCTTTCCATCATCGTAAAATGGTTGGGTGAATGCTCTTGATTTGGTATATAACAGGTAGTGCATGAGAGGTGCTGGCGATATTCTCAATAAGCTACCAGTGAAACTGCATACCCCTGGATACAACTTCCGCGGTTATGGAACGATGATGTGAAAGCATTTGGCTTGTGGTGATAAGGAGGTTAACCTACTTTATGAAGCCTGCAAGGAGCCCGATACAGCATAGACTGCATATCAGTTTGGCAGAACATTATACTGAAGATAGAATTTTACCTGATAAAGCCAAACAAATACGGCGAAGAAAGGACATGTGCATAGAAAAAAGTATTGCGGCATACACAGTTGATAAAGCGATGTGTACCGAACTTAAATTGTGTGCTGGAATGAATTTCAAACGAGTTATGAACACATCTCACTGTACCCTAAAGAAGGAGGAAAAACCTGTCGGATATGTAAAAAAAAAAAAATCAAGTAACTGGTGTCAGCGGCAAAAAGTGCAACTTATGAAATGTTCTTATTTATTTCTAGGTGCACTCGATGATATTATCATAGAGAGTCAAGAGAATATTGATCTGCAGGATGAATTTGATAAGATGTTAGAAGACGTCACAGCAAATAACGATGTGATGAGTGTCCCATGGTCTTATTGAGATGCCAATAATATTGACTGTAAGTAGAACCTCGAAGTTTTTGTAGTCATCTGCATATCTCTTTTTTAGGCATGAAGTTTATTAATACCATTTTTTCTTTTTTTTGCAGTTGTAATGGAAGACATATGCAGTCATGCACTTGCACCTTCATCTACACCTCCACCTGACCTGATGACGATGACTACGTCACCCCTGCCCGGTCCATCAATGCAGATGCAAGCACTGCAGCCCAGTCCATCAGCATCATCGGGCATGGACTTACAACTCCTGCTCCTGCTCGTTTGCCATGGTCTGGGCTACGCTACCTTTTTTTTTTTTTTTTTTTTTTTTTTTTGGGTCGTCAGTTTGATGCGGCCCGCCATGAATTCCTTTCCTGTGCTAACCTCTTCATCTCAGAGTAGCACTTGCAACCTACGTCCTCAAATATTTGCTTGACGTATTCCAATCTCTGTCTTCCTCTACAGTTTTTGCCCTCTACAGCTCCCTCTAGTACCATGGGAGTCATTCCCTCATGTCTTAGCAGATGTCCTATCATCCTGTCCCTTCTCCTTACCAGTGTTTTCCACATATTCCTTTCCTCTCCGATTCTGCATAGAACCTCCTCATTCTTTACCTTATCAGTCCACCTAATTTTCAACATTCGTCTATAGCACCACATCTCAAATGCTTCGATTCTCTTCTGTTCCGGTTTTCCCACAGTCCATGTTTCACTACCATACAATGCTGTACTCCAGACGTACATCCTCAGAAATTTCTTCCTCAAATTAAGGCCGGTATTTGATATTAGTAGACTTCTCTTGGCCAGAAATGCCTTTTTTGCCATAGCGATTCTGCTTTTGATGTCCTCCTTGCTCCGTCCGTCATTGGTTATTTTACTGTGTAGGTAGCAGAAGTCCTTAACTTCATTGACTTCGTGACCATCAATCCTGATGTTAAGTTTCTCGCTGTTCTCATTTCTACTACTTCTCATTACCTTCGTCTTTCTCCGATTTACTCTCAAACCATACTGTGTACTCATTAGACTGTTCATTCCGTTCAGCAGATCATTTAATTCTTCTTCACTTTCACTCAGGATAGCAATGTCATCAGCGAATCGTATCATTGATATCCTTTCACCTTGTATTTTAATTCCGCTCCTGAACCTTTCTTTTATTTCCATCATTGCTTCCTCGATGTACAGATTGAAGAGTAGGGGCGAAAGGCTAAGCCTTGTCTTACACCCTTCTTAATACGAGCACTTCGTTCTTGATCGTCCACTCTTATTATTCCCTCTTGGTTGTTGTACATATTGTATATGACCCGTCTCTCCATATAGCTTACCCCTACTTTTTTCAGAATCTCGAACAGCTTGCACCATTTTATATTATCGAACGCTTTTTCCAGGTCGACAGATCCTATGAAAGTGTCTTGATTTTTCTTTAGCCTTGCTTCCACTATTAGCCGTAACGTCAGAATTGCCTCTCTCGTCCCTTTACTTTTCCTAAAGCCAAACTGATCGTCACCTAGCGCATTCTCAATTTTCTTTTCCATTCTTCTGTATATTATTCTTGTAAGCAGCTTCGATGCATGAGCTGTTAAGCTGATTGTGCGATAATTCTCGCACTTGTCAGCTCTTGCCGTCTTCGGAATTGTGTGGATGATGCTTTTCCGAAAGTCAGATGGTATGTCGCCAGACTCATATATTCTACACACCAACGTGAATAGTCGTTTTGTTGCCACTTCCCCCAATGATTTTAGAAATTCTGATGGAATGTTATCTATCCCTTCCGCCTTATTTGACCGTAAGTCCTCCAAAGCTCTTTTAAATTCCGATTCTAATACTGGATCCCCTATCTCTTCTAAATCGACTCCTGTTTCTTCTTCTATCACATCAGACAAATCTTTACCCTCATAGAGGCTTTCAATGTATTCTTTCCACCTATCTGCTCTCTCCTCTGCATTTAACAGTGGAATTCCCGTTGCACTCTTAATGTTACCACAGTTGCTTTTAATGTCACCAAAGGTTGTTTTGACTTTCCTGTATGCTGAGTCTGTCCTTCCGACAGTCATATCTTTTTCGATGTCTTCATATTTTTCCTGCAGCCATTTCGTCTTAGCTTCCCTGCACTTCCTATTTATTTCATTCCTCAGCGACTTGCATTTCTGTATTACTGATTTTCCCGGAACATGTTTGTACTTCCTCCTTTCATCAATCGACTGAAGTATTTCTTCTGTTACCCATGGTTTCTTCGCAGCTACCTTCTTTGTACCTATGTTTTCCTTCCCAACTTCTGTGATGGCCCTTTTTAGAGATGTCCATTCCTCTTCAACTGTACTGCCTACTGCGCTATTCCTTATTGCTGTATCTATAGCGTTAGAGAACTTCAAACATATCTCGTCATTCCTTAGTACTTCCGTATCCCACTTCTTTGCGTATTGATTCTTCCTGACTAATGTCTTGAACTTCAGCCTACTCTTAATATCTGCTTAATATCTGCAGCATAGTGCCCAGAGTCGATCGCGGTCCTCTGGTTTGGAGCCGTGTGGAGGGTCTAAACCAGAGGCTCAGACGACTCTGCGACTATAATGGTTGCAAATTCATCGACCTCCGTTATTGGGTGGAGAACTGTAGGGCCCCCCTAGACAGGTCAGACGTGCACTACACACCGGAAGCAGCTACTAGGGTAGCAGAGTTCGTGTGGCGTGCACACGGGGGTTTTTTAGGTTAGAGGGACCCCCCCTTGGGCGAAACGATAAAATACCTGACGGCTTACCAGAGAGGACATTATCATCGTTGATAAAGAACGTCCGTCCTCAGAGACCAAAAACAGGAAAAGTCAACGTAATATTGGTAAACTGCAGGAGTATCCAGGGCAAGGTTCCTGAATTAGTATCTCTTATTGAAGGAAATAGTGCGCATATAGTATTAGGAACGGAAAGTTGGTTAAAACCGGAAGTGAACAGTAACGAAATCCTAGACACAGAATGGAATATATACCGCAAGGATAGGATAAACGCCAATGGTGGAGGAGTATTTATAGCAGTAAAGAATTCAATAATATCCAGTGAAGTTATTAGCGAATGCGAATGTGAAATAATCTGGGTTAAGTTAAGTATCAAAGGTGGGTCAGATATGATAGTCGGATGCTTCTATAGACCACCTGCATCAGCAACCGTAGTAGTTGAGCGCCTCAGAGAGAACCTGCAGAACGTCGTGAAGAAGTTTCGTGATCATACTATTGTAATAGGGGGAGACTTCAATCTACCAGGTATAGAATGGGATAGTCACACAATCAGAACTGGAGCCAGGGACAGAGACTCTTGTGACATTATCCTGACTGCCTTGTCCGAGAATTACTTCGAGCAGATAGTTAGAGAACCAACTCGTGAAGCTAACGTTTTAGACCTCATAGCAACAAATAGACCGGAACTTTTCGACTCCGTGAATGTAGAAGAGGGTATCAGTGATCATAAGTCAGTGGTTGCATCAATGACTACAAGTGTAATAAGAAATGCCAAGAAAGGAAGGAAAATATATTTGCTTAACAACAGTGATAGGGCACAAATCGCAGAATATCTGAGTGACCACCATCAAACGTTCATTTCTGAGGAAGAGGATGTGGAACAAAAATGGAAAAAATTCAGAAACATCGTCCAGTACGCCTTAGATAAGTTCGTACCGACTAAGGTCCAAAGCGAGGGGAAAGATCCACCGTGGTATAATAATCATGTACGAAAGGTACTACGGAAACAAAGAAAGCTTCATCATAGGTTTAAGAGTAGTCGAATCATAGCTGATAAGGAAAAGCTGAACGAAGCGAAAAAGAGCATAAAGAGAGCAATGAGAGAAGCATTCAACGAATTCGAACATAAAACATTGGCAAACAATCTAAACAAGAACCCTAAAAAGTTTTGGTCATATGTAAAATCGGTAAGCGGATCTAAATCCCCTATTCAGTCACTCGTTGACCACGATGGCACCGAAACAGAGGACGACCGAAGAAAGGCAGAAATACTGAATTCAGTGTTCCGAAACTGTTTCACTGCGGAAAATCGTAACACGGTCCCTGACTTCAGCCGTCGCACGGACGCCAAAATGGAAAATATTGAAATAAACGATATCGGAATTGAAAAACAACTGCTATCACTTAGTAGCGGAAAAGCATCCGGACCAGACGAGATACCCTTAAGATTCTACAGTGATTATGCTAAAGAACTTGCCCCCTTTCTATCAGCAATTTATCGTAGATCGCTGGAAGAACGTAAAGTACCTAGCGACTGGAAGAAAGCGCAGGTCGTTCCCATTTTCAAGAAGGGTCATAAATCAGATGCGAATAATTATAGGCCTATTTCGCTTACGTCAATCTGTTGTAGAATAATGGAACATGTTTTGTGTTCTCGTATTATGACGTTCTTAGATAATACAAATCTCCTTCATCATAACCAACATGGATTCCGCAAACAGAGATCATGTGAAACTCAGCTCACCCTATTTGCCGAAGAAATTCACAGTGCCGTAGACACTGGCGAGCAGATTCATGCCGTATTCCTGGACTTCAGGAAGGCATTTGATACGGTTCCGCACTTACGTTTAGTGAAAAAAATACGAGCTTACGGAATATCGGACCAGTTTTGTGATTGGATTCAGGATTTCCTAGAAGAAAGAACACAACATGTCATTCTTAAGGGTTCAAAATCTGCAGATGTAGAGGTAATTTCGGGAGTACCGCAAGGAAGCGTGATAGGACCTTTATTGTTTACAATATACATAAATGACTTAGTTGACAACATCGGTAGCTCCGTGAGGCTATTTGCAGATGACACGGTTGTCTACAAGAAAGTAGCAACATCAGAAGACTCGTACGTACTCCAGGAAGACCTGCAGAGGATTAATGCATGGTGCGACAGCTGGCAGCTTTCCCTAAACGTAGATAAATGTAATATAATGCGCATACATAGGGGCAGAAATCCATTCCAGTACGATTATGCCATAGGTGGTAAATCATTGGAAGCGGTAACGACCGTAAAATACTTAGGAGTTACTATCCGGAGCGATCTGAAGTGGAATGATCACATAAAACAAATAGTGGGAAAAGCAGGCGCCAGGTTGAGATTCATAGGAAGAATTCTAAGAAAATGTGACTCATCGACGAAAGAAGTAGCTTACAAAACGCTTGTTCGTCCGATTCTTGAGTATTGCTCATCAGTATGGGACCCTTACCAGGTTGGATTAATAGAAGAGATAGACATGATCCAGCGAAAAGCAGCGCGATTCGTCATGGGGACATTTAGTCAGCGCGAGAGCGTTACGGAGATGCTGAACAAGCTCCAGTGGCGGACACTTCAAGAAAGGCGTTACGCAATACGGAGAGGTTTATTATCGAAATTACGAGAGAGCACATTCCGGGAAGAGATGGGCAACATATTACTACCGCCCACATATATCTCGCGTAATGATCACAACGAAAAGATCCGAGAAATTAGAGCAAATACGGAGACTTACAAGCAGTCGTTCTTCCCACGCACAATTCGTGAATGGAACAGGGAAGGGGGGATCAGATAGTGGTACAATAAGTACCCTCCGCCACACACCGTAAGGTGGCTCGCGGAGTATAGATGTAGATGTAGATGTAGATCACTACTATATTGTGATCTGAGTCTATATCTGCTCCTGGGTACGCCTTACAGTCCAGTACCTGATTTCGGAATCTCTGTCTGACCATGATGTAATCTAATTGAAATCTTCCCGTATCTCCCGGGCTTTTCCAGGTATACCTCCTCCTCTTGTGATTCTACCTACACACTGAATTGTCACACGATCGTTGGCATCAGGCATCACCACATCACTCAGGGCGTAATAGCAGCAGCCAACCAACTTGCTCTGTAACAGATCACCAGGTGAATCCTGCAGCCGCTTTGGACTGCTCTGTAGTTGTTGGTAATTTTGGGGACAGGTTCTCACAAATTCACGTTGACGACACTAATGCGGGCTGTTGAGATCCTGCCACTTTCCTCAATGCTTGTCAAACCGTTTTGAAATTTCTCTGGATTCGTCATCAACCCACCCTATCCTATCATTAAGCGCAAGGGAGTTCTATACTTTAAACTCATGCTCCCCCTGAAAGAGAGTAATAATGCTGCTGAGGGAAAGAGCATTATCCAAGTCTGGGTAATTAATGGTGTGATAACATGGGGCAACCCAACAGCAGAGTGGTTCGGAAAGTTTTCCAACAACGCTGTACTCGTCCATTTTTCCAAAATGCAGGAAAGATGGTTTGGTAAAGCGTTCGGCCCTGTACTGCTCCCCGATGTTTGCTCACATGTTTTTGATCCAGCTGATATAGGGTCCACTACAGCTTAAAAGGCACCTCATTCCCTATAAAACTTCAGACCCTACCAAAATCGAGAAGCAGAATCCAACTATTCAATTCACGTTTATGCCCTGGATGTAGATAAAAGCAGGCCAGAAGAAGATGATAAGGAGCACCCTGTGCAGAAAGAAGTAAAGTATAAAGTAGCTGGACTTCTCTAGTTTTCAAAATTAGTCAGTCGGCGCCCTAGTCGCTTAGATTTGTTGCTATTTTCCGAGAACGAAAAGCAACACCATGTTAGGATCAAAAGCATGGCCTAGCTACTGTTCTCCCACATGAATAAAACTTAGGGGAAAGGTCTTTTTGCTGTAAGTGCCTAAATTATTATACTAAGAAAAAGTATTTTCAGAGGCACCTCACTGACTGCTCAAGCCAGCAAATGGTACGCATAAAAACGCCTGTCAAAGATAAAAAGTTCTCAAAATTTTAGAATGACCACCACCTGTGTCAATGTTCCTTCGTTGTGTACGCTGACTGAGTGTGTTGTGAATGTGACCCCAGTGCCTCTCATACTACCTTCAGAGAATGACATATACCGCAAGGGGTAGCGTATTAAGTTGTATGCTCATGTGAGAACAGCCTCAACAAATTCGAATTATACGTCAGGCATAACTCTGTGTAATGTCTGCTTTCAGAGCTCGAAGAACTTACGTGGGAGATGATTACATTTATGGCAACAACACTCCCTTTGACCGACTCGCAGGAGTATGATGCATTATACAATAATGCATCTGACTGTCATATTTATGAACTGCAGTTTGACAGAAAAGTGGAAACTCCACGCAGGTACCATGTCACTCAGTAGGGAAGTCCGATGGTGCAACTTACAGTTCATGCAACTTAAAGTACTAATTTCAACGACACATAGCTGTGCTCTTCCATAATTTGAACATATATGATGGTCACTTTCTTGTTGATCACTTGGCTGATTTTGTGTTGGAGGAAGGTAAGGTCAGTGTCATACATGGCAATGTAGAAAACTACATCTCATTCCCCAAGTGAATCAGATCACAAATAATGCTATGCTTCCTTGATTCATTACGATTAATGCATGTACCTCCTCAGAAACTCGCTGAGACAACGCATCGGGAGGACATGCATATCACCAGATCTGCATATCCTGATGACCCAAAGATTCAGCTTGTGATGAGGAAGGGTGTCTTTCCTTTCGAATATCTGGATTCAATGGAGAGACTCCACGAAACAACATTCCTTGACAACCACACTCTCTAGTAAACTCGCAGGCACTGCCATAACGGATGCGTAGTATGAGCACTTGGTGAAAGTTTGGCAGTAGTTTGGCATCCCTTATTTAGGGGAATATTCTAGATTGTTCATGACCACCTACGTACGCCTGCTCACAATTATTTTAGAAATTCCAAAACATATGCCTGGGCACATACTCTCTGGACCCTGCATTCTGTTACTTCGCACCAGGGTAATATTCGGACATACTGTAAAGAACAACACCTGTCAGCATAGGGGTGTTGGCGCAGTGGCTAGCACACTGGACTCGCATTCTGGAGGACGACGGTTCAATCCCGTGTCTGGCCATCCTGATTTAGGTTTTCCGTGATTTCCCTAAATCGCTCTAGGCAAATGCCGGGATGGTTCCTTTGAATGGGCACGGCGGACTTCCTTCCCTAATCCGATGAGACCGATGACCACGCTGTCTGGTCTCCTCCCGCAAACAACCCAAACCAACCCATAGGAGTGTTAACTGGTGTTAACTTGTTGCTCTTCTTCCAAGGCGGGATCCGTAGGGGACTTTGCCAGTACATGTACAGGTACACCATGGCGAATAACGCATGAATGAGTGACGAGGAGTGAAGCCCATCTGACGATTTAAGTTACATCACTCACTTGGATGTAAACAACCTCTACAGACAGATCATGCAACTAACTCTGGCTTTTGGAGAGTTCCAGTGGCTTCCCAAAGATCAGACAGCCAGACTGGAAGTTGATATCCAAAAGGTGGCTGGTGATTCTTATGAGGGATATGTTCTGCAGGCATACCAATGTATCCCACCCACTTGTATGATGCACGCAGTGACTTACCGCTGTGTCTAGAACACCTAGTGATGCACAATGATTCTGTCCCAAAGCTGATGACAATGGTGGAGAATAAGCAGGGATACATCCCGCAACACAGAAACTTACAGCAATGTCTGAGTTTGGGGATGGAACTTACTAGAATCCCCTGCGGCGTCTCCTTCAAGCGGCATCGTTTGGTTAAATGAGTAAATATATTTAAACACCGAATAGAGGGCTCTCGTGACGTGTGACTCTAAAAATCATGTTTATAAACTAACGGACAGTTTTGTAAAATGTTAGAGAATTTCGCGAAATTCATTTAGTTTACCGATGGAGAGGTCATTATGGCGAAAGAGATTGCATTGTCAGACCAAATTTTAAGCGGGCCATCATCCTTAATTAAGGATTGGTCGCTGTGGAGGTGGCTAGCGTTTCGTTTGCAGTTCGCAAAACCTATATACATCAATATGTGTGTTCTGGACTTCTCCAAACTCCACATGCACCGATTCCATTATGAAACTGATCCCAAATTACTTTATATGCATACGGACAGTTTCACCTACTGAGTGAAAGGCTGTGATCCATACAAAGTAAATAGGTACAGTCTCAGAGCATTCAACACGTCTGTATATATGGCCGACAATGCTTGTGTACTCGTAATAACACCACAAAACAAGAAGATTATCGGTCTGATGAAAGGTGAAGCAAATGATTCACAGATTGTGCAGTTTGCGGGGCTCTGGTAGAAAATGTACGCATAACGTATAAGTACAGGTGCCACCCAGAGGGAGGTTAAGTCTCTCATGATCGAGGATTACAAGAGGTGCCTGCTGGAGGACACTGGCGCCACTCTACATATGGTGCCCCAAACAGCCTTTCGATCGCGAGGCTATGAGGTACGTACCGCGCTGCAGCTGGTAGTAGTGCTGTCGTGTTATGACGAGGAATGATTCACCTTTGGGGATGATACCGGGTCCCAAGTGTGCTCACACTACTCACTGAGTGATTAAGTGTGGTTTTGTATTCATTTATTTGTAAACAGTGGTTGCGTGTGCGATTGTATGTGGAACAGTTGGATGAGCCGCTTGTCGTAGTGTATATGAGTATGAATAAATGACTGCACGCTATTTGTGCATGCAAATTACTGTGTGTACAGAACTGCACACACTGTGTGTGTGTGTGTGTGTGTGTGTGTGTGTGTGTGTGTGAAATTTTCTTCATCTGCTGCTGCTAGTACACATTTCCCATTTGTTCTACACAGAAAACGATCAGGAAGAAAAGATTAATATATGCATATTATGTACAGAATGATCTCACCAGTCAGAAATAAAATAATGAAAATATACATGTTGTGTACAAGAGCAACAAGTTTATAGAATGAAAGAACATTATACAGTACAAAGTGAACGGGGAACATAGTATTTAAGTCCTTTGCTCTACTAGATTTAGTCTAAATAAATGTGCCTGATAGTATTAGTTTCGAAAACTGTAAGCCTGTGTATAAGGCTTCAGAAAAAATTCTATAAAAAACTTTCTAAATAAACCAACGAAAGGATAGTAAAATAATTCTAAATAAATCAAATAACAGTGTTAACAAATTATGTTTCCAACAACGCTCCCAGCGATAAGTCCCTTCAAAAGTTCAAAAGTTGAAGTATGGAGACCACTCACAGAGCGAAAAATACAAAGTACTTCCGAAGGTTCAAGTCATGAGCTTCTCACACAACTGCTTTATGAGCGCGGCTAAACTGCGGCCGAAACCGACACAGGTACCTCGCAAAACGTGGCTCATACAGTCCACTTAACCCGCCCCCTCCTCACCCCCACCCAATATTCACCTTTCGGAATTTATACTCTTCAGCCCCTCTGTGGGTCTCCAAGTAAACCTGTCCCAATTCGCCAGAATCGGAAAGTCCATATCTTTTGAGCAACTCATGATATTTGCCTCATAATTTTACCATGGCAAACACGCTACATTTCTGAATAAACTGACGCCAAACACTGCTCATCGAAGTTAAATATCCTATGGGTTATCGTTATTTATAGCACTTGCATAGAGCAACATTCTCTGAACAGTCAAAATGCATCTTCATTTTATGTTAACAAAATAAGTAGGGTGTCTTCCGTGTGGGTAAAGTCCCCGTATTTCCAATTATATACACAGAATTGACGTAGCACTTCTGGTTCTTGTATAGCTGACGATGCTAATAATACGCCCTTGGTGTCACGTTATTTTGATTTTAATTTACGTTAAAGCAAAATTATTTATATTTTTTAGCATCTAGGGTTTAATCTGATGTGTACGGGTCGTCAGGGTAGCATGGTTTGCATTGTCGTATTAGATTTAGGTGCTCTGAGGTGGATAGAGGAACCGTGAAAATATAAACAAGTTAGTGACACACAAATATACACTTTATTGCGCAGCGTTACTTCGCTAAGGTTGTTGGATATGCTTGTGGACAGATTTAACTAAGCAGTGGCCTGTCCAGGCATGCTTTACTGAATACCATGTCAGCAAGACTATGTCCATCCTGGGCGCCGCACTGTCTATCACTGTAGTAAACATCTGACTCTATGTGAAGGCTATAAACGATTCCACTTGTAGACTATGTTTCGCAGGCTGATTTCCACTACGGACAGTAACTACGAACAGCATCCCTGGAACTCCGTGCTATAACTGTCGTACACCAACACCGTTCATGAAGCGTCCGTTGCAGCCTGTGGCCACCGTTTATGACAATGCAGAAGTACATCTCATTGGTGGCGAACTTCAAAGGACCGCCCGTGGTGTCAGTCAGAAACTGTCTCAGCCTGCCAGCTCCGGTTACATCCGTTGGCGAGGAGACAAAACTACTCTCCCCCGTACTTCCTCACTGCCATCGTGTAGTGTCGGTTGCTGCTACGACAGAGAGTGGGGGAGGGAGGTGGAACGGAATGTGGATGCAGCAAGCGATGAGGGAGTGGGAGCCAAGTCTGTAGCCGGTGCCGAGCCCATGCTCGTGCCCCAGCATTCGCCTTGCAAACACCTCAGAATGCCAGCCGAAAAATAAGGCGGAGGGCACACTCTTGCATCCGACAATGGAGCGTCATGATGTGGGATACGGGCCCTTGCAGCCTGTAGTGTGAGATGGACCATTCCCAGATGACATCTGTTGTCCACTCGGCGCTGACTGGAATGTCGGGCCCAGGCTCATCGGTCCGGGACCTGGTAGTGGCGACGCAGGACGTTAGGTCGTCGAAAGGAGTGCAGCAGCTAAAGCAATTTGCCAAGGCGCTGTCCTTGGAGCAACACCGCTGGTGAAGAGCTGTTGTGGTGCTGGGAGCGGTAACATAAAAAAAAAAAAAAAAAAAGGTTCAAATGGCTCTGAGCACTATGGGACTTAACTTCTAGGGTCATCAGTCCCCTAGAACTTAGAACTACTTAAACCTAACTAACCTAAGGACATCACACACATTCATGCCCGAGGCAGGATTCGAACCTGCGACCGTAGCGGTCGCACAGTTCCAGACTGTAGCGCCTAGAACCGCTCAGCCACCCTGGCCGGCACGATAAGACGAGAGGAAAAACAGCAAAGCTTGCTGCTGTGTGTGCTGGATGCATACCTGGTCCATTTGTCATTTGAAAGTGCGGAAGAAGCGTTCTACTTCTCCGTTAGACTGGGGGTTTAAAGGTCTACTGGTGATATGACGAATGTCATTGGTTGCACAAAAGTCCTCAAATTCTGCCGGCACAAACTGAGGTCCGTCGTCAGTTACTAGCAACTATGGAAGAACTGCAATGTAAAATATGGACTGTAAAGACTGGAGTGTGAAAACTATTGATGTTGAATTCGTGTGCACAAGAAAAGGAACCTTGCTATATGCATTGATGACAGTCAACCGACGAATGTTCCAGAAGTGTCCAGCAAATTCCAAATGAACACACTTCCAAGGCGCTTCTAGTTTTGGTCAGTCAAAGAAACGTTCAGGAGGGGCTGCCTGGTGTTACACACAAACATGGCATTGTGCCATCATCTGTTGTATTTGGGCGTCCATGCCGAACCACGTGCAGTGTCTGCGAGCTAACTGTTTCATGCTGACCACGCCTCAGTGACCGTGGTGGAGCAAGTCTCCGGAGAGCGTCTGGGATCGCCACACACGATTGTTCTGATTCAGTGCTTAGAAAAATAACACCCTGAAGCATTGGCAAGTCATTATAACGTGCAAAGTATAGGCGGATCACTGGGCTAATGATTTGTTTCACTGAGCGAGGCCAACCCGTGCGGATGTAGTGCAGCAAAATCTGAAAGTTCAGACCTGTTGCCGTTGCCTCGGTGACTTTCTATGGATCTAAGGGGAACTGGTCCAGAGCATCGAACTCATGTGCGTCTATCTGACTACATGATGCTTCCCATGTGTCAAGGTCTACATCCAGTCCAACGGGGAGACGCGAGAGCATGCTTGGATGTGGGCCTGTAAATTATCACTTACTGATAATGCAAGAGAATAAGACCCCATCGTTGCATCACTTGTGCAGTGCGGTTTGGAATGGGTCTGGCTAGGTTGAAAAGTGACTGCAGCAGTTTGTGGTCAGTGACTAAGTAGAATTTCCTTCCATAAAGGTATTAGTGAAATTTAGTCGCTCCATAAATAATTGCAAGAACCTCCTTCTCTGTCTGAGAATAATTGGTCTGAGCCTTTGAAGGCCAAAGCTATTGGTATTTCTGCAGAACCAATTCTCTGTGAAAGTACCGTGCCATTGCTTCTATGGAAAAGACAACTGGTTTGCCTGGATCGAAGTGGACCAGATAACCATTGCTGAGCAAAGCGTCTCTCAGTTTCTGAAATGCAATGTCACATCCGTGGGACCACACGAAAGGTACACGATGTAGGGGCGTCGTGAATTGAGCTGCATTAGAATGAGGCGAGTGTATTAGGTCAGCTTACCTAGTACTAATTGCAATTCAGAGACATTTCAAATGGTTCAAATGGCTCTGAGCACTATGGGACTTAACATCTGAGGTCATCAGTCCCCTAGAACTTAGAACTACTTAAACCTAACTAACCTAAGGATATCACACACATCCATGCCTGAGACAGGATTCGAACCTGCGACCGTAGCAGTCGCGCGGTTCCGGACTGAAGTGCCTAGAACCACTCGGCCATCGCGGCCGGCCATAGAGATTTCTCGGAGGTTTGAGGTCACGAATAGCCGGCAAGTGCAACTGCGTCGGATGAACACCTTGGGAATTGATCACATACCTAAGTACTTAATTTAAGTGTGAAAGAATACACTTCTGTCTTTGTTACATTTGAGGCATGTCTCTGACAACGCTTTGAACAGGGTACGAAAATTACTGAGTTGCTCCTCTGCCGCGCAGCCTCATACCACAATGTCATCCATATAGTTTGTCCATGAAGGCACAGATGCAGTTAACTGTTCCAGATAGAAGATCGTTGGTGCAGATGCACTACCAAAAGGCAAGCTAAATAATTTGTTGAGTCCTACGTGTGCATTGATCACACACTTCCTGTGACTGTTCATCTAATGGAATCTGTAGGCAGGCATCGTGCAAACCGATACTGGAGAAGTAGCGACCCGCTTCTAAGCGGACGATAAGCTCATCAAGTCCGGCAGTGGGAATGAATCAACTACTGCCTGAGGAGTCACTATCGCCTTAAAGTCATCGCAGATTCTCAATTTCCCTAAGGGGTTCTTCACGAAAAGTAACGGGGATGCCCACAAACTGGCTGTGATGGGCGCAATGACGTCATTTTCCTGCCACTATGGAAGTTCCTTTCCAACATGTTCACGAATCTCGTAGGGTACCGCGCGAGCTCTGCAAAAACGGAGCAGTACGTTGTCTTTCATCGCCACAAGAGCAACAAAATTGGTAGCTTTACCTAAACCCTCAGCAAACAAATGTTTAAATTCGCCACACAGCTGAGCAAAACTCTCTCTATAGCCAAACGAAGTAACTGTTAGCATATTGTCTACAATACGCACTCTAAACAAGTCAAACAGATAAAGACCAAAATACACTCCTGGAAATTGAAATAAGAACACCGTGAATTCATTGTCCCAGGAAGGGGAAACTTTATTGACACATTCCTCGGGTCAGATACATCACATGATCACACTGACAGAACCACAGGCACATAGACACAGGCAACAGAGCATGCATAATGTCGGCACTAGTACAGTGTATATCCACCTTTCGCAGCAATGCAGGCTGCTATTCTCCCATGGAGACGATCGTAGAGATGCTGGATGTAGTCCTGTGGAACGGCTTGCCATGCCATTTCCACCTGGCGCCTCAGTTGGACCAGCGTTCGTGCTGGACGTGCAGACCGCTTGAGACGACGCTTCATCCAGTCCCAAACATGCTCAAAGGGGGACAGATCCGGAGATGTTGCTGGCCAGGTTAGTTGACTTACACCTTCTAGAGCACGTTGGGTAGCACGGGATACAAGCTGACGTGCATTGTCCTGTTGGAACAGCAAGTTCCCTTGCCGGTCTAGGAATGGTAGAACGATGGGTTCGATGACGGTTTGGATGTACCGTGCACTATTCAGTGTCCCCTCGACGATCACCAGTGGTGTACGGCCAGTGTAGGAGATCGCTCCCCACACCATGATGCCGGGTGTTGGCCCTGTGTGCCTCGGTCGTATGCAGTCCTGATTGTGGCGCTCACCTGCACGGCGCCAAACACGCATACGACCATCATTGGCACCAAGGCAGAAGCGACTCTCATCGCTGAAGACGACACGTCTCCATTCGTCCCTCCATTCACGCCTGTCGCGACACCACTGGAGGCGGGCTGCACGATGTTGGGGCGTGAGCGGAAGACGGCCTAACGGTGTGCGGGACCGTAGCCCAGCTTCATGGAGACGGTTGCGAATGGTCCTCGCCGATACCCCAGGAGCAACAGTGTCCCTAATTTGCTGGGAAGTGGCGGTGCGGTCCCCTACGGCACTGCGTAGGATCCTACGGTCTTGGCGTGCATCCGTGCGTCGCTGCGGTCCGGTCCCAGGTCGACGGGCACGTGCACCTTCCGCCGACCACTGGCGACAACATCGATGTACTGTGGAGACCTCACGCCCCACGTGTTGAGCAATTCGGCGGTACGTCCACCCGGCCTCCCGCATGCCCACTATACGCCCTCGCTCAAAGTCCGTCAACTGCACATACGGTTCACGTCCACGCTGTCGCGGCATGCTACCAGTGTTAAAGACTGCGATGGAGCTCCGTATGCCACGGCAAACTGGCTGACACTGACGGCGGCGGTGCACAAATGCTGCGCAGCTAGCGCCATTCGACGGCCAACACCGCGGTTCCTGGTGTGTCCGCTGTGCCGTGCGTGTGATCATTGCTTGTACAGCCCTCTCGCAGTGTCCGGAGCAAGTATGGTGGATCTGACACACCGGTGTCAATGTGTTCTTTTTTCCATTTCCAGGAGTGTATTAGCATTGTCCCGCGAACGCAAAACCTGGAATGACAGTCTTTTGTAAATTTTGATAGACGGCATGAAGGCTACAAGACCCTAATACCGAAATATCAAAATTGTTCAAATGGCTCTGAGCACTATGGGACTTAACATCTGAGGTCATCAGTCCCCTAGAACTTAGAACTACTTAAACCTAACTAACCTAAGGACATAACACACATCCACGCCCGAGGCAGGATTCGAACCTGCGACCGTAGCGGTTTCGCGGTTCCAGACTGTAGCGCCTAGAACCACTCGGCCACCTCTGCCGGCACCGAAATATCCTGTCCACTATACGCTGTCACCATAGTTGTTGAGTTTTGTAACTTGGGTTTGCCAAGCAGATGGTAAGGTTTGTGATTTAGCAATGATACTGAAGCACCTGTGTCTAATTGAAACTGAACACTTTGAACAGCAATAACAAGGTCCACAAAAAGTTTGTTGGAGTGGCGTTGCACTGAAGAAACTACTGATATGTGTATTGCACAGTTTCGCTGTTAAGTTCTATACTGGCATCACCGCTCGTCTCAGAATCAATAACATGCCCTTGTAACTTCGAGTTATGCATGCGTTTGTTCTAAGCGGAAGTCTTCGTCAGCCGCAAACAGCTTGACGTGCCCGTTCTTCGGACATGCAAAACAACTCGCGTAACGCGAAGGGCACTGGTCAAGTTTGTGAGATTTGAAACAGCGCGGTGTGAGGTAACGGACGAGTTATGGCGCCCTGGAAATATTATACGTTCGGAGTTGGGGCGGCCGCACAGAACGCTCGTCAGAACCGCGGCCGGGCAGCAGCACGTGGTGTCGAACGTTAGCTTAGCAACCACGTGATGCCGCACAACAGCCGGTCCAGCGCGTGGCTGGGAATTCCATTGTGACGCTGTATCGATGAAGGAGACACGCTGGGAGTGCCAAAGATTGCGGACTTTGTGAAATCTTAATGGCAGACATTTCACAGTTCGTATAGAAATTAATAGTAGCCAGATGAATCATGATACCTCAAAAAGAAACATGTACATTACAATTATTTACACGACGATTCTGAGGGTGTAAAAAGATTTTCAATATCTTTAATAGTTTAAAGTATAGTATCTGACGATAAATTATACAAGTAACACCCAGCAACGAATTTCCAAAATCTAAACGGTTCATCCGATTTCTATGTGTCTATAGAAAGCTATTAGTGTAAACCTAAATTGGTATGAGTTATAGACATGTAACTTAAATAGAAAATGAGTTTTTTGTTGTTGTGGTCTTCAGTCCTGAGATTCGTTTGGTGCAGCTCTCCATGCTACCCTATCCTGTGCAAGTTTCTTCATCTCCCAGTACTTACCGCAACCTACATCCTTCTGAATCTGCTTAGTGTATTCATCTCTTGGTCTCCCTCTACGATTTTTTCCCTCCACGCTGCCCTCCAATGCTAAATTTGTGATCCCTTGATGCCTCAGAACATGTCCTACTAACCGGTCCCTTCTTTTTGTCAAGTTGTGCCACAAACTCCTCTTCTCCCCAATTCTATTCAATACTTCATCATTAGTTATGTGATCTACCCATCTAATCTTCAGCATTCTTCTGTAGCACCACATTTCGAAAGCTTCTATTCTCTTCTTGTCCACACTATTTATCGTCCATGTTTCACTTCCATACATGGCTACACTCCATACAAATACTATCAGAAACGACTTCCTGACACTTAAATCTATACTAGATGTTAACAAATTTCTCTTCTTCAGAAACGCTTTCCTTGCCATTGCCAGTCTACATTTTATATCTTATCTACTTCGATCATCATCAGTTATTTTGCTCCCCAAATAGCAAAACTTCTTTACCACTTTAAGTGTCTCATTTCCTAATCTAATTCCATCAACATTACCCGACTTAATTCGACTACATTCCATTATCCTCGTTTTGCTTTTGTTGATGTTCATCTTATATCCTCCTTTCAAGACACTGTCCATTCCATTGAACTGCTCTTCCAAGTCCTTTGCTGTCTCTGACAGAATTACAATGTCATCGGCGAACCTCAAAGTTTTTATTTCTTCTCCATGGATTTTAATACCAAAGTCCGAATTTTTCTTTTGTTTATTTTACTGCTTGCTCAATATACAGATTGAATAACATCGGGGAGAGGCTACAACCCTGTCTCACTCCCTTCCCAACCACTGCTTCCCTTTCATGCCCCTCGACTCTTATAACTGCCATCTGGTTTCTGTACAAATTGTAAATAGCCTTTAGCTCCATGTATTTTACCCTTGCCACCTTTAGAATTTGAAAGAGAGTATTCCACTGAACATTGTCAAAAGCTTTCTCTAAGTGTACAAATGCTAGAAATGTAGGTTTGCCTTTCCTTAATCTTTCTTCTAAGATAAGTCGTAAGGTCAGTATTGCCTCACGTGTTCCAATATTTCTACGGAATCCAAACTGATCTTCCCCGAGGTCGACTTCTACCACTTTTTCCATTCATCTGTAAAGAATTCCTGTTAGTATTTTGCAGCTGTGACTTATTAAACTGATAGTTCGATAATTTTCACATCTGTCAACACCTACTTTCTTTGGGTTTGGAATTATTATATTCTTCTTGAAGTCTGAGGGTATTTCGCCTCTCTCATACATCTTGCTCACCAGATGGTAGAGTTTTGTCAGGACTGGTTCTCCCAAGGCTGTCAGTAGTTGTAATGGAATGTTGTCTACTCCCGGGGCCTTGTTTCGACTCAGGTCTTTCAGTGCTCTGTAAACTCTTCACGCAGTATCGTATCTCCCATTTCATCTTCATCTACATCCTCTTCCATTTCCATAATATTGTCCTCAAGTAGATTGCCCTTGTATAGACCCTCTATATACTCCTTCCACCTCTCCCATTTCATCTTCATCTACATCCTCTCCCATTTTCATAATAGTGTCCTCAAGTACATCGCCCTTGTATAGACCCTCTATATACTCCTTCCACCTTTCTGCTTTTGTTTCTTTGCTTGGAACTGGGTTTCCATCTGAGATCTTGATATTCATACAAGGGGTTCTCTTTTCTCCAAAGGTCTCATTAATTTTCCTGTAGGCAGTATCTATCTTACCCCTAGTGAGATAAGCCTCTACATCCTTATATTTGTCCTTACATTTTTGTACATGAGTACGCCACAGTTACACGAAAAAACGGTAGCAGCATGCTTATAAATATATTTATTCACCCATGCCTTTGTTTATATCCGATATATACTATTGATGAAGAAATTGGTTAAATATTTACTGTGTTTCTAGAAGGCACAGAGACATTAGGCTACTGGCCTACCTTTTGTTCTATTCCTTTGATATATGTTTATTTAATTTGTTTATGTATACAATAATGAGCGTTAGAGCTTGTTTATGGGCCAACTGTAGGAATATTTATTTAATTTCAAGTTATTTAAATGTAAATCCAGTATTTCGAATGTGTTTCATTATATTTGTGTGGGTGCGTTAGCTCGAAGACTGTGGCAGCACAGCAAGTAAACAGCAAAAAACGAAGAGCGCCAATCTGTAACAGAAAATTTCCACAAGTACGAAAAGTTAACGAACAAGAAAGCAAGGAATAGGAAAGTAACACAGTAATTGATGCAGTGTAGTGAGTTCGGAATTCTCGTCGCCAAATGATGTGTATTGTATTGTATTGTATGTTAACAGGGGACCTAGAAACGACGGAGACGCTCCGTCCCAACCGCAGCCGCAGTGGTCCACAACCCCACGACGTCTACCGCAGTCCACTTCACCAACGTCTCACACCAGACGAGTATAACTCCTATGTTTGCATGTTAGAGTAATGGCGATGTACGTGTACGTGGAGAACTTGTTTGTGCAGCAATCGCCGACATAGTGCAGCTGAGACAGAATAAGGGGAACCAGCCCGCATTCACCGAGGTAGATGGAAAACCGCCTACAAACCATTCACAGACTGGCCGGCTTACCGGACCTCGACACAAGTCCGTCGGGCGGATTCGTGCCGGGGACCAGGCTCTCCTTCCCACTCCGGAAAGCCGTGCGTTAGACCGCTCGGCTAACCGGGCGGGCAAATCATGTGTACGGGTTGTCTGGTTAGAGCGGCTCGCATGCTGTGTATTAGGTTTCGGTGCTCTGAGGTGTACAGCAAGTTAGTGACACACAAATATACACTTTATTGCGCTGCGTTACTTAATTAAAATTGTACCGCAACTCGTTGGATGTGCTTGTGTACACATACAAGAAAGCAGTGGCCTGTCAAAGCGTGTGTTACAGAATAAAAGCCGGCCGGTGTGGCCGTGCGGTTCTGTGCGCTACAGTCTGGAACCGCGCGACCGCTACGGTCGCAGGTTCGAAACCTGCCTCGGGCATGGATGTGTGTGATGTCCTTAGGTTAGTTAGGTTTAAGTAGTTATAAGTTATAGGGGACTGATGACCTCAGAAGTTGTCCCACAGTGCTCAGAGCCATTTGAACCATTTGAACAGAAAAAAATGTCAACAAGACTATGTCCGTCCTAGGCGCCACACTGTCAATCACTGTAGTAAACACCTGCCCGTATGCGAAGGCTATAGGCGACTCCACTTATAGACGAAGTCTCGGTGGCTGATCTCCACTAGAAATTGTAGATACGAACAGCAACTCTGGAACTACAAACCAGAATTGTCGCACTCCAACGCCGACCGAGAACCGTCCGTTGCTGTATGTGGCAGCCGCTTGTCATATCTCATTGGCGGCGGCACGGAGGTTCCTGGTTGTGCTGCGTTTGTAGTTGGCAGAGAAATTCATAGCGCGCCCATGGTGCCAGTCGCAAACTGTCTCAGCGTGCCGCCCCCGGCTGCGTCCATCCGCTAGCACATAACATAATCCTAGTGCATGCTACTGTGTGTAACATTCTGTTAATTATGTTGCTTCTCAAAGGTAAACGAATATGTTTATTAGCGAAGGCCTCCCGACAGATAAAGAAACATGTTTATAATGAAAGCGAATACATTTATATATAACTCTCACCGAGAACTATCTGTTGACACTTTGTTCAGAGTCGCATGATTTTTATTAATATAGTTAATTGTGAACTGTGGTACTGAAATATGGTCTTTGATTTGCTGTAACTATGGAAGCGCTGGTCGTATTAGGGTGCTTTGATAACCAGTAACTGTGTCTCAGCTTCCTCGTCAGTTTGCAGTTTTTACGTGTTCAGTGTCTTCATTCCTTTGTGAAATATCACGACAAATGTGAACAACACAAAATGCCACTCCGCCATTATACAGTCTACCTGACAATGAAATGGTCCAGTTCGAGTGTAAAAACCTACCCTGAAATTTTTTGTACTTGATGAGCGCAGCTAAGGAAATATACTGTCAAAATTTTAGCTACTAAGAAGCACTACAAGGATTTTGATATAATATATTGAAAATTACGGAATTAGTTGCCAACCAGGAATGCACACTTCTACCAGAGCTGGACATGCACAACACAGTAGGCACATGTACTTGATTGACGATGTATCGGTAGACAGATAACACAACACAAGGCGATCGTAATTGTAAAGTGAATTTTGGTAAGTATTAATAATAGAGATAAAACTGAAGTAATATCCACTGCGTGTTCTTCATATATGCCTGCTAACAGCTACTGTCTGTTTCTTTGACATTGATAAGAACAATTATGGCCTTTCATTAGAAACTGTGGGAACTTTGAAAGAAATAAATAATAACTGACGATTCCGTGAATTTTGGTTTCATTGATGATTGTTGTTCCAATAAGAGTCCAGAACAAGAATGAATACCTTACTAGCCCAAAGAAAACATATACAGTAATAGCATTCAGTGACAAGGAATAGGCTTTGAAGTTTTGGTTGAACTAAAGAGGAAGAAAACGCCTAAAATTAAGCAGTGTACAAAGTCAGTTTTGTTTCGTAAAATCTGAACATGAGCTGTATAAACAGAGAAAAGGCTGACACGAAGTAGGAAATACACATGATAATGAAATTCGCGGAAGTATGAAAGAAAAACTGATTGAAGGATTTACTCGTAGAATTCCTCGGGAGAGGAATGTAGGTGGCCGATTTGGACATCTAGAATTGGTAGGAGGTAAGGTGAATTTTCTCATCGCGCGGCGTGGCCGCCTTAGCCAGAGCGCCGCAGCTGGGCAAGCCAGGTACAGACGAACAGCGTCGCCGAACATGGGTAAATCCCAACGTTTTGTGCAGGGGACCATGCTCCAGTTCTGGCGGAGTGTCAGACAAGCTCAGAGATGGATTCTTACAGATCTTTGATAGTTTATAATACTTTACAATCAAATATTGATGCGAACCTGAATACACTACCGATCTCAGAAAAATGAGGCCCATCGAATGAAACAACAATAATTTCAGTATCTTTAAATCAACAAAAATTAATAATTTACATTGACTAAATATGGTGCGGCGCCAAAGAAACTGGTATAGGCATGCGTATTCAAAACAGAGGTATGCAAACAGGGCCGGCCGCAGGTGGCCGAGAGGTTCTAGGCGCTTCAGTCTGGAACCGCGCGACCGCTACGGTCGCAGGTTCGAATCCTGCCTCGGGTATGGATGTGTGTGATGTCCTTAGGTTAGTTAGGTTTAAGTAGTTCTAAGTTATAGGGGACTGATGAACTCAGATGTTAAGTCCCATATTGCTCAGAGCCATTTGAACCATGTAAACAGGCAGAATAATGCGCTGCTGTCGGCAACGCCTATTTAAGACAACAAGTGTCTGGCGCAGTTTTTAGATCGGTTACTGCTGCTACAATGGAAGATTATCAAGATTTAAATAACTCTGAACGTGGTGCTATAGTCGGCTCACGAACGATTGGAAACAGCGTCTCCGAGATAGCGATGAAGTGCGGATTTTGCCGTACGACCATTTCACGAGTGTACCGTGAATATCAGGAATCTGGTAAAACATCAAATCTCCGACATCGCTGCGGCGGGAAAAAGGATCCTGCAAGAACGGGACCAACGACGACTGAAGCGAATCGTTCTGCGTGACATAAGTGCAGCCATTGCGCAAATTGCTGCAGATTTTAATGCTTGGCCATCAACAAGTGTGAGCGTGCGAACCATTCAACGAAACATCATCGATATGGGCTTTCGGAGCCGAAGGCCCACTCGTGTAGCCTTGATGACTGCACGACACAAAGCTTTACGCCTTACATGGTCCCATCAACGTCAACATTGGACTCTTGATGACTGGAAACCTGTTGCCTGATCGGACGAGTCTCGTTTCAAATTGTATCGAGCGGATGGACGTGTACGGGTATGGAAACAACCCCATGAATTCATGGACCCCTCCTGTCAACAGGGGACTGTTCAAACTGGTGGAGGCTCTGCAGTGGCGTGGGGCGTGTGCAGTTGGAGTGAAATGGGATCCCTGTTACGTCTAGATACGACTCTTGCCAGGTTACATGTACGTAAGCGTCCTATCTGATCACCAGCATCCATTCACGTCCATTGTGCATTCCAACGGACTTGGGCAATTCCAGCAGCACAATGTGGCACCCCACACGTCTAGATTTGCTACAGAGTGGCTCCAAGAATACTCTTCTACGTTTAAACACATCCGCTGGCCACCAGACCACGCAGACATGAACATTACTGAGTATATCTTGGATGCCTTCCAACGTGCTGTTCAGAAGAGATCTCCACCCCCTCGTACTCTTACGGATTTATGGACAACCCTTCAGGATTCATGGTGTCAATTCCCTCCAGCACTACTTCAGACATTAGTAGAGTTCATGCCACGTCGTATCGTGGCACTTCTGTGTGCTCACGGGGACCCTACACGTTCTTAGATAGGTGTACCAGGCTCTTTCGCTCTTCAGAATATTTTCTCAATGAATTTCTGAATTAAGAACTGTTAAACACTTTGTGCAATTTCATCGTACGATATCTAAGATGACAGCATTGCACTATAAGTATCACTGCTAAAAGCTACGTATCTGTATCTAATTTCTTGATTTTTAGGTTTTTTATATCTTTTCATTATGCAAATGTTTATCAGAAGATTGTAAAATGTTCAAATGTGTGTGAAATCTTATGGGACTTAACTGCTAAGGTCATCAGTCCCTAAGCTTACACACTACTTAACCTAAATTATCCTAAGGACAAACACACACACCCATGCCCGAGGGAGGACTTGAACCTCCGCCGGGACCAGCCTCACAGTCCATGACTGTCAGAAGATTGTATCCTCCCCAGTTACACAGCAAGTAAATATTCACATTTTTTGATACTTGTGTATTTATTTAATGAACAGTTTACTATTTTGTCAGTAATCTTATTTAAATGTTAACTGCAGTTCATAATACTATAGAATGGTAATTTAACAAGTGGTCAGTCGCATGTGTTCGCCGACACAAGATATGTAAAAGAGTGCCAAAGACGCTTCTGACAAACACGCCTAAATAACTGTTTAAGCAATATTAACTACAATCTGTTGTCGTTTATCAGTAGCGTACTTGCTCGAGAATACTGGCTTATGTATTTAAGAACAAACATTTACAGTTTTATTGTGAATTGTTTGAGTGTGATTGAATGTTCATAATATTTCTTTATGTAAATATTGTTGTAATGTGTTAGTTCAGTCAAGGAGATAAGAGCGACGTATTTTTGGTGGGGACAGCCTTCAGCCAATGAAAAAGCAGACAGTAGTGGTATGGGAATCACGTGGAAAGTGAGACTTTTCGCGTAAATAGGTCAAGGGAGCGATTCTGGGAGGAGGTAGTCCTGCCTGTGGTATTGTGTGGTTTTTGATGGAGTAGGTGATAGATTCTGGGCGGTGAACAGCTGCACCATACACTGATTTCTCAAGGGACTTTATATTTCTGGAGGTCTGAATGTGATCCACAGTAGGACGCTAATTTTTGCTGCTAGATTTACGGAATTGAGAGTAGATAGAGTTTTAGTTACTGTCGTTTGCAACGCGTGTGTTAATTTGTGAATGATCATGTTGAACGGTGAACTGTTTTGAGCTAGCGAATGTTCGTTTATTGTGATTGCGAAATGGAGTTCGTTTTCGCATGTCTTTGATGACTGCTTAGCTTGGGGATTTTGCTATCATTCTCGTACCGCTGTCAACGTAACTTTACTGCGTTTGACAAGCGTATTTTCTGTCTGTATTTTAAATGAATGTCGTAGGATCACTTGCCGTTTATTTGAGATGTCCTTTCTCAACTTAATTCTCTGTTGCCTAGATCTGTAACAGACGTTAGAATAGAACCTTTGTTATTTGCGGCTCGACCCTGTGACTACAGCGAGCTATTCTTTTTAAACTGAGCCATGCGTAGCCCAAGTACCTAAAGTACTAGTACAGATGAAACTGGTTTGCTCGTATGGGATGTTGTGTAGAGGAGCAACTACTCAGCAGTAACCGTTAGGTACCGGTGCACGCTGCACCATTACCGAGGTAGATGTGGGTGTCAGCGCCCTCCGAATTGCAAGTAAGATGAGAATTGTTAGTTTCCAACATGATCTGCGACATCACCAAGCAGATGCAACAAATCATACAGAATCGGAAGTCGCCAAAAAAAGAAGTTCAGGTCAATGTGTATTGGCGATGCCTTTAATATGAAGTACTGTAGAGAAATACGTAGGCGAAGCCTACTTTTATCCCCGCATTTGCAGGTTATAAAGCCGATCAGGTAAACTGTGTGAAAGAACTGCATGCAAATCGCATTGTATCATTTCGGGGCGAAAAAAGACAAAGTTGGCTGTGCAATCGATGAATGCTATGACACATTCGTATACAATAAAGCCTCTGATAAGTGTGAGTGGATTATTGTTTCTGCAGCTTTATATCTATGGTTAGCGACCCCGTGGCAAGTTAGGAGCACAAATAAAATGAAAGTGTATGCAAGAATCTTGTAATAGACGTATCAAAATCGGGAGAAATGGGAAAAAATATATTTAAACATTTTATTCGGAACGTCTTCTTACCACGTGCATAAAATAATTCATCTCTTTTGTTGGCAGTTTGGCCTGGACCTAACGACACCTCTGTCTACTGTTGGTAGAATTCGGATACCAACCGGAACAACTAATGTGACTGAACCTGTCGATAAATAATTTTTTCGGCAATGGAAAACATTTTTCATTAAGCCGTCGGGCAATATAATATCGGATATCTCTTTGTCAGTTCAGGCTTATAATCGGAACAGTATTCTCAGACTTCAGTCATTAGTGCCGTATCGGTTTATATCACCACGTTATATGAATTTGATCAACTGTGCCTGGTACACAGAGCAATAAGCAACGCAACGGCGTCCGTCCCTAATGTGACTAAATAAAACTAGTAATTACTGCGAAGTGCCTGGATGAATTAACTTTTATCAAATGTGCCTGGTGTAAAGGAAATGTTTGTTTTCGTTATTCAATACACACATCGTATTTTTGTGACAACTAACGGGAATTATGCAAAAATTATTATAAGACCTGCGCTACAGGAAATGTTATAGATGTACGTATAAGAAATATTTCGTTTCTGCAAATTAAAGTCTCGACTGATGGAAGTCGTCTGTAACGTAACATCGAACATGGACTTTACTTTTTTTTCCTCTGCTAGTTACCATTTCAAACATTACCTCTGAAACAGTTCAGCTGTCGATATGCCTTGCAAGTTACTCAAGAAATTTATGATACGGGGTATTTCTGGTATGATTTAGATGTTCAAAAATCGCAAGTGTGCATTCAGGATTTTTGCGCTACGCTGCTGTCTCTTTGTGCATCGGCTCTTCGCCGAGTGACGCACTAGTCAATCAGGGCTGTACAAAGCACTTTTATCAGCGGTTCTTCACCCTGCAAAAAATGAGTACTTTATACATGTTTAAAAAAATACTTGCAGTCCGTCTTAGCAGCTCAAATTTTGACATTGCATTTACTTCGGTGTATTCTTCCTGTGTACAAAATTCCAGGGTAGGTCTGCAAGACGGCCGCTGTGACCGAGCGGTTCTAGGCGCTTCAGTCCGGAACCGCGCTGCTGCTACTGTAGTAGGTTCGAATCCTGCCTTGGGCATGGCTGTGTGTGATGTCCTTAGATTAGTTAGGTTTAAGTAGTTCTAAGTTCTAGGTGACTGATGACCTCAGATGTTAAGTCCCATAGTGCTTAGGGCCATTTGAACCATTTTTTTTGTAGGTCTGGACATGTCTGACTGGACCATTCCCTTGTGAGTGCTTCCATATATTCTGCCATTCTACTGTTATAATGCTCATGCATATCGACACGTTGTTTGACGAGGATATCTCCTCTTTAGACTACAACACTAACTCCAATCATCCACAATAAAGGTTTCACAGTGCGGCAGAGTGAACGCTGTTATTAAACTTTCTGGCAGATTAAAACTGTGTGCTGGATTAGGAATCGAACCCAGAGCCTTGTTTTTCTGGAACGATGAAGAAGTTTGGAAAGTAGGAAAGCAGTAGCGGGAGAAGTGTGAATTATGCCTGGATATCTAAGTCAGTAAGAGTATTCTCCGAGAATGACAAGGTTCTGGGTTCGAGTATCAATCCGTCACTCTGTTTTAATGTCTGAGGAAGTTTAATCTAAAACTATTACGTTTATCAAAAGGAAAGCTATCACTGGGGAGTCCTAAGGAAAGACGATTAGAATTATAGTGGAAAGCTGGAACAGGCCAAAATGCCCAAATCTTCCTGTAAGTAAGTAGAATGAGGGTGAGAATAAGGTGGATAGCCGGCCAGGCATTTCGACCCCGTTCCCCCCAAATAAATCACTGCGTCATCTAGCTCGGACAATGGATGTAGAAATCTCTACGTACTAACAAATTTGTCTGAAATACTTAACTAGAATACAAAGTAACATGTTGTAGCCAAAATAACGCTTGCTTAAAACGCCGTATTTCCGAATACAGGTAGGAGTTTTTTGTAACACAAATGCACTCCGAAGCTCAGTAAAGATCCTTAACGGAGGAAATATGGTTTTCTTCAAAAACAGTGTAATAATTCCAGTTCAAACAAGACAGGTGCTGACAGGTGTGAATATCACAGAACTGTAAGCGTAATAAGCTGTGAGTGCAAAATACTGAGATGAATTATTTGCAGAAGAATGAAAAACCTGGTAGGAGCCGACCTCGGGGAGGACCAGTTTGGTTTCCCAAGAAATGGAGGAACACACGAGGTAGTACTCACCATATTACTTATCTTATAAAATAGACTGAAAAAAGGGAAACCTACATTCGTAGCTAGTGCAGATTTAGAGAAAGCTTTGACAAAGTTGATGGTGATACAGTCTTTTCAATTCTGCAAGTATGAGGAACAATCTACTTGTATGGAGTATACCCTTACACAGAAGTGAAACGTGCACGACAAACAGTTGGGAATATAAGCTTCTGAAACTTGGATCTACAAATGAATGCTGAAGATTAGATTGGTAACTCGAATAACAAATGAAGAGGTACTGAGCGCAATTGAGGAGAAAAGAAATTTATAGCCCAACCTGACTAAAAGAAGGGGTTGGTTGATATGACTCACCCTGAGGCACCAAAGAATCGTCTATTTGGTAATGCAAGGAAGTGTGTATGGTAACAGTTTATGGATGTATTTCATCAAGTTCTCTGACAAGCTGTGAAGGACTGGAACCATGGATACGATAGCATCTGATTTATTTTCTCTCTCTCTTTCTCTTTTTCCGGGTAGTGTAAGTTACGAGTGCTACGGCCACAATGGTGTCTAGCAGACAGGCCAGGAGAAAGCGGAATGTGTTATGTGTTTACATGAAAAACGGTCACCTATTACAGTTCAGCCACAGCTCCGGAGGGCCTATGGTCGAGATCCGCCAGATGTGAAGAACATCAAATGATGGAATGAAAAGTTTAAAGAAACTGACAGTATTGGTGACAAGGCGAGAAGCAGTAGACCTGGAGTGACGACACTGTTGATACCGTGTGTATAGCATTTCAACGCATTCCGCAGAAATCGACGCGTTGTGATTCCAGAGAAACAGACTTAGCTCAAAGAACTGTGGTGAAGATTTTACACAAACGGCTATATTTCTATGCATAAAAAGTGCAACTGCTGCAAGCTTTGCAACCACATGAGACCCAGACATGCTGAGTTTGGTTGGAACATGCTGGAACGAATCAATGCATACAAAAACTATTTTAATAAAATTTGTTTTTCCGATGAAACGACGTTTCTCTACCTCTGGGGAAGTAAAGAGGTCTAACGTCCGGATCTGGGTATCGGGGAAACCGCATATCATAATACAGCATATGAGGGACAGCCCGAAAGTAAACGTGTGGTGTGGCTTAATGCACAGCACAATTACTGGATCGTTCTCTTTCAATGTGCTTATCATTACAGCAACAATTTATTTAGGCATAGCCGGCCGAAGTGGCCGTGCGGTTAAAGGCGCTGCAGTCTGGAACCGCAAGACCGCTACGGTCGCAGGTTCGAATCCTGCCTCGGGCATGGATGTTTGTGATGTCCTTAGGTTAGTTAGGTTTAACTAGTTCTAAGTTCTAGGGGACTAATGACCTCAGTAGTTGAGTCCCATAGTGCTCAGAGCCATTTGAACCATATTTAGGCATATTGGGTCTTTGCTTTCAACTCATTTACAGGAATTTCAGTAAGATGGTGCACCGCCACATTGGGGTTATTTGTTCGCCAGTTCTTGGATGAAACCCTTACGAACGGATGGATCGGTACAGACAAATGATTCAAATGGCTCTGAGCACTATGGGACTTAACTTCTGAGGTCATCAGTCCCCTAGAACTTAGAACTACTTAAGCCTAACTAACATAGGGACATCACACACATCCATGCCAGAGGCAGGATTCGAACCTGCGACCGTAGCGGTCGCGCGGCTCCAGGCTGTAGCGCCTAGAACCGCTCGGCCAACCCGGCGGGCTCGGTACAGACAGTCCAACAGCATGGCCACCACGTTCACCAGACATAATCAGCCGGCCGTGGTGGCCAAGCGGTTAAAGGCGCTACAGTCTGGAACCGCGTGGCCGCTACGGTCGCAGGTTCGAATCCTGCCTCGGGCATGGATGTGTGTGATGTCCTTAGGTTAGTTAGGTTTAAGTAGTTCTAAGTTCTAGGGGACTAATGACCTTAGAAGTTAAGTCCCATAGTGCTCAGAGCCATTTGAACCATTTGAACCAGACATAATCGCCCTTGATGTTTTTCATGTGGGGTTACATTAAAGACAAAGTGTTCAGTTCACTGTTTCTTGACGTGAAAATTGTTGCGCAACTAATACGAAATGCTAGAGGCGGTGACGAAAGAGATGTTGGTAAAGACAAGGAGAGAAGTTTAGAATCTCCTAGACGTTCTATGGGCAACAACGGAGTACTTGAGAAAGTTTATCCATATAAACTTTATGATTTAACCTGGTTCCTGCAACACGCCACATAGCTTTATCTAGTACAGTTCCTGGGAAACAATTTCTTAGTAATCAGGGAAAGATTTTTTATATGTTCGCAATGGCTATGCATAGGTCTGATTCACTTATTATGTACATCTGAGTATTTACTCTGAGAACACTTGTGATCACCAACACAAGTAAAGCGTGTTCAAAACGATGTAATGTAGTAGTAGCGTAGAGATAACAAGGCTTGCACAGTTAGACTAGCGTGGAGACCTGCATCAAACCTGTCTTCCACATCTACATCTATATCTACATCTACACAATTATTCTGCAGTTCACAATTAAATACCTGGTAGACGGTTCATCGAACCAACTTAAAGCCGTTTCTCTTCCGTTGCACCCCCGAACTACGCACAGGAATAGCGAACGCTTAAATATTTCCGTGCTACCTCTGATTTCTCTTATTTTATTATGATGATCATTTCTCCCTATGTGGGTGGGCGCTAAAGAAGTATTGTCTCTCTCTGAAGAAAAAATTGGTGATTGAAATTTCATGAGAGGATCCTGTCGCAAAGAGAAACACATTTGTTTTAATGACTGCCACTCCATTTCGCATATCATATTCGTGGCATTATCTCCCCTATTTCGCGACAGCACACAATGAGCTGCACTTCTTTAAAATTTTTCGATGTCCTGTGTCATCCCTATCTCATGCGGATCCCACACTGCATTGCAACACTCCAGAAGAGAGCGGACAATCGTAGTGTAAGCAGTCTCTTAACCAGACCTGTTGTATTTTCTAAGTGTTCTGCCAATAAATCGCAGTCTTTGGTTTGCTTTCCCCATGACATTATCTATGTGATCGTTCCAATTTAAGTTATTTGTAATTGTACTCCCTAAGTATTTAGACACCAATGGATTACACACATTGACTGCGAGCAGGTACTGATTGACACAAATGAGAAAATTTGTGCCGGACCTGGATTCGAATCTCCTGTTTACTAGGCAGATGCTCTGACCACTAAACCATACGGACACACACGTCAGCGCAGCTGCACGGACTACACTCCCACGCCTCCCGTCAGACCCAAATTCTCAACCTATCCCACGCTACTAACGTAGTGCGCATTTTTCATTATCCTTGTTACTCTCGGCATTTCGCCGTTTCCAGTAGGAGCTCGAGTCTGTTGTGCATCTGCACTGACGGGATTATTGGCCGTCTCGCCTTAATTATATGTATACCTAACAAGGGAACCTCCCCATCGCACCCCCGTCAGATTTAGTTATAAGTTGGCACAGTGGATAGACCTTGAAAAACTGAACACACTTCATTCGAGAAAACAGGAAGAAGTTGTGTGGAACTATGAAAAAATAAGCAAAATATACAAAAAGAGTAGTCCATGTGCAATATATGCAATATTAAGGAGAACGTAGGCACAGTAGCGCCGTGGTCTCGTGGTTAACGTGAGCAACATTGGAGCTACAGGTCCTTAGTTCAAGTCTTCCCTCCCCTGAAAACTTTTATTTCTTTATTTTCGCAAAGTTATGATCTGTCCGTTCGTTCATTGACGTCACTGTTCACTGTAATAAGTTTAGTGTCTGTGTTTTACGACCGCACCGCAAAACCGTGCGATTAGTAGACGAAAGGACGTGCCTCTCCAATGGGAACAGAAAACATTTGATCGCAAGGTCATAGGTCAACCGATTCCTCCACAGAAAAACACGTCTGATATATTGTATACGACACTGGTGACGGCATGTGTGTCACATGACAGGAATTTGTTGTCGACCCACCCAACTTGTACACTTGGCGAATGGGTAAAAAGATTCTTCTACCTTGCCCGATTTAGGTTTTCTTGTGGATGTGATAATCACTCCCAAAACACTGATGAAAACATAATAGTTTGTCACATAAACTGAAAATAAAAAATTAAACTTTTCACTCGAGGGAAGACTTGAACCAAGGACCTCTCGTTCCGCAGCTACTCACACTAACCACGGGACCACGACGCTCCTGTGTGTGTCTTATCCTTGATGTTGCTTATCTTTCACATGGACTACTCAGTTTATATATTTTGCTCATTTTTTCATAGTTCCACACAACTTCTTCCTGTTTTCTCGATTGATGTGTGTTCAGGTTTTCAAGGTCTATCCACTGTGCCAACTTATAACTAAATCTGAGGGGGGTGCGATGGGGAGGTTTCCTTGTAAGAATTTAGTTGAATTTCTAGCCTTTAGATTTGTGTGCTTCATCGTGTAACCGAAATTTAGCGGATTTCTTTTAGTACTAATATGGATGACTCCACTTTTTTCTTCGGACTGAAGACCTCAGACTGATGGCACGGTTTTCTGATGGTTTAGACACTCAAGGCCCAGGGGCAACAAGCCACTACTTGTGCGGAAGCCGACCCAAAGCTGAGAAGTCTGTGATCGTTTGATAGCAGTGCGGGGCCGTTTGCAGAAGCGGTAGCGTTCGCTTAAAAGCTGGCGCGAGTGTGTTTGTCCACCAGCGGCGAGACTCGCCGATATGCAGGCATTCGTGCTCGCGACATTGATCGGCGCCTCACTTTGAAGAGACGCTCTCTCTGCCTAACTCCGTTGCTTTGCTGTACCGTGCGGGCTTTCACTGCAAACCGCATCACGGTCGCCTAACGAGTTAACTCGTCACTGGCGCGCTATCTCTCTTTGGCAGATAGCATCCACGTACTCTAAAACTTTTTCACTAGGCAGTGGATGGCAGTTTCTTCTTGCAGGGTGGCCATATTCGTTAAGAAAGCAGTAGATACCAGTGCCCAGGTTGATACGGTGTTCCTTGACTGCCAGAAGGCGTTCGATTCAGTTCCTCACTTCCTAATGAACAAAATACGTGCGTACGGAATATCAGACCAACTGTATGATGGTTGAACTTCCCAACAGACAGAACACAGTATGTCGTTCTCAACGGACCGAAAGTTTCAGACGTAAAAGTAACTTCGGGCGTACCACGGGGGAGTTTTAGAGGACAACTACTTTTCACGATATACAGGGTGCCCGAAAAAACGCCGACGAACTCTAGGGAAAGGTTCCTTATACAGAAATAAGTAAAATAGTCTAGTAAACATGGGCTCTACAATGCATTCCTTAAGAGGTATGAGCACTTGTTCATCTTCGCTAGTGTGAAATACAGAATATCTGTTTTACTAAACACGTGCTCATAGCTCCTAAGTTATGCATTTTAGAGTCAATTTTTAAAAGACACTTTTTTCTTGATTTGGTCCATGCTACCTCCTCCAGAAATATGAAAGGCAAAGAGCTTGCAGTAGAAGAGTTGTGTTTCATAGTATCGAAGATGAACAAGTGCTCATACCTCTTAAGGTATGCGCTTTAGAGCTCTTGTTTACTAGAATTTTCTCTTGTCTTGGTGTAAGGAACCTGTCCCTAAAGTTTGTCGCTGTTTTTTAGGACACCCTGTATATATATGACCGAGCAGAAAGCGTCGTAAATTCCACAAGACATTTTGCGGACGACGCTACCATATACAGACAATCGCAACACTAGAAAATTATAGCGCGAAGTTGGGAGACCTGCATAGAATTAATTTTTCCTGCTCGGATTGGCTTCCCAACATAAACAAATGTAAAATATTGTGCGTAAAGGGGCGTAATTACCCACTATTGTTTGATTACACGATTGAACAACAATCGCTTGAAGCAATCACGTCCATTAAATATCTGGGCTATGTGGGAGGAGCAATTTAAAGTAGAACGACCATATAAATTTAATCACAAGTAAGGTAAATGCCAGGCTGAGATTAATTGTAAGATTCCTCAGAAAGTGCTGTTCACATACGAAGGAAGTATGTTACAAAACCCTCGATCGACCAATACTTGAATATTGATCTTCAGTCAGGCATCTGTACCAGATAGGATTGGTAGGGTAAATAGAGAAGATCCAAACAAGAGCAGCGTGTTTCGTTACAGCTTCATTTCGCAAGATCGAAAGCGACATGGAGACGCTCATCGAACTTCAGTGTCAGACGGCAGACGCTACAAGAGAGGCGTTGCACATTACGGTGTGGCTTACAGAAGAGTCAAACATTACATTGCTCCTCCTGCGTATGGCTGTCGTAAAATAAGAGAGATTCGAGCTCTCACAACCCTTCTTCCCGCGGATCATTAGCAACTGGAAGAGGAAAGAGAGGAGGTGACAGTAGCACACAAAATACGTTCCACCGCACCGCATAAGATGGCCTGTAGAGTATAGATGAAGATGTAGAGACGTAGATGTATTCAGCTGGCGTCTTCTAAATCCAGATGCTGGGCCGATTACGATATATGTGATGTCAGTTTTCCCATCCTGTGCTAGGTACATTACGTTAGCTGCTTTTCAATTTTGATTTTTTGTCTTTGCTATTACCTCCCATCCCCTCCCCCGCCCCCTCCCTCACTAATTTCATTCCACTGCGCGAAAAGTGAACTGTGAATTGTTTGGGACCAGTACGGAATGTTGGCCTTCGCATAGCGTCTTTGATTAACAGTGAAAAATTTCTAACTCCACGGTTCGATTCCAGCCCCCGTATAAATTTAGAATAAAAAGCCATCAGCAACGGCTGCCGAAGACTTCTGGTGTACGGAGCAGCTCTCGGTCTATCAAGGGCCTTGTCAAAGAGGGCGCATGAGCGTACAGAGTTTTCGGGCACGCTCTTTCCCTGTGGGTGGGAAACTGACACTAAAAGACTGAAGAATCAGTGATGAACAACGGCAGGAAGATGTTGGAAGCAATGCAAACAACTGCTTTAAAAACACATAAAGTGTATTCACAGGATATATGGCCTGTAACTGAAAACCACGATGATTTCTCCGTTCGCAAAAGAGTCTGGATTAGTCTTTCATTCGGATCTCCAGGAGGCGACTGCCAAGGGGGAGGTAACCACTACAAAAGTATTGAATAATCAACGGAAGGGTAACATTCTACTAGTAGGGGTGTTGAATTTCATGTTTGTATGTGACAGAGAAGTTATTAAATTTGAAAAGGAGTGTGCAAAGACTCTGTCTAGGTATAATGGGTATCAGTGATGTGCAACTCGATGAAAATAAGGATTTTTGGTGGGGAAGGTATAGAGTAATATCAACAGTAGCAGAAAATTATGCAACGGGCGTAGAGTTTGTCATGAATAGGAAGGCAGAGTAAACAAACGCCAACAACTACAGTTTGTTTATACACTCCTGGAAAATGAAATAAGAACACCGTGAATTCATTGTCCCAGGAAGGGGAAACTTTATTGACACATTCCTGGGGTCAGATACATCACATGATCACACTGACAGAACCACAGGCACATAGACACAGGCAACAGAGCATGCACAATGTCGGCACTAGTACAGTGTATATCCACCTTTCGCAGCAATGCAGGCTGCTATTCTCCCATGGAGACGATCGTAGAGATACTGGATGTAGTCCTGTGGAACGGCTTGCCATGCCATTTCCACCTGGCGCCTCAGTTGGACCAGCGTTCGTGCTGGACGTGCAGACCGCGTGAGACGACGCTTCATCCAGTCCCAAACATGCTCAATGGGGGACAGATCCGGAGATCTTGCTGGCCAGGGTAGTTGACTTACACCTTCTAGAGCACGTTGGGTGGCACGGGATACATGCGGACGTGCATTGTCCTGTTGGAACAGCAAGTTCCCTTGCCGGTCTAGGAATGGTAGAACGATGGGTTCGATGACGGTTTGGATGTACCGTGCACTATTCAGTGTCCCCTCGACGATCACCAGTGGTGTACGGCCAGTGTAGGAGATCGCTCCCCACACCATGATGCCGGGTGTTGGCCCTGTGTGCCTCGGTCGTATGCAGTCCTGATTGTGGCGCTCACCTGCACGGCGCCAAACACGCATACGACCATCATTGGCACCAAGGCAGTAGCGACTCTCATCGCTGAAGACGACACGTCTCCATTCGTCCCTCCATTCACGCCTGTCGCGACACCACTGGAGGCGGGCTGCACGATGTTGGGGCGTGAGCGGAAGACGGCCTAACGGTGTGCGGGACCGTAGCCCAGCTTCATGGAGACGGTTGCGAATGGTCCTCGCCGATACCCCAGGAGCAACAGTGTCCCTAATTTGCTGGGAAGTGGCGGTGCGGTCCCCTACGGCACTGCGTAGGATCCTACGGTCTTGGCGTGCATCCGTGCGTCGCTGCGGTCCGGTCCCAGGTCGACGGGCACGTGCACCTTCCGCCGACCACTGGCGACAACATCGATGTACTGTGGAGACCTCACGCCCCACGTGTTGAGCAATTCGGCGGTACGTCCACCCGGCCTCCCGCATGCCCACTACTCGCCCTCGCTCAAAGTCCGTCAACTGCACATACGGTTCACGTCCACGCTGTCGCCGCATGCTACCAGTCTTAAAGACTGCGATGGAGCTCCGTATGCCACGGCAAACTGGCTGACACTGACGGCGGCGGTGCACAAATGCTGCGCAGCTAGCGCCATTCGACGGCCAACACCGCGGTTCCTGGTGTGTCCGCTGTGCCGTGCGTGTGATCATTGCTTGTACAGCCCTCTCGCAGTGTCCGGAGCAAGTATGGTGGGTCTGACACACCGGTGTCAATGTGTTCTTTTTTCCATTTCCAGGAGTGTACATCACGACGCAACAAGCAGAAAATGAAGAGATTGAGAAAGTATACGAGGATACTGAACTTGTAATTAACTCTGTCAAGGGAGATGAAAATCTAATTATCCTGGACGATTGGCACACAGAAGTATGTGAAGGCAAGAATGAGAGAGTCACTGGAGAATTTGTGCTCGGTGGTATGAATCAGAAACGAAAATGACTAACTGAGCTCTGCAATAAATTTCAGCTAATAATATTGAAATCACTGTCAAAAAGTCACAAGCGAAGAAGGTGTACTAGGGAAAGGGTTGGAGATACGGGAAGATTCCAACTGGATTGCATCCTGATCAGACAGAGATTGAAGCAACCGCCGGTTTTTAAGGCGTACCCTAAAGGAGATATAGACTCAGGTCATAATGCAGTCATGATGAAGAGTAGTTTAAGAGTACAGTGTGAAAGAATCATTGTGCGAAGATGTGGGATACTGAAACACTAAAATGATGAGGGGCGTTTGAGGTTCTGTAAAGCTGTAGACACTGTGATAATGAATACCGCAATAAACAGTTAAGTTGAAAAGGCATGTAGATCTCTAAAAAGGGTAATCACGGAAGCTGTAGAGGCAAGTAAATGACCAAGGAAGTTAGCGGAAGTCAAAGCCTTTGGCTGGACTGCCCGTCATCAACTTCTCCCTGCGTCCTGACATGCCACCAACACCACACACCAGGACATTTACGGCAGTATCTGCCGATTATGAGAGAAGGGATCCTGTATCTCAGCCTAACGACGACTCAGGCTCTGACTCGACGTCACTATGAAGGCCACACAATGGCTGATATGGCCAGTCGCCGCTCAAGACACAGCGACCAGCGTTAGGGGGCGCTCACAAGACACTACAACACGCTCCAGGAGATGCTAGCAACATGTGCAGTGCTGCCCTCAATTAATTCGCGTAGTCAGCATTTAGAGACCAACATCGGTCGTATCACTTCATTTCGAATCATCAAGCAGCTCGTGGCATGGCCCAACTGATAGTGTTGTGACCAATGGACTTGGATTTTTTTTACACTGAAGCCCCAAAGACACTGGTATAGACTTGCGTATTCAATTACAGAGATATATAAACAGGCAGAATACGGCGCTGCTGTCGGCAACGCCTATATAAGGCAACAAGTGTCTGGCGCAGTTGTAAGATCGGTTACTGCTGCTACAATGGCAGGTTATCAAGATTTAAGTGAGTTTGAACGTGGTGTTATAGTCGGAGCACGAGCGATGGGTCACAGCATCTGTGAGGTAGCGATGAAGTGGGGATCTTCCTGTACGGCCATTTCACGAGTGTACCGTGAATATCAGAAATCCGGTAAAACATAAAATCTCCGATATCACTGCGGCCGGATAAAGACCCTGCAAGAACGGGACCAACGACGACTGAAGAGAATCGTTCAACGTGAGGGAAGAGCAACCCTTCTGCAAATTGCTGCAGATTTCAATGCTGAGCCATCAACAAATGCCAGGGAGTGAACCATTCAACGAATCATCATCGATATGGGCTTTCGGAGCCGAAGTCCCACTCGTGTACCCTCGATGACTGAACGACACAAAGCTTTACGCCACGCCTGGGCCCGTCAACACATACATTGGATTGTTGATGACTGGAAACTTGTTGCCTGGTCGAACGAGTCTCGTTTCAAATTGTATCCAGCGGATGGACGTGTACTGGTATGGAGACAATCTCAGGACCCTGCCTATCGGCAGGGGACTGTTCAAACTGGTGGAGGCTCTGTAATGGTGTGAGGCGTGTTCACTTGCAGTGAAATGGGACCCCTGATACGTACAGATACGACTCTGACGGGTGACACGTACGTAAGCATCCCGTCTGATCACCTGCTTCTATTCATGTACTTTGTGCATTCCGACAGACTTGGGAAATTCCACTAGGACAATACGACACCTCACACGTCCAAAATTGCTATAGAGTGGCTCCAGGAACACTGTTGTGACTTTAAACATTTCCGCTGGATACCAAATCCCCTAGACATGAACCTGCTATTCAGAAGAGACCTCCACCCCCTCGCACTCTTACGGATTTATGGACATCCCTGCAGGATTCATGGTGTCAGTTCCTTCCAGCACTACTTCAGACATTAGTCGAGTCCATGCCACGTCTTGTTGCGGTTCTTCTGTGTGATCGCGGGGGCCGTACACGATGTTAGTCAGTGTACCAGTTTCTTTGGCTCTTCACTGTGGATTTCTACGCTGGAAGACTTCGTTATTTGCCTACGACTACTTGGCTTCGGATTCTTGGGCTTTCTTGTTATACGATCTTGTTCTGTTTTGGGCTCTAGTGGACTTCCACTCGGCATGCGCAAGTTATGACCTAGTTCACTTATGGTACTGTCAATGTATTTGTTTCTGAATATTCACCAAGTCAGTCCACCATACTTCACCAACCATGCTGTAATAACTGCAAATTTCGGTGTACACATTTATCGAGGATTCCAAGGCCCGGTTGATATTAAGGACATTGTTTAAGCGTGTTTTCCTCTATTCACCTGTTGAGCTTCATAGCATATCATTTCTAGCTACACCATGAGCCGTCCTCTTGGTGGTTAGGGTCGCCAGAGCTGGTTTCTGGTATTCTGAAGTAAGATTCGTTGACACACCCTGGAGCTGAGAGGTTTGTCTTTCTATAATATTGCTAAAGCAGATTTTGGTAATAACCTGCTGGGACAGCGTAAGAGAGAATGATTTTCCCATGAATGCAAGTATTTTCCGCGTTGGAAATAAACTTCTGAAAAATCCTGGCATAAGCACCTACTTTTCAGAGGACTGCTGTTAGTGGAAAGGGAAATGACCAATGAAAGGGCTTGCACCTCGCCCCTGAGACTGACTGGCTGAAATGACTAATAGTCGAAACACATTTCGTGGATGCGCTTGAAGCTCGTGGTATTAAGTAATAGCCTGGCATCTAAAATGGGAGACAAGTGATATCTTAAAGAGGGTTGCATACACCAAGTGACGAGTGAGTAATTCTCAGTGACCGAAAAAGTTACTCTGGTAGTACAGAAAGCTTAAAAGAAGTCGCAAGTACGTTCCTGATTGTGGTGCGGAATTTCAGTATTTTTGATTTTATAGGCAAGTATTGTAGATTAGGACATGCTCGCCTGCTTGATGAGAAAATATTTTGCACTAGTGTTGAAACGTAAATAACGAAATTACCAGTCTGACCATTAATATCATATCACGCTGTACTGAATATTCATTTCATTGACTATGTAGAAGCTCTTTCTACCCAACATGGCAGCTGTACAGAATAGAGTTACTCAATGTTGTAAACGGTGTCTTCTGGCCCCGGATCAATACTCATAGCCCCCCGCCCCCCCATAAAGGGCAAAAACTAGCTGTCTAAGTGGGGGACCACCATCGCTCTTCATTCACCAACATAAAATATTATTTCGATATTTTACACTGACATTTTCACTTTGGAATTTCGCTGTTGTTAAGTGATTTTTGATGTAGTGCTGCGTTGTTTACATCTATTGTGTGGTTGCTTCCTGAAAACGAAGTGTCGGAAAACTGTTTATTCTATCTGCACATTAATTAAATCTCCGAATATTAGGGCATTTAGATCCTGTATTACATTTAACCACACATCCTAATTAAAACAATATTACAATACGTGTATTACAAGAGCAATAGATCATAATAACGACAATAATAATGAAATGGTATAGTAATCAAATTCAAATGTTCAAATGTGTGTGAATTCTTAAGGAACCAAACTACTGAGGTCATCAGGCCCTATAATTACACACTACTTAAACTAATTTATACTAAGAACAACACACACTCTCATCTCCGAGGGAGAACTCGAACCTCCTCCAGCGGGAGAGGGGGGGGGGGGGGGAGGCTATCCGTGACATGGCGCATCAAACTTCGCGGTCACTCCGCGCGGCCTATAGTAATCATTACACTTTGCATCTCATATGGCCAATTCATAAAATAATAATAATAATTTCAGGAACTGCTAAATATACTCAGAAGACTTGGAGGAGATTAAAGCAAAATTAGTTGTAATGGCTCTGAGCACTATGGGACTTAACATCTGAGGTCATCAGTCCCCTAGACTTAGAACTACTTAAACCTAACTAATCTAAGGACATCACACACATCCATGCCCGAGGCAGGATTCGAACCTGCGACCGTAGCAGCAGCGCGGTTCCGGACTGAAGCGCCTAGAGCCGCTCGGCCACAACGGCCGGCACACAAAATAGTCAAAGCAGCCTTTGGAATAGCTCCAAAGAGACACGAAAAGCATTATTGCTTAGAAAACAAGGCTTGGTACAAATGTTACTCCACCAAAAGAACTGAAGAATTTATCGATTTTAAGCAGCAAATGTGTCATACATAAAAAATGATAAGGGCGGTCAAAAGGAAGTTTGAAAGAAACCAGCTGTCACTAATTCGGGAAGACTTCCAAAAGAACAATACCAGAAATGTATATAAACTTTTAAGCAAAGCCTCCAAACTTACCAACCACCTAACTTGTGCTTCCAAAATAAAGAGGGAAAATTAGCCCTTAACAAACGAGAAAACTGTGAAATACTACAAAGCTATTTCAAGAAGTTGTTAAATTATGAGGAACCAAGAGAAATATTTCTAGAGAAGTTGTTAAATTATGAGTAACCAAGAGAAATATTTCTAGAACAAAATGGAGGATGCACTTAAACAAACACTAAAGATTTAAAGAATGATAATGCCCCTGGGGAAGATTCAGTATCTTCCAAAATTTGGAAGATACTGGAACAGTCAAGAAGCTACGTGGAATATGTCAACAAAAGCTACACCAGGAGACTGGAGAAAAGCATTAATTCACCCAGTCCACAAAAAGGAGATCAAACTGACTCCAACAACACTAGAGGAATATCTCTCCTTCCAGTGACCTACAAAATTCTTTCATGAGTATTGTAAAACAGGACGGAAAGCCAAGCAATTAAGATAGTACCAAGAGGGATTTGGAAAAAGGCTATCCTGAGTGGAACAAAATTTAAATCTGAAATTTACAATCAGGAATAGAAGAATGAAAACCAAAAGCACTTTATAACATTTGTAGACTTCAAGAAAGCAGATGATTCGTTTGACAGGGAAACATTAATCAACACCTCAAAAGGGTTTGGAGCTCACAACAAGTCAGTGATAGTCATAAAAGACACACTAACAAACCCAAAATGCAAATTTAACTTTTTATGTGAAACATCCAATGCTTTTGACATCAGAACTGGTGAAGACAAGAAGAGGGGCTTTCCTCACTGCTGTTCAAATGCGTACCAGAAAAGGTAGTCAGGGAGTGAAGGACAAGAACAGAGTAAGAAGGAATTTAAAAAAAATCACTATTTGGAGAAAAGGGTATAGCCTGAATATTGACTGTTTTCCGTAAAATATGAAACAATGCAGATAAATCTCCTACAACAGACGGTTTCAAAAGCTTCGGTTTCACTTTTGAAAAAACAAATTATATGACAGATGTCCAGGAGGCGCCGAAATAAATGAAAGAATATAAAAGGACACAACATTTAAATATCTTGGTAAAATAATAAAGCCAAATGCTTTGAACAAAAATCCTGTATATCAAGAAATCTATTTCCATAAAAGCGAAATACGAGCACTACAACACAGTCATTAGATCAGACTGTCTTTATGCTTCAGAATGTCTTTCGTTATATGCAGCCAAACATGTAAGTGAAACAGAAAGGAAGGAAAGGAAAATAATCAAGAAAATCTTGGATCCAAAATGTAACAAAGGGAAGTGGAAATTAAGAAGTAATAAAGAAGTTTGTGGAAAAACAGAACGAATATTAGAAACAATGAGGCAAAGTTTTATTCTATGGATACCTAAACAGGCTAGATGAAAAAAGTAACCTAAAGAATTTCGAACTTTTTTGACAGAAAACCGAAAACACCAATGACTTGGATCAAAGAAGCTAAAGCAGACCTGAGGTAAATTTAAATAACGGAGAAAGAAATAGGAGAAAGAGAAAAGTTCTGAGCAAAAGAAGGAAGTTTCTAGGAAACAACAAAGAAAAAATAGCGCACTAGAAAGAAGAAAGAAGAGAAAACGAAGGGAAAGGATAAAGACCTACTGGAAACGAAGGAGAAAAGAAAGAACATATACGTTATTTGATGTGGACCTCAGTAGGCCAATTTAAAAACGTATAATAATCGATATTATAATGAATGTATGGCATGTACGAAGTGTCAGTCTAGTTAGTAATATATTTAGTAATTTCTTCTCTTTTTCCAGATGTGAGTAATGATGTCTAACAGAAATTTATGGGAGAAATAGGTGTGAGTGTTGTACCCTGAAACACTTCTCAGAATTTCGCCTCCAGCCAGTCCTATAAAAGAAGTTTAATATAAAGGTCAATCAAATGAAAACAAGACCGATGGAAAAAAGTAAGTAAACTGTTTGTCATTTCAAAAGTAATCACCATAATTCTTAATACATTTATCCAACTGTGACACAAGACGGTCAGTGCCTTCATGGAAATCATGATTGTACCCAGGCGTGCAATTACCGTACGGATATACACTCCTGGAAATTGAAATAAGAACACCGTGAATTCATTGTCCCAGGAAGGGGAAACTTTATTGACACATTCCTGGGGTCAGATACATCACATGATCACACTGACAGAACCACAGGCACACAGACACAGGCAACAGAGCATGCAGAATGTCGGCACTAGTACAGTGTATATCCACCTTTCGCAGCAATGCAGACTGCTATTCTCCCATGGAGACGATCGTAGAGATGCTGGATGTAGTCCTGTGGAACGGCTTGCCATGCCATTTCCACCTGGCGCCTCAGTTGGACCAGCGTTCGTGCTGGACGTGCAGACCGCGTGAGACGACGCTTCATCCAGTCCCAAACATGCTCAATGGGGGACAGATCCGGAGATCTTGCTGGCCAGGGTAGTTGACTTACACCTTCTAGAGCACGTTGGGTGGCACGGGATACATGCGGACGTGCATTGTCCTGTTGGAACAGCAAGTTCCCTTGCCGGTCTAGGAATGGTAGAACGATGGGTTCGATGACGGTTTGGATGTACCGTGCACTATTCAGTGTCCCCTCGACGATCACCAGTGGTGTACAGCCAGTGCAGGAGATCGCTCCCCACACCATGATGCCGGGTGTTGGCCCTGTGTGCCTCGGTCGTATGCAGTCCTGATTGTGGCGCTCACCTGCACGGCGCCAAACACGCATACGACCATCATTGGCACCAAGGCAGTAGCGACTCTCATCGCTGAAGACGACACGTCTCCATTCGTCCCTCCATTCACGCCTGTCGCGACACCACTGGAGGCGGGCTGCACGATGTTGGGGCGTGAGCGGAAGACGGCCTAACGGTGTGCGGGACCGTAGCCCAGCTTCATGGAGACGGTTGCGAATGGTCCTCGCCGATACCCCAGGAGCAACAGTGTCCCTAATTTGCTGGGAAGTGGCGGTGCGGTCCCCTACGGCACTGCGTAGGATCCTACGGTCTTGGCGTGCATCCGTACGTCGCTGCGGTCCGGTCCCAGGTCGACGGGCACGTGCACCTTCCGCCGACCACTGGCGACAACATCGATGTACTGTGGAGACCTCACGCCCCACGTGTTGAGCAATTCGGCGGTACGTCCACCCGGCCTCCCCCATGCCCACAATACGCCCTCGCTGAAAGTCCGTCAACTGCACATACGGTTCACGTCCACGCTGTCGCGGCATGCTACCAGTGTTAAAGACTGCGATGGAGCTCCGTATGCCACGGCAAACTGGCTGACACTGACGGCGGCGGTGCACAAATGCTGCGCAGCTAGCGCCATTCGACGGCCAACACCGCGGTTCCTGGTGTGTCCGCTGTGCCGTGCGTGTGATCATTGCTTGTACAGCCCTCTCGCAGTGTCCGGAGCAAGTATGGTGGGTCTGACACACCGGTGTCAATGTGTTCTTTTTTCCATTTCCAGGAGTGTATTTCGCCAGGGCTCCAAAAATATGAAAATTGTATGGGGAGAGCTAGAGACTGCACGGAAAATGTGTAAGGGCTTCGCAATGAAACTTCTGCAGCGTAACAGAAATAACCTTGGCAACATGTGGGCCCGTCGATTTGCTATGGGCGAAGAGATGCACGCCTTTTGAAACAATAAATAGTTTACTTACTTTTTTCATCTGTCTCGTTTTCATTTGACTGCCCTTTATATATTTTCTTATGCCGTTTTGAAATGTTGGCATTCAATTTCTGTGTGCTGCAGAGTTTTTCTAGAATTACAAAAAATTACTCCTGAGAAGTAGGGTTTTTCCAGATGTAAAAAGCTGTTTCAAGGTACAGCATGATAAACATGATGCTGTATCTAGGAACAAATAATCTATCCAGATTTATAAGTGCCGCAGCCGAGAAAATCCTGTCGTTACTGTCTTTAATAATGTATATGTTACGTTAGTACTGTACTACATACCAATAATCAGTAAGTGAAATCAAATTAGGAAGAAGTGTTATCAAAAACCTGTTAAGAGTTTAAAACAATTTGAAACAGAAGCTACTGGAAACGAACACAAATTTCAAATTTCTGGGACGGGGAAAGCTGATAAGCTATTAAAGAAACTCAGCTCATTCGCAAATATCACATGTTTCATGGTAAAGGACCTTTTGTTTCAAGGTACAGCCTGGTGCGCGACTAACGAAGTATGGCTTAACCGTCCACACATTATGTTACTTGTTTTAAAAATGTACAACATTTCACTTGCCATAAAACTGTGTAACTGAATAATTAAGAATATCCTCAAAATAACTATCCTATCATACAGAACTGAAATATGTAGATTTAATAATAGTTTCAAACGCTGCACGAAACAACCTCATGTCTCACAAAGGCAAAAACAATATAAGATACTGGAAACTGCTAATGGCGGTCTCTAGTGCGAATTCTTCATGTGATTCTAAAATTCCTCGACTGAAAGTGAACATCATGTGTTCCTAGGTAAACTATCCTCCAGGTCTAACACAACCCCCCACAGAAAGAGCTAAATCTGTAGGAACGGTTAATTGGGCTAGATAAGTGCAAATAAATAAGAGTGACATGTTAAAAATGAGATGGAGGAAAGAAAACGGAAATAGACAGGGATGCGGTTTCCTTTCAACAGTTTGACAATACTTAATCTTCTACAATTTTGAATGTGTGTGTGTGTGTGTGTGTGTGTGTGTGTGTGTGTGTGTGTGTGTGTGAGACTACCTGTTGGAAAATAAATTTCTGGCAACTGCAGGCAGAAAAATATATGTAGACCCACACCACAAATATCAGTGCAGATGTGGATTTGTATCTGCAGTTTTTCGTGAGGGGACTGGTTCATCTTTGAGACCCCACAGTGCCATCATTTTCCTGTATCGATTGAGTGCTTTTTCACAAGCTCAAACCTTGCCAACACACTAGGGAGATTGGGTTTCTACTGTGATCCCGTGCATCTGATTAGATTTCTGCACGTCACGCCATATTAACTTTATTGAGTAATTAAATGGCAGAGGTGGGCGTTGCCTGTTAGACAGTCATCAGCGTATTCTGCATAAAGTCGTTCATAAACGTCTCCTTTCCGCTTACCAGTCGGTGTCAGCTTCATTGTCCTTGGTGGCCAGGTTGTTCACGAAAAATAAATAGGTGGCTTTCGCCACAGGTGCAGGATTTCGTCATACGAAAGATATAAATGGATCTATATGATCACGCGTTCTATGGGAGTGTCTCATGTCTGGAAAGCTCAAACATTGAGGTTAACATTCCGCTCACAACACACAATCTTCAAAACCATTGTCAATAATGAGTATATTGAGATACGACACTGATACATGACTAGTCACTGACATGAGCACTAACCGTTAATCACATAATGAATCATATTACTGCACGAAGCTCGAGCCGGCACGAACGCGCGCGAGGAGCATGGATGAGCAATGCCTGAACAGTTCGGTTAACCTTGTCAGGACTTCATGCTTTGAACAGTAATTCATTCATCTCCTTATACATTCATAGATGGGCCTTTAATATTACTTTATGAGCGATATAATATTATGGAGTGGCAAATAAATAAACAGAGTTCCTCTGAAGTCGGTATGTTACAGTTATCCTCGGTATATTGGCCACAATTGGTTAATTATTTCTAGTCTTGGCGCCTCAGTGTTTGTTCTGAGCTCTTCATATATACTTCCCACACCTGATTTAGCTAAGGACACCCTGTAGCTACTCGATCCTCTATGATCATACAGCGAATTAAAGAGGAATGAGTGCCAGGTTCATGCTGTTAACGAGCCATATTACCCGTGCTCTTTAATACCTCAGTTACGAAATGGATTTGCAGTTTGCGAACACGTATTAGGGTCAACAGTTTGCGCCTGACGTGGACTCGAACTCAGATTTCGCGCTTAACACGAGCTGTCGCCATAACCACACTTCGGCTATCCTTGCACGCCTACAGTTCCGACCCAAACCTCCATAATTGTGAATTATTTCACGTTGTCCACAACCCTTATGCTCGGACATTTCGTGATACCCACACAGGTAGAGACAAATATTTTACTATCGTCAGTCGTGTATGATGACATAAGCACAGTGAATGTAGCGGTATTAACACTGATGATTGTGTGTTTATACGGTGTCTGTAACTTTTTATTACAGTAACCTACAGACATACATGCAGGTCTGGAGAATACTGTAATGTGCAGGTACAGACACTGTACAAACGTAGCCATTGTGATCAACAGTGATAACACCACCGTATTCACTCTGCTTCTGATATTTAATGGAATGCAAGGTGATTCAGCTGAGCTGTTGAACTCATTTCCGGCACAGTTTACAGCATAACAATTCTGTTTCCACCTAGGTGAATTACGAGAAAGTCCTCAGTAAACGACGTATAGTGTCTTTTCGTAAATATTTTTAATTTCAGAGATATCAGTATCACGTTTTCTTTTTCAGATTAAACTAGAGGTCTATAATAATTTCTGCCGCTAGTATCGTAGTTCTGAAATAGATGAATTCAGTGGTGTTTCACTCATCAAAATCCGATTTAGGTTCCAGGGTAATGCAGAAAGGAGACAATATGTAAATGTAAACAGAATGGGTGTGTTCCAAAATATTAACCATGGTAGAGGGGCAGGAAGCTGGCATTTAGCTTCACCAAATGATGAATGTATGATAATATCGATGTACATTCTAAACAGCTGTGCGTTTTAAAAATGGTGCACAATCACGAGTACGAGAAACTAGAATACGTCTGGTAAGTTTCAATGAACGGAATGGAGTATACTAAACTCGCTAGCTTCAACTTTTGAACACAGTCAGAAAGGGTCAACAGAACCCGAAAGTAACGATAATGGTGATACAAATGACATAAACGACACAATTATAGCAGCAATACGCATAGTTAATGGTAGCTTAGGAGTGGAAAAGTAAATACTGTAGTGTACGCACTTTGTGTTCGCCGCTCGTGGTCACGCGGTAGCGTTCTCGCTTCCCGAGCACTGTGTCGCGGATTCGATTCCCGGCGACGTCAGGGATTTTCACCTGCCCCGAAATGACTGGGTGTTGTCGTGTCGTCTTCATCATCGTCATTCATCCCCAGTCCGGTCGGGGGAAGGCAACGGCAAACCACCTCCATAAGGACCTTGCCTAGTATGGCAGTGCGGGTCTCCCGCATCGTTCCCCTACGCTCTATCAAGACGCATGGGACTTCATTTCCATTCCACATACTTTGTTGAATGATTGTATTGAAAATAACGAAGAGTCAGATGAACAGGAGAGCATATGCACCTATTTCTGATATTCAACTTATTGCCGCCGCAGGAAAAGTAAAAAAAAAAAAAAAAATCCGTTAAACATGAAATGATTGTGTCTGTAAAAATAAATGGTGTCCAGTAATTTCACGACTTTCTTATAATTCTGGGTCTGAGTGTTGACATGCTAATGTGTTAATACGAATAAATGGAAACTGGATTTCGATGATGGTTGTGTGATTTTGGAATTAGGAGAAAAGTATCAACACCATTTTCAGGCAGAAAGAAACTGAAAAATAAGGGACAGGATAATATTTTCATGAGATACAGTAGGCAAAATGAAGTATTTGAAGGATATAATGGGTACGATAAGGAAATGGGGATGGATCCAGAGGAATTACTGGAATTCCAGAAAAAAAACAGAGTAAAAAGTTGAGGAATTTCATGGTATGGAGAGGAGCTGGGAGTGAAATCTCAGATGCAGTTGTACTCTTTTTTCGTAACAATTTTCATTTTACTGCATTAACATTTCTATTAAATACTGCCAGTTTAATTTGTTATTGCTTGAGTGAACGAGAGAATAAATGTGATGCTTATGTGACTTGTGAATATTTACAGTTGTCAGTAACTGACTGTATGATAGCGTGGGAGCGTGATTCTGTATTGTGTGACTGAGTCGCACGCAGTGGGGAAACTTCTGTATTGTGTGAAGCCAGTTTACGGTAATGGGGAGAATACAAATTTCTTTAGATAATTCAGTCATTTAGAGGAGGATTAATTTGCTATTATTTGGTTTCCCAAACATATTATTCAACAGAATTAATCTAAATTAATATGTTATTGTGATGGGTGCAAGATAGAAAATGTGGGATTGAATACATCAAAGTCGAAAGCCGATTGGTTGCATTTGGACAGAAAATCATAAAATAGCGCTTTCGTGCACGCTTGTAACCATGAGCAGGATTACTACGTTGTGTCAAGAGGACCCAGTCAGACATGTATCCACTGATTACTACAAAAATGTTTCAACCTGAAGTGACAGTGAGGTATAAGAAGATCGTGGAGTGTCGGAAAGTATCACCGGACGAACGTAAATGACGATTGCGTCAACTGTGACTTTATTTCATACAACGTAATTCCCCATGGCGTACAGTGTAGTGGTTACTGAGAACTGCTAGTTCAAAGTGAACAGTCACACAGTACTGAGCGAGCATTCGATCCACAGATAATCTGTGTGTCTTTTCTGTACATGTAGAGCGAATGCCTTAAATCGACTGCTAAGAGAGATTGAGTTGTAAATGAGAATCTCGTATTTGAAATTGTATCTAGCATTGATTTGGTCGTTAAGTGAGTAGTTAAAAGATACAATATATCACAAGTTTCATTCTGCAACTTTCTCTCATTTGGTAGCCAGCCAGACCTGGAAATAGCAAAAAATAGTTGCACCCTGTTCAAAATGGTTCAAATGGCTCTGTGCACTATGGGACTTAACAGCTATGGTCATCAGTCCCCTAGAACTTAGAACTACTTAAACCTAACTAACCTAAGGACATCACACAATACCCAGTCATCACGAGGAATTGCACCCTGTCAACATGTCTAGTGACGCTAATTTTTCTTTCACCCCCTTCAACACAACCTCTCGAACCAGAAAACTCTGGTCTCCCCACCGTCTTCCACCCTCACTGCCGTGATAAAGAAGGCTGGCCCTGAGATTATCGCAAAAGAGGCGGTCTCCGAGCTCAATTCCCATCCTGCTTTAGAAATCCGCATGGCCCAGTACATCTACATCTACGCAGGCGTCACTTTCCTCACGTGCGTTTTCTCTAAGTCTTCGCCCCCCACTGATCAGTTTCTTACCGAGAGAGCCCTGACTTTTGAAAGGAACACATAAAAATTGTTTTGGGGAAGAAATCCCCATGGCCCAGTACATCTACATCTACGCAGGTATCACTTTCCTCACGTGCGTTTTCTCTAAGTCTTCGCTCCCCACTGATCAGTTTCTTACCGAGAGAGCCCTGACTTTTGAAAGGAACACATAAAAAATGTTGTGGGCAAGGCTAACCAAAGTCAGCGTTTTTTTGGCAGGACACTTAGAAAATGTAACAGATCTACTAAACAGGCTGCCTACACAATGCTTGTCCGCCCTCTTTTAGAGTACTGCTGCACAGTGTGGGATCCTTACCAGGTAGGACTGACGGAGTACATCAAGAAAGCTCAAAGAAGGACAGCATGTTTTGTATTATCGTGAAAAAGGAGAGAGAGTGTCACTGAAATGATATTACATTTGGGGTGGACATCATTAAAACAAAGGCGTTTTTCATTGCAGCAGAATCTTCTCACAAAATTACAATCACCAACTTTCTCCTCAGAATGAGAAAAGATTTTGGTGACGCTGCCCTACATACGGAGAAACGATCATCATAATAAAATAAGGAAAATCAGAGCTCTCACGGAAAGATAAAGGTGTTCGTTTTCTCTGCGCACTTTACGAGATTGGAATAATAGAGAATTATTGTGAAGGTGGTTCGATGAACCCTCTGCCAGGCACTTAAATGTGATTTGCAGAGTATCCTTGTAGATATGGATGTATAACTTCCGTCACAAACTCGAACCATAAATTTACACTATTGGCCATTAAAATTGCTACAACACGAAGATGACGTGCTACAGACGTGAACTTTAACCGACAGGAAGAAGATGCTGCGATATGCAAATGATTAGCTTCTCAGAGCATTCACACAAGGTTGGCGCCGGTGGCGACACCTACAACGTGCTGACATGAGGAAAGTTTCTAACCGATTTCTGAGACACAAACAGTAGTGGACCGGCGTTGCCTGGTGAAACGTTGTTGTGATGCCTCGTGTAAGGAGGAGGAATCCGTACCATCACGTTTCCGACTTTGATAAAGGTCGGACTGTAGCCTAACGTGATTGTGGTTTATCGTATCGCGACATTGCTGCTCGCGTTGGTGGAGATCCAGTGACTGTTAGCAGGATATGGAATCGGTGGGTTGAGGAGGGTAATACGGAACGCCGTGCTGGATCCAAACGGCCTCCTATCACTAGCAGTCTAGATGACAGGCATCTTATCCGCATGGCTGTAACGGATCGTGCAGCTACGTCTCGATCCCTGAGTCAACAGATGGGGACGTTTGCAAGACAACAACCATCTGCACGAACAGTTCGACGACGTTTGCAGCAGCATGGACTATCAGCTCGGAGACCATGGCTGCGGTTACCCTTGATGACGAACCTGGGTGCACGAATGGCAAAACGTCATTTTTTCGGATGAATCCAGGTTCTGTTTACAGCATCATGATGGTCGCATCCGTGTTTGGCGACATCGCGGTGAACGCACATTGCCGGCCGGAGTGGCCGTGCGGTTCTAGGCGCTACAGTCTGAAACCGGGCGACCGCTACGGTCACAAGTTCGAGTCCTGCCTCGGGCATGGATGTGTGTGACGTTAGTTAGGTTTAATTAGTTCTAAGTTCTAGGCGACTGATGACCTCAGAAGTTAAGTCGCATAGTGCTCAGAGCCATTTGAACCATTTGAACGCACATTGGAAGCGTGTATTTGTCATCACCATACTGGCGTATCACCCACCGTGATGGTATGGGGTGCCATTGGTTACACGTCTCGGTCACCTCTTGTTCGCATTGACGGCACTTTGAACAGTGGACGTTACATTTCAGATGCGTTACGACCCGTGGCTCTACCCGTTATTCGATCTCTGCGAAACCCTACATTTCTGCAGGATAACGCACGACCGCATGTTGCAGGTCCTGTACAGGCCTTTCTGGATAGAGAAAATGTTCGACTGTTGCCCCTGTCAGCACATTCTCCAGATCTCTCACCAATTGAAAACGTTGGTCAATGGTGGCCGAGCAGCTGGCTCGTCACAATACGCCAGTCACTACTCTTGATGAATTGTGGTATCGTGTTGAAGCTGCAAGGGCAGCTGTACCTGTACACGCCATCCGAGCTCTGTTTGACTCAATGCCCAGGAGTATCAAGGCCGTTATTACGGCCAGAGGTGGTTGTTCTGGGTACTGATTCCTCACGATCTATGCACCTAAATTGCGTGCAAATGCAATCACATCTCAGTTCTAGTATAATATAATTGTCCAATGAATACCAGTTTATCATCTGCATTTCTTCTTGGTGTAGCAATTTTAATGGCCAGTAGTGTACCTCACCCAATCCTATTACTGCCAAAAATGTATCCTACCTAATGAAAACCTAACCACTAACACCAAAAATCCACCCACCTGTCTTCACAGTAAAGCCATCCGTTTTCTCAGTGACCATATCTCGCTTCCTTTCCCACCTGCCACACCTGCAATGACACCCATCCTTCCTGTTCTGTCAAATGCAAAGCCAAACCTCCATTTGTCGAACCAGAACTAACAGTGGCCGTGTGATCCATTGACAAACCAATGAAAGCCTCCCCTCACCTCCCTCTGCCGAAGATATCGTTAGATTCTTGACCATCATCCACCAAAATATCCATCCTTTCCAGCGACTGCACACCCTTTAACAAATTTCCCTTTCAGCCCAATATACATTCCACTCCAACAGTGGCATCAGTTAACAGAGTCTCTCCAGTGTGACATTGTCACCATCCTACAGCACACCCTTGCTGAAAGTAACACTACTCCGGATTAGCCGAGCGGTCTCAGGCGCTGCAGTCATGGACTGTGCAGCTGGTCCCGGCGGAGGTTCGAGACCTCCCTCGGGCATGTGTGTCTGATTTTGTCCTTAAGATAATTTAGGTTAAGTAGTGTGTAAGCTTAGGGACTGATGACCTTAGCAGTTACGTCCCATAAGATTTCACACATATTTGAACAACAATAAGACTACTTCACATATCGTTTTAGCAGCTTCCAACCGCATTGGACACCTTACTGCAGAATCCCTCAGTCCAACAGAAAGTGATCACCAATCTTTTCTACTCACCATACCCTACACACTATCTCATGCACCATAATTCGTTATAACTTTGATTTTCATTTTTATTCTTACAATTGTCATTTATTTTTTAGTTCAAAGCTGTTCCTATTCACCCCGTTTTATACTACTTATGATATCTTGAGAACTTAGCTGTCATAAAATATAACTCCCGATACAAGCGAAGATGTTGAGACTGTTATCTAACATGGAGGAATGAATAATGTTTTTGATCAACTTAAGTTTTGGAAAAAGACCTTTTTTCACTGCCATTAGTGGCCATAAGTGAGCGAGTTTATTATTAGGAGTATACTATTGACGTTTTACGGTTCCTGGTGTGGATGAAATGAGGAATGAAAGCAATCGGCTTTTCACCCGAAATCTAGCGCATTTCAAGATGCAGAAATCGCGTTAATCATTTTTTCAAAAACCTGCTAGTTGTTTGACTGGATCCAAATGGGCATTTGGCGCGAGGGAACTCGTGATTTGAAAGGTGAACGCTGACCTAATTCATAACAGCTATCCGCTGGAAATCCCAGGCGAATAATTCCAAAATAATCATGTTCACACCCGTTACGATTATCAGGGGACCTGCACCACATTAGACTTTTGTTTTTAATTTTTGTGGTGCGGGCCTACTTTGCAGCACAGATGCGGCCCTGGTACAGCCCCTTCACTGTGCCGAGTAGTGCGTCGTGTCCCGCTGTTTAGGCACTGAGAAGCTGGCCGTGTCAAAACAAGTGACCGGGGGCCAGCGATCCCCCGGAGCGCGATTGGCCGTCTGCCGTGACGGCGCGATGTGTGTCTGGTATCAACAGACGCCTCCCACCACGCATCAGTCGCGCCTCCTCGACGCCACAGATTGGTGCTGCTGCTGCTGCGTCTCCGCTGTGTGCCTGAGCTCGCTGCGTCAGTCCTACGTGCCATCGAGACCACATACGTCCGAGTCACCGGAACTGCGCAATAAGTGCAGGTCGGACCGCTTCAGCGTGGCTCACTAGCTAAGCGCGTAGTTTATCGATAAAGGGAATTGCTTTCCCGAATGAACTTGAGATAATTGTGGATATTTTGTGAATAAAGTCGTCTAGATCGCTTAAAACGATGGATATCGGAACGTGACATCCGATCGGTCGCGAAATGGAAACCACTGTGAACATCAAACATGTTTTACACTATTTGCAACAATTAGTTACACCTTCTAGCTACTTCTCTATAGTCACCACTCCGATTTAGATATTTGTCGTAGCGTTGTACTATCCGATACACTCGTCACAGAAGACAGCCGCCTGTTCTTTCCACCAACTCTCTACGCTGGTATACAGCTCGTTGTCTGTGCCAAAATGTTGTCTTCGTAGCCAGCGGTACATTCGAGCAGAGATGAAACGCAGAGGGAGCCAATTACGGTCTGTATTGTGGGTGATCTGACACGTATAAATATTGATACAGAGTCATCTTTTGACAAATTACGCATACGTCTAGTACGAACAAACATAGGTTTATCAATAAAGAAATTGGTAGATTGGTCGTTCCTCGTCGCAGTCTGTGATTGGTTTATCATGAAATGTGGTAGGCGATTACATCCCTGGGTGGAAAATTCTCCAAACTCGTAGCGAGTGAACGTAGAACTGAATCAATACGAACAATGGATACGGTAAGCCACGCATGGCCAACGTCCACGGATACGTCGGTAAGCGCAAAATACACACGTCCGCCACGGAAAACCGCTACATTGCCCCTGCAGAGTGTGGCCTAGAATGTTGTCACGAAGAAGGACACGCATGACAGTTATGTTATGTGGGCTGCATGGTATCAGGCGAAATCCCTCACCTGACCCTCATACTTGGCGAAAGGCACTATTTTATAGGCATGTTTACGTGCTCACTGTGCGCTCAGAAATGAAAAGAAGACGTGACAAGATCGATGGGCAAACTAGAGACACTGCCGAACACATCTGTGCAAAGTTTCATCGGATTTTCAGAGTGGTTTCCATTTCACACCCAATCGGACCTTACTTTAGGAATAGCTCCCGCATATTTCTTCATTTATAACTTGGTTTCAGCGACTGCCATAATCAGATTTGTAATCAAGATTGAAGGAACATAAGAATGAGAAGTACTTGTTATTAATTATCAAACTATGAAGGATGTAAAATTAAAAACTTAAAAATTCAAAAAAAAAAATTAAAAGTTTGGCTCACCAAAACTTAGGACTTTTCAGACAAGACTGTCAATCATTTTATAAGTATTACTTGAAAGAAAAAGGCGAACGCAACGTCCCCTACCTCTCGTCTAGAGCATGTATCTTGGTGAATAAGCATAAAGAAATAAAAAATAAAACAGAGAGAGATCCGAGTTGACAGCTGACTCCCCACTTAGGCATAGTTTTTCTTCATACTGTCACTGTACGTTGTTTTACGAGCTCTCATTTTAAATTTTATATTGTTACTTCATACCCTCATCGTGGTCTAGCAGCGGTCCAACATGCCACTCTTTAGCCATAGGTTTTTCTGTGATGACGAAATACGAGGCGTATTTTTTATGTAAGTGCTGTTTTGAAATAAAAAAAAAGACGTGCTAAGATATCTCAATAATTTTATGTTTACATGAAAGCCTGTACCTTAATCTATTTTTCTACATAATTTCCGTCAATATTGAGGCACTTTTGATAACGTTGTACCAGTTTTGAATACCCTCCTCATAGAAATCTGCCGCCTGACTTGTTAACCACTGCATCACCACTGTTTTGACTTCGTCATGAGGACGTTGACCGCCCAGGTATTTCTTCAAATGCAGGAACAGATAGTAGTCACTGGGTACAAGATCGGGGCTGTACGGAGGATGATCTAGAGTTTCCCATCGAAAAGATGTGATGAGATCTTTGATCTGATTCGCCACATGTGGACGGGCATTGTCTTGCAGCAAAACGATGTCCTTGCTCAACTTGCCACGTCTTTTGTTCTGAATTGAACGGCGCAGATTGTGCAATGTCTTCCAGTAAGCTGCTGCATTGATTGTCTCATTACGAGGCAGAAATTCCACAAGCCATACTTCTTTTCTGTCCCAAAAAACTGTGCACATGTTTTTCCGGGCAGAAATTGTTTGCTTAATTTTCACTTTTCTGGGTGAATCTGAATGCCGCCATTCCATGGACTGTTGCTTTGATTCTGGTGTGACGTAGGCCACCCATGTTTCATCTTGAAGAAACACCTGGGCGGTCAGCGTCTTCAAGACGATGACGAAATCAAAACAGTGGTGATGCAGTGGTTAACAAGTCAGGCGGCAGACTTCTATGAGGAGGGTATTCAAAAACTGGTACACCGTTATCACAAGTGCCTCAATATTTACGGAAATTATGTAGAAAAGTAGATTAAGGTACAGGCTTTCATGTAAAAATGAAATTATTGAGATATCTTAGCATGTCTTTTTCTAATTTCAAAGGGTACTTACTTAAAAAACACGCCTCGTATTTGATATGATGTTGACCATATGCGTTGTTTCTGACGTATGCGGATTATGTTATGGGGGCTCCTGGTGACAATGAGACAGGAACATCGCTATGTTGTGCGGTCGGTTGTATAGAGGACCAAGGCACGCGTGAGCTACCTACGGAAACATGCTAATTCCGCTACAGGAGAAAAATGGAAGAATGATAGTTTGCATCGTCTGGCTATTTCCAACAGTTGACCTTTCAGCCTGTTACGCAGCCACGAACTTAACGGAATCACAAGGTTATTTAAGCGTAAACCAGTTGCATATATTTGCTTGTGAAATAGCGGCTGGGAATTCTGGAACCATTTATGTATTTTTATAGAAGGTAAAGTGTGCTGTATACGGAACAGATAACGACGTGACTGACATTCGAGCACATTAAGAGCGATTTTGTCGGTTCGTTGTTAGCCACGCGTGCAGAATGACTGTAGCAACAGCTGTGCGCGTTTGTGCCCGCACGCTCCCCTTTAACGTGAAGTATTGGGTGCGCTTTGCAGGATCGTAATAGCCTAATCACATTTCTGTGCACTTCAGCTGATCGCTTCGGAAACTGTGTCGAGTAAAATAAACACGCCGCAGAGATAAAAAAGTATACAATGAAATCGAGTCAACAACAGTTACGATACGAGAGGGAGGAGGGAAGAACATTGTTAACTTTCCGTCATTAGGCACGGCGTATAATGGAAACGGGTGGGCAACGAATTCAGCCATGTCCGTTTCGAATGAGTTGTCCCGGCATTTGCCTGAAGCGATTTACGGAAATCATAAGAAACCTCTGTCTTGATGGCCAGACTGGGATTTGAACAGGCAACCATCTGAATGCGGCTCCATTAGTAGTAGTTTTTGTAGTAGTAGTACTAGTACTAGTAGTTTTACTTATCCGTGGATCACTTTTGCAAGAACATTGGAAATTTCTTGGTACTACAGTTTAAGAATAAGAAAGAAAGCGTGACTCATATATACAAGCATTTACATACATTACGGTATAGTCTGACGAGGATCGGTCAGGTAATCGGCCGTGGCCCTATAGTAGGCTCCACCAGGGAATTTTCCTGAACTAATTTATGGAAACAGTGGAAAACCTAAATCAGGATCGATGGATGGAGGCTGAAAACTCTAATTCTTCCAGATAAGAGGCCAGTCTGTTTAAAACAGCGCAAATAAGGAAAAGGAAAAAAAAATATAGTGCGAACTGTCGTCGAAATGAGTTGTTTTATTATTATTATACAATTCTCTCATATTTTTCACCACACCCTTCCTGTGAGTTGTGTAAATAATCCTGCGTACTATAGAATGTATTACTCATCAAGTACATTTTAATTGCATTTTTAAACAAGTTCGTTGTACTAATCTCTTTCATATTGGGAAATTGTTATACAGTTTTATCACTGTGAAGCAAATGCTGTTTTAAACGTAATTTTAGTATTTTTCTTATTCCATGGTAGTGGATAGCTCTGTTTGTGAAGTAATTACTTTTTTATGTACATAACGGATTGGTAAATGTACCCACAAGGTGTAGTTAAAATCCCTGAGCCTGATTCATATTGTTGGTTGTTATACATGTGAACCCTTCTCTGCAGATCGAAAATTGTGTATACATTTTATGCATTTTTTTCCCAGAAAATCTTTCCATAAGTCAGCATCCTTACCACTGCGTCACCTGTATTCCGCAACTGATTGCGGTACCCGACACCTGAGGTAGCAGAGTGACATAAAAACGATCAAGAAAAGGAGGCATGACTAAGTTTATGGTTCAAATGGTTCAAATGGCTCTGAGCACTATGGGACTCAACTGCTGAGGTCATTAGTCCCCTAGAACTTAGAACTAGTTAAACCTAACTAACCTAAGGACATCACAAACATCCATGCCCGAGGCAGGATTCGAACCTGCGACCGCAACGGTCTTGCGGTTCCAGACTGCAGCGCCTTTAACCGCACGGCCACTTCGGCCGGCTGACTAAGTTTATCTCTGACTGGTTGTTGCTATGATAGCTACACTAAAAGTAACTACAAATTACTTCATTATGCTGATCTAGGTGTAAGAACGATGTTTAGGATGCCGAGAAGGAATGCGCTTGTTATTTAACATGTGACTCTAGCATCCACAAGTGTTACTAGATGTAGTACTGTCCTGCATCCATCTCTAGCAAAACTTCTTACTCCGCACCCGTAGCATTGTTGGACGGACGCAGGTAAACGGTGATGGAACACTCCTCGGAAAAATTGCGGTATCTGTTGCAAGAATGACGTAGTCTGACAACTCTAATCTTAAACTTCATTCTACGTTGTCCTGTTGTTTCTAGTTATCGGTGCGCCAGCGTTTGCTGGATTCATGCCAGCTAGATACCCTCGATTAACATCCCTCCGATATAGAGGTACAAGAAAGCCAGCTTTGGCGTAGCACTTGTCTTGTTGTTAGGCTCTCATAGCAAGACACAGCTTATACTGTACATGCTTTCCCAGCCAGTGTTCACATCCGTGTCGATTTTTGTTACATGGGCCTTAGGATGTGGCCCAAGGGCTGTGTCTGTGGTTAAGGTTTCGTCTCCTGATGCTGGACACATGCTCGGAGGCTACAAAAAATCAGATTGTAGCTTCAAACTCAGAAAAGCTCGGCAAGCCTTACTGCTGATCAAGCAGTCAGCATCTACTTTTCCGAGCTACATGATCCATGACACGCCGGCGCGACTTTGCGATCTTAAAAAGCGATCTGATGATGACATGACCCTACCGTTGCGTGAATGCCTATAAATATTCTTAATTAGGAAGCGAAATGTGAGGCACAGAAACATGCCTACGACCACAACAAAGACACAGTTTATACCGCACAAGAATTAGTAAGCTAGTTAGGAGTGAACTATAAAGTAACTTAGTTAATTATTTGCACACTTTGTGGATCGTGTTTGTAACAATTCACAATAATGTAATCCATGTCAGTAGATTTAAAAATAACACAAACTTCTCTCTGGAAACATGGATATTTGCTGGACTTTTAAATAACTGAATTTTTACTTTAATCATAATGTAGTAGAAAAAAGTAAAGCTGTACTCAACCTTTAATGTTTTACTAGGTAGGATGCCAACGGTATGGTTCGTTGAATACACCGGTTCGCGTCAGATCACCGAAATTAACGAACGTCGGGCGTGGCCGGTACTTGGAGGGATAACCGCCTGAATACATCGCGCTCTCTTGGTAGCTTTCACTTTGCCTTTCCAGAGGTTATGTCATAAAGTGCCTGAACACCAGACTTTGAGCCCACGACCTGAATTAAATTCCATACCTCTCCGCAGTGTCTCGTGAAGTGAGGGCTTACACTGAGGTAACAAAGTCATGGGATAACGATATGCATTTATACCAATGGCGGAAGTATGGCGTTTACGAGGTACACTATGTGATCAAAAGTATCAGGACACCCACAAAAACATACGTTTTTCATATTAGATGCATTGTGCTGTCACCTACTGCCAGGTCCTGCATATCAACCACCTTAGTTGTCATTAGACATCGTGAGAGAGAAGAATGGGACGCTCCGCGGAACTCACGGACTTCGAAAGTGGTCAAGTGATTGGGTGTCACTTGTGTCATATATCTGAACGCGAGATTTCCACACTCATAAACATCTCTAGGTCCACTGTTTCTGATGTGATAGTGAAGTGGAAACGTGAAGGGAAACGTACAAAACAAAAACGTACAGGCCGACCTCGTCTGTTGATTGACAGAGACCGCCCACAGTTGAAGAGGATCGTAAAGTACAATAGGTAGACATCTATCCAGACTATCACACAGGAATTCCAGACTGCATCAGGATCCACTTCAAGTACTATGACAGTTAGGCAGGAGGTGAGAAAATTTGGATTTCATTGTCGAGCGGCTGTTCATAAACCATATATCACGCCAGTAAATGTCAAACGACGCCTCGCTTGGTGTAAGGAGCGTAAACATTGGACTACTGAACAGTGGAAAAACGTCAGGGTGCGGGTATGGCGAATGCCCGGTGAACGTTATCTGCCAGCGTGTGTAGTGCCAAGAGTAAAATTCGAAGGTGGTGGTGTTATGGTGTGGTCGTGTTTTTCATGGAGGAGACTTGAACCCCTTGTTGTTTTGCGTGTCACTATAACAGAACAGGCCTATATTGATGTTTTAAGCACCTTCTTGCTTCCAACTGTTGAAGAGCAATTCATTGATGGCGATTCCATCTTTCAACACTATCGAGCACCTGTTCATAATGCACGGCCTGTGGCGGAGTGGTTACACGACAATAAATCCCTGTAAGGGACTGGCCTGCACAGAGGCCTGACCTGAATCCTGTAGAACAACTTTGGGATGTGCTGGAACGCTTAATTCGTGCCATGCCTCACCGACCGACATCGAAACCTCTCCGCAGTGCAACACTCCGTGAAGAATGAGCTGCCATTCCCCATAAACCTTCCAGCACCTGACTGAACGTATGCCTGCGAGAGTGGATGCTGTCATCAAGGCTAATGGTGGGCCAACACCATATTGAATTCCAGCATTACCGATGGAGGGCGCCACGAACTTGTAAGTCATTTTCAGTCAGGTGTCCGGATATTTTTGATCACATAGTGTAAAAATGTCAATGCACTGGTAGAGCTGATACGAGGGTTGGAACTTAAATAGTGGCAACTGTTTATTCACAACTGATACAAAAGAGTTACATGTTTGCACCTGTTACTGTCCTTCAAAGTAGTCAACAGCGTTGTGTAGAACCCGTTGCCAGCGATGTGGAAGGCGTAGTATACCGTTAGCGGAGCCTGTTCTGTTGATGGTGCGAATGGAGCGGTCTACTGCCTGTCGAATCTCTGGAACAGTTCTGAAGCGAATGCCACGAAGTGGTTCCTTCATCTTCGGAATCAAATCAAAGTCACAAGGACTTAAGTCCGGTGAGTATGGTGGATGGTACAGTACTTCCCAGTCCCATCGACCGAACAGAGCAGCCACAGCTTGCGCTGTATGCGCCCGCGCAATGTCGTGCAAAATGATGGGTGGGTTGCGCAGAAAGTGTCACCGCTTCTTTCGCAAAGCTGGTCGTAGGTTATACTCCAAAAACGAACAGTAATACTGTGCATTGACGGTCTGCCGTGGAGGAACGTAATGCGTTAGGATAACACCATCGTAGTCGTATACGAGAATCACCATAACTTTAGACCGCTTCATTCGCACCATCAACAGAACAGGCTCTGCTAACGGTATACTACGCCTCCCACATCGCTGGCAACTGGTTCTACACAACGCTGGTGAATACTTTGAAGTACAGTAACTCTTTTGTATCGGTTGTGAATAAATAGTTGCCACTATTTAAGTTCCAACCCTCGTCTTTATATTCAGCTGATTCATGTGAAAACGTTTCCGACGTGGTTATGGCCGCACGACGGGAATTCAGTCTTTGAACGCTGAATGGTAATTAGAAATAAACGTATGGGACATTCCATTTCGGAAATCGTTATTGAATTCATATTCCGAGATCCGTAGTGTCAAGAGTGGGCGGGAATACCAAATTCCTGGTATTACCTCTCACCGTGTCCAATGCAGTGGCCGACGGCCTTTACTTAACGACCGAGAGCAGCGGCATTTGCGTAGAGTTTTCAGTGCTAATAGACAATCAACATGGGTGAAATAACAGCAGAAATCAATGTGGGATGTAGGAAGAATCTACCCATTAGGACAGTGCGGCGAAATTTGCGTTAATCGGCTATGGCAGCAGACGACTGACGCGAGTGACTTTGCTATCAGCATGACGTCGTCTGCATTGCGTCTCCTGGGCTCGTGACTATATCGGTTGGACCCTAGACGACTTCAAAACCGTGGCCTGGTCACATGAGTCCCGATTTCAATTGGTAAGAGCTGATGGCGCGGTTCGAATGTGGCGCATACCCCACGGAGCTATGGATCCAAGTAGGCTACAAGGCACTGTGAAGGCTGATGGTGGCTCCATAATGGTGTGGGCTCTGTTTCCATGGAATGGACTGGTTTCTCTTGTCCAACTGAACCGATTATTGACTAGAAATGGTTCTGTTCGGCTACCTGGAGACTATTTACAGCCATTCATGGACTTCATGTTCCTAAACAACGATGGAATTTTTATGGACGACAATGCGCCATGTCGCCGGGTTACAGCTGCTCGCGATTGGTTTGAAGAACATTCTGGGTAATTCGAGCGAATGATTTGGCCTTCCAGATCACCCGACATGAATCCCATCGAATATTTATGGGACATAATCGAGAGTTCAGTTCGTGTACAAAATCCTGCACCGGCAACACAACCGCACTTATAGACAGATAGAGAGGCAAATAGCTCAATATTTCTACAGGGTACTTCCAAGGACTTTTTGAGACCATGTTACCTGAAGCGATATTAGGAGGTATCCCATAAGTCTTGTCACCTCATTATGTGACACTCTTGATGAGGATTCGTGCCTCAGATGGGACATTAAGCTCGGCGGCCCCTTTCGTGTTACACGAGAGGAGTGGGCCATGAGCCGGCAGTGGACTTCTTCCATCATCATCATTTCACACAAACGTGACACCACACTAACGCACCAACTGCAGTCATTTATATGGAATAGACACATTTAACACACAACCCTCAGACTCCCCGGGGATTTAAAGCCTTTCCAGTTAGGTGGCTGAATCTACCCTCTGGGGTCTTCCTACCATCAATGCCGTCAGTCTTTACTTTTACTAGAGGTGATCCTACTGGAGGTCAAGACCTTGTCTTCTTCCCACCCTTGAACTAACTTACCCAAACAGTAACGAGGGAACCTATAGTTTAAAGTGGACTCCGAACCACAGTACATCTTGCCATTTTACACATAAAAAATGATGAAATGGCAATAAGTAACTGTAAAAAAATCATCCTAGGACATTTTTATTAGGGACCGAAAATCTTAATCTAAAATAAATTTTAATAAATGCAAACCAGTCATATAAAGACATTATCTGTTCAGATATTCATATATGGATTAGACGGTGTTGTGGAACAGAAGTGTCTGCGTGTTGCTTTTAAAAATTTCACTACCTCCAAGCATTTTCAGTTCACAAGGGAGGAGGCGGGAGAGCAAATAACTGACAATGACCGAAGTAGAAATGACGTAAAATGCTGACTAGGGGCAATAGCAAGAAAAGCGTTTCTCAAAAAGAAAAAGTTGTTAACATCGAATATAAATTTTGGTGTTAGGAATTTTTTTCTGAAAGCATTTTCTCGGTTTTAGTCTCCACTCATGTGAAACGTGGACGATAAACAGTTGGGAAAAGAATGGAATAGAAGCTTTTTAAATGCGGTGTTACAGAATAACTGAAGATAAGATAGGTAGACCAAATGACCAATAAAGAGAAAAAGAGGGAAGAGACATTTATGGCACAATCTGCCTAAAAGTAGGAATCAGCTGATACGACACAAATTTTGACATAAAAAAATTGTTAATTTGTTAATAGAAAGGAGTCTGAGGACTAAAATTGTAGAGAGAGGCCAAGGCTTGTCTAAAGTAAACAGGTTCATACGATGAAGGGAAAAAAATCGCATCACCAAGGAGTTGCGGGACGTAAGCGAAAACTGACAGGCGTGTTCATATATCTGAAAGAAGACGTACATTCAAATTTCGAAACAGTCACATAAGAGCGGCGCTAGTAGCGCCATTATGAGGATGCAAATCAGATTTGCATTAAATACACGCCGTCAATGGTGGTGAACGATAGTTACCTTTGAGGCTGGTCGTGGTGAGTTGATGTTAGTCAACAGTGCCTTCGAGGCGAGAAAGACGCCATTATTAACACATCACTGGGTTTGCACGAGGACGTATAACAGGGCTACGAGAAGATGGATATTCCTTCTGCGCTATTGGAGAAAGACTTGGCAGCAATGTAGCCACTGCATATGATTGCTGGAAGCGGTGATCACGGGACTGTACGATCGCAAGAAGACAGGGTTCCGGACGGTCAAGTGGCACTAACGAGAGGCAAGACCATCATGTTCGGCGTATGGCTGTGGTACATCGGACCGCCTCTACAGCAGCAGTTTCAGCAGTAGGTGCCAACACAGTGGCATAACGAACTGTTACAAGTAGGTTACTTTAAGGACAGCACCGAGCCACACGCCCTACAATATGCATTTTACCGACTGCGACTGCGACTTCAGTCTTGTCAAACCAAAGCTCATTGGAGGGCAGGGTGGAAGTCTGTTGTGTTTTCTGATGAAAGCTGGTTCAGTCTCGTTTCCTGTAATGGACGTGTTTAGGTTAGAATGAGGCCAATTGAGGGCGTGCAACCTACCTTATGGTCTGAATGCGATTTCTTATGACAGCGGGAGCATTCTCGTGGTTATCCCACTCAAATTCGTACGTCAGTCTAATGATTCGACCTGTTGTGCTACCATTAATGAACAGCATTCCAGAGAGTGCTTTCCAACAGGATAGCGCTCGCCCACATACTGCTGTTGCAGCTCAACATGCTGCAGCATCGGCATGTTGCCCTGGCCTGCTCGATCACCAGACCTGCCTCAATCGTGGACATCATCGGACGACAACACCACCGCCATCCACAAACAGCACTGGCCGTCCCTGTATTGAACGACCAAGTGCAACGGGCATGGAACTCCGTCCCACAACCTGACATTCGGCATCTGCAAAACACGATGCATATACGTTTGCATGCTCGCATTCAACAATCTGGCGGTTACAGCGGTTATTAATGCTCCAGGGCTTACATAATATATGATCTTGCAATGTTAATCACTTAAATACGTTACCTAGACAGAAGTAGTCTGAAAATTTCATTACTGTACATTATTTTTTGGTGTTGCGATTTTTTTCCGTCAGTGTATCTATGTGTTGTGCACTGGTTATACACAAATGAAAAGTTTTTGGAGGACAGTCTAGCGTGGAAAGCATTATTAAACCAGTGTTTGGGCAGGAGCCGACAGCAGTTACAATTCCTCTTTCTGTTTTTGCATTCTTTTCTACTTGATCGTGCCGGCGGAGTGGCCGTGCGGTTCTAGGCGCTACAGTCTGGAACCGAGCGACCGCTACGGTCGCAGGTTCAAATCCTGCCTCGGGCATGGACGTGTGTGATGTCCTTAGCTTACTTTGGTTTAAGTAGTTCTAAGTTCTAAGGGACTGATGACCTCAGAAGTTAAGTCGCATAGTACTCAGAGCCATTTGAGCCAACCAGTAGTAAATTTTTCCCATTCATAAGAAGACCGAGCATGAAAATTGTACGAGATATCTAACATGACTCTTTGCTTCTTGTGAGTTAAATCTAAAGTAAATCAGTGAGCAGTTAGAAGAGGACCTTTATAAGTAATATTTTCCGAAAATATATCGAGTAATTTAACACTGCGACACACGGCTTCATGTAAGAAGATATGAAACCTGAAACCTACATATGCGGAAGTGATATCTGTACCTCTGGTGCGCCAGGAATCCGCGTAATCAGTATCGAATCTGCATGTAATCAGCACAGCTGTGACAGCCAGATATCGATAGCGACGAAGTAAAACAAACAGAGTTTGCAGGGCCCGATACAATGTGCCAAGTCACAGCGTAACTGAGCGTCGCAATAATACTATATGTGTTTCTCTCATTTGTCAGGATTTTACGAAATTATGTGCAGATCGCTTCCTGCGTTAAAAATAGTTTCCGCCTCAAAGTATGGAGGTAATTCTTTTTCATTTCCTGTGAAACTGATGAACACGTTGTGTGCCTAGTACGTAACTCTAAATTCTACATTCTTCAACGTAATGTCTCTGCACCGACTTTCGTTCACAGTACGATTTAGACAGTCCGCTGCACGCACTATTCAGGAAATATTGTCAGGGATCAGCGGGGAGGTGTTCTGGCGGTTAAGCAAAGCGGGTAATGGCAGCCTGATGGCTTCTCGTCGTGTCTTCTGAACTGATGTTTTATGGAGTCCGCTTTTTTGTAATAACGCACTTGTCGACTGGCTACATAAAATAGAGTCCACCTCATTTTCTTGCTGGTCCCCAAGGTGTTCGTGGGACACTGCTAGAGTACTTCTTCTCAGAGATAGTTAGTTAATGTTTCATAGATCATTTGAACAATTTCTCGAAATGATGTGAGACGGGTGAGTTTACAAGATATGTATACGTCATTAGTGTCAGCAGTAACGAATATTTTAGTCTTACTCACGCAACTTCACTTAAAAACTAGATTTCTTCAGGCACCCAGACTTTAAAGAGAAATTAGTTCATGGAATATAAGGAGTTGTGCCACGAGAAATGATTTCAGGTTAATTTTAAAACTTGCTTAGCTATCTGTCCGATCTTTTATATTATTTGGAAAATGATTAAAAACTTTGTTGCCACCTATTGAAGTCCTTTCTGAGCCACTTGCAGATTTTATAATGGGTACTAAAGATCATTTTTCCTCTGGGGATTTATGTACGGATATCATTGTTCTTCTCAGATCATGATCGATTATTTACGCTGAATTTTATTAGCGAATATATATATTATGACGATGCAGTTACAATGCCTAGCTTCTTGAAGAGGTGCCTTCGTGATGACACCTAGTGAAAGCCACATATTATTCTTACATGTCTTCTTGTTTATATTCCGCAAACAGAGACCCCATAGCCATATCCCTTGTTTCCATGTTGAAGGACCTTCTTGACAGACACTAAGTGACAGTCATATTCGCGTATTAACGATGTGAAGTTGGGATTTTTTTTATGATATCAAGTGCGCCGCAGATTATAGTGCCCAGGTTGATGGTGTGTTAGTTGGCCACGAAAGTGATTCCGATACTGTTGCGGACTATTTTTTAGTCAACAAAATACGAAATTACCGGAAATCGGACCAGATCTGTGATGAATGGACCCAAAACTTACTAGTAGATAGATATCAGTATGTCATTTTTAACAGGACGAAATTGACAGATGTAAAAGTGATTTCGGCAGTCCCTCGACTGGCTATTATAGTACCGTTAGTGATTACTATAAATGTAAATGATCAAGCGGATTACATCGGAAACTCTGCGACGCTGTCCGTGCGCGAAATTGTTTTATATAGGGAGGCTGTAACGTCACAATACTTTAACAAAATGCAGGACGACATGAAGAGACTCGACGATTGGTGCGCTACAGGCAAACAGTATATGGCTGGTAGGAAGGCACTTAAGGAGAACATGCCACCCTCAATAACATATACTTTTGAAAAAGCTGAGCAGTTGAAATATCTGGGATCTAAAGTCATCCCCGTGTATGATATCTCATTTAAAGTTAAACCGAGATTAATAGCAGGCATCTCAGCCAATTCTGCGTTAAAAACTGTCATCCTCAAGGCTTGTAACTCGTGTCACCAAATTAACCATTTATAGAACACTTTTAAGATCAGTGCTTACATATACCTCCAAAGCTTGGTCATTAAGATCAGAAGTTATTGGAATGCTAGAGGCATTTGAGAGAAAGATGCTTCGAAGAATTGTTGGCCCAACTTATGAAAGAGGAAGATGTAGGAGGAGCTACTATCATGAGCTGTATGTAACGATCCGTCTATTAGACGAACAGTGACATTAACCAGGCTGAGATGGGCGGCGTATATGGTACTAATAAGAGATGCGAAAGAGCTGAAAGGATATTAGACGGATATCCAGGGGCCAAAGAGGGCGGGTAGACCAAGAACCAGAAGATTAGATGGAGTCGTGGAGGACTTGTAGAAAACGGATTACTTTATATGGAAAGCTCGAGCGTTGGATCGTGATAATTAGCGGAGATTAAAAAAAATGGTTCAAATGGCTCTGAGCACTATGGGACTTAACATCGATGGTCATCAGTCCCCTAGAACTTAGAACTACTTAAACCTAACTAACCTAAGGACATCACACAATACCCAGCCATCACGAGGCAGAGAAAATCCCTGACCCCGCCGGGAATCGAACCCGGAAACCCGTGCGTGGGATAGCGGAGATTACTGAAGAGTCTTAGTTCACAATGTACTGTAGAGCTACAGAACAGCAAGAAGAGGAAGTAGAGGCAAACAGTACAACGTTACCAGCTTTTGGTTGTTTTCGTGACGCCGTTCTTTAAACACTTCGAAGTCATGTAGCACTGTTTACAGGCAATATTTTATCTTCAAAAGCTACCTGGTTGAGAAATGTTCTATTAACACGTATTTCTTCTTCGTTTTCATAGTTTAAGTATCTTAGATCTTCCTGTACGACCGTTAAGAGTAGGTTTGGTGATCTAGAATTTCATTGTCTGACCAGTATTCCGATTTTGAAAGTCCCCTCTCTCTTGATGAAGTCAAACAGAACTTGTAGACTCTTCATCAAACACAGGTCACTTTATAGTGAACAGCTGTTGTTAGGGGCAAAGTTTCGCTGGAGCAACAAAAAGAATATCAGCTGTGTATTAGTTTTGTTTAACTACAACCGGTTTCGGTAATACAACCACCCATTTTCAGGCCCCTGTGAAACAAAGGACGACCACGTTTTTAACGGGAATCATCGCCATGTCTCTACCAGAAGAAGCAGAAGCCATCGACATCCGCCGGACTTTTCGTTCGTGGTGCGCCTGGTTGCAGCACGTCGACTCAACTACTTTTGTTCCTGGTTATGCCCTGAGAGGCGGGAGGATATAGGTACTCTGCAAAGCCCGTATGCAATGTGTATTGCCTATAATCCAGTCATTTACTCCGCATGATAGGTGTTGCACAGAGCAAAATTAACTTTCCTAATTCGCTTCTAAAATATCTTTCACCGATAAGAGACACACATTCTTAATGATTCCGTGTGGAAAAGCACTCTGTCACTTTACTAGGCTACAGATGCAGCAAAACTGTTGGCAGACTCTGCTAGACAGGAGAAATCTCATCTTCCCAGGGTCGGCGAATTCAAAACAGAGACGCCTAGAGTCGCCGGGAAGCAGTAGTGGGCATTTTGTTTCTAACAAAACTTGTTCCCCATGACGAGTTGCAATTCCTCTATACGTCTCACGCAAAGGCTTTGAAGGACCCTGTATGTTCTTCAACCTATTAATTTAACATGAACGAATGTCCTGCTTATGAATGACTGCTGGTGCGGATTCAATTAAAACGGAGTCAAACGTTACCTCAAAATCTGTCAAGGCCAAGCAAAGTAATAATTCACACTCATTGCTTCTTTCTACAAGTTTTGAAGAGACTTTCAATAGCTGAGATAGCATTCAATACTATTTATTCCTGATGAATAATTTCAACATCTAAGACTATCATCTTCTGATCTTCAAAAAGCTTATTGTTACGCCCCTGTTCCATTATGACTGTATCACGCAAGTCATTTTGACATTATAGTGGACAGTATTTGGCACATTCCACACATGTTTGTTAAAAATAAAAGCAGATTTGTCGCAAATAAAACAATACAGTTAAAAAGCACCTTCTGTAACTAGAGATGTCCACACAAATAACATTCCACTGAGGCTTGTTAGATGTTGAATTGCGTAAGAGTGCACATTTGTGCTGACGTTTACGTTTGCATGACTAGTTAAATAATCATGGATCTACATTCTTTGAAACTCACTGTTCAACTGTAGTATGCAATATGCTGGTTAGTTGAACTGCGTACTTCAGAGAATGTGGATCCGTGATGTATTGAACTCGTCATGTAAACGTAAACGTGTGTACAAACGTGCACTGTTACGCAGTTCAACATCTAATAAATATCAGTGGAAGGTAGTGAGCGTGGACATCCCTAGTTGCCAAGGTGTTTTTTAACTGTGCAGTTTTTATTTGCGTTTTTATTTTCAAGAAACCTGTGTGGAATGTACTACATGTCATACACTATTGTGTCAATAATGTGAACATGGCATGTGTGACACAGTCATAATGGAACAGGACGTATAACAGTAAGTTTTTTATAGACCAGAAGATGACCGTCTTAATGTTGAAACCGGTCATCAGGTATAAACAGTACTGAATGCCATCATATCTATAAAAAGTTTCAAAGCAAATACAGATCGCTCCTTCATATCTTTAATCATGAGAAATTCATGTAGCTGGAAAATTTTTGTACAGTCGAGGGGGGGAGCGCCTGGAACAGCATATTAAAAATCCTGTCCGGTGAGGTGTGAGTGTTAGGGGTGGGGTTGGGCCTCTTTTAAGAGTTATGAAGCTCACTTTTTATGTTATTCTTGAATAGCCAGAAAACTGGTAAAAAAGTAAGCTACATTACATTTCCTACAAAAATGTCTTAACCATTTCTTTCTAATAATAGTCCTCGCGTTACAGGGGATGGAAAAATCGGAGATTATTAAAAATAATGTTTTAATGGTATAATATTAATGTTTATTGTTAAATGAAATAGGTCACGAGGGAATATTAAATGTATGTGCCACATCTAAGTGCAGTAGAAGCTATTATCTGGTAATCCGTCTATTTGGGGTGTAAGAAGGTGGAGGGGGTGGTGTGGAGATTACAAGCGCGAGAGAGGTTAGGTCACTGAATTGTGGTCATGCACTTCCCAATTTTGTATGTTTGGGAACTGAAGACCGAAGAAACAAGTCCCTGCTCTTTCTACCCCTCAACGTCACAAAAAGGCACAACAGGGTAATTCACGACGTTATACCGACCCTTCCACAGCTCGCCTCGTGAATCACTGACAACGCAGGGCGGTGACGCTCCCGTGAGTTGTTTGTTTTCCGGATAATGTGTTAACGCAACAATGAATAGAGATATGAGTTACTGATAATACTAAACCAAGAAACGCATATGGACAGATTCCATTAAGTCTCTGCACACTGTTCTACACTGCTAGAGGGAAATTGGTGTATGGCTACGCGGAGTGCCCGCGTGGTCAGAGGCGCCATGTCACTGACTGCTTGACCCCTCCCGCCGGAGGTTCGAGACCTCCCTCGGGCATGGGTGTGTGTGTTGTTCTTAGTATAAGTTAGTTTAATTCGTGTGTAAGTCTAGGAACCGATGACCTCAGCAGTTTGATCCCACACACATTTTGAACAAATTGGTGTATAGCCATTATGTACGACAGTTGTTGCATTCTCCCGAGAAAGGAGAGTTCCTCCACCAGCAGCTCTCCTCACCTTTCAGTTGACAGACAGACTATACCTCACTAGCATTTCCTGTCCAGTTCTGTTACGTCAATATACAAAATAACTTCACTGAATTTGTGTTTATACAGTAGAGTTATTTTAATTATATTGAATGAGTACTGAGTAGCGCTTAAGTTAGTTTTTACGTAAAATACACCGAAGCGCCAAAAAAACTGGTATAGCCACGCGTATTCAAATGTAGAGTTATGTAAACAGACAGAATACGGCGCTCCGGTCGGCAACGCCTATATAAGACAAGTGTCTGGTGCAGTTTTTACTGCTGCTACAATGGCGGGTTATCAAGAGTTAAGTGATTTTGAACGTAATAATATAGTCGGCACACGAGCAATGAGACACAGCATCTCCGACGTAGCGATGACCTGAGGATTTTCCCATACGACCATTTCACGAGTGTACAGTGACTGTCAGGAATCAGGTAAAACATCAAATCTCCGACATTGCTGCCGCCGGAAAAATATCCTGCAAGAACAGGACCAACAACGACTGAAGAGAATCGTTCAACGTGACAGAAATGGAACCCTTCCGCAAATTGATGCAGATTTCAATGCTGGGCTATCAACAAATCCAGCGTGCGAACCATTCAACGAAGCATCATCGATATGGGCTTCCGGAATAGAAGGCCCAGTCGTGTACGCTTGACGACTGTACGACACATAGCTTTACTCCTCGCCTGAGCCCGTCAACACTGACATTGGACTGTTGACGACTGGAATCATGTCACCTGGTCGGACCAGTCTCGTTTCTGATTGTATCGAGCAGATGGACGTGTACAGGCATGAAGACAACATCTTGAACCCATGGACCCTGCGTGTCAGCAGCGGACTGTTCAAGCTGGTAGAGGCTCTATAACAGTGTGGGATGTGTGCAGTTGGAGTGATATGGGACCCCTGACACGTCTAGATACAACTCTGACAGGTAACACGAATGTAGGCATCCTGTCTGATCACCTGTATCCATTCATGTCCATTGTGCATTCCGCGGACTTGGACAATCCAACAGGACAATGCTACTCTCCACACGTCCGGAATTGCTACAGGCTGGCTCCAGGATCATTTTTCTGAGTTTAAACTCTTCCGCTTGCCACCATACTCCCCAGACATGAACATTTTTGAGCGTATCTGGGATGCCTTGCAACATTCTGTTCAGATGAGATCTCCACCCCCTCGTACTCTTACAGATTTACGGACAGCCCTGCAGGATTTATGGTGTCAATTCCCTCCAGCACTACTTCAGACATTTTGAGAGTCCATGCCACGTGGTGTTGCGGCACTTCTGCGTTCTTGCTGGGGCCCTACACGTATTAGGCAGGTGTACCAGTTTCTTAGGCTCTTCAGTGTACGGTCCTATAAAAATGGCTGAGAAGTGTTTAATTTGTGAGTGTGGTGTTGTCAGTGACTTGTTTTGGTGCGAAAGGGATTATTTTGGTGCGTGTGACACCTCCCCGCTGTCTCTTGTTGACAGCCTTGTAATTGTGTTGTAGTCAGTTGGTGATGAATCAATGAATGACCAGAGAGCTAATGCACTTCTCTCGCCTTTAACTGTATAACTGATAGGGGTAAATGTTTTCCATACAAGAATAACTGGCACTTGCAGAGTTGGTCGCACTGAGTGGAGCCACTAGGTGTGAATATGTGTGGTAGAACGGAACTACTCATGTTCAAGTCTAGAACAGTAATCCTATGTTAAATATCAGAAGTTGTATAACACCTAGGTAACCTACTTCTGTTATAGTCCAGGCAATGAACTTGACATTGGCGAATACATATTGACAGCATGTTACACTTAGGACTGGCCCTTCATTGTGGTAGACAACTGACAGTTGCAGCTGTTGAGCTTTCTCACATATAGCTCACTTAACATTTGCAAGTATGTGCTCCATTAATAAACTGAAAGTAACTCCACTATATAAACACGAACTTGGAGAAGCTGTTTTGTCTGTTCACATAACAGGTCTGGACAGGAAATGCTGGAGAGGTATAGTCTGTGTTTAAACTGAAAACTGAGCTGTGTTCGTTGTGTGGGAAGTTGCCTGTACCGGAAGAATAATACAGGTGTTGTATGGGTTTACTAGTAATCAATTTGCCCTCTAGTAGCGTAGAACAGTGTGCAGAGATTTACGCACGTTCTGTCCATATTCGTTACTTACGTTTTTGTCATATTTTCATTCCATGTAATATTAACCTCCCCGGCCTCGTCTGCACACTGCGTCGCCAGTGCTTCATAGGGCACACTGTGGGTGGTCGGTATAACTTTGCGGCCGGCCTGTGTGGCCGAGCGGTTCTAGGCACTTCAGTCTGGAACCGCGCGACCGCTACGGTCGGATGTTCGAATCCTGCCTCGGGCATGGATATGTGTGATGTCCTTAGGTTAGTGAGGTTTAAGTAGTTCTATGTTCTAGGGGACTGATGACCTCAGATGTTAAGTCCCATAGTGCTCAGAGCCATATAATTTTGCGACACACCCTGCAACTACTTCCTGTGACGTTGTCGGATAGACAGAGAGGGGAATCGCCAGCTCTATCTTCAGTTTGCATACCTATGAAGGAGGGAAGTGAACACAATCCGGTGACCCACCTTCCCTCGCTCTTGTACCCTACACATCCCCACCTCCACCCTTTCACACCCCCGGAACACAGTTTGTGCCTTAATACGGCCCATTGCACTTAGGCGTTGTAGACACGTGTAATATTTGTTGTTACCCAATTTCATTTAAAAATAAACATTAATTTTATACTATTAAAACCATATTTCTACTAGTTTCCAGTTTTTCCATCACGTGCAACGGGGAACTATTAGTCCTAGTGAAAAAATTAATTGTAGCAATTGTAGTTTAATTTTCTACAGGGGAACATTTTCGCTAGAATCCGCGGTTTAGACTTATTGGAGAAAAACATCAAAAAGTGACCTTTAAACGCCCCTCACCCCACCCCACCCAAACACTCACAAACTCCACATGTCATGTATTTTGGTATGTTGTTCAGGACACTCCGTTCTAGCACCGTGTAAAAACATGCGATTGCGCGATTGTCTTCATCTAATCGACGTTTTTTGGTTTTCATTGACTGGGTTATAGGGCAGCTTTAGAAAGACTGAAATTTGTGTGCTGAATCTGTTAGGTGATATCCAATGCAAGTCCACGTTCGATGTCACTGAGCACTCCTTATCGGCTCATCCCACTGTTACGTCTTCTCTACTGACAACACAAGTCTCCCCGCCTCCAGTCATACTGGCGAGTCCACCTCTCGTGACATCTAGTAGTCAGTTCTGCGTTAGATAGGGGAGTCAGGATACTTTTGACCACATAGTGTAATACAGGGAAGGGGATAGGCACAGATTGTGCAGTCCTTGAATACTATCATACGTGCCGTCAAGAACGTAGGTCTTAGATTACACACAAGCTTTAGGATGTGTCAAATTGTTGTCATTTGTACAGCGTGGTACATAGGTTTGTGGCCACCCTTATAAAAAATTGCGAGATTATGTTACCAACACAATGGCCGGTTTGAAAGCTGCCATCTTGGATACAATTCGTAATTTTGAAACGCAGCAGCAGTCAAATGACATATCAGACAGATAGGAAACTACACAAGTAAAACAATGGTGAATTTCATTTGAGCATGTCCTTATTCATTCTTGATTTATGTCGCATTATGTGGCCAATAATCTCATTATTGATGAACGGATGGTGGATGACGGATGAAGGATGTCCTGCGACATGCGGCTAGAATTGCGCTGAGGACTATTACTGAACGATGCCATCCGGAGCCGTTCTCGATCGTCCACCTTTCGGTCTGTCCGCGACAAGTCAGTTTCACGGAATTTCGCGAGAAGTTTCACCACCAAACTATGGGTAATGGATGGTCTGTATGAGTGTATGCGTGGTGTTGGTTGAAATCCTTTACAGTAACACTCTCTCCTGATATCAGGACAATCGCAATGTGTTTGGCTGGTGTTAACGCCATCAGTCCTCACGTCAGCTGTAAGAATAAAAAGTCTCAGTCACAATGCGAGAAAGAATACAGCTGTGAGCAAAGGAAAGGCCTATTGTTTTTCTCGCGTAATTGTGTATCTATCTGATATGTGATATGTCCGCCTGTCTATTGGAAAATTACGAGTTGTATTCATGATGACTGCTTCCAAAACTGCCACAGTATTGGTAATTTATCCTCACAGTTTCCCTCCCCCCCCCCCCCTCTTCCATCTCATATTACTTGACATCAAATTTCTGTTTATCCACCTCTTTAGTTGTAAGGGTGTTTCCTCACCTATGAAGAACCCTGTAGATTGCTACACAGCTGCAAAACCTGTACGCTGAATCGTCGTGATAACAAAAATGTTAATCTCTTCTGTCAGTAAAAGTCCGAAGCAGTTGGAAAGATCGAGAGGAAGGATCACATCACTAATTCTAAAGTCGTAGGAAGAGCAGATGTCATCTTCACTGAAGCCACTATCATCCAGTACTCGTAAGTTAGCCTTGTGATGTCAGCTTCATTGAAGGCACCATCATCCAACAACCATAAGTTGGCCGTGTGACTGTCGCCCGACTTCTTCGGTCATTTCTTTGCAGCGAACTGCAGTGTGTTTCGAGATCTCGTGGAGCCCCAATGATGCGTCACGCATCGTGGGCCGGCCGCTGTGGCCGAGCGGTTCTAGGCGCTTCAGTCCGGAACCGCGCTGCTGCTACGGTCGCAGGCCCGAATCCTGACTCGGACATGGATGTGTGTGATGTCCTTAGGTTAGTTAGGTTTAGGTAGTTCTAATTCTAGGGGACTGACGACCTCAGATGTTAAGTCCCATAGCGCTTTGAACCATTTGAACCACGTATCATGGAGAGGATCCAGCTTAATAGACTGGGCATGAACTTGGAGAATATAGTAAATGTTGGTTCAGACTATCCTTATGGCTCTCTGTAGAGGTACATTGAAGGCATCAAGAGATAAATACTGAAGCTTCACCGGATTCAACTACGTCCACCTCCGGCCATGGAACGTGCTGCGCATGGATGTAAACTTCACATTTAAAATGGCCTGTGCAGTGACTCATGACTTTTACACAAATTAACTTGGAGCAATAAGATGGAAAACACAAACACTCAGAAACGTGTGATGGCTGACGACGAAGATTGACTCATTAGGCTCAGCATAAAATAGAATCAATTCTTTGTATCGCAAGTGGCTTCTTCTGTATTAAATTATCTTGTTCTGACGATCCCCTGACAATGTTTCATTTTTCACAAAAAAATATGTTACACTACACTCTAACACGAGGTATCTGGAACTATTATAGATAGTAGAGCAGAAACATAGTCTAGTCAAATACAGGTATTCATCTAAGGAATAGATTAGATATCAAAGTGCAGTTTCTGTTGCCGGAGCATATTTCTAGTGCCTGTCAGATCTTGTGTACCACAGGGTACACAGCGGAAACGGTCTGGATGAGCGCAATTCTTCGTTTTCTAGTGGGCTGGCGCGGTGGTTGAGACATTAGATTCCTGTTTGGAAAGAGCGGTGCTTAGATCCGCCTCAGTCATCCTGATTTCAGTTTTGCATGCGCCTCTCAAACTACTGCAAGCAAATTGCGGGACGGTTCCTTCAAATAAAGCCATGGCCTACGTCTTTCACAATACTCGTCGAGTTTGAATTACTGTTCCGTCACTAACGATCTTCACGTCGACAAGACACGCAGTGAAAGGTTGTTAGCAGACAGAATATTAACCCTACATCTACATCTACATCCATACTCCGCAAGCCACCTGACGGTGTGTGGCGGAGGGTACCATGAGTACCTCTATCGGTTCTCCCTTCTATTCCAGTCTCGTATTGTTCGTGGAAAGAAAGATTGTCGGTGTGCCTCTGTGTGGGCTCTAATCTCTCTGATTTTATCCTCATTGTCTCTTCGCGAGATATACGTAGGAGGGAGCAATATATTGCTTGACTCCTCGGTGAAGGTAATTTCTCGAAACTTCAACAAAAGCCCGTACCGAGCTACTGAGCGTCTCTCCTGCAGAGTCTTCAACTGAAGTTTATCTATCATCTCCGTAACGCTTTCGCGATTACTAAATGATCCTGTAACGAAGCGCGCTGCTCTCCGTTGGATCTTCTCTATCTCTTCTATCAACCCTATCTGGTACGGATCCCACACTGCTGAGCAGTATTCAAGCAGTGGGCGAACAAGCGTACTGTATCCTACTTCCTTTGTTTTCGGATTGCATTTCCTTAGGATTCTTCCAATGAGTCTCAGTCTGGCATCTGCTTTATCGCCGATCAACTTTATATGATCATTCCATTTTAAATCACTCCTAATGCCTACTCCCAGATAATTTATGGAATTAACTGCTTCCAGTTGCTGACTTGCTATATAGTAACTAAATGATAAGAGATGTATTCACAGCACATTACGCTTGTCTACATTGAGATTCAATTGTCATTCCCTGCACCATGCGTCAATTCGCTGCAGATCCTCCTGCATTTCAGTACAATTTTCCATTGTTACAACCTCTCGATATACCACAGCATCATCCGCAAAAAGCCTCAGTGAACTTCCGATGTCATCCACAAGGTCATTTATGTATATTGTGAATAGATTTAGTCCTGTTTTTCTCTGTCTCTCTTTCTCTATCTCTGCTAAAGAACATGCTGTAATAATCTTCCTCCGTCTCCGGAAAGCGTTTGGAAGAGTTTTCCTTCTATTTTCGCTCAGTCTTATATGTCCTCATTCCGCCCTCAATCTACTTAATTTGTAGTCACCTTTATCTTTTCACATTTCAGATGTTTCCTAAGTCTTGAGGTGTGATTTCCCTACGCAGCAATAGTACAGATATTTGCCTCTTGCCCCATTTATTAAAAATCCAGATGTACGAGTGTAACGAAGTTTTATTTGTACTGTTACTGACAGTTACAACAGTTGACGAATCCCGTAGGGAAAGACTAGAGAAAAATAAAACTTTATTTTCCTGCGGCAGTGAATCATGCGTTACTCCCGGCAGTTTTATTTATTATTAAGAGAAATATGACATTTTATAAAATATGCTTGGGCTGGATATGCTGGAACGGTTACAAGAACTATTAAAACCAGGTTTGGAGAATATAAACGTTACACTCGACTCAATCAGCCGACTAAATCAGCTGTCGCCGAACACATGTGAGGGTGAAATGAAATGCGAAAAGATACCAGCGAAGTGGTGCAGGCGTAGAATTTCTGGGACAATCGAGATGAGAGTGGCTGGTGATTTAATTAATAGTAACAAAGGCTTTCGCTTAGATTAAACGTGAGATCCAGCGCTCAATTTCCTTAATGGACATTGGAAAACATATCGATGCCCTCTTTCTGTGCTCATACACTGGTGGCCATTAAAATTGCAGTACCATGAAAGCGGCATGGAACAAACGTCAGACTGGCGTGAGGTACACAACATGCTTGCGTATAAAATAATTACCAATCAGTGTAACCACACAAATTAAGAACGACTAACAACATACATTATAAATTTGTACATAAAATAAGGATGGGTTTTTTAGTCAAAAATCGCGTTTGAATGTTGGTTGTGTAACGTAAGGTTCTCTGAATAACTTATCCCGTTGTTTGAAAAGAGGTTTAGACCCATCTAAATTTTAGGGAACAATCCCTTCACAGATTAAGTTTATAAAGTTCGCAACGGATAACGGAATGAATTATTATAGGGCAGTCAAAGAAAACTACGTCCCGTTAGCTACACTTGTGCCAAGAACTACGTATTTTAGTAGCATAATGTGACCTTATTTTCAGATGTATCGAAAAGGATAAATTAAACGAGCACGGAAATAGCTTCAAGTGATGAAATATTTATTTTGGCTAAGATTTCGCATGATAACAGTAGTCTTTTGTATTTAATAGCTAGAAAAAACATTCTTGATTCATTTATATAAACGAACTTATGGCCTCACGTTCGTCTTAATCTGGCGAGTCCTGTGGGGTGGGGGATATCTGGAGAGCACGTTGTCACTGCTTAGTTTCGAAACACAAACACTCACTTGCACTAAATCCACATGCCGAACAAAATGTTGATAGCATTTTTGTAAGAAGTGTTGTATGTACCTCGTGGTTGGCATCGAACAGGGTTTTGGATGGCTGCATACATTGGCGTGAAGCTCTTCGAATCAAATAGATTCATTCCTTGCCAAATGTGCGCTCGATACAATTTTACTGATAATTTAAAAGTCCACCATAAATAAAATAATATGGCAAGCTGAAATATTTAAGACTTGGGCTACGATTTGAATCTAGGGACCGCCTGGCCGCGACTAACGGAAATCATCTTATTAACTGAAATAAAATTGTAACCAGAACCTAAATTGTTCAGATTAAAGATTATTAACACATTCAAATACCTTTTTGTCTTTAGTTCGACGCAGACGTTCTGAAGGAACGTCTGGTCGCTTACCTGTATTCCGAACAACTCCCTGTAACCGCCGCGCGGAGCCCTATCCGAACCGCCCGAGGTGGTAGGGGAGGCCGATGACCAACCTCTGCTACGAAAAACGTTTTTTGCTTTACTCATCTTTGGCCAAGCCACCCTGTTCCTGCTCTCCGCCTCCCACCGACACTGTTTAAGTTGGTAGAAGACTAGGAAACCCACCACTTGTCCGTCTGCTACTTCATTTAATTCATTCACATTTGACCACACACTTTCAGCAAGGGTGAGAAATGGAAATCAGGACACAGGACGTGCTCATAAGACTGAAAAGAAATGTGTCGACCCATATTGTTTTTCTAGGCATGTAGCTGCCGGAGCAGAGATTAATTAGTTGCATAAAGACTGATTTAATTTTACAATAATGTATGTCAGCTAGTATGGCTCTGAGCACTATGGGACTTAACTTCTGAGGTCATCAGTCCCCTAGAACTTAGAACTACTTAAACCTAACTAACCTAAGGACATCACACACATCCATGCCCGAGGCAGGATTCGAACCTGCGACCGTAGCGGTCGCGCGGTTCCAGACTGAAGCGCCCAGAACCGCTCGGCCACGCCGACCGCATCAGGTAGTATGGAGACTTGTTTTTGCATTCATTTTTTTGTCATGTAACGACACCTATTATGGTGTTACAGTTGTTTTTAAGAAGATCGCGTTTGACAACTGTATGAAGGAGAAACATCTACCACACCTGTCCGAATTTGACAGCGGAAGTATCGTGACCTATCAAGTACAGGGTGTTTCAAAAAAATGACCGGTATATTTGAAACGGCAATAAAAACTAAACGAGCAGCGATAGAAATACACCGTTTGTTGCAATATGCTTGGGACAACAGTAAATTTTCAGGCAGACAAACTTTCGAAATTACAGTAGTTACAATTTTCAACAACAGATGGCGCTGCGATCTGGGAAACTCTATAGTACGATATTTTCCACAAATCCATCATGCGTAGCAATAATATGGCGTAGTCTCTGAATGAAATTACCTGAAACCTTTGACAACGTGTCTGGCGGAATGGCTTCACATGCAGATGAGATGTACTGCTTCAGCTGTTCAATTGTTTCTGGATTCTGGCGGTACACCTGGTCTTTCAAGTGTCCCCACAGAAAGAAGTCACAGGGGTTCATGTCTGGCGAATAGGGAGGCCAATCCACGCCGCCTCCTGTATGTTTCGGATAGCCCAAAGCAATCACACGATCATCGAAATATTCATTCAGGAAATTAAAGACGTCGGCCGTGCGATGTGACCGGGCACCATCTTGCATAAACCACGAGTTGTTCGCAGTGTCGTCTAAGGCAGTTTGTACCGCCACAAATTCACGAAGAATGTCCAGATAGCGTGATGCAGTAATCGTTTCGGATCTGAAAAATGGGCCAATGATTCCTTTGGAAGAAATGGCGGCCCAGACCAGTACTTTTTGAGGATGCAGGGACGATGGGACTGCAACATGGGGCTTTTCGGTTCCCCATATGCGCCAGTTGTGTTTATTGACGAAGCCGTCCAGGTAAAAATAAGCTTCGTCAGTAAACCAAATGCTGCCCACATGCATATCGCCGTCATCAATCCTGTGCACTATATCGTTAGCGAATGTCTCTCGTGCAGCAATGGTAGCGGTGCTGAGGGGTTGCCGCGTTTGAATTTTGTATGGATAGAGGTGTAAACTCTGGCGCATGAGACGATACGTGGACGTTGGCGTCATTTGGACCGCAGCTGCAACACGGCGAACGGAAACCCGAGGCTGCTGTTGGATCACCTGCTGCACTAGCTGCGCGTTGCCCTCTGTGGTTGCCGTACGTGGTCGCGCTACCTTTCCAGCGCGTTCATCCGTCACGTTCCCAGTCCGTTGAAATTTTTCAAACAGATCCTTTATTGTATCGCTTTTCGGTCCTTTGGTTACATTAAACCTCCGTTGAAAACTTCGTCTTGTTGCAACAACACTGTGTTCTAGGCGGTGGAATTCCAACACCAGAAAAATCCTCTGTTCTAAGGAATAAACCATGTTGTCTACAGCACACTTGCACGTTGTGAACAGCACACGCTTACAGCAGAAAGACGACGTACAGAATGGCGCACCCACAGACTGCGTTGTCTTCTATATCTTTCACATCACTTGCAGCGCCATCTGTTGTTGAAAATTGTAACTACTGTAATTTCGAAAGTTTGTCCGCCTGAAAATGTACTGTTGTCCCAAGCATATTGCAAGAAATGGTGTATTTCTATCGCTGCTCGTTTAGTTTTTATTGCCGTTTCAAATATACCGGTCATTTTTGAAACGCCCTGTATATACAATATAGCAGTGCCTGTGTTATTCTGATTACGATTCCTTTTGACGAGCATGCAGCTATAGCCGTTATGAAATACATTAAATGTATTCGCAATCGCGAATACCTTTAACGTATTTCATAACGGCTGTAGTCGTTGCAGTGCCTGTTCCTTTGATCATGCATGCATGTCCAAGTTTGCATCGTAATCATAATAAGACAGGCACTGCAGTATCGTATTTCTCTGTCGATACCGGGCAAGCGACTTTCAAGTACAACGTCTGACTTGTACGGGAATATACAGAGTGGATATACGAGTCCAGGTCATAGACGCATGGTTTGGGTCTGGGCGTGAGTCGTGCACTTATAGCCAAATGGTAAGCCTACCGCTCGCGATAAGCGGGAAATCCGGGTTCGAGTACCGGTCCGGCACTAATTTTCATTGCCCTCATTCCATTCTATAGCTGCTGGTTCTCATTATTCGTAATTGCGAATACATTTAATGTATATCAAGTATATAGTTTATTGTACTGATCGCGTCGGTCACAACCCAACGACTGCGAATATGGAATCGATGGGTTCAGAAGGGCCATACTCAATACCAGGCAGGATTCCAATGGCTCCGCGTGAGCAGCGCCCGGGAGGAAAGATGCTGTTCGCTCGACCATGCAGTACCGTATAGCCACATGACATAGCTTGAGACAGGAAACGGACGTGTTTGCAGCATGGCAGGTATCCAAAGGGACAGTGTGACGGTGTCTGGGCACCACGGACAATCAGCACGGCCGCCACTGTTACTGCTTCCCTTGACGTGGCAGCAGAGAGAGGGGCACTGAAAGTGGTTCGATAATGACAAAGTTTGATATAACAGTGGCACCACGTCGTCTTTTCAGACAACTGTCGGGGGTGCATATAGTAGCACTATGAAAGCGCCGGGTGGTTATAATTAAAGCGCAGCTTTCGCAGAGGTCCAGTGTGGTATGTAATTGTCGTATGACAACGAAACTCGATAGATGTGCTAACGAGTTAATGCAGAAACGATTTACGCTGAAAAAAAAATTAGTTACAGTTTTGGCCACCAGGTGCAAATCTGGCGTTGTACACTGTCTGTATGACGGTATGACATCCACGGTGTCATTTGACAAGACATAAAGTGTGTGAACAACATGGCTATCGAGGGGAAGGATCGTGCACTCTTAGTGCAACTGTTTTATGTGAATAGCAGCAGAGAACATCGCCGACTGAGAGATTTAAGGAGAGAGCCGATGCCATTAAATGGTTTAAAGATGATAATGAAATTTGAGAAAACGGGAAAGCTTGATGTGGCACCTGGAAGGGGTCCTGTCTTGGTGGAAGTTATAAACGATGTTGCTGTTGCTGTAACTGACTACGCAGCACCTGCCCCGGATAGCGCTGGTGCTTGCGCAGTGTCACGGGAATTGTCCATCCCATGGTCAACAGTACAGAACGATTTGCAGTCTATACTACACTAGTACCCATAAAAGATGCAGACGGTGCAGCAACAGTAGCCTCCTGGTCCTCCGCAACGTTCTGAATTTGCTCTTCGGTTTCCGGAACGGATGCAAGCTGAAGACATTTGGCCGGGCAATATTGTATGCAGTGACGAGGCACAATTTATTCTACACGGGCAGTGAATAAACAGAACTGCCGAATTCGAGATACTGTTAAACTGCGTGTTGTGCAGGAAGAGCCATTGCACTCGCCGTACTGTATGTGACTGTATGGTATGGATTCACAAGCACCTTTATTCTCGGTCCGTTCTTCTTTGAAGAGAATACACCCATTAGGGCTGTCAGGTGTACCGTGACGTCTGTACTTTATTGAGACCTTCTTGTACAGCATGTGATTTCTGCTGCTAAAGAGCGGAACTGTGTGGAAACCACTGGGCTTTATGCAAGATGGAGCAACACCTCATGTCACTCGCCCAGTAAAAGATATGCTTAATGCAGCCTTCCACGAATGTGTTATCTCCAGAGGTTTTTCAGATGTATGGCCTGCAAGATCACGTGATTTGAATACATATTGAAGCGGTATTGTGAGTACGCTTTATGAAAAACCCAACTAATGGACATGTAGAATGCAACAAAGTTTTTTATTTCGATTACTTTCCCAGTGTGTCACACTTCCTCGTCCACTCTGTACCTTTCCAGTATATATGAGCCCATGTTGTGTGAACGTGTTGGGCTTAGAAAGGTGAAGGGCTGTTTAAAAGATTGTCAGTAGATGCGGTGGGCTTCTCAAAAGAGAAACTATAGAAGCTAAACACAAGGTTTGCTTGAGACACTTCGTAAAGATCGGTTCTGAGGAGTGTTGAGGGCGGCGGTTGGTCTTCAGCCAAGAGAAACGTGGCAGTTGGAACAACGGCCGTGATGGCCGGTCGGTAGCGTGGCACGTAGACGGTAGCCGGGACGTGCTGAGAGAGGACGCTGTGTGGAGACGCTCCGTAGATGTGAAATTCAGTGTGTCATAGCAGATACAGTTCGCGAGCCAACTTCCCCTCTTTGGCACGTCTCACGAGCGCATTTGAAAATTATGTGCTCAAGCATCTCCGTGGGTAGCTTCCCAGCTCTCAGCGGTCCATTAATTTATGTAGTAGCGGTATTTCGCGTAGTGCTTTGCGATTTGCTTCGGCGTGGTGAAGCACTGAAGGGTTGTGCCCTGGTGTGTGATAACGAATTCCCTTCGGCCTCCCTATAGGGCGACCATTGGTAGATTGATAATACGAGACCAATTAGATATTTTAATACTTGTCAACACTGATAATAGTAAGGACCAGTGATTCCAGATTATGTTCAATTATAACATCTAAATTTGTAATAAGATTTCAGTCACCTAAAAACCAGAGTTGGAATTTTCAGGCAACTACCTCTCATCTCCCAAAGCTCAAATTCGTAATTATAAGAATAATAATCCCCTTATCACCTTAGTAAATAATGACAAATCAACTAAGATTTTCCCCTCTTGATAACCGGGTAGGAATACTGACGTAGGCCTGAAAGAATGCTAGTGGTCACCGCCCCCGTTACTGAGTGTGTTGGTTTTGTGCGTGTGTCTTGTTATCCGTTGCGTGCACTAATTAAAAATGAGGGTCGTACTCACACGGAATATTATCACTCACATTCAACCACAGTATCCAGGAGGGGAGATAAGAATACTGTGTCATACTGGTGTACGAGCACCAAATAACCAAGTGGGCAACAGCACAGGCCAGCACCACCACAACCAGAAAAGCCGGTTACTGCGCAAGTGTGACTTTAGGCTCTGGAAATATTAAAAAAAAAAACGCCCTTATGTGAGACACGTTCGGTTTCTACCTGATCTGAACGCCAATATACAAGAACACGTTGATCAAATTGCACCGGAATTGCTGCGAGCAACTGTTGATCACGTCGTTTTACGGATGAAACATCTCGTCGACGTCTCTGGTGCTGATATTGAACAAATTGTGTAAGCGGCGGTAAATAATAATAGCAAAATTATGGCTTTCTTACTTGCATGACCTTCTGTACCCAAATCCCGTTCGTAATCCATTAGATATGGAAACATTTCTATATGTCTTCCGTGCATTCACAGCGCCAGATTTGCATCTCGTGGCCAAAACAAGAACTAATATTTTCCAGCGTAAATCCATTTCGCAATTATGTATCAGCATATCATATCTACCAAGTTTCGCTGACATACGAAGCTTACTGCCCACACTAGACCCACTTTAATTATGACCGTCAGGTATACTCGTATGTGTGTGGTGACTCCGAGAGGAACGAACTTCTCCAGAGTGCGTTTGTCATCTTCATATGGTTCAGAAACTGGCTTGTGGTACGCGGTGTACTTGATAAACTGCATGAGCACCTCAGTGTCGCATAACCGTTACATTTCTGACAATTTAAGACTGGTGGCTATGTCCTATATTCGATGTCTCTGCAATGTTAACTTTCAAGAAGATGCCGCAAGACTGCGTGTTGTCTATGCAGCCTCGACCTACTCCGATACAGTAGGCGTCCAACTGTATACCTACGGGTATGTTCTCCACACCTTTCACCATCTGGAAACATTTGTGCATGGCTTGCCGAGAGACTGGTACGCCACCACTCAGCAGCCACTACGACAGATGAAGTCTAGCATAGAGCTGAAGCAGCATGTCATCCAAGTTCAGTTCAGCACGATAACCACCCGGGCTAGAGCCGTTGTTTCTGCCGGAAGTGGCAGCTCTGTGTACTAAATTTCAACCTCGTATACGCCCAGCTAACAGCCTTGCCGTAGTGGTAAAGCCGGTTCCCGTCACATCACCGTAGTTAAGCACTGTCAGGCTTGACTAGAACTTGGATGAATGACGGCCCTGGTCTGCCGAGCGTTGTTGGTAAGCGGGGTGCTCTCAGCCCTTGTGAGACCAACTGAGCACCTACTTTACGCAGAAGTAGCAGCTCCGGTCACAAAAACTGAAAACAGCCGGAAGAGCGGTGTGCTGACCACATGCTCCCCCATATCTACATGCAGTGGATCCTGTCGGTTGAGGTGACACGGCAGTCGGTCGGTACTGTTGGGCCTTTCGAGGCGTGTTCCGATGGAACGTACGCCCAGATCACCTAAAACATCTTATTATGCCGCATACGCACAATAATTAAAATTTCGTTATCTGCTAACCTTCATAGTGTAGCAATTTTATTTGCCTCTACTCACTCACTCTCTCACTGGACATACCGGACTCGAGAGTCCATTACCGCAGCAACGTATTTTCATCATCTGTCCCTGTATTGGGCTATTTCCTTCCATTCACCTTCAATACATAGGCTCTTCAAATCAGCCTTCGCATTGTCCTCCCATCTACGCCTCGGTCTCCCCACAGGACTTTTTCCCTCTAAGTGCCCTACCAGTAGTCGGCGCGCTGCCCTGCCCTCATCCATTCGAGCTACATGACCCGCCCATCGCAGCCTATGTGATTTAATAATACTGATTATGTCAGGGCTTGAATAGAGTTCGTGAACCTCTTCGTTATGCAGTTTTCGCCACTCTCCGCTAATGCCATCCATTTTTGCCCCGAAAATTTTCCTCAAAATTTTGTTTTCAATACTTGAAACGGCTCCTCATTTTTCAGAACCCCAGATACCTGAGTCAACGTTAAAGGAAGTAAGAGATGCAATCAACAAACTGAAAAACCATAAAGCACCAGGATCAGATAGCATAACTGAAGAATTAATTAAAAATGGGGGACAGAAATTGGTGGAAGTAGTTCACAAAGTGATAATTAAAGTATGGAACTCACAGATGATACCTGAAGAGAGGCAGGAGTCGATTCTGATCCCAATTTTTAAGAAGGGCGACATCATATGCAGATGAAATTGTGGGGGATTACCAAGCTGGCTTTCGGAGGAACAGATCAACTATAGACCAAATATTCACCCTGCGTCAAATTTTGGAAAAGAAATGGGAATACAATAAACCAGTTCACAATCTTTTCATAGATTTTACAAAATCATATGATTCAGTATTGCAATCAAAATTGTGCAGAATTCTTTTGGAACTTGGAATGCCAAAGAAGTAGGTTAAACTTATAGAAGCGAGTTTGAAAAACACAAACGGTAGAGTACGCGTGGGGAAATTGGAGTCAGAAGAATTTGTAATAAAGAACGGACTTAAGCAGGGAGATGCCCTGTCTCCGCTACTTTTTAATTTAGTCCTAGAATATATTGTACGAATGGCAGCAGATAATTCAGAGGGTGTGGACTTAAATGGAAATATTAAGATATTAGGGTATGCAGATGATCTAAACATCATTAGCGATAGGAAAGAATCTGTAACACCAAATGCGAATGCGTTAATCAAGGCTAGTGAAAATGTACGTCTAAGGATAAGTGAAGACAAAACTAAATACCTGGTTACTACTAGAATTCCAACAGCAGTAGATCAGGAAATGTTAAGAGTTGGAGACATGCAGTTTGAAAAAGTGAACACATTTATTTGGCTCTAGTGTAGATAAATGCATACTATGACTCTTTTGGTGAAGAATATTGTTTTACTTATGGCGTAACCTTATATTTGGTCATAATTTTTGTGAGGCTATTTTATTACTTGACGCCCACAGAAAATAATCGCTAGAACGGGACGTAGCGCGATGGAGTCCAAACGGCGATCAACAAAATCTATGTTCGACACTTGGAGCAGCTACTGTGGAATTTGGCGAAATACTCTGTGAAGAAAAATACAACTAGGACGTAAATCTAGAAACTTATCAATCAGAACAGTAAAATAGCCGCATAGATCGAGGGCACAACTACGGCGCAGAAATCGACATTCCGTAAGCTTATTTGTTCTATTTCGTAATGTCGATAAGCGGAGGTTACCGACCGCGACCGAGTATCAGCATCCGTGACGTCAAAGCGGGGCTGGCGGGTCGCGAAGGGCGTGGCGGAGAGGACCACGTGCTTGGCTCACTCACTGGCAGCAAGCTCTTAGGTAGGACGCAAATGGAGTTTTATGGAAGTGTTAGTGACTTTTTTCTTTTTATTCTCTTTGTGCTACTGCCGTTCAGGTTTGTATCTCAATTGAAAGTCAGTTTTTGTTTGTTTGCTAGAAGTTATTATTTAACAATGTTTATACCTCAATTACCTGTTTTAAAATCCATTCCGTCTATAACATTCATCTTTCTTTCAAAGCGCTGATGGAAGGAAGAGAGGAACTCTTAATGTAGCTATTTGTTGAATCATCCTTATATGTTACATCATTGCCTTCCATTTACTGTGTCTGTCCAAATACATTTACCCAAATGTGAATAATGGAGGTTTCAAGTCAAACAATTTCGTAGCTGTTCCGAATTTGTTATTAGATTGCCTTAACTTCGTCAGTCTGGGGCATCCCATCAGTCGAAAACAACAGTGACATATGATAGCAAGAATTCTTTCCAGACACAGCAATCGCTTTGATATTTAAAGTTGAATAATCCTAAATAGTATAGTTTCTTGGAAACTATGTACCCGGTTTAGAAGACTGAAAAGTGGTTGAATTCCTTAGTTTGAGATCTGCGATAGTAGTAGCAGAAATTACCATAGTTCAATTTGAAAAATCAAAGGTCATAGCGACATCTCTACTATTTATACAGCAGTGACAAGACAGAATAAGACGTTTAGTAAGGACTTTCTTACAATTCATCTTAGTGAAAACGGAATTACACTTTCTCAAACAGTTCCTGAAAAATCTGAGGTAAATTTCTTAGCTGATTCACACTATAAGTTACGTTTGCAGCATTCCTTTCTGCAAAACACCAAATATTTTCCTTAATTTCCTTATGAAGACATGTTTGAACACCTATGTGTCATTTTCAGTGAGTTTCAGTCTATGTCCTAGACAATATGGTACATGATTGGCAGTTTAACCTCAGTCAATATTAATTTTAGGCCTGATGATTGTACTACGTTCGTCTTCTTGCGGTGTGATTGTTCACCTTTAAGTGCATCATTTATGATTTGGATTTAACAAACGCTTAATTCTGATATAAACTTTATGACAGTGTGTCATCTGAAATGAAACGAGAAATAGTCGGGTTCTGGCACAAAAGCAACAGACAGCATACTGTAGACAGAAGAAGAATTCTAATCCAGGATTTTCTGTAACAACGATCCTCTCCTTGGCACGCTTGTCCGGAAAGTGTGGTGATGAAAGTTACCCTGTCTATTCTTATCTGTCTGGTAGTTACAACGGAGTGGCGAAAGTAACTATAGCATGATGCGGCATGGTCAAATAAGATAGCACGCTTAATCATGAACTATGCCACAGTATGGTACGGAAAGTAATTGATAGAAATACACAGACGAACCGAAATGACACTAGTCTTCATTCTGGAAACATCCCCCAGGCTGTGGCTAAGTCATATCTCCGCAATTTCCTTTCTTTCAGGAGTGTTAGTTCTCCAAGGTTCGCAGGAGAGCTTCTGTAAAGTTTGTAAAGTAGGAGACGAGGTACTGGCAGAAGTAAAGCTGTGAGGACGGGGCGTGAGTCGTACTTGGGTAGCTCAGATGGTAGAGCACTTGCCCGCGAAAGGCAAAGGTTCCGAGTTCGAGTCTCTGTTCGGCACACAGTTTTACTCTGCCAGGAAGTTTGATACTAATCTTGTCTGCCTCCTTAGCTGAGAGGTTAGTGTGTCTGATTACCATGCAGCGGGCCCGGTTTCGATTCCCAGCCGCATCGATGATTTCCTCCACTCGAGGGCTGGGTGTTGTGTTGTCCTCATCATCATTTCGTCGTCATCGACACGCAAGTCACCCAGTGTGGCATCAGCTGAAAAGACTTTCAACTCTACGGCTGAACTTCCCCGGATGGGGACTCCAGCCATCGTCGGCCACTGTGGCCGAGCGGTTCTAGGCGCTACAGTCTGGAACCGCGAGACCGCTACGGTCGCAGGTTCGAATCCTGCCTCCGGCATGGATGTGTGTGATGTCCTTGGGTTAGTTAGGTTTAAGTAGTTCTAAGTTCTAGGGGACTGATGACCTCAAAAGTTAGGTCCCATAGTGCTCAGAGCCATCTGAACCACTCCAGCCATCAATGCCATACGAGAATTTCGTTTCATTTCGATACTGCTATTCAAGGACAATAATTAGACTGATCTCGCTGCGATTTATGATGGTCCTCTGGACATCACAGAAGGCGGCACATGGCTCTTAATATGTTGTATGATCACCGCGGACAGTAATACGTGCTGTGCAACGTGCACCCGTACTGACCACAAGGTTCGTAAGGAGTTCTTGTGGTAGGCCATTCTATTCCTCCACCAGCTCGGTTGACTACTGTTGGATGGTCGTTGATGCATATGGATATTCTGCGATAAGTCTCCTTAAGACATCCCACTCGTGCTCGAAGACATGTAAGACGGAGGAAGGGCAGGCCAGTCCAAACGTCGATAATCCTCTCCACTTGTGCATCTCGATGTGGTAACGCACTGTGTAGCAGGGTACTGGGTCTTTAGGATAAAAGGGTGGAGCGACTGAGTGAGTTTGGGTTTCACATTTTGGATAATGACATTTATTGAAATTTAACATGATCATAACCCAACAGAGTGAAATTCAATCCTACATGGATTCACAACCAGCTATAACGACGTATTAACTTAATAACAGCCAGTGTTCACATAACAACAGTCGTTATTCAAGAAAGATTAATCCTGCATTTATTTCAATTAGTTGATAACTAAAAGTCAATTAAGGAAACGTTAATCTCTTGTTATTCGACAACTTGTCAAGTAAAATTCTATTAAGGCGGCATTAGACAATACACCTTTCAGTTATTGAAACAGGTTCGCCAACAACACTTAATTCAGAAAACACTTATGCTTTTAGTTATTTAAAAATAGTCTGGCACGTAACAATTAAAAACTATAGCCTAAATATCCTGCTATTTTCCTAACAACACTTACTTAAGGAAGAGTTGTGCTTTTGTTCTTAAAAATATACGGGAAAGTAACACGTAATTGAAAGGCATCAAACAATACATCCTTCAGTTATTCCAACAGGTCTGACAGTACACAACTGAAGAAAAAGTATACTTTAGTTGTTTAAAATAGGCTGGCAAGTAACGCAGTAAGTTTAACTTAAAAAATCAGCCAATATTCAAGGTGCAATTATGATTGATAAGAAAAACAACTTCTTTCAGTATTACAATTAAGAAAATATATGAAATAAAGTTGCTTAGTGACTGTTAAGGTTATCACAAAAAAGCTAGCTTACCAACACATCCTACTAACATAAGCAAAATACTGTTCTAAGAGGTACAGTACATTTAGTTTCATGTGGGGATATAAACAACGTTAGCTTTCCTTATTCACTGTGTGCTGTACTAGTGTAGACCTGCATCCCACATGTGACAGGCATTTAGCCATCGATTAATTTAGGTAGTACATGTACAAGGGAATCAAACTTTCAGCAAATTATAATTAATAACCAAGAATCACTTTTCTCATTATCAATGCATTCAGTACTTCTCCTGTTCACTACTAGTGTCTCCCCGCCAATATATCAGTAGACACCCAAGCATTGAGTGTCAATTATGTGAGCCAAATTTGAATTCAGAAAATAGCATGTAGAAATGTCAGACTCAATAGAAACACTTCGTGAGCAGCAAACACAAGGACAAACTCTGTCAGTGGGCTCAAATATAGCTAGGTGCCATGCACGACACAAGCCAGCAAACATAAAAGCACCTATTAACACGATAAATTTGAGCAGCCCAGGCTGGCTACACACGCCAAATATACAGGCCCACCAGGGTACTGATACCGTTCAGATCTTTTGCTGGCAGCACGTTCACGAGATAAAAGGCACAACAGCCCACCATCCACTCACGGCCAACTCATCCTCACTTCGCGCTTTCTGCTCTTCCTCCTCGGCCTAAGTTGTTAGGCTACCAGTTGGAACAGGGCCAACCATGGCACATTTGTCAACCATAAAATGAAGTTCAGGACCCAATTCACCCCAGAAAATACCCACATGGGGAGGAAGTAAAGTGTCACAATAACAGTGGCTGGTGAATGCACAGTGCTCACACATTTGGAGGTCAGTACTCCCACGCAACTTTATGCCTCCCCACACCATAACACCTGGACAACAAAAACGATCAAGGTCCATGATGTTCCTGGATCCATTATGTATTCTCACCTCTCGCCATATCATCATTGAAAATGCATCAGCTAGTCAGATGAATCACTTTCCTTGTCACACCAGGTCGATGATCGTGTCTGGATATGCCGTCATCCAGGTGAAGGGCTGCACGAAACTCGCACCACACCTCAGAGACAGGTCAGTGCTGGTAGTATTATACCACGTGAAAAATTCACTTCGTCTTCCCTAGGACCTGTACTAGTTATCGAAGGCAGCATGACAGCCATGGACTGAATGAACATTATTGCGGAGCACCTACATTCCTTGATGCCTGATAGTTTTCCATACGACGAAGACATCTGCCAAGAGGATAACTGCCCATCTCACAAACCAGAATCGTGCTACAGTAGTTTTTGGAGTATGATAGTGAACTCGCGTAGATGCTTTCGCCACTTCAAAGACACTCAGTGCAACTTGTCTCGACCTGACGTTGGTTCTTCGTAGCACCACAGCATCTCTAACATATACAGAACGTATAGAGGAAGCACCAAAAAAATTGTATCTTAGCCTGTCTCAAAGTAGACAGGTCACACACCAACCAAGACCATCACTGAGTCGATGGCGGAAAACACAGCAAAGAGCAAATGTTACGACTGTAAGTAACATGAGCTCAAATCATTACCTATGAAGAAAGTCAGTTGGTGTATCAACGCGGACTGTCCCGCATGTATACAAGCAATGGTGTATCATTCAGAGCAAAGTAACACGGTGTAAGAACAGCGATTGGAGATGAGTATCACGCTTTGTCAGTGATAATCGGTATTAAACCCGACAGGAATTTCTACCTTCAGTAAAATAGGTCAATTTCAACGATTTTCCCAGTGAAGATAGTTAGGCTAGCTTCGTGCAATGGACGTTTGGGGGCGACTTCCTCGAACAAGGTAAGAGCTCACAAAGACATATAAAGCTGCATATACTTTCCAATGGACCAAACAACACAGAATCTGGATAGTAGCTAGAAGGAATCACATAATATTGTCTGATGAGCCTCGATTTTACTTTTTTTTTTTTTTTTCAAATGATGCAAGTCGTCGAGTGGACCGACGTCCCAAAGAGGCGTTTAACCCACTGTGTATGGAGGGTGTTCTGTAATGTTTTGGAGATTTTTCCATATGATGTCTTGGATCCACACAGCCAGTTTAATGTGTACATGAACTACAATGTGTTAAATCAGTATTTTTAGTGGCCAAGTGTTGTGCATTGTCATACATCTTACTGATGAGTATACTGTGGACACGGCAGGATGGTAATGACGACTCTGGACTAAAAGCAGTCACAGTGTGTGCAGTGTGAGCTACGTTTCATTGTACACGATTTCACAATCCAAGGTGGCAGTAAGCGACATCCGTTCCTAAGCCACGACCCATTCCCCTCGACCCTCACCGTCCCATATCCCTCCCCCTCTCCCTCCCCCTCCCCCTCCCTCCTCCCTCTTTCCTCCGTTCTTCTCTCCAACTGATCATAGTGTAATATTAAAATGAAAATGTAGTTTCAATAAATAAATGAAATACATTTAAAAAATTGAAAATGGCAGAAGTAGCCCAGTCACGTTTTTTATCCCGACTCTCCTCTCCCCATCTCCATCCAATCTCAGTGCAGTATTAAAATGAGACAGTAATCTGCTACAAATGGAGCCAAGTACGAAGGTAGGCATTAAAAAATCATGTACCCTTCACTTGAAAGTCGAAGATATGCACTATTTCTTAGGAAGTCAAAGATATTTGTGTACATACCTCTGTATTCACACACACACACACACACACACACACACACACACACACACACACATCTGCGCATGACTGATGAAAGATGAAGTCTAGGTTTGTCTGAGTTTTCAGAAACCAGACACAGAATTTATCAACTCGCATCCAAACTGTATCAACTTGCCCCAAAACTGTATCAGTTTGCCCCCAAAACAGTATCAACTTACCCCACAGGTGTAAAAAATTGCCGCAAAACTATAACGACTTGCCCCAAAACTGTAAGAACGTCCTCCAAAACTGACACAACTTGCCCTGAAACTTGCACTCCTCCCACCCCCTCAAACTGTATCATCTTACTCCTGAAACTGTATCAGCTTAACCTGAAAGTTTTGTCAGAGGAAACTTACAACTGCTGTGGAAAGTAAAATGAATGGCTGGTAAGTTACATTTGAGAAAATAGAGGGTAACCTAGAGAAATAAAGTGCTTAGATAGACAATGATGAACTTACTCCACTGAGCCACTGAACCATGAGTAGGTACCATGATGATAACGATACAGGGGAAAATATATTTGAACAGCTCCACCTTCCCAGAGCTGTTTGTAATATCAAAAAAAGTATTCTGATCATATTGCTATGCATTCCAAGACACATGGATGCCGCTTTTTGTGACCACAAAATTTTTTCATTGCTGTTTGTGCACTTCAGGCTATAAGTAAGATCAGCAGTAGTGCTCGTGTGAGAGGGATTTGCAACTAATTTACATTAATTTAACGTGTGGTCCAAAGATTGAATTATGGTTGCCTACTACCCTAGAATTTATTTCGGTGGTGTCAATAAGCGAGTTACATATGTATTTAGTAATTTAAACAGATAATTAGTTGTGAAAATATTTGTTGCACTCAATAAATGATAAATAATTTTACTTTCGAGAGCCGGCCAGAGTGGCCGAGCGGTTCTAGGCGCTCAGTCCGGAACCGCGCGACTGCTACGGTCGCAGATTCGAATGCTGCCTCGGGCATGGATGTGTGTGACGTCCTTAGGTTAGTTTGGTTTAAGTAGTTCTAAGCTCTAGGGGACTGATGACCACAGATGTTAAGTCCCATAGTGCTCAGAGCCATTTGAGCCATTTTTGAACCATTATTTTTACTTTCGAGATATCAACTCTGCTATCTTCTTTGCGGATGTTACATCTTTATCACATCCATGTTATTTTGTAGTCTATCGTAGGAAATAGAATCTGTAGACATTTTAGTTAGCCTTAGTTCCGACTGGTAAATGATTTAGAAAAAATGGTTCAAATGGCTCTGAGCACTATGGGACTTAACTTCTGAGGTCATAAGTCCCCTAGAACTTAGAACTACTTAAACCTAACTAACCTAAGGACATCACACACATCCATGCCCGAGGCAGGATTCGAACCTGCGACCGTAGCGGTCGCGCAGTTCCAGACTGAAGGGCCTAGAACCGCCCGGCCACTCCGGCCGGCTGATTTAGAAAGCCTTGACACCATAGTTACTATTGATGATCGTTTTAGACAGCCTGTTTGGTAGATGTTGTTGCAGTTTGCTTTATATTTACATGCCGGGATGAAAGGGCATGACCGATTTCCTTCCCCATCCTTGAAACAATCCGAGCTCGTGCTCCAACTCTGATCACCTCGATGGTGACGGGACATTAAACCCAATCTTCCTTCTTCCTACCTTCTTTCCGTCTCAACTTGTCCCAGTCATTTATAATGAAAGATCATCGATAATGTTCTTCCTGGTGATGCATTATCTTCGCCCCCCCTAAACTGGATGTGAAAAACGTTAGGAAATGACAGTATGCAGCATCAGATTGAAATGCCAACACTTTTAACTTATTTGGATACTGTTCTAAAACCTACAGTTTGTGGGTGCACTCAATCTTACACCTAAAGTAGGTTCAATAAAAAACGATCAGACTGCCTGTTTGCAAGTATGTTTGTATGTTTTCCTAGTATTTTAGACAACATGTATTTTATGCCTGGATATCTTTTAGGGCAAACTTGGAATGTCAGCTGTCTGTTTTGTGTCTGGGTTCTGCACCGTCAGACAAGTTCAGGCTTGACAGTTCTCGTCAGTATTGTACAGAAGCGCGCGCGCTTGTGTGTGTGTGTGTGTGTGTGTGTGTGTGTGTGTGTGTGTGTGTGTGTGTCTAATTCAGAGGAAAATATCTTACGCTATTTTACGACACAATATTTACACTTCGTTTTCATATTACGCTGATTAAATACAGAAGTATGAATATGTACGCAAATATCTTTGATTTGTATGAAAATACAAGTAATGCATACATTCGACTTTCAAGCGAAGGTTAAGTAATTTTTAATGCATATCTTCGAACTTGGCGCCTTTTTTACGCAATTCACTTTCTCATTTGAGTACTGTACTGATATCAACTGGATAGGGGGAAGGCGGACTAGTAAAAAGCACTGCTGGGATAGTTCCGCTACCACGGATTTCTAATTTATTTATTTACTGAAACTACATTCAGAGTGACTGTCTCATTTTTTGTACTGACTGTGACTGATTGGAGAGGAGAGGGATGGGAGACGGAGAATGAAACAGGAGGAGAAGGGCAAGGAATGGAGAGAAATGGAGGGGAGGTGGACAGGGCCATGGCTTATGAAGTGGAGTATTGCCGTCTTGGATTGTGACGTCATTTACAAAGAACGGCAGTTTTCACTGCACACGCTGTGACCTTTTTTTTGTTATAAAGTCGCCATTACCATCCCACTGGTGACAACAGCCATGTTCACAGTGGTGCACACATACACTTCTGGTTTGGTGAATGCTCAGGTACCCTATTGCACCTCGATTGACCAATAAATCTCCCAATCCTAACCCTACAGAAAATGTCTGGGACTATTTGGAACAAGGAGTGAAGCGTAGCAATAATCATGTCTGGAATTTGGTAGCTCTTCGGGAATGACTCCAGCTGGATATCGAGTGAGGTGGCGCAGTGGTTATCACACTGGATTAACATTCAAACATACGTCGGCCATCTAGATTTAGGTTTTCCGTGATGTCCCTAAATCGATCCAGGCAAATTCCGGGTTGGTTCCTTTGAAAGGGCACGACCTATTTACTCCCCTGTCCTTGAACTTGTGTTCCGTTTTTAGTGACCTCGATGTCGACGGGACGTAAAACCCAATCTTCCTTCCTTCCTTCCTTCCTTCCTTCCTTCCAGCTGGATGTGACACAGCTGGAGAAACATGTCGACTCGTCATCGCCGAATTGAGGCCATTATAAAGGCTAGACGCTGTGTCACATCATATCAGCCTAATGTCTCCTGAGGGTGAGTAACTTTTTGTCCGGTTTTGTTACGTCGAGTATCATTAGCACTCTGTTGTAACGTCACAGTAGCTAATGCAACCTGCCGATTACTTCAGGAAATTATTCTTAATTAGCGCTGGACAGGAGCACGAATGTACGAAGCCAGGTGGCGTTGTGGTCATGGCTCTGAACTCGCGTACAGAAGGACTGGACTTCAAGTTCCAGGCCACCCTTCTGGATTCGGATTTTCAGTGGCTACCTTGAATCGCTTAAGGCAGATATTATCATAGTTAATTTGGAAAGGATACGGTCAACTTCTTTTCCCAGTACTACCTTGTGCTCAGTGTTAAATGAACTCATTAGTCATGATCAACCATTGAGCCACTGAGTTATAAAGAGTCGGCACGATATCATGTGAGTGAAAAATAAATATGTTTCCTTAATATTTTTTATGCTGATTTAAAAAATATTCATCATTTTCTTCTACCACCTACAATTTTTCTTTCGTTATGGAGTAAAGTATTATTTATTTTTAGTTACAGTAATGTTATAAGGAAAGCAAGGTGGGTACATGAAAATGCTCTGCACTTTATGTGACTGTAGCGGGGCATAGCAAAAGCATTGGAATGTGAAAGTTTCGTCAAATCGGAGACAGTTTGTGCCTTGCATGAACCGCTTGTAAACCACAATAAATTGCTTCCACGAGTACGTATCAAATTGAGGTTTATTGATCAATTTATAAGAGGCCTTCCTCAATTTCTATGTAATTTCCCTTCATTGGTCAAGAAAAATCCATACCTGAATGTTGTACAGTACTTCGAATTCACAAACTGAAGATCAAGATCGCGACACTGGGAATACAATGAATGTTACAGACAGAGGTGAGTGGGTTGCCTTCAGGTCTGTTACTGTCATTTTTGTAGGAAATAAAAAAAAACATTCAAATAACAAGATCATGGTCAAAACTATCTAGGAAAATTTTAAGAAATTCGTTTGTCTAGAAGTCCAAATTCCTGTGCTCACATGTCGGCTACTGCGAAGAAAATCTGTGACTGCATAGTAAAGAGTAAGGAGGATACTTCCAGCAGGACGTTAAGGAGATGGAGAGGAGGTGGCAGGGAACATGGAATGAGAGTATGATGGCCGACTATTCTTGGATGTTGATGATGGACAGTAAAGATGAAGATTTTGCAAGGAAATAAAAAATGAGAAAGTTAGAATATTAAATGAAACGGAATACTCATAATGTTTTTAGTATCCTTAATATATGCTTAAAAGAGTAAAACGATAATTATGAAATTACTAACATCGATTGAAATTTTATTTAATATTTACGCTTCCATTGTGCTGACGCGGTAGAACAAACTGAAAGAAAATTCCAGAAACAACATTAAATTGATTTTACAACACCTGTTTTTGAGTAATCATTTCACAAAAGTTGAGAAAACGCAGCCTTGTATAATTACTCCAGTTCAGTATTTCCGGGACATAAGCAACACAGGATCTCGAATAAAGACGAATGTTTACACAAATTCGAAGACACACCGTACCATTCATCTTGCTGGCACTATCGTGTCCTGTCCAAACTCCACAAGTTCACGTCGCCTTGTGATAAATGTCCTAGTCTGACTTCTCTGCATGCAAATAAACAACTGAAACATGTTTGCGGTGACTGACCAAATGAAGTGTGTAACTGTTGGCCAAACGGAACATTTTGTAACTACTTGATTTGAGATAAGCACAGGGTATCTTTCTTCGTCGTGTTTCATTATTTCCTCTTCACTCAGGAGAGATATGCGGGCTCCAAAAGGTTGTACAACTGTCTGTCAGAAAATGTGTTCACTTGCCAGTTAATGGAAGGCAAAACATAACTGAAGAGACCACTTTACTGAAAATTGAAGTACAAGCCTTGCACTATGCTACAACCTAATTGCTTGATTTGTGATACTGTAAAGCGATTTTTGCTTAACACGAATTCTTCTCGTTCTTCAGTCTCTAATTACTCGTCGCTGACGGCATGTTAATGGCTAATCATTCCTTTTTTCTTAATTGTTTTCTCAAAATATGTTTTCGTTCATCTGTGACGTCGCAAGAGCTAATTAGTTTTATGTGGTCTGCATTACGACAATATGACGTCCTTTGCAAATCATACACTCCTGGAAATTGAAATAAGAACACCGTGAATTCATTGTCCCAGGAAGGGGAAACTTTATTGACACATTCCTGGGGTCAGATACATCACATGATCACACTGACAGAACCACAGGCACATAGACACAGGCAACAGAGCATGCACAATGTCGGCACTAGTACAGTGTATATCCACCTTTCGCAGCAATGCAGGCTGCTATTCTCCCATGGAGACGATCGTAGAGATGCTGGATGTAGTCCTGTGGAACGGCTTGCCATGCCATTTCCACCTGGCGCCTCAGTTGGACCAGCGTTCGTGCTGGACGTGCAGACCGCGTGAGACGACGCTTCATCCAGTCCCAAACATGCTCAATGGGGGACAGATCCGGAGATCTTGCTGGCCAGGGTAGTTGACTTACACCTTCTAGAGCACGTTGGGTGGCACGGGATACATGCGGACGTGCATTGTCCTGTTGGAACAGCAAGTTCCCTTGCCGGTCTAGGAATGGTAGAACGATGGGTTCGATGACGGTTTGGATGTACCGTGCACTATTCAGTGTCCCCTCGACGATCACCAGTGGTGTACGGCCAGTGTAGGAGATCGCTCCCCACACCATGATGCCGGGTGTTGGCCCTGTGTGCCTCGGTCGTATGCAGTCCTGATTGTGGCGCTCACCTGCACGGCGCCAAACACGCATACGACCATCATTGGCACCAAGGCAGTAGCGACTCTCATCGCTGAAGACGACACGTCTCCATTCGTCCCTCCATTCACGCCTGTCGCGACACCACTGGAGGCGGGCTGCACGATGTTGGGGCGTGAGCGGAAGACGGCCTAACGGTGGGCGGGACCATAGCCCAGCTTCATGGAGACGGTTGCGAATGGTCCTCGCCGATACCCCAGGAGCAACAGTGTCCCTAATTTGCTGGGAAGTGGCGGTGCGGTCCCCTACGGCACTGCGTAGGATCCCACGGTCTTGGCGTGCATCCGTGCGTCGCTGCGGTCCGGTCCCAGGTCGACGGGCACGTGCACCTTCCGCCGACCACTGGCGACAACATCGATGTACTGTGGAGACCTCACGCCCCACGTGTTGAGCAATTCGGCGGTACGTCCACCCGGCCTCCCGCATGCCCACTATACGCCCTCGCTCAAAGTCCGTCAACTGCACATACGGTTCACGTCCACGCTGTCGCGGCATGCTACCAGTGTTAAAGACTGCGATGGAGCTCCGTATGCCACGGCAAACTGGCTGACACTGACGGCGGCGGTGCACAAATGCTGCGCAGCTAGCGCCATTCGACGGCCAACGCCGCGGTTCCTGGTGTGTCCGCTGTGCCGTGCGTGTGATCATTGCTTGTACAGCCCTCTCGCAGTGTCCGGAGCAAGTATGGTGGGTCTGACACACCGGTGTCAATGTGTTCTTTTTTTCCATTTCCAGGAGTGTAGTTTATGTAGTCCTCACGTCGACACTATGACGTCCTTTCCAAAAAGTACACACTGGACTCGCATTCGGGAGGACGACGGTTCAATCCCGTCTCCGGCCATCCTGATTTAGGTTTTCCGTGATTTCCCTAAATCGTTTCAGGCAAATGCCGGGATGGTTCCTTTGAAAGGGCACGGCCGATTTCCTTCCCAATCCTTCCCTAACCCTAGCTTGCGCTCCGTCTCTAATGACCTCGTTGTCGACGGGACGTTAAACACCCACCACCACCACCACCACCAAAAAGTACGATATTCATATCCTTACCCCAGTTACAAATATAGATTCCCATCCTCGTCACAATACGGTTGAAAGCTGCAAAGACCTCAGAATTTGATGTACCTTGTGCTCTATTAGCGAATGTAGTTCCCCGTTGGACCTTCTGTATAGAATCTTTCAACGTGGTTTCACAGCGGAAGGTGTCATACGGGCCCTCCCTTCCATCATCACATCAACGAAGATATTGAAATAAATGATCGCAGAATGGAAAATCGACTAAAATCGCGCAATCAGACTCAAATAAATGCCTGTAATATTCTGCACAGGTTACGAGAAATAACTTGCTGTCCGCCTAACAATATCTCAAAGGACATGGCTGGAATGACGAAGTGTTCCAAGTTAATGGGAAAAGGTGCGGGCGAGACCCGCGTTTAAAAGAAGAATCATCGGAAAGATGCTCATAAATATAAGGCTAACTCGCTGACATCAGTTTCTAGTAGAATTTCAGAACCAGAGCCAAACTCCTGAGAATCCACAAACAACGACCTTGCGAATGTCGGTTCTCATTGTTCGTCTGCGAGCTATAGAAGGAAATAGATAGCGGTAGCGAGGTTGAAACTCTTGAAGTTCTTCGAATTTCAGAAGAAATGCAATTCATTTCCGAGCTGTTTCTTACTGGACGTCCGCAGCTCGTGGTCTCACGGTAGTCTTCTTGCTTCCCGAGCACAGGGTCCCGGGTTCGATTCCCGGAGGGATCAGGGATTTTCACCTGCCTCGAGAAGACTGGGTGTTATTGTGTGGTCTTCATCATCATCACTCATCCCCATAACGATCGGAGGAAGGCAATGGCAAACCATCTCCACTAGAACCTTGCCTAGTACGGCGGCGTGGGTCTTCCGCATCGTCCCCTACGCTCTGTTACGGAGTATGGGACTTCATCATTTTATTGGACCAAATAGGATCTTATGGAACATCAGACCAGTTTTTTACCAGATTCAGGGATTTCTAACACAGTGAAATTACATGTGGTTTTAATGGAGTTATGTACTACTTGATCAAAAGTATTCGGACACCCTATGTAATGCAGAATTGTCCATTAGGTGCAACGACTGGCGGACCCTCCATTATAAATGGAGGCGGCAAGTATTGTGCTGTCAATAAAGAATAAATAACAGCAAAATGGATAGCTCGGGAGAATTCAGTGACTTAGAATGTGGGCTAGTGACTGGATGTAACCAGAGTAGCAAATGCATCAGGGACATTTCAACCCTTCCAAAGTTGCCCAAGCAGACTGTTCGTGATGGGACTGTGAGGTGGAAATGCGAAGGGAAAACCACACCTAAACCAGGACCTGGCAGACCTCACGCTGCACAGATGGACATGTCCCTTCGAGCATTGCGGAGAGTAGTTTGTAAAAAATCGCATGAAATCAGCGATAGGAATCACTCGTGATTTCTAACGTACTACCAGCAGTGCAGCTGGCAAAATGACTGTGGGCAAGGAGTAAACAGAATGGCGCACAATGGTCGATCAACTCCTAATCAGTCATAAATGCTAAGTAACACTTGAGGTGGCGCAGAGAACCACGCCACTGGACAATGGATGACTGGAAAGAAGTGATTTGGAGTGGTGACTCACGCTATAACTTGTGGCAATCCGATGAAAGGGTTTGGGTTTGGCGAATGCTTGGACAACAGTGACGTACGCAGGAGGCCGTGTTACGGTATTTTTCGTGCTAACGGTGTGTTCCTCTTATTGGGCTGAAGGAAAAAGTAAATTTGGAAGGATATGAACACACTTTACAGCATTGCGTACTGTGACTAGTAGAGGAACACATCGGAGATAATGATTGTATCAGCATCTGTGAGGTAATCGTTTGTGTACAATAACATCCCTGAATTTGACTGACCTGCCCAGAAGCCCGGCATGAACCAAACAGAAAACACTTGGAATGAATCCGAACATCAACTACGCTCCAGACCCCGCGTCCATCACTACCTTCTCTGGCTTCGGCTCTTGAGGAAGGATGGGCTGTAATTCCTCGGCAGACTTTCAGACACTTCATTGAAAGCTTTACCAGCAGAATTCAAGTCGTCATAAATATGAAGGGTGGACAAACTCCACATTAACATCTACTAATAGGTGTCCGAATACTTCCGATTAGATAGTATGCTGTTGTGCAGCAGAATAATTTTACTGTACATGTTTAGGTTTTTCAGAAGTCCTAGCAGGCAGCTCGAAACAGAGCAGGTTAGCGCTGGTGTGTTGTGACTATCGGTATGTCAACAACGTGTTGCCAGTGCAACAAATATCAAGGAGTGGTAGGTAGGAAACCAAGCACTGTGAGCTGCTTAACAAGGCACTCTGAGGAAAAGCTACGTAGCTTCACCGCCCGAGTGCCAGTTTGAAGTCAAAAGCAGACGGAAAGAACCGGGCTAAGTGATCCAGAATATTTATTGAATTACCAAAAGGAAATAAGGAGCGCTGATGGGTCCAGTAAATGAGGGAGTTGTGCTGATACACTCAGAGCCACCGGGTCATAGGCACTGACTCGGCCCTTTAGGTAGTGAGGCTTTTGGAGCTCAAGAACACAGTCTGTCGTGCTGCCATTTTGTCAGTGTCGTTTGTACCAGAGACAATTAAAGTCTAAGGAGTCCCAGTAAAAACACGACAAGCTGATTTCTTGCTGTCTTCAGCACCGAGATGCAGCCAACTTGATGCCTACCGTGACCGTGGTCTGCCGTTTGGGGCCTTTCTGGGCCGCCGCAGATGGTAAGACTGATGTGTGGCCTGCCCTCCTACATTACGGGTCATCGCAGATGATTTGCAAGCTGCCATCTTCACACCAAGCAGGCGTGGGGCGTCCGTGCAGCCACCTGGCAGCCTCGTGAGCATCTGCTACCTCCTTCGTCGACCCATGGTGGATGACCAGGACCTAGTCTTCACAACAACCGACATCCTGGACCACACACGGTGGTATCCACCTGAGCGCATGACGGGTAGTCTTCGTGAGCACTGAGGTTCAAATGGTTCAAATGGCTCTAAGCACTATGGGACTTAACGTTCGAGGACATCAGTCCCTTAGACTTAGAACTACTTCACCCTAACTAACCTACGGACATCACACACATCCATGCCCGAGGCAGGATTCGAACCTGCGACCATAGCAGTAGCGTGGATCCGTACTGAAGCGCCTAGAACCGCTCGGCCACAGCGGCCGCCGCACTGAGGTCGTAGCCACACTGGGTCATCACAGAGTGTCTGAGTGGGCAGGACCTTCTACGCCCCACTGCCGTCACGAGTACAGCACATGGCTGTGACACTGTATTGTAAGAGTGACGTCACGACTAGCTGATGAGGCATCAGCAGTACTTCCTCGTAGGACTGTTGATATTTTTAAAAATATCGTAAATCCGACACATCGATATACCGATCCTCGATATATCGAAGAAATGTATCGATACAGTGATATATCGAAGCAAAAAGCATGGACGTACCGGCCTATAAAATTATCGGCTGTACATTGTAAATACACTGCCGGTTTTAGATCTGTATGTTTAAGTATTGATTTATTATTAGATATTCTGTATATCAACAACTAGCTCCCTTAGAGCAAGAATTGAAAGGAAAACGATGCATGTTACGCTTGGTGATAACCACTTTGCTAACAGTGGTAACTGCATGTAAGTGGCGCGATAAAATGTGTCCGATGGGTCCGTAGTTCTGTTGCGTCACCTATCGGATTTGTCTGGAACACTTCATGCCGACTTCCCTGTGTTTTTTTCCTCCATATCTGCAAACGCCACCGAGTTAGCAGCTATAGTGACATAACTACGTGGTGCAGTTAAGCGTTGCAGTTTCTGTTGGTAGCGCCGAGAGCCGATTACATCTCCGGCCACCGAAAAAACCAATCTTGTCATTAAGATTACGGTCATGTTTTTCAGCAACTGTTTTTTGAAGAATGCCGATGTGAAGGAATAGCATATTAGTTGGGTTAAAATTGTTTTTTAACGCAACTGGTGTGATATATCTCCACATCGGACATCTTGTTAGCCTGTTCCATTCACACCACCAACCCCCAGTGCAATCGGACTACTTCTTTGTGCCACTTATACTTGCTTTACACAGTGAAAGAGAAAGACTGGACGTGATGGGAGCTCAAAAAGTAGTAAGACTCCATCACACAGTGAAAGAAAAATTATTTTCTTCTAGAATTACAAAAGAACAATTTCATATATTTTGCCGACAACTGCGAAAAAATTTAATACAAAATAAAAATATCGGCACTTGTTATTGCTATTTCGGTATCGGTATGTCGATATATGGGGAAAGCATTCACCAGTATATATCGATATTTTTTGAAAAAAATTTGATGTATCGATATTTTATAAAAAGCCCTACTTCGTAGCACATGCGCTTAAGTCTGGCCGCCGACTTCAGCTCTAAAGATACTTATAACTATGTACACTTTGTACCATAAATAAATGTTATTACGCACACAGCTGCTTCAGTGACTCCTCCGGGCGTGAAGTGGACCACTCACCTTCACTCTATGTTGACAAAGCAACGCTAGCGTGAAGGTTGCAACAGTATGATTGGGTATAAAAGTAATGTTGACAGTACTCAAAGTAAGTTCTATAGGATCGATACTGTTCAGGACAACAGCCTCAGGGAGCTTTCTACGTTACCCATCAGGTGATTACACACCGAGTGTGGCCAGAAGTCATGGAAGGTCACTAGATTTGATATTCGGCTGATGAAGCCTATGCCATGCATTTGTCTGCGCACATTTCCGTAAGAAATGGGTTCCTGACGTAAAACATTGAAATCAGCGGAGATGTGACTCAAAGATGGGGTTTGATGGCGCAGTGAGGCTCTGCAGAGATGACGGGACGGGCGTTTGTCAAAAATCTGTAGTCGCCATGTGTGATCGTTTGCGTGTGTAAAAACATCTCTCTGCAATACTGCAGATTCGCCCTAGCAACTGCGATCTCGGAAACCTGACTACTTGTGTAATCTCCGAAATGTTATGACCCTTGCACCTTACACTGATTGTCATCCCACGCTCAAAACTGGTTGATCCGCGACATGCTCCCATTATCAATACACACATGCTTGTAGGAGACAGCTGAGATATCGTGTGTTCACCCACGCCATTCGCCACACGTAACAGCATTAAATTTCGATTACACGATAAACCACAAAAATTTAAAGGCTGCCGTTTCATCTGAATGTCAGTGGATTACAACTATGAAGAACTTAAAGTGGAACTGTTACACAAAAATTTTGTCGGGAAGGATAACCAATGACTCCGTTTATCGTCAGAAAACTTAGGAGCAACAACTCTACTAAAGAGGCTGTCTACACAACACTTGTCCATCCTGTTCTGTAGTAATGCTGCGTGTATTGGATCCTTATCAGATAGGGTAGACGGAGGACATCGAAGAAGTTAAAAGAAAAGCAACTCGTTTTGTATTATTGCGAAATGGGAGAGAGAGTGTTACAGATATGATAAGCAAGTTGGGATGGCAATCATTAAAACAATGATGTTTTTTTGTCGCTGCGAGAACTTTTCACGAATCTTCATAAGTTTACTCCTCTGAATGCCAGATTATTTTGTTGACTTTAGGAGAAATGACATCGTGATAAAATAATAAAAGTCTGTGTTCGCAGGAAATACATAAGTGTTTATTTTTCCCACGTGCTGTTCCAGAGTGGAACGGTAGACAGTTTGTCTGAAAGTGGTTCCATGGACTCTGTGCCAAACATGTAATTGTCGTGCACGGCACACACACACACACACACACACACACACACACACACACACACACACACACACACGCATGCACGCACAATGGAAGGAGTAACAACTGTAAAATGTTTCGATTATCCATCCACAGCGACTTAAAAATGGCCAGACAAGTCGAACTGCAGGAGAATCTGACGCTAGTCTGAGATTCATTATGAGACTTTTAAGGAAATGTACGAGAGTTGCCCAGAAAGCAATGCACCGCATCTTTTTCTTCAACAATTCTTTATTGAACATAATGAGAATGACACACGAAAGGATGGTGTTTCATCTACACACCCTATTTTTCCACGTAATCTCCACCCGTTCTATGGCCTTCCTGCAGCGCGAAACTAGGGCGTGTATGCCTTGTCGGTACCAATCCTTATCCTGGTGGCGGAGACAGTGCTTCACTGTTTGAATCACCTCCTCATCGTTCTCGAAATGTCTTCCACGAATGGCATTATTTAATGGTCCAAACAAGTGGAAGTCCGAGGGGGTTAGGTCAGGGCTGTAGGGTGGATGGGGTAACACTGTCCAACCCTATTTTGCGATATGTTCAGCAGTTCTCAGACTTGTGTGGGGCCGAGCGTTTTCGTGTTGCAGCAAAACATCTCCTGGGTTGCTGTGGCGCCAAAGTCGTCGGAAGCGTGTATTGAGTTTTGTTAATTTGTTGACATACGCTTCTGAATTAATGGTACCGCCCCTTAGCATCACATCAATTAGGATAACACCTTCACAGTCCCAGAACATGGTGGTCATGACCTTACTGGCAGAAGCAGTTGCTTTGAATTTTTTCTTCTGTGGGGAGTGGGAATGGCGCCATTTAATCGATTGTCGGTTTATTTCGGGCTCAAAAAGGTGAACCCAGGTTTCATCACCTGTGACAATCCGGGAAAAGTAGGCCTCCCCCTCAGCATCAAAACGTTGCAACAAATCAACACAAATGGTTTTTTTCTTTTTTTTTGCGATTTGTGATCCACCGTTAGACGCCGTGGGACCCACCTTGCACACACTTTTGAATACCCAAGAAAGCAGATAACTGTATCCACATTTCCGTTGATGATTGACGGATGCGGCGCCAACTGCCGAGTCGTAATGCGTCTTTCCTCGCGAATGATATATGCTCGCTGCATAATGTCAGGGGTGACAGCCGTGGATGGTCTCCCCGACCTCTGCAAATCGTGGAGCTCCACCGACGACCCGCCTTCTTATGCCTCACCCTACGTGCCCAGCGACTAACTGTACTTCTGTCGACAGAAGATGCTCCATAGACTTTGCACAAGCGTTTGAGAGTATTCTCTATAGTTCCTTTCTCTGCAGTGGGAAATTCAATGACGCCACGCTGCTTGTAACGTACATCACCTACAGACGCTATTTTGAAACAGTCCTGCAGCTACACTATATGTCGGAAGTGACGGAAACTTGGAGACTTCAACTAATACGTACGTAAAGTTCTATATTCGTAGTATTGTTTCCGGCTGAGAAAAAAAAATGCGGTGTGTTACTTTCTGAGCACTCCTCGTAATTCAGCCGCGAAGGAGACTCCTTACAAAACACTCGTTCGACACGTTCTTAACCCTTATTATTCACTATGAGACTCTTACCAGAGGGTGAATAAAAGAGACAAGGCAGATTCGGTGTACAACCGTGCGTTGCGTCCCAAGTCCCAAGACCACGAGGGTGTCATGGAGACGGTCATGAAATTTCAGTTGGAGACGCTCCAAGAGAGCTTTTGTGCAACACGGAGATATTTGCTGTTGAACTTCCGAGAGTTCTCGTTCCTAGAAGAGTGAGTACTTGTATCTAACGAACTAACCACGATCGGAAAATCAGAGATATTTCAGTGCATACAGAGGCATACCACAGCCGTTTCTCAAGCACACCGTTCACGATTGGAAAAGCGGTACCCAATGTACCCTCCGTCACACACTGGAAAGGTGGGTGCGGTGTACACACTCTATTTGATCAAAAGTATCCGAACACCCAGCATAGATGTCACAAGAGGCGTACCCGCCAGTGAAAAAGAACACGGGTAGGGTTGGTGGTGTTGGTTTGTTGTGGGGGGGGGGGGGGGGGGAGAAAGAGCGAGGTCATCGGTCCCATCGGATTAGGGAAGGACGGGGGCCGTGTCCTTTCAAAGGAACCATCCCGGCATTTGCCTGGAGCGATTTAGGGAAATCACCGAAAACCTAAATCAGGATGGTCGGATGCGGGATTGAACCGTCGTCCTCCCGAATGCGAGTCCAGTGTGCTAACCACTGCGCCACCTCGCTCGGTAACACGGGTAGAACTGTGTGGTCAGCAGAGAAGCAGTAACAACAGAATGGGTCGTTCAAGAGTGCTCAATGACTTCTAACGTGGACTAATTATTGGATACGATCTGAGTAACAAGTCCGCAAGGGACATTACAGCCCATTAAAGCTGCCCAAGTCAGATGTCGGTGGTGCGATTGTGAAGTGGAAATGTGAAGGAACAACCATAGCTAAATCAAGACCAAGCAGGGCTCATTTACTTGATGGACGGGGAAGTCGAACATTGGAGAGAATGATTGTAAAAAATCGTACAAAATCAGCATATAGAATCTCCCTTGAGTTCCAAAGTTTTGCTAGCCGCCCAGCTGGCATAATGACTGTGCAGATGGGGCTAAAAAGAATGAGGTAAAACGGTTGAGTAGCTCCTCATAAGCTACACATTTCTGTAGTCAATGGTAAGCGACGCTCGAGGTGGTGCAAAGAGTGACGCAACTGGACATTGGATGATTGGAAACAAGTGATTTGGAGTGATGACGCTATAGACTGCGGCGATCCGATCGAAGGGTTTGGGTTTGAGGAATGCCTGGAGAACGGTACCTCCCCTCATTTGCAGTCCCATCAGTGAAGAACGAGGGTGTTCGTGTTTCTCAACTGCAGTGTTGTTCTTGGTTATAGTGTGTTACTCTTACTGCTCTTAAGGATACGCTAAATATGGAAGGATATGAACACATTTTGCAATTTTGTGCACTGCGTACAGTAGAGGAACAGTTCGGAGACGCTGACTGTTTTAGAAGCACGACAATGCATCTTGTCGTAATGTACCGTCTGCGAGGTAATCGTTTGTGTTCAAAAAATGGTTCAAATGGCTCTGAGCACTATGGGACTCAACTGCTGTGGTCATCAGTCCCCTAGAACTTAGAACTACTTAAACCTAACTAACCTAAGGACATCACACACATCCATGCCCGAGGCAGGATTCGAACCTGCGACCGTAGCAGTCACAAGGTTCCTGACTGCGCGCCTAGAACCGCGAGACCACCGCGGCCGGCTAATCGTTTGTGTACACTAACATTCCTGAAATGGACTGGCCTGCGTAGAGTCCTGGCCTGAACAAAACAGTAAATCTTGGAGATAAGTTGGAACTTCGACTTCGCTCCAGACCCTAGCGTCCAGCATCACTACATTCTCTGGTTTCGGCTCTCGAAGAAGACTGGCCAGCCATTCCTCCACAGACATTCAGACACCTCACTGAAAGTGTCCCAAGCAGAGCTCAAGCTATCGTAAAAGCGAGCGGTGGACACTTGCCGGATCAATGTCCACTAACAAGCGTAGGGTTATTTTTGATCGGACAGTGTATGTAAATGTTACCGAACATTTAATAAGTGTGCAGACTGTTTGAAACTGAATCCGCAATGACTATCTGAAATATATTCAAAACACTGAAATTTATGCGTCAGCCACTATTGTAACCGCGAACGTTGTTCCACAATGTACAATACGACAAAATCATGTTCCGATGCAAAACTGTAATCTAGGATAAGATATTTACAACTGGTTAACGTAGTCGTAGGCCTTGGAGTTACATTCGAGACACACCAGGCGCCACAATTCGTGGACATGAAGGTATGTTTAAAGGACAGAGTTTGAGTGTGTGTTTATACACTTTAGCCACGTCCTGTTTCTCCTTGCCGACGAGGAAGCGCCGTTGTGTGACTTGGGCGAAAGAAAAAATTGGCTTTAATGAGGAGACGATGTCGACAGAGGACTATAACGAACTCCCACGGGACAAGGATGCCACGGAAAGTGGTGGCGTGCTTCTCAAAGGAACCACCCTGGTATCGTCTTGAGTAGCTTGGGGAAACTGTGGCAAAGCTGAAACTGGATGATCTGACGGAAATTCGAATATGGCGTCTCTCCTAAGAAGTTCCAGGTTGTTAAGCACTGCTTCACTTCACTCAGTCTCCAGCTGCTTGCATCACAGCACGAGAACGTTAACTCTTACCTAAGGCAAAAGTGATGTACTATAATTTGCAAGCCGTTTTCATTGAAAGGAATAATGGCGAAGTACTGCAATTTAATTTCAGAACGAAACTATTTGTTTAATTAGGAATCGATACCTACATCATTGTACAATGATGACGGAGAATACTCTGTACCACTGCTAGACATTCTTTTACCTGCTCCATTCACCAAAGGAGGAGAGAGAAGAATGATTATTGTATGCCTCTGTACGAGCGTTAATCTCCCTTATTTTGTCCTTACGCACCTATGTGATATGAATCTTCGAGACAGTGGAAATTGTTGTGAGATCTGTAGTAAATACTGAGTATCGAAAGTTCATCAACATCCTATGGTGAAAGGATCGTATCCTTCCCTCAACGATTCCCATACAAGACATGTTCAAAAATAAAACAAAATATAGGAATTTCGATAGTCCGGTTCGCACGATATTTTCGTTGTGTCTTGTCTGAAAAGTACCTGTACATTGTTAGCGATATTTAATCTGTTGTCAACTGTCAGAAAATTTACACGTGTTTTGCTAGTATTAGCGATTATTTGTTTTGCACAAAAATGGAACAGAGAATCAGTAATAAATTTTGTTATAAGAACAATATAAAGTGCAGCACAGTTTTATAAATGTTGAATGTGGCTTTTTTGGGTTTGCTATAGATAAAAAAAAGATTTGCGAGCAGTGCAAGCGTTTCGAAGAAGGCACTGAATACGTTGAAGATGATGAGGGCCGTGGACACCCAAGCACACCATCAACAGATGAAATCGTGGAAAAATTGAAAGAAATAATTATCAGTGATCGATGGACCAAAATTAGAAATTTTCTGATGATGCTGTCGTGTTAATGCCATGGATTTCTCTAGGATGTTTTACGTATGAAATGGGTGACAGCAAAATTTTTTCAAAAATTGTCAAATTTCGAACAAAAGTAGCAGCGAGTGCAAATTGAAGGCTCAGTTATCTTAGTGGAAGCAATTTGAATCGCCAATGCCGAAGGCACCACGACAATGCATCTGCTCACACTTCGTCGCTTGTATTAATTTTTCGGCAAAAACAAAAGTGAAGTGATGCCGCAGCCTCAACATTCGCCAGACATGACGCCCGTGTAACTCTTTTTCTGCTCCAAATATAAAATATTAAAGAATGGATGAGAGATCTAAAAGCTATCCCATAGATTGAGTTCCAGAAGTGTTTCGGCGACTGAGAAACGCGCTGGCGTAAGTGTATAGTATTTAATGGGGACTATTTTTAAGTGAGGATAATACAGATGTAGATGAATAAATGTTTTATTTTCAAAAAACAAAATTTTACGATATTTTTTGAAGAGAACTTTTATAAGCTCACGGAGAATTTCCATAACACACTTTCGTTGACCAAAAATCAGTCTAGCAGCACGCTCTGACCTGGTGGGGATTTCAGACGCTACAGTCGCACAAGCGTTCTGTACGAGCCTCCTTCATAGGTCTACTGCACTTGGCAGAACTCCCTCAACGAGCCTTAGATGACCATTCGCATTTCCTACAACTGGCATTATGTACTCGTGCCAGTCGGTAACGTTCTCTAACGTCAGGCCTAGATGTTTCATGGGTGTGACTGAGTCAAGTAGCATATTCTCACTACTGTTGTCAAACATTACATGTTTGTGTCATATACTCATATATAGCAGATTAAATTTATCCAGATTTAAACCAAGCTGCCGTTCATCGCAGCAGATACAAATTCTGTCCAAGTCATCTTGAGCCCCCATACAGTGGCTCAGTGACGACACTATCCTGTCGCAACAGCATCATCAGAAAAGTTAGATTAGTAGCCACGCTGTCCAACAGATCGCTTTTGTAGATGCACAACAGGAGTGGTCATGTTACTCTTCCACAGAGCAGTTTTCCTGTTTAGCTGGATGGTAAGCCAGCACGGTAGCTCAGCGTGTTCGGTCAGAGGGCTGCTCGCCCTCTGTAATAAAAAAAACTGAGTAAAAGAATCTACGATCACCTTGAACGGATGTCTTGCGCGTCCGCCCAGACCAAACGCAACGAATAATACAGAAGAAAATGGAGGAAAAGAAAGGTGGTAACGTGCTTGCCTGTCGTGCAGTGGGCCCCAGTTCGATTCCCGGCCGGTTGGAGATTTTTCTCCTCTCGTGGACTGGGTGTTGTGTTGTCCTCATCACCATTTCATTCTCATCATCGGAGCACAAATCGCCCAATGTGGTGTCGACTGAAATAAGTCTTGCACTTATTGACCGGACTTCCCCGAATGGGGCCTCCCGGCCAACGATGCCATACGCTCATTTCCATTTTTTTCCCCGGAGCACTCCAGACGTTACCTTCGTCTCTGATAAACACTCGCCAATAAGGATAATGTGCAAGGCTTTATCACTTATTATCACACATTGCAACAAAAACTACCAAAGGCTAGGGAGGAAAAGAAGGACACGAAATGAAACATTACATATTGAGAGGGTATGTGACGTTATTTCAGTGATTACAAAAGAGTGACAAATTTTCAAAAGGACATGGCAATGTGAACTTGGTTGTCAGTATGACGTTACACACTGTCTGATCTACATTACTGGCCATTAAAATTGCTACACCACGAAGATGACGTGCTACAGACGCGAAATTTAACGGACAGGAAGAAGATGCTGTGATATGCAAGTGATTAGCTTTTCCGGGTATTCACACAAGGTTGGCGCCGGTAGCGACACATACAACGTGCTGACATGAGGAAAGTTTCCAACCGATTTCTCATACACAAACAGCAGTTGACCGGTGTTGCCTGGTGAAACGTTGTTGTGATGCCTCATGTAAGGAGGAGAAATGCGTACCATCAAGTTTCCGACTTTGATAAAGGTCGGATTGTAGCCTATCGCGATTGCGGTGTATCGTATCGCGACATTGCTGCTCGCGTTGGTCGAGATCCAATGACTGTTAGCAGAATATGTAATCGGTGGGTTCAGGAGAGTAATACTGAACGCCGTGCTGGATCCCAACGGCCTTGTATCACTAGCAGTCGAGATGACAGGCATCTTATCCTCATGGCTGTAACGGATCGTGCAGCCACGTCTCGATCCCTGAATCAACAGATGGGGACGTTTGCAAGACAACAACCATCTGCACGAACAGTTCGACAAGGTTTGCAGCAGCATGGACTATCATCTCGGAGACCATGGCTGCGGTTATCCTTGACGCTGCATCACAGACAGGAGTGCCTGCGATGGTGTTCTCAACGTCGAACCTGGGTGCACGAATTGCAAAACGTCATTTTTTCGGATGAATCCAGGTTCTATTTACAGCATCATGATGGTCGCAACCGTGTTTGGCGACATCGCGGTGGGCGCACATTAGAAGCGTGTATTCGTCATCGCCATACTGGCGTATCACCCGGCGTGATGGTATGGGGTGCCATTGGTTACACATCTCGGTCACCTCTTGTTCGCATTGACGGCACTTTGAACAGTGGACGTTTCATTTCATATGTGTTACGACCCGTGGCTCTACCCTTCATTCGATCCCTGCGAAACCCTACATTTCAGCACGATAATGCACGACCGCGTGTTGCAGGTCCTGTACGGGTCTTTCTGGATACAGAAAATGTTCGACTGCTTCCCTGGCCAGCACATTCTCCAGATCTCACACCAATTGAACACGTCTGGTCAATGGTGGCCGAGCAACTGGTTCGTCACAATACGCCAGTCACTACTCTTGATGAACTGTGGTATCGTGTTGAAGCTGCATGGGCAGCTGTACCTGTACACGCCATCCAAGCTCTGTTTGACTCAATGCCCAGACGTATCAAGGCTGTTATTACGGCCAGAGGTGGCTGTCCTGGGTACTGATTTTTCAGGATCTATGCACCCAAATAGCGTGAAAATGTAATCACATGTCAGTTCTAGTATAATATATTTGTCGAATGAATACCCGTTTATCATCTGCATTTCTTCTTGGTGTAGTAATTTTAATGGCCAGTAGTGAATAAGGAAGTATTTTAATGCAGAAAACACGATTCCTGCTACTTACATCTGGTTTAGTGGGGCTTGGACATGCGAAGTATGCACGTGATCGACACATACGTCTAGAGTTGAGGTGGGAATTGTTTGTTTCTCCCGAGAGTCTACGACAACACTGATAAGCGATAATCTACGAAAACATTAACTCTGCGCAACATAATCCAGCTTCTTTCTTCTCTTGTATCTCTAGGTCTCCCCGGAAACTCGGCGATCGATGATATTTCGTCTATTGTCTGCTCTGTATCTCACACATGGAGAACAAAACGAGCAGAGCCGCTTGATTACCGAATGCTAGGAGGAACGTGCACAACGCTTTCTACTCGACTGAATACCACGTTATTTGTGGACAGTTACTGTCCTTAAATGCACTCAGTTATGAGAAGATGCTTCTATTGACGGAAAGTGTCACTTCCTAATCATCTGTACTGCTGAAAATCTTCTCTGGACGGATTGTAAAGGAAAACGGGGTCCCAATTTTGTGTACAGCAGCATGATGGACGTAGATATTGTCCTCACATCGTTGACTTATGCTTTAGAAGCATTTGTACCTAACGGAATACGGTAAATTAATAAAGGGCGCTAAATTAAGTTATCAGAATGGAACATTTTTATTGTTTTTCTGGTTATCTGAATAGCTTTTGAAAGACATCGAGAGCACAGATCAGTGATAATCACTACACTGAAGAAACTCATTTTCCTGGAGGAGGCTGTTCCATTGTATATAGCGCGTGTTTTGTACTGATACTACAAACAATCAACATAATTTTTTTTAAAGACCCACCTTCGATTTATAAACTGAAGTCGTCTGGAAGGGACCCAGGCGAAATATCATACATGGTAGAAAAGGATGACCAGCAGCACTCCTGAAGCATCATTGTAATAGTATAGCAGCAGCAGCAGCAGCAGTAGTAGTAATAGTAGTAGTGGTAGTAGTAATCGCAGTGATTGTTGTTGCTGTTGTAGTCTTCAGTCCGAAGACTGGTTTGATGCTGCTATCCACTCTGTTCCATCCTGTGCAATTCTGCCCATCTCGGTGGAACTACTGCAAACTGCATCCATTTGAATCTATACACCGTATTCAAGCCTTCAACTCCATTAAGAATTCTTATCCCACACATTTCACTCTATTACCATACTGATGATTCCTTTATGACCTAGGACGAGTCCTATCAACCGATCCCTTCTTGTTCTAATAGTATGAAATTTAATGTTATATTATTAAATTTAAATCCGATATTTCAACAGAATTCACCGTTTTGACTACTGGTCCTTCATTTAGCGTCTTCTTTATTTTAAGTTTTCTCTTATTCCATTCGTTACGATAGCTCCTTCGTGTGTAAAGGAGCGTTGTGTAAACAACGTAGGCACTTCCCCCTCGTTTTGGCAACTCTTGTTTGCCGTACTCGCCACGTAAACAGAAACTCTGGAAGAAAGCGAAGAGCGTTGAAGAAAGCCTCTATCAAGTATTACAAGCTTCAGCTATCATTAGCTGGCGTGAATAAAAACAAATATTCTTCTATTGCGCTTCATGTACGAGTACAAGGCCTTTGCCCGTACGGCCTGTACTACACAGTGAAAGATCTTTGACAAAGATCTTCGATCAGAGCCCTTTGGTCAGACTGATTGTGTGCTATGAAGGTTTTATCTAAGATATCTTTTAACTAAGGTCTTTAATAAAAGTTAAAGCGTGGGCCTAGCTTTGATCAAAGTTCGCCAACGTTTACTTGTCGCTTCACTTGTTTCAGTACCTTTAGGGTATAAAACGACGTCGAAGACCACAGGTGTCCCTCCTAAGAGTCGTACGGTGCGCTTTCTCTGTTTTTAGCAAATATTTGCAAGTACTTTTTTACTGGAGTCAGCCCAGACAAATACTACTTCTCACGTCTTTCATGGGACGCCCAACGTCGACGGAAAGTATCCGTTTGCTTCCCGTTACAAACAAAATGATTTTAAAGCGAAATTTTATATGCCCATGCGACATAGTGGTCCAAATTACTCCATTTAGATATATATTAACAGGGAACGTAATACATAAAGCAAATGTACTCAAGTAGTGACTGAGCATCGCTGCTGGACGCCGGAAGCAGTAAGTGCTGGCTGGAGCGGCGTGAAAGTCGCTGGTGAAGTATTGGTTATTCATTGTGTTCTAATGTTCTTGTTAATACAAATCGATTAAACAGACATCTTACTGAACCAATTTTCGACCGCTCTATCGAATTGGCACCCAAATTCCAATTTAACAATCTTTTCGGTTATAACGGGAAACCAACCATCGCATTCCGTCGACGCTGGGCGGCGGATGAAAGACGTGATGAGCAGTATTTGTCTGGGATGACTCCAGCTACACATTGCAAGAACTAAACTGCAAATGTCTGCAGAACCATCAGAGAAAATGCAACCGGTGGTTAGTAGGTGGGGCACGGGTATATGGTGCATGGCTACCTCAACATTTCTAAGTATGACGACTGTGGAATTCTTTAGCAAACTAAACACTCTTGACTACAAAAACCGCAATAAGTGGTTACAATCTTATAAAGAAATAACTACAACGATCAGCGGCACTCGAAGTGGGTACACCGTGGAAGACGCAAGGAACAAGTTAAATAGATTGAGGAGTGTATTATGTTGTGAAAATCCAAGTATTGCCAACAAAGTATACATTAATGAAATAAATGTATTTATTTGTTACTCTAAATAACCTTACCAAACATTCATAAATTTCTCCTTAAGCGATTTATAAAATGTTGACTCATATGTTTCTGGAATAATACGTGAAATGCTGCATTGTAGGATGTTAGTATAATATTGCAAGATGGAACAGCTTTCGCCTTTTGCTAAAAATCTTAACCTAACCATGAGATGATCTGTATTAGAATTGGTATTCGTGAGTGAAATAAAAAGACACTGCAACAGTTACTTTTTTCCTTTGTTTCGCACGACGTGTTTCGAGGTTTTTTACGTGAAGTTTGCAGGTGTTTTATCCAGTCTCAGATCTATTTTCCGCTTGCAGTAAAGGAGCTACAGACGATTCCAGGGCAAGAACACACAACAACACACATGCCAACATCACGTAGGATATATATATAAACATTTACATTTAATAATGAGAACTGCACCTGATAATGATCATAAATTCTGGAAATGCATCATGCTAAGCATGAAATAATACTTAACTCATGTAGTGTTTCATTGAAACTTTCTAGCAGATTAAAACTGAGTGCCACACTGAGACTCGAACTCGGGACCTTTGCCTTTCGCGGGCGAGTGCTCTACCATCTGAGGTACCCAAGCACGAATCACGAACCGTCCTCAAAGCTTTTTAATTCCATCAGTACCTCGTCTCCTACCTTCCAAACTTCACAGAGGCTTCTCTGCAGACCTTGCAGATCTAGCACTCCTGGAAAAAAGGATATTGTCACAGCCTGGGGGTTGTTTCCAGAATGCAATTTTCACTCTGCAGCGAAGTGTGCTCTGATATGAAACTTCTTGGCAGATTAAAACTGTGTGCCGGACCGAGACTCGAACTCGAAAGGCAAAGGTCTCGGGACCTTTTAATTTACCAGGAAGTTTCATATCAGCGCACACTCAGCTGCAGAGTGAAAATTTCAGTCTGGAAACATGCCCCAGGCTGTGGCTAGGCCATGTCTCCGCAATATCCTTTCTTCGAGGTACTGAAGAAATGAAAGCTGTGATAACGGGGCGTGAGTCGTGCTTGGGTAGCTCAGCCAGCCTTCAGCGGTGCAGCGGTTTGGTCGGTGTTTACGTTCCTGCCGCACGTTGTGCGCGAGAGGTGTTCACATTAAGTGTGTAGCGGTGTGCCGCGGTAATACACAGAACGAATCAAGGGCTTCTCGTCTCTCACATCGACACTGGAATTTAGTTTTGTTAACGAATATGCTCGACCGAAGGTTACCGAGATAGAACGTTATTTACGGGACGAGGTAAAAATCGATCCTGCCGCTCTAGTTGAAATACACTTATCTACAGGGTGAAAAGTATTTAAACCGACAAACTCTAGGAGGTTGTAGGGGACATCAAAACAAATATTTTTCCCTAATGTCATTTTTTCGTATGAGGATTATTTAAACCGGTGGAGACCGTATTACGGTCTTCAGTTGTTAGAGACCGTATTACGATCTTCAGTTGTTGGAGGGTGTATTACGCTCTTCAGTTGTAGGCAACTGCTGTCCACCAGTGTAGTAGTGCATTGTCTCTGTTCACTAATGGAGCGAAACATCTGGGGTGAGTACACTGATATGGTTGGTGCGTACTACGTAGCGCACTACAACGGACGAGCTGCACAGCGGGTTTATCAACAAAAATATCCTAATCACCGTATCCCGCGTCATACGACCTTTGCTGCTGTGTACCAATGTCTGCGTGAGACCGGGTCATTTAGCAGATTACCTGGACAGGGACGCCGTCGCACGGTAAGAACGCTGCAAGTTGAGGAAGCTGCCTTGCAGCATGTGGAGCGGGATCCTTCAATCAGCACTCGTGCAATTGCACGTAACATGGGGACGAATCATACGAAGGTAAGAACAGTCCTTAGAGAGCAGTTCTTACATCCATTTCACTTACAGCGTGTCCACAACCTGGAACCAGTTGATTATCCACCCAGAGCACAGTTTTCGCAGTGGTACCTGGAACAGTATGAAATGCATCCTACATTTCCATCCTCTGTGTTGTTTACCGATGAAGCAACGTTCGGGAGTGATGGAGTCTTCAACATGCACAATTCGCAAGTTTGGAGTGAGGATAACCCACATGCCACAGTTACTAGCGCTCATCAAGTGCGGATCTTTGTTAATGTGTGGGTCGGTGTTGTTGAGGACTGTTTAATTGGACCGTATCTGCTACCTAGGCCATTAAATGGCAGGCACTATTACAATTTTCTCGCCAGAGTATTGCCAGCATTTCTGGAAGACGTCACGCTCTCTACAAGACAACGCATGTGGTTCCAACATGACGGGGCGCCGGCACATTTCAGTCGTCGTGTGCGTCGATTCCTGGACCAACGGTTCCCAGAAAAGTGTATAGGCAGAGGTGGTCCTTAGCATGGCCTGCTCGATTCCCAGATATGTCCCTTCTGGACTTTTTTGTGTGGGGAGAGTTGTGCAGCATTATTTACGTAACTCCTGTTGCATCGGAATAGGATCTGGTTGCCCGGATAGTAGCAGCAGCAGGAACAATTCAGGATGCTCCTGGGGTTTTTGCCCGTGTCAGACAGAACATGATACGACGGTGAAGCCTTTGTTTGCGTGTCAGTGGAGATATTTTTGAAAATCTATTGTAATTGAAACTGGGTTGTGTTAATGTATTGTGTTTTGGTCATAAAAAAATGGAAAAGTCTTTGTTGGTTTAATTAATTTGCCGCCAGAGAAATCTTCCTCTACCAGTTTAAATACTCCTCATATGAGAAAATGACATTAGGGAAAAATATTTGTTCTGATGTCCCCTACAACCTCCAAGAGTTCGTCGGTTTAATTATTTTTCACCTTGTATAGTCAGCCACACGGTCTATGTCAAGCTCATCGATGAAGCGGAATGTGACGAACTTCAACATCGACAGCGACAAGGACTTTGTTTCAAATGGTTAAAATGGCTCTAAGCAATATGGGACTTAACATCTGAGGTCATCAGTCACCTAGACTTAGAACTACTTAAACCTAATTAGCCTAAGGACATCACAAACACCCATGCCCTAGGCAGGATTCGAACCGGCGACCGTAGCAGCAGCGCGGTTCCCGACTGAAGCGCCTAGAACCGCTCGGTCACAACCGCCGGTCCGGCTGGACTTCGGTGGAGCCGTTACAGTTAGACACGAAGGCATGGGACTACGAACGATCAGCGTCTTTGAGCTTCCATTCGAATCGCGAGAAGAATTGGTGACAGACGGAAGCCGTGTGTCTGTACGGAACGGTTCTATCCCAAGTGACTGAAAAATGGGCGAGTTTGTAAATGTATCCGGCCCTCAATGGCGTCAGAGAAATACGGATCGAACTACGAAAACATGTTCCGTCACACCTGTACATCGCTGGTTGTAGGGCAATTATCATCTCTGACGGACAAGCAAGAACGTGCTCTGGGTATGGGAGGGAGGTAAACGTACGTTCTGAGTGTATCCAACGAAAGTTGTTATAGCTGTGACGGGATGATTCACCACTCACACCGCATCCGACTATGCTCCCCATGACCTATGTCGCGGCATTACGTGATGTCGTAGGCCGCGCGACAGAAACGTACGGAACCTAAAGACAGAAGCAGATAGTGGCGAGCCACTGAATGACAACTTTGCGCTGGACCGCCTGCAGCAGTCACAGGACGTCCTTTCTTTGGTGCTGCTTGCGCCCTTCAGACACGGCACTCACGGACGTCGATAATTCGATTCCGAATTCCCCCACGAACATCAAGAGGCCATGCTAACCTCTGATTCCGAGGCCCGGCAACGAAAACAGCGATCACCAAAACGCCGGAAGAAGCGCCGCCTCACAGTGGAAAACGAATAACCAGATCCAGCAGTCAATGCTGAGGCGTTTTCGGGTACAGAGCAAACGACCATGGATACAGAAGAACTGCCTAGCTTGGATGCTGGGGTGGCCAGTGGGACGGTGACATTACTTTCCGATGACGATGCTTCAGAAACAGCGGAGGAGTCTGATGGTCGGCAACAGGCTACTGAGGAAGCTACGGCGCCTACAATGCACGACAACGATGGGATGCTGGGGGACCACAAGACCCACCCCAGTGGGGAACAGATGATGCTGGAGGAACTGCTCACACAAGAAAGAAGGCAGCCTGTGTACGGAAGAATTAGTGACCGAAAGGTGCCCTATTTACGTGCAACAAGCTTATCGGATAGGGTCTGTTAACATCAATAGCACTGGAACGCCGGTAAAAATCAAGATGCTCAATGACATGATAAGGGCTGCAGATATAGACATAGCGCTCTTACAGGAAGTTCCGGTGCTTCCCCCCTCGGACTTTAACGTTTACGATATTTGCTGTTCCCCTTGTGACGAGAGAGGCCTTAGCACTGCGATACTATTGAAGGAAGGATTCGTGCAGACGAAGTAGAGTATTTACCTTCAGCCCATGGTACGGCCGTTACCATAGCTGGAATACGTTTAATCAATATATACGCACCGTCGGGCTCTGATAAGAGAAGGGAACGAGCAGATTTTTACGCCCATGAGGTTACACGGTTGTTCCAGGGACCATACGATGCTTGCGTGCTCGGCGGAGATTTTAATTGTGTGCTCGACAGGAAGGACCAACATCCTAACTATACTCCTAGCCAAGAACTTAGGGAGCTGGTCAACGAGATGGAATTAGGCGATAGATGGGACCTGAAGTACCGCAACCAACCGGGATTACTTTTTTTACGAGCCACTCCGCAAGCGGTTTGGATCGCATCTATGTTTCAAGGGAGCTATCGATGTCGCCGGTGGACGCAGAAATCTGGTCGACCGCGTTTACAGTCCATGAGGCATATATTTGTACAGTTACCTTTGTTAGACAGCGGGTATGAGTGATTGAAAGATGAGCGTATCCCACCTGCGTGTTGCAGAATGGCGACGCGTGGTGGAGGACACGTAGCGTGGCGACCTCCGTTGACGAAATTCTTATGGTTCTGTCCTACACGTGATGACTGGGTGTTGTGTGCTGTCTTTAGGTTAGTTAGATTTAAGTAGTTCTAAGTTCTAGGGGACTGATGACCATAGATGTTAAGTCTCATACTGCTCAGAGCCATTTGAACCATCTGTCCTACACTGGCGGATCGAGTGCGCGAAGCCAGCTTTACGGAGGACGTTAATAGGTTATGGGAAGGGGGCTTTTCGATTACAGCGCACGACCACTGACTTTTACCTTACGGCCCTCCGGGAACTGTTTGCCCAACCACCTACACCAGAACGCCAGACGGCCGTCCACGGAGTCAAGGCGAAGTTGATACCACTTGCCGGCCGAAGTGGCCGTGCGGTTAAAGGCGCTACAGTCTGGAACCGCGAGACCGCTACGGTCGCAGGTTCGAATCCTGCCTCGGGCATGGATGTTTGTGATGTCCTTAGGTTAGTTAGGTTTAACTAGTTCTAAGTTCTAGGGGACTAATGACCTCAGCAGTTGAGTCCCATAGTGCTCAGAGCCATCTGAACCATCTGATACAACTTGCGGCGCTAAGGATGGCGGGTACAATGACACGCGCGAGGTCGCAGGACGGCCTGTCCTACGAAGTTCCCTCGATGCATTATGTGATACAGGATAGAAGAAGAAGACGAAGGACGTTAATTCATTAGATCGATCTCGGAGATGGCCGTCGTATTTCAACACAAAGGGGCATAGCATAGGCGCTCACGGATCACTTTGGGAGATTCTATGCAAGCGACTGGGAGGGCCGGAGGGAGCTGGGGAACGTCCTGGAAGAGATCTCAGACGCGACGCGTGTGAACACGGGGAACCGGACGTGTTACCTGAAATTACGAGTGGGAAGCTGGAGGAAGTGATTACACGAGGAGCCTCGAACAAGTCCCCAGGCCCAGACGGATTCCCCTTGGAATTTTACCGTGCTTTTGTGACCATTATGACACCGATGTGGTTATGCATGTTTAATGACCTTCCGCGGCAAGAAGTACTGGTTCCCATAAAATTCACGGAAAGTTTCGTGATTCCGACACTGAAGCCACGTGGCGGCAAACGACCTTGTGGTTGTCGCTCCTTGAACCTCCGTAATAGTGATTACAATATCTTTATGCGCATACTGGGCAGCCGTATCAAAACGTATATGGCGGATCGAATACGTGCTGATCAGACTTGTCTTGGCGGCATCAGTAATATCCACACAGCTTTGGGACAGTATCGTGACGTCGTCGCCCTCGCGGCTGCACGCCGCCTCCGGGGGCACTAGTTGCTGCAGATTTCGATCATGCCTTTGATAGAGTGGGTCATGTGTACCTCGCGGCGGTGATGAACAGGATGGATGTCTCGTCATTATTGACCACTGCAGTGATGCGGCCCTTGCACGGCACCAGATCATCAATGGTGATCAACGGAGGGAGAACAGAGTATTTTAAGTCCTTGAGATCTGTCAGAAAGGGTTGCTCCTTGACTATCTTCCTATATTCGATCGCCGCCGACTTACTGGGATCTCCCTGAGGCAACTGTCATTCAAATGTAGAGCATATGCTGACTTCCTGGCAGATTAAAATTGTGTGTGCTGGACTGAGACTCGAACTCGGGACCTTTGCCTTTCGCGGGCAAGTGCTTTACCAACTGAGCCACCCAAGCACGACTCACGCCGCCTCCTCACAGCTTTACTTCTGCCAGTACCTCGTCTCCTACCTTCCAAACTTTACAGAAGCTCTCCTGCAAACCTTGCAGAACTAGCACTCCTGAAAGAAAGGATATTTCGGAGACATGGCTTAGCCACAGCCTAGGGGATGTTTCCAGAATGAGATTTTCACTCTGCAGCGGAGTGTGCGCTGATATGAAACTTCCTGGCAGATTAAAACTGTGTGCCGGACCGAGACTCGAACTCGAAAGGCAAAGGTCCCGAGTTCGAGTCTCGGTCCGGCACACAGTTTTAATCTGCCAGGAAGTTTCATATCAGCGCACACTCCGCTGCAGAGTGAAAATCTCATTCTAGAGCATATGCTGATGAGTTGTGTTCCTCGTCCGGAATGAGTAGGAGACTCGATCAGAACTAGACTTGCTACAGACGTATGGAATGGCAGCTGGGGTGAGGTCAGCTTCAGAAAATCATGTCCATGCCATGTGGGGCGTGCACTAGAACCAGCAACGGAAATACTCTTACCTGTGGTGCAAACCCTCCGATGTTTGGGTATCACCTTTCATAAGAAGACGGCAGGAACTGCTGCGGAAAATTACCGACGGCTGTTGCTCAGAGTCCGTACGTCAGTACGACTAAACGCCCTACGGTCGGTGGATATGCTGCAGCGAATGTCACTCGTCAACCTTTATTTCGCTCCCATGATGTGCCAACTGACACACCTTCTCCCATTGAAGCGCACGATGGCTATGAGGTTTCTGGCGACTTTTGGATACTACGTAATCTTGGGACAGCTTTCCAAGGTACAGTACAACTCGCTTACCCTCCCAGCGCGAAAAGGGGGCGTTGGTTTAGTGAAAGTACACGAGAAGGCACGTGCGGTGTATATTAATACTATGCTAAAAAGGTGGCGCAACAAGAATCACTCCCTTACGGGGACGATCATCGACGAACTAATTCCAACATCGCATCTTCCCCCGGTCAGGGTCGGCCATATATTGCCCTCGTTAAGTTACTTGTGCACGTTCATCGTCACCTAGAACCGCTCGGCCACAGCGGCCGGCCTTTTGTTATGCTGTGCCTTTTTAATCTGCTGCTCAGATTAGTGTCACAGAACCACAAACAAGTCATGTTACTATATTTGCTCATAAACGTATCCATGTAAACCAGGATTGAGAGCGATGCAGTCTTATTCTTATACAGGGTGAAAAGTATTTAAACCGACAAACTCTGGGAGGTTGTAGGGGACATCAAAACAAATATTTTTCCCTACTGTCATTTTTTCCTATGAGGAGTATTTAAACCGGTAGAGGAAGATATCTCTGGCGGTAAATTAATTAAACCAACAAACACTTCCATTTTTTTATGACCAAGGCACAACACATTAACACAACCCAATTTCAATTACAGTAGATTTTCAAAAATTCCTCCATTGACACGTAAACAAAGGTTACACCGTCGGATCATGTTGTGTCTGACATGGGCAAAAGCCCCTGCAATATCCTGAATTGTTCCTGCTGCTGCTACTATCCGGGCAACCAGACCCTCTTCTGATGCAACAGGAGTTGCGTAAACAAGGCTGCGCATCTCTCCCCACACAAAAAAAGTCCAGAGGGGACGTATCTGGGGATCCTGGGCATCAAGCAGGCCGTGGTACAGGACCACCTCTGCAAATCCACGTTTCTGGGAACCGTTGGTCCAGGAATCGACGCACACGACGACTGAAATGTGCCGGCGCCCCGTCATGTTGGAACCACATGCGTTGTCTTGTAGGGAGCGGGACGCCTTCCAGCAATTCTGGCAATACTCTGGCGAGAAAATTGTAATAGTGTCTGCCATTTAATGGCCTATGTAGTAGATACGGCCCAATTAAACAGTCCCCGACAAAACCGGCCCACACATTAAAAGAACCGCACTTGATGAGCGCTAGTAACCGTGGCATGTGGGTTATCCTCACTACAAACATGGGAATAGCGCATGTTGAAGACTCCATCACGCCCAAACGTTGCTTCATCGGTGAACAACACAGAGGATGGAAATGTAGGATGTATTTCACACTGTTCCAGGTACCACTGCGAAAACTGTGCTCTGGGTGGATAATCAACTGGTTCCAGGTTGTGGACACGCTGTAAGTGAAATGGACGTAACAATTGCTCTCGAAGGACTGCTCTTACCTTCGTATGATTCGTCCCCATGTTACGTGCAATTGCACGAGTGCTGATTGAAGGATCCCGCTCCACATGCTGCAAGACAGCTTCCTCAAATTGCAGCGTTCTTACCGTGCGACGGCGTCCCTGTCCAGGTAATCTGCTAAATGACCCGGTCTCACGCAGACATTGGTACACAGCAGCAAAGGTCGTATGACGCGGGATACGGTGATTAGGATATTTTTGTTGATAAACCCGCTGTGCAGCTCGTCCGTTGTAGTGCGCTACGTAGTACGCACCAACCATATCAGTGTACTCACTCCACGTGCATCCTCCATTAGTAAACAGAGACAATGCACTACTACACTGGTGGACAGCAGTTGCCTACAACTGAAGAGCGTAATACACCCTCTAACAACTGAAGATCGTAATACGGCCTCTAACAACTGAAGAGCGTAATACGGCCTCCAGCGGTTTAAATAATCCTCAGAGGAAAAAATGACATTAGGGATAAAATATTTGTTTTGATGTCCCCGACAACCTCTCAGAGTTTGTCGGTTTAAATACTTTTCACCCAATATGTATTTGCGCTGCTTTTCATCGTTGTCACGGATATCCAGGGATCTGCTCACGCCAGTTTAACAACTGTTGGATTCCGCTATTGCGAGTAATGGGGTACTGCTGATCCTGTGACAGTCAGACTAGCCTATTCTTCAGCGTGGAAGGGAGGCGAATGAGAGTAGCACAGTCCTTGTATCCTCTCCCGAGGACAACGACTGTTGCAACTGTTAGCTGATAACCTCGCGATCGTCACTGGGTCAGAGCTGACGTTTGAGTAGACACAACACGTGTTACGAAGGGCTCAGACGGCAATCTGCCAGACTGCGCGAGTGTGTCAGCGTGACGCACACAGTCGGCAGATACATGTGCCGGGCAGACAGGGCGTTGTCCTATTGACAGATATTAATGCAGCGGGTGCCTCGTAAACAGACACACGCTGATTGCACACGACATTACGCTGTGCAGTCAGAGTCTGCGAAAATAGGAGCCGACTTGAAGTTTCTGCAGACGACCTTTACCACCCATGACCATCGGCATCAGCAATAGTCATGTTTCACACCATAGCGTAATGTGATGTGACCTTTCCCCTGTTGCCAGCATTTTAGCAGATAACTGTGCAATATGGTGCAGTAGCTAAGGCACGGGGCTCGCATTTGGGAGGAAGAGGGTTCATTTCCCCGTTCGGCCATCGGCCACATATTTACCATAAATCAACTGAGGAAAATTTCGGAATCCACATCTACTTATATACTCCACATGACACTGTACGGTGCATGGCAGAGGGTACTTTGAGCAGAAATTGGTGGTTTTCTGTCCTATTCCAGTCTTCTGTTGAGCAGTGGGAGAATGACTGCCTCTGTCCATGCCCCAATCTCTCATGTCTTATTCTCATGATTCCGCCGCGAATATACAAGCGTGGCAACAAAACATTCGCAGTATTCCTGGAATACCGACTCTCTAAATCTGTGTAACAGGATTTGCGAGTATGTCGTCTTTCTTCCAGAGTCGCATTTATATTCCCAAGCATTTCTCTTAAAAGTTCTTATTGGTTACACCGACCTGTGAAGATCGTAGCAGAGCATCTCTGATTCGTTAGATGTATGTTGCCATGCCTCCTTGACTTCAAACGATGGAACAAAGCTGTACAATTGAACGCTCTAGCATCCTGCATGTGGTTTCCTGTACGAATGCAATGCACTTACTCAGAATCCTGTAAGTTTTACATTTACCATACCTAATACTGCTTTGACGTGATCGCCCCATTACATACCGCTTCTTAGCATTACCCCTAAATATGATGTGACGTGCTCAGGATGTTAATCATTAATCTTGCAATAAGATACCATAGATTTTAGTTCTTTGTTTTAGGCATTATCTTACATTAATCCACATTAAAGGAGAGCTACTTTTTGTTACGTCAAGTGGAAACTTTGTTCAAGGCCTGATACATTTCCTTACGATCGTCCGACGAGTATACTTTCCTACAGACAACAGCATGGTTACCGAACGATCTTAAATGCTGCTGATCCTATCTGCAGTGTTGTGGGGTTTCCTTTTACTGTCTCACAATGATTATACGTGTTAATGTCTACCGGATTCACAACCATTCCAGGGGCTCATCTTGTGCATCTACATCCACACCAGTAATATGCAAGCCATCATATGGTGTTTGGTAGAGGATACCTATTGTACCGAAACAATTATCCACATTCTTCTTATTATATTTGCAGGAGACGCGCGGAAAGACTGAATGTCGGCACGCCTCTGTAGAATCCTGGATTGATCTAACTTTATTGTCATAATATTATTAACGTTCAAGAAATCATAATGAAAATAGATATAATGCCAGGTGCGTGAATAAAGACATTCAAGGTATAAAAAAAGGAAAAATGCCTAGAAATGATGGTGTTTCAACAGAAATTGTTAAATCTGGAGGAAAATTAATATAAAGCGAAATTCGAAAATTGTTTACGGAACGTTTCATTATTTTTCAGAGTGCATCCGGGACAGCAGCACTTCTTTTTTCGACATTTCAGTTGTCAACCCTACAGCCATCGTCGAGGCGAGTCTGTGACTTATGTACGAGTGTCCACGTGTGCCTCTTTATACTAAGATATGCTAAAATCACATTGCCTACAGGATGTTTGCGAAAGAAGGTAGTTCTTCAAAACTGCAAAAGCACTGTATGGTTCTACTTCACAAAATAGGGGACAGTCAAACCACATCAAAATATACACTCATTAACGTACTTTCCATACTAAGATTATCACCAGCTGGATAGGAAAGGTATTCGAATTTTAGACAGGCAGAGGAACAACCTGGCTTTGCAAAAGGCTGTAGCACAATCGTCCAGTTGCCTTGCGTGAACGGAGAAATGAGTATGACTTTTAGCTTTTTCTTGGATTAATTGCTTTTGATAAAGGTTTAATCTCGCTGGGGTTGGGAGCTCCTTTTGGCGTTCTTTCCGTGTTTGCGAATTAAATATGATTTTTTAAAGGGGGGGGGGTTAATCTAAAACGTATAAAAGGAAACCAGTCTCTACAATTACATCTTTACAATTCATGTATTTTCAGTCGAGTAACACAAAATAGACACATTTATAGTTTTTAGGTCTAAAATAGAAAACCAGCCACGAGCTTTCTATAACAGTTTTACAGAAATAAAACGAGAGCCAGTGAAGATGACACATAGCTGTCGAAACATGTTTAGGTGAGTAGAAATAAAAGAAATACATTGTGTTCTGCAGAAGGAGGAGTTTGAAAACCATAATGTTATATCGGTTTCAATAAAAGTGTACGTACTGACAGCTGAAGATAAACGAGGCACTGATTTAACCAATAACAGTTCGAAAGAAGACTTGCAGATCGGTAGCTATAAGTCTAAAATAAGGTAGTATGAACATATCAAAAAGAAATAAGACCGTCTGTATCCATCTGAATAAAGACAATATTTATTTTGCCACACACACTTCGCAGTAATTTATAAGTTTTAGTGTTTTCGGCAGCTCGTAAGCGGACCAGCTGGAAGAGTAAAAGGAAAGGTCTCTGGTGGTGCTTTTATTTTATAGCCTCTTTCCCGTTTCACTTCCTCCCCGAAGCGTTTTGGGAGGCGATGGCAAACTTTGTTCAACGACCGTGGTGTAAAGTACCTAACCGGAGGTTCAGCGCGGGCTGTTCCTTCCTCCATGACACTGCCGTCTGCAGAAATGCTGAAATGTCCCAACACAGCACAAATGTTCGACACAGAGGGAACAGGGGCTACTGTCTCTTTCCCGTGAACATTATAAAGCTATTCATATTGCACTATCTATTAAGTATCGTAATAGTACGTTCATGGTCAGCGTGTAGTATTCAGTATTGCATTTGCATAGTTAATTCTTATATAAGGTTTACCGTTCAAACACATGTCTCAGTCACGCCGGCGAGGCAAATGTGTACGAATATAGGATGTAATATGCGAGAATTGTCTTAAATTGTGCACTGAAATGTGCCGTTTGCAGTGTTATGCGGTACGTATGAAAACGCACCACCAAGTAATTGCCTTTCTACCGCTTGGATAAATGTTCTAACATCACTTTCCGCCCCGTTCTCGGGGATAGTGAGCCAATCTTCTCTATCTCTCTATATTGAGGGATTCCAGTACTCTCTGGGTTTGCGCGGCAACAGTCACCCTTCGCGCACCAAAGAAAGAAACTCGACGCTACCGGCTGACGATCGATAGCAGCATGAAACGATATACTGCTTACAACCTAAAGGCGACGACTTTATGGACAGCAAAAGAACTAGTAAGGAATAAAAGTGTCTTCAAATTTTCAAAACTACGGCTCAGAAGCGATCGAGTTGGCGCAGTAGCAAGACACTGAACTCGCGTTCGAGATTACGGCGAGTCAAAACTCTGTCCGACCATTCAGATTTAGATTTTCTGTGATTTCTCCAAATCGCTGAAGGTAAATACCAGGACGATTCCTCTGAAACGATATCGTCGATTTCCTTCCCCATTCTTTCCCAGTACACGCCTATGCTCCTTCTCTAATGACTTCGTCGTCGAAAGGACGTTAAACTCTAATCTTCCTTTTAAGTTTCCAGTGTGTCTGAAAAGATGGGGGAAATGAAATCATCGATGAAAGGAGACAAGGAAGGTGAAATGCTTTGTGCTTCCAAGAGGCTCTATTAAAAGGCTCTTTGTTAATGGAAGGGCAGCAATAGGCATTCAATAGCGCCTTTAACATGGAGATTCCTCTTCTGCGGGACTTTTACTACTGCTCCTGAGAGCAACAACCCTGGCTGCAGAAAGACGGTCACTATTGCACATTGCTCTTCCGAATTCTTCACCGCAGTTTGAGCACAGGTCTGGTGTCAGTGAATTTTCTACGACTTAGTTCATCTAACCGGTTCAGGCAATGGATGTGTGATATGTATCGATCGAATAATGGCATCTCATTCTGGAAACATCCTCTAGGCTGTGGCTAAGCCATAGATTCTTTCCTTCAGTAGCCGGCCGGGGTGGCCGAGCGGTTCTAGGCGCTACAGTCTGGAACCGCGCGACCGCTACGGTCGCAGGTTCGAATCCTGCCTCGGGCATGGATGTGTGTGATGTCCTTAGGTTAGTTAGGTTTAAGTAGTTCTAAGTTCTAGGCGACTGATGACCTCAGAAGTTAAGTTCCATAGTGCTCAGAGCCTTTTGAACCATTTTCCTCCAATAGTGCTAGGCCTGCAAGTCTCGCAGGAGAACTTCTGTAAAGTTTCGAGGGTAGGAGACGAGGTACTGGCGTAAGTAAAGCTGTGAGGACGGGTCGTGAGTTGTCGTTGGATAGCTCAGTCGGTAGAGCACTGGTCCGCGAAATGTAAAGATCCCGAGTTTGAGTCTCGGTCCGACACACTGTTTCAATCTGCCGGGAAGCTACAATAGCAACCCTCATTACTAACGAATGCATAGCCCTTTCTCTTTTTCTATTGTTTCTTTTGCAGATGTCAGACCTGAGTGTCCTTGCAACAAACTACACAATGTTGTTATTGTGGTTTTCTTTCCTAAGACTGATCTGATGTGGCTCTCCACGCTAGTCTACCGCGTGCCAGCCTCTTAATTTCGCCACAGCTACTAAAATCTAAAACCACTTGAACCTGCTTACTATACTCAAACCCTGGTCTCCCTCTACAAATTTTACCCTCCACAGTTTCCTCCACTACCAAACTGACGACTCCTTGATGTCTCAAGATGTGTCTTATCAACTGTTAATATATTTTAGTCGAGTTTTACCATATATTTGTTTCCTCGCCAGTTCGATTCAGTACCTCTTTGTTAATTATTCGAACTATCCAAGAAAAATACACCGAAGGCTGAATAACGAACGTGTGTTAGGGTTAAGTGGCACTTCTCGTCAGGAATACAGAAAAAATTTGCCGTAAACTGAATGAATTACTAAGAAAAAATAATAAAAAAAAGAAAAACTAATAGAAAATAGAAAATAACTGCGAATTATGCTGGTACCGTCCTATACTCCATTGCGATCTATCGTTCTAAGATTTCTTCTAAACTCAACAAAAAATGTTTTCTTATTGTATGCTTACAAGGTATTATTTAAAATGATTCCTTGGACAAGTCGGGTTTGCAGCTTCCACTGCTGAACCTACAAATTGTAACTGTAGTCCTCCGTCTGTGTCTTGTTTACATCGACATGCAAGCATTATGTTTGGACGTTTGGTTGGAACTCCCGTCTGGAAACAGTAAATTTTAACTGCGAGTACATCATTTGTAGCGCTGACCTAGCTATAAAAACTGGTTTTTGCCTAGAAAAATTACAGAGCTTTTGTTACTCTGTACACGTAAAACGGTGGGATAAAGATGCTACAGCTTTGCATGTCTCGCATTATGGGCATGTCGTTAAGTGGAGACAAAAAGTTTCTCCCAGTGACCACTTTATGCCATATGTTGGTTGAATTCAGAGAGGGCTCTCTGCCCTGTACTGGGTGTGGAACGGATTTTTCCATGATTTTTTTCTTTGTGCATGACATTGGGAGATGAAATACTTGTGGACGCATATAAAACACTTCGACATAGTAGTCTTATACATAATCGAAGCCATCAAATGAGAAACTCAAGTTTATCGGTGGAGTCAAGTATCGTGGGCGGAGCATCTTCAATAATTGCTTGGTTATCGAGCCGACCCAAACTTCATAGTCACTTCTGGCTGCTTGTTAGGAATAAAAGAAGAAAAAACGTTGCACCTTTGAGTGTTTTGAGCGATTGTAGCGGCGTGCTTGGGTGCCCTCATTGGTTCAGGTGACTGCTGGCGCTGGGCACAAGTTTTCGTTTCTGACGTCATATTCATTGCATTGCAGGTTCAGTTTATCTGAACATGTAACACTTATATAATTTCTTGTCGTTACAGCTACATTCATTTCGTTCCCAAGCATCCACTCAACGCATTTCAATGAATTTAATTCCATCAATGTACCGCTATAGCCGGTTAAGACAAGGGTCTCCACCAAATCCCCTTGCCATGTGGTGCTATTCCTCCATACCCGGTCGGATCACCTTTAGCTGTAGTGGGTTGAAGTAATAGAAAGTAGTCATATCGATTAAATCTCTGGGGTTATGTGTACCTGTATAAAATAGAGGGACACATAGAGCTAATTATAGGAAAGACAGATGCCAGACTGAGACTCATTGACTGAACCCTCAGGAAGTGTAGTCCACCCACTGCGGAAACAGCTTACAAAACCCTCCTTCGACCGATACCTGAGCATTGCTCCTTAGTTTGACATCCTTACATCCTTACCAAAAATGGATTTCCGGAGGAATTAGAGAAGATACAAAGGAGGGCAGCGAGTTTCGTCACGGGTTCATTTAGCAAGTGTGAAAGCGTCACTGCAGTGGCAGATGCTACCATAGAAACGTCGCGCATCACGGTGTTGTTTAGCGTTAAATTTCCGAGAGTGTCGTTCGTAGAAGAGCCATCCAACATGTTGATTTCTCCTATATTTATCGAGGTTGGGAGGGGGGAAAGGGGGGAGGAATTTACAGTGGTAAATTAAGAACCCTCCACCGCACAGCGGAAGATAAGTGGTAAAGTATAGATGTGGATGTAGAGGACACATCAGTGACAGTGATAATTTGAGAGACGTCTGGAGGTATGCTAAAATAACCTGATGATTTAAGGCGATTGCTCATGATTCGGCTGCGAATTCTGTTCATGCACAATTATTTGTTTGTGATGACATTTTCATCTTATTTCTCTTTATCTTCTTTTCCGAAGACTAAAAGCTCGATACTGCATTCTGACCTGAGCTGATGTCTCGATCGATAAGGAGTGCAGGTAACATATTATAACTTCAGCTGCTTCTCTCGGCCTTCGAGTATGACGTACATAAGAACCGCTATATCGAAGAGGCTCTGGGCCTGGAATGCTCTGTGTTCCTATTCTACAGCAAATGGTAGTCTGAGTATTGTCATTCTGGACCACTTCGACCGTTGGACTTCCTACATTCAAGATCAGGGGCGATGAAGTTCAACCTTCACCTTGACCTTGCTCGACTTATGTAATCATGCCCATCCCCCCTTCACCTTCCCTCCCCGTCCCACCTCCCCTCTCCAGTCAACCACAGGATAGTACTATAATGAAACAACCAATCAAAATCGAAGATTGTGGAAGTAGCCCACTTGTGCTGTAGGTAAAACTAAAATTAAAAAAAAAAAATCACTCCCCATCTACATCTACATCCATACTCCACAAGCCACCTGATGGTGTGTGGCGGAGGGTTCCCTGAGTACCTCTATCGGTTCTCCCTTCTATTCCAGTCTCGTATTGTTCGTGGAAAGACAGATTGTCGGTATGCCTCTGTGTGGGCTCTAATCCCTCTGATTTTATCCTCATGGTCTCTTCGCGAGATATACGTAGGAGGGAGCAATATACTGCTTGACTCATCGGTGAAGGTATGTCCTCGAAACTTTAACAAAAGCCCGTACGGAGCTACTGAGCGTCTCTCTTGCTGAGTCTTCCACTGTAGTTTATCTATCATCTCCGTAACGCTTTCGCGATTACTAAATGATCCTGTAACGATGCCCACTGCTCTCCGTTGGATCATCTCTGTTTCTTCTATCAACCCTATCTGGTACGGATCCCACACTGGTGAGCAATATTCAAGCAGTGGGCGAACAAGTGTACTGTAAGCTACTTCCTTTGTTTTCGGATTGCATTTCCTTACGATTCGTCCAATGAATCTGTCTGGAATCTGCTTTACCGACGATCAGCTTTATATGACCATTCCATTTTAAAATACTTCTAATGCCTACTCCCAGATAATTTATGTAATTAACTGCTTCCGGTTGCTGACCTGCTATATTGTAGCTAAATGATAAAGGATCTTTCTTTCGATGTATTCGCAGTACATTACACTTGTCTACATTGAGATTCAATTGCCATTCCCTGCACCAGGCGTCAATTCGTTGTAGATCATCCTGCATTTCAGTACAATTTTCCAGTGTTACAACCTCTCGATATACTACAACATCATCCGCAAAAAGCCTCAGTGAACTTCCGATGTTAACCACAAGGTCATTTATGTATATTGTGAATAGCAACGGTCCTACGACACTCCCCTGCGGCACACCTGAAATCACTCTTACTTCGGAAGACTTCTCTCCATTGAGAATGACAGGCTGCGTTCTGTTATCTAGGAACTCTTCAATCCAATCACACAATTGGTCTGATAGTCCATATGCTCTTATTTTGTTCATTAAGCGACTGTGGGGAACTGTATCGAACGTCTTGCGGAAGTCAAGAAACACGACATCTACCTGGGAACCCCTGTCTATGGCCCTCTGAGTCTCGTGGACGAATAGCGCGAGCTGGGTTTCACACGATCGTCTTTTTAGAAACCCATGCTGATTCCTACAGAGTAGATTTCTAGTCTTCAGGAAAGTCATTATACTCGAACATAATACGTGTTCCAAAATTCTACAACTGATCTACGTTAGAGATATAGGTCTATAGTTACTTTAAGCTGTACACCATCCCAGTCCCCGACTCCAGGCAATGAAAGAGAAGTATTAAAATGTGGCAGCCCAGTCGTAATATAGTTGCAGTAAATAAATAAAATAAATTAAAAAAGTACGCCTAGCTTATAATATCGTTTTTACAAGTAATCCAGTAACTGTGTATGTAAAGGTTTATATTCCTTCGCTCTTTCACACACACAGAGATATATATACATAAGTTTTCATCCAAAAACTACGTGAAGGGTGTAGCTTGCAGTATATCATAGTACTTTACAGGGAGCTCAAAAATATTAGAACGCACTGGATTTTTTGGACTCTGTTTACCAGACAGATGACGTAAAGCAGCACTTGGGTTCGTGCAAAATTCGAAAAAAGTCTCAAATTAGTTATTTTACACTTGTCGATTGTTGCCGAGTGTCACAAGGCGTAGTTAAGACTGAACTCATTGACAGCATTCCAAAAGTCTTGTCTTTATCTGACATCCAGTCGACACAATATGACACACATGCTGATTAGACATCGGCAAGACAGAACTCTCCTTCTTGAGCACTATGCTTGTTCTGACAAGTATGGAATCCAGTCAGCGTAATACAACATACATGCTCCATTGCAAAGCACACGTGGGCACTACGGCTTAAAGTACACTTGTCAACAAGAGTGCACAATATTGTTACCATGAGAAAAACTCGTCCGATATCAGAGTCGGTCAAACGTTATATGATATTCTGAAATTAATGATTTTCCACACTTATGATGCGTTTCAAGTCTCACAGTGCTCTTTCCAAGTCTAAAATTTGTGCAAAAAATACGTCAGCAAGGCAAAAATTTCAACATTTGTGTCAAGTATCACAATACTATTTTCTAGATACACACACATCCATTAGACTGGTCCTAAAACATGTTTGTGACCTCTAAATTAAGTACTCCAATTCTGTTTCCATGCCTAGTTGCAAATAACGTTCTAAAGTTACAGTTGACATTACAATTTAGACGTAAAAGATGGATGTCATAAAACTAGTTCTTGCTGTTGTTGCGGTAGTCTTCAGTTCTAAGACAGGTTTGATGCAGCTCTCTACGCTACTCTACACAATGCAAGCCTCTTCATTTCCGAATAACTCCTACAACCTACACTCTTTTGAACCTACGTACTATATTCAGCACTTCTCCCAATATTAAATTGGTGATCCCTTGATGTCTCAGAAAGTGTCCTATCAACCTTCTTTTAGTCAATTTATACCACAAATTTCTTTCCTCCCCAGTTATGTGCAGTACGTCCTCACTAGTTACATGTCCTACGCATCTAAACTTCAGCATTCTTCTGCAGCAATATTTCGAAAGCCTGTCTGAACTGCCTATCGTCCAAGTTTCACTTCTATGCAAAGCTACACTCCAGATAAATACCTTCAGAGAACACGTCCAAACACTAAAATCTGTATTTGATGTTATCAGACTCCTATTCAGAAACGATTTTCTTGCCCTTATCAGTCTACATTTTATAATAGCCTCTCTACTTCGTCCATCATCAGCTATTTTACTGCTCAAATAGCAAAACACATTAATAACTTTTAGTGTCTCGTTTTCTAATCTAATTCCCCCAACGTTCCCTGATGTAATTCGGCTATATTCCATTACGCCTCTTGCTTTTGTTAGCGTTCATCTTATATCCTCCTTTCAAGACACTGTCCATTCCGTTCATTTGCTCTTCCAAGTCTTTAAAAGTCTCTGACAAAATTACAGTGTCTTCGGCAAACCACGAAGTTTTTAGTTCTTCTCCCTTAACTTTAACTCCTCCAAAATTTTCTATGGGTTTCTTTACTGCTTGGTCAGTGTACAGACTGAATAACATCGGGGATAGGCTACAACCCTGCCCTACTCTCTTCTCAACAACTGCTTCCCTTTCAGTCCCCTGTCATCTGGTTTCTGTACGAGTTGTAAATAACCTTTCACTCCCTGCTACCTTCACAATTTCAAAGACTGTATTCCACTTGAAGGGTAACCTAGTGGGGACCGTTTAAATGATTGAGAATGTTGGCATAATTTTAGTGTTCTAACAAAAATTATTTTCTCCTTAAAACAGACATAAATTATACTAAACAAGTTACTGATTGAATACTGTAAACAACTAACAGGTGATTCAAGACTACACAGGACAAGGATCCTGGGTAGCAGAGACAATATAACTAGTGGAGTGAGTCAAGTGCTCTGGCCCTAAAAATATGGATAATGCAATCTGAATTGATGTGACGCTGAGCAGACTTTGATTGATCAAATCTGCTGTACTTTCTCTAGACAGGTGCAGCTGAGAGTAAGTGTAGATTGAGATCTGTACGCCCTGACAAGGCAGGAGCGGCAGTATGTTAACCTGTTCGCTTCGTGCGGCGATGTAAACTGCAGCTGGCGAGATGTGTGCGGCGGAGGTGAGACGTGGAGGTGGCACCTGTGAATCGATCGCGGCCATGAAATAAATGCAGAAAGCTCATGGTCTAGCGATCAGGCAGACGGATCGCAATTTAGTCTCTACCAGAGCCATGAAATCACGGTGGATATTAGTGTGTGACACACCGATTCGCTAGTCATACCAACGACCAATTTGGCTCACTTATACGTCAGAGTGCACCATGATACCAAACGTGAAGACTGGTAAATCAAAAACGAATTAGTTTGCCCTTGAAAAATGAGCAGTCTGAGACGTTTGAAGTCACGCTGTCTGTACAGTAAGAACTTCACCACAGGCTCCCCAGTCTAAACTACTTGCAAGTTAAGTCAGTCTCAGAATAGGTCCAAAGTTCCAACGACACATGCCAGAGCCTCGACCAGAAATGTTTCAAGACCAAAGTCCCGCACCTTAGTGCTTCGCACCTCTCCAGAAAAAAAATTCTGTTTTCCCGCAAAGTGCAAGAACGACACCGCCTTCGCCCTATCTTGAGCCAATTACAGGGCTCTAGAGGTGCTAAATCTCCCACACAACAGCACAAACTCATGTCGAACCAGGGCAAGAGTTAAGAAACCTTCATCTCTGAAAAAAAGAAACCACCAACTACTGGTTTTCTTAAGTTATCACAGAGGGGGAAGAGATGATTTTCTCTGAAGTCGAGTCACTTCCCACGGCAACAAGGGAACGTATACAATCTTAAAGATTTTTATCTAAATCGCCTGTGCCTTGGAGCTTGTTAGTCCTAGCTGTGAGGTGTCATAAAGATTCAGTCTCCAAACGTTCCTCAGACACCGGATTTTTCTTATACAACCGGGGCGGTCGATGGAAGTGGTTCACAGGCCTATTTGCAGTATCGGCGAACATGAAAACAGGTGAATTTTTATTGTGTGTGGCTCTGCATGCAAAGCCCGGTTTATGACTCCAATGTGTAGACGCATTCCTTCAGACTGTCGCCCCCACCCCAGGCCTTCTGCTGGCGCCACAGCAGGTATTGTGGCATTGTTCTGCTAGAAACCTGTCTCGATGAGAGGCTGCCCTATCTGTCCTATATGACTGTGGACCTGTCTGGCAAGATTTACTCAGGGATGGACTTTCAACTCCCAACATGCTGTTTCCACAAGCTAAGAACCATAAAAATACCTCATGCTTTTGGCGCCCTACCAGGCTCCATCAATGTCTGCTCAGGCTATTAACTTTCTAGAGTCTCGCTCAAGGTGCGTCAGGTTGTAATAAAATATTTAATAACATTCTGTATGCGGAAAACAGGTGAGAGAGTAACTTGTCCTCTCTCACACTCAACACTGTCAAAAACTTTCTCCAAATGAACAAAATCTGTAAACATAAATTTTTCTTTCCTTAATCTGTCTTCTAAGATAAGTGGTAGGATCACTATAGCCTTGCATGCTCCTACATTTCTCCAGAATCCAAACTGATCTTCGGCTTCTACCAGCTTTTCCATTCTCTTATACATAATTTGTGTTAGTATTTTGCAACCATGGCTTCTTAAACTAATAGTTTAGCTTTACTCACATCTGTCAGTGCCTGCTTTCTTTGGAAATGGAATTATTACATTGGATTTGAAGTCTGAGAATATGTCGCCTGTCTCATACATCTCTCACACCAGGCGGACTAAAATTTGTTATGGCTGGCCATCCCAATGCTGTCAGTAGTTTTGACGGAATATTGTCTGCTCTAGGGCCCTGGTTTCGACTTATATCTTTCAGTGCTCTGTCAAATTATTCTGGCAGTATCAAGTTTCCCACCTCCTTTTCATCTATGTCCTCTTCACTTTCTATAATATTGCTTTCCAGTTTATTTCCTTTGTATAGCCCCTCTATATTCTGCTTCCACCTTTCAGTTTTCCGTTTCTTGTTTAGTACTGGTGTGCCATCTGAGCTCTTGATTTTCATGCAGTTACTTCGCTTTTCTCTAAACATCTCTTTCATTTTTCTGTAGGCGGTATCTAGCTTTCTCCTAACTCTATAGGTTATATATCCTTACATTTGTCCTCTAACCATTCCTGCTCAGCCATTTTCCACTCAGTGTCAACCTCATTTTGTAGACATTTATATTTCATTTCGCCCGCTCTGTTTGCTGCATTTTTATATTTTCTCCTTTCATCAGTTAAATTCAATGTCTCGTTTGATAACCAAGGACTTCTACTACACCTTGTCTTTTTACCTATTTGATCGTCTGCTGCCTTCACTACTTCATGTCTCAAAGCTACCCATTCGTATTCTACTCCTGAGTAGTTCCCACCAGGAGTTTCGAATGGGAGACTATTTTACTTGCGGCATACTTTGTCCAAGAGCATGCCATCATCATTTAACCATACAGCACAGATGAACGACGCCGGGAAAAGTAACGGCTGCAGTGTCCCCTAATTATTGGTTGCTTGCAGTATCAGCATGACAAGGCCATGGTGGCTTATGTTACAAGGCCAGGTCATTCAATCGTCCAGACTGTTCCCCCTGCAGCTACTGAAAAGGCTGCTGCCCTCTTGAAGAACGACATGTTTGTCTGACCTCTCAACAGATACCCCTCCTCTGTGGTTGGGTTGCACCTATGGTACAGCTACACACAAGCCACACCATTACGGCGAGGTCTATGATCCATGAGGAGCGAAACTTGACCAGGCTTATAAATGCAGAAAATCAACTAAAATACTACAGCAAGAAGGCAAGCACATAAACGATTAGGCAGTCTGACTTCCTGTCAGCTACTGGACAAATGTAATTCCATTACTAGGTCCTATTCTTGGAGTAAGTTCCAACACAGTCATATTAAATATTTCCACGTCCAAACAATTGTATGATGCATGTAAAGTGTTACAGTGGTGTATCCATGTCTGAAAAGCACAAAGGGAACTAACATATCAATATGATGACATCTTATTGGTGGTTCAAAGAACATTCTCTGATCAACTAACATTTTTACAAGTTTTTCTGTAATGTTTCACCACCTATTTAGATGGTAAAGGAGAAAATGTATTGTGAGAAAAGTGTAATCGATGATAATGATAGGCAATTATTGATTTTATAACAAATGATTGGACCTAGTCGAGCTTAAATACAAAAACCAACTGCTGCAGTATTTACCAGTTGTCTAAAACATTTACCAGGGGGAGTTAAGGCTCTCCATAACGCTAAAAGATTGTATTTCTTATAATAGACTATCAAACAACACCAACATGTAATAAAACATGTGAGGTAAAAAACCACACTCACGCAACATGGCCAAATATAATTTTAGGAAGGAAGATGTTTTTATTACTTAAACTGTAACACTATTTTGTGAAAGAAGGACAAAAATGTTTTATTATGATATACACTGAGGTGCAAGTCATAGTATAGCGATATGCACATATATAGATGACGGTAGTATCACGTGCACAAGGCGTAAAAGGGCAGTGCACTGGCGGAGCTGTCATTGGTACTCAGGTGATTCATGTGAAAAGGTTTTCGACGTGATTATGGCGGGGCGACGAGGATGGTAGTTGGAGCTACACGCTCCAAATTGCAGGCATTACCTCTCACCCTGGACAACGCAGTAATCGACGGCCTTCACTTAATGACCGAGAGCAACGGCGTTTGCGTAGAGTTTTCAACGCTAATAGACAAGCATCAATGCGTGAAATAACCGCAGAAATCAATGTGGAACGTACGATCAACGTATCCGTTAGGAGAGTGCACCGAAATTTGGAGTTAATGGGCTCTGGCAGCAGACGCCCGACGAAAAATGCCTTTGCAACCAGCACGACATCGCCTGCAGCACATTTCCAGGTCTCATGACCACATCGATTGGATACTAGACGACTGGAAAACCGTGGCCTGGTTAGTTGAGTCCCGATTTCAGATGGTAAGAGCTGATGTAGAGTTCAAGTGTGACGCAGACCCCAAGAAGCTATGGACCCAACTTGTCAATAAGGCACTGCGCAAGCTGGTGGTGGCTGCATACTGGTATGGACTGAGTTTAAATGGTGTGGACTGGTTCCTCTGGCCCAAACGAGTCGATCATTGACTGGAATTGTTATGTTCGGCTACTGGGAGACGATTTGCAGCCATTCATGAACTTCAGTTTTATGGATGGGAAAGCGCCATGTCACTGGGATACAACTGTTCGCAATTGGTTTGAAGAACATCCTGGACAGTTCAAGAGAATCATTTGGCCACCTGGATCGCCTGACATGAGTCCCATTGAAAATTTATGGTACATAATCGAGAGTTCATTTCGTGCACAAAATCTTGCACCGGAACACTTTCTCAGTTATGAACGGCTATATAGGTAGCATGGCTCAGTATTTCTGCAGGGGACCTATAACGACTTGTTGAGTCCATGACATGTTGAGCTGCTGCACTACACCGGTCAGAAGGAGGTCCGACACGCTATAAGGAGATATCCAATGACTCTCGCCACGTCTTTGTATCACCTGAACTGGAGAGCGACTTCTTTGATTATACACATACCCACAGAAGACATAACAAAACGCTCTGAGAGAGATGTAACATTTCCGAAGACAATAACTGCATCGATGCCACTAAATTAAATTATTTCATAAAACTGTGTACAAAATACACACACACACACACACACACACACACACACACAGGCTGCCTGGATGTCATATCAAAACAAGACTCAGTCAGTGAGCTCAGTCTTGCCTGTACCTGTCTGGCTGCCTTCTGACAGTTGACAACAACTTCAGTGTGGGAAATAAGTAATTTTTGGATTCGTTCGAACTTGGCGCGTACACAATGGCTGCTTTACGTCACTTTTTTGGATAAACATGTGCAAAAAAATTCAGTGTGTTCGAATACTTTTGAGCACCCTGTAAAGTACTATGAAATACTACAATTTACAACATTTACGAATTTTTTGGATAAATGAGTGTGTGTATGTGTCTGTGTGTGTGTGTGTGTGTGTGTGTGTGTGTGTGTGTGTGTGTGTGTGTGTGTGTACTAAGGGAGATATCTTGTGAAAGGTGTCCTTCTTTGTGTTATTTTATTTATTTATTTACTGAAACTACATTCCGACTGGACTGTCTCAGTTTCATTTACGCTGAGACTGGCTAGAGAAGATGGGAGGGTCATAAGGTATAAAGCACAATAGGGCTAGTTAGCCGATTTTTTAAATTTATTTTATTTACTGAAGCTAAATTATGATCGGGCTAGCTCATTTTAACACTACGTCGACCGAGCGAGGTGGCGTAGTGGTTAGCACACTGGTCTCGCATTCGGGAGGACGACGGTTCAATCCCGTCTCCAGCCATCCTGATTTAGGTTTTCCGTGATTTCCCTAAATCGTCTCAGGCAAATGCCGGGATGGTTCCTTTGAAAGGGCACGGCCAATTTCCTTCCCCGTCCTTCCCTAACCCGAGCTTGTCCTCCGTCTCAAATGACCTCGTTGTCGACGGGACGTTAAAAAACACTAGCCTAACCTAACACTACGCCGAGACTGGCTGTAGAGAGGTGTTGAGGGGAAGGAGGCATAGTGAGGGGAATGGCATACAAAGCACAGTTGGGTTAGCTACATTTTATTTATTTATTTATTCATTAAAAATAGATTCTGACTGGCTGTCAGCTTCACTGTTTCTGGAGCAGAGTGGAGGAGGGGTAAGCTGTTTTCTTTTATTTTTCCCACTAATACATTAGGGCTAGTTCCACCACTTGTGACTGGCTGGAGGGATTGTGACAGGGGGATGAAGAAGTGGAAGGAGAGGTATGTGAAGGGGCATTATTAAGTAACACACTGAAGGTCAAGGTCAAGGTCAGAGGCCAAAGTGTCATTGCCCCTTTCCCTGCACGCATGCAACCAAAAGTCAAAGTCAAGAATGTTCCAGAATGCGCATACACACAATATTCTAGCTCATCACTGATTACCGTCATCTGCTCTCGACTTGTAATTGCTAGAACCATACATCTGGGGCCAGTGACACTATCTATGCGAAACATATTCGTAATATCAGACTAGATAAATCACGAAACAACGCATGTTTTGGAGAATACTTCGAGCTATATTTTAAAATTTGAAAGCTAGGTTTTATCGTATTGATATTGTTCTCCTTTTTCTTCTTCTTTTTCTTCCTCTCAGCGTATTGAAGGATCATATTACTGTTTCTGATAATGAATATTTAGAGATCAAGAAAAGCTCATCCTATTAACATATTTTATCGTGTAAATTATCGTGTGATTGTGAAGAGATCAATTGCTTAACGGTGGACTCTCCAATGATCATAATTGGAACGTTTTCTAGACAGACAATGGGTGAAATGTTGTAGCATGATTGAAAGGTAGGAAACATGATACTGCGAGAAGTATTTGACAGAGCACTGAATGACTAAGTCGAAAGCAGACCCCTAGAGTAGACGACATTTCGTCAAAGCTACTGATGAGCTTGGGAGGGCCAGCCATAACAAACTTTATTCCACCTGGTGTGCAAGATGTATGAGACAGGCGAAATATTCTCGGACTTCAAGATGAATGTAATAATGCCACTTCCAAAGAAAACAGTTACTGACAGATGTGAATAAACCCGAACTCTCAGTTTAATAAGTCATCGTTGCAAAATACTAATACAAGTTATTTACAGAAGAATTGAAAAAGTGATAGAAGTCGACCTCGAAGAAGATCAGTTTGGATCCCGGAGAAATGTAGGAACACGCGAGCCAATGCTGACCCTACGACTATCTTAGAAGACAGGCTAAGGAAAGGCAAACCTGCGTTTACATCGTTTGTAAATATGGACAAAGCTTTTGACAGTGTCGACTAGAATACACTCTTTGAAATTCTAATTATAGCAGGGTTAAAATATAGAGAGCGAAAGGTTATTTACAGTTTGCACAGAAACCAGACGGCACTACGAGGGCCGAAAGGCATAAAAGAAAAGCTCCGCTTGAGAAGGGAACAATTCAGACAAGGAGAGAATAGAAGCTTTCGAAGTGTGGTGCCACAAAAGAATGCTGAAGATTAAATGGGTACATCCTGTAACCACTGAGGATGGAATTGGGGAGAAAAGGATTTTGTGGCAGAGCTTGATTAAAAGAAAGGATCGATTAATAGCACATATCATTAGACATCGAAGAATCAGCAGTTTAGTACTGGAGGGAAGTGTTGTGGGGGATGGCGGGTTGAAATTGTAGAGAGAGACCAAGAGATGAATACAGTAAACAGGTTCAAAAGGATGTAAGCTGCACTAGGTATTCGGAGATGTAGAGGTTTGCACGGGATATACTAGCGCGCAAGAGTTGCATCAAACTAATCTTCGAAGCCGGCCGCGGTGGTCTAGCAGTTCTAGGCGCTCAGTCCGGAACTGCGCGACTGCTACGGTCGCAGGTTCGAATCCTGCCTCGGGCATGGATGTGTGTGATGTCCTTAGGTTAGTTAGGTTTAAGTAGTTCTAAGTTCTAGGGGACTGATGACCAAAGCTGTTAAGTCCCATAGTGCTCAGAGCCATTTTAATCTTCGAACAGAAGACAACAACAACAACAACAATCATATTTACTCCCCGTCTGAACAGGTCTCGAAAGGCAGAACAGTACAGACCGACCGCCGTGTCATCCTCGGACAATAGGCGTTTTTGGATCGGGATGTGGTAGGGAATGTGCTCAACACACGGCTCTGCCAGCCATTGTCAGTTTTCGCGACCGGAGCCGCTACTTCTCAGTCAAGTAGCTCCTCAATTGGCCTCACAAATGCTGAGTGCATCCCGCTTGCCAACAGCGCTCGGCAGACCCGAACTGTCGCACACCCAAGTGGTAGCCAAGCCCGACAGCGCGTAACTTCGGATCTGATTGGAACCTGTGTTATCACTGCTGCAAGGCCGTTGGCCATCTTTACCTCCCAACCACGATATTATTGTACTTGGCCTCCCGTGGCCTTTATCGGAAAAGTGTGGTCACATTACAGTAAATCACACCCAAATTGATTTTTTCGATTGTCGTACACACTCTGGAAGTCTGAACAGCTCCAGCAACAAGTTGTCTGGTAGTTAGAACATCTGAGCACATTCTGATGGGCTCCAAGCGCACAGTTAAAGACACGAGCCGACGGAAGCGCACTTATTCCCAGGTGCAATAACATTGTGGTCAGTTGTCTCTTTTCTAGCGAGGGCTGTCAGCTGTGTCCTTCCAATAACTGATAACGTAAGGGAAGATGCTGCGGTCACGGCTCGAATAAGAAGCGAGGCCGAGCTAACGTGAGCTTTAGACAAAACCACATCTGTTTCCTCTTGGTAGCTGATTCCCTAGCAGGTGCTAGATGCATAGTTAAGTACAACAGAGCAGTCCTCAGCCAGAAGATAAGAATCGTGCTCTATTGGGCCCGGTATACATTATAATGTAGACCCCGAACCACGGTGTACCTTGGCATTTTTCACGTTAGTCAACCATTGCCGGAGATGAAAACATCGATAAGTAACAGGAAAGAGTCCTAGGAATGATTGGAGATCGAATTCCAAATTTTTTAATTTGTAGTGTGACATTTACTCACTGAAACACTATGTTTTCATTTTATCTTTTTTGGCTTTTCTGGTGATGATTCAAAGTACAGATACACCGAAAGCTTCTCTTGAAGTTGGTATTTCTATTTTCAGTGGATCGAACTGTGTAGATAGAATTCATTGAACTAAACTTGCTATCTTGCTAACAAATAAATGGTAGGAATGAGTGAACAATTTCGAACCGTACACGTACAAGCAGCGCGGAGAAAATATCCTTTTAACAACCATATATTTAACTTCGTGTTTACAATCAACCTCAACTAATAAAATATGTTGTAGGCTCATAAACACTTGATACTGATAGTCAGGGAGCCATCAGCGACTTTTCTTGATCAAAAATAAGAAAGCTATGATTCTTTTGTTATAGTTTATGTAGTATTGCTGGTAAACGAAATGAACCGCAGCTTACGCATTTCCGGTGGGTGTAGCCGCGGCGGCTTCCTACCCACACATAATAATGATAAAAAAACCTATATGAAGGAAGGTGCGACTTTGTTGATATGATATGATATGTCGTACACAAACGGAAGAAAGCAGTCAGCTAACTTTGTTTTTGGGTATTATACGTAAGCTTCACGCATAAACATGCGAAAAATATGCACAGAGTAAAATGGTACTACGAAAGCTGAAATTTGGCTAAGTGATAATTAACTTTAACAGTTCAATGAATAAAATAGTTAGCTGAGTATTTTGCCGTGTTATTTTTCACTACAGCAGCTGAGCACTTTTCCACTGCGAAAAACTCAGAGCAGAATCTTTTTCTTTTAACTGTTATAGGTAACTATTGTTTTACCATGCTTCAGCTTTCTTGGTTTCCGATATCTGTTAGTTCTGATTAATAAAACAAGTGCGTCTATGCGCGAGGACACGTTGCATCCACGTCAGCACATCAGCTGTTTCTTTCTCGGGCTAAATTATATGACTGATTATATTAAAATATGTAATTATATTTAATGCATTTATTAAAAAACAGTTTATTTAACTATACGTGTGAGGAATGAGAGACATAGTTGAATATTCCCCACCATCGCCCCTAAACTTCCGGTCGCTTTTGTGATGTCTGCAGTCTATATCAATCCTCTGTTTCTCATCACCTGCAGCCAAATATGTTAATAATACTTCGTTACATAAAAATTCTTGCATTAAACGATTATATACTTTTAATACATAATAATGCATGAACAAAATTTTCAATAAGTTAGAATATTAGTTGTAAAAGGCCTATATGTTGTAACGAAACATTTTAAAATGTTCGAATCCTGCCTCGGGCATGGATGTGTGTGATGTTCTTAGGTTACTTAGGTTTAAGTAGTTCTAAGTTCTAGAGGACTGATGACTTCTGAAGTTAAGTCCCATAGTGCTCAGAGCCATTTGAACCATTTGCCAGTTAAAATGTTTTTATTTTTTAAAATCAATCGCAATAATTTGAAAAATTAACTTAAACAAGAAAATATTGGTAGAGAGAAGAACAAATCTAGCCTGCAGTACTTCGTTGCTCGTCCTCGGTGGTAATATCCGTTCACCATCGAACCATTTAAACAAAAACCAAGTAAATTTAAATAAAACAACAAATTGTCTCGAATGTCACGTTCTTCTTTAATGAAATTTGCGGAACTTTGCTGGTTGGGAAATTTATTTTGCTGAATGTTGTGTATTCCTTGCCACAGAATACATGCCGCATGAATTAAAATTTCGGGTTTTTCAGTACCTTCAAATTGTTGTTGCGAAACAACTCCATTGTAAAGTTTCACAAGTTATTTGTTGTTGTGTGTGATAATGGATATTTTCTCTCTAAATGATACACCTTTGTCACGTACACATCAGCGTCTTCTTTGGGTTCTTGTAAATCATCTATAGATACAGTATTCAGAGACGGGAGAAAAAAACAGTTGATTCGTTGCGACAACATTTTCGGTTACAAAGTTGCAGAATTGCTTGTAAGCTTTAGAATACACATCCCGAATTCTATGCTGTTCTTTTTTCCTTTTCTTTACTTTTCTTCGATGTACGTGAATTCTGGTAAGTGTTTCGGCAAAAACTGCGGTGAAACATGAATTTATTTTGTGAATGCAAATCGCGTAATTTATGAAGAAAATGTGTATCTTCCAAATCCATTGCAAGGTACTCTATGTGTACAAACGATTTGTAATTTTCTATTAGATTTAACTTTTGTTTTCGGCCTTGGTGTTTTTTTTGACGATTTTTATTATTTCGAGGACTCCAGTAACTTTTTCGCCTCGATCTACATCCTCGCCTTGAACAGTAACCTCGTTTTCAGGAGCACTGTCGTTTTGACTGAAAAATAGTTTACAGTTAGTTATAATACATGGTACTGATATTAAATATGATACATGGTATTCGCGACCGCTACGGTCGCAGGTTCGAATCCTGCCTCGGGCATGGATGTGTGTGATGTCCTTAGGTTAGTTAGGTTTAAGTAGTTCTAAGTTCTAGGGGACTGATGACCTTAGAAGTTAAGTCCCATAGTGCTCAGAGCCATTTGAACCATACATGGTATTAAAATCTGCACGAATATATAGATTGAAATGGTATTACATTTGAATTTTTGTAAACTACTTCAAGCGCATAACGAAACATAAAATAACTCGGTTTATAAATAAAATCACCGTGCGGAGTGGCTGCGCGGTTTTTGAGGCGCCATGACACAGATTGCGCGGCCTCTGCCACCGGAGTTTTGAGTCCTCCCTTGGGCATGGGTGTTTGTGTTGCTCGTAGCATAAGTTAGAGTATCTAGTGTGTAAGTCTAGGGACCGATGACCTCAGCAGTTTGGTCACTAAGGCATTCAAACACATTTTCATAAATAAAATCGATTTAGAAACATATTTGTATAAACACTTATTCTCTTTCTGAAGACGAGAGACCTTGCTTTCTCTGATCGTATCCCCTCTCCATCGGCGGCAAAGCTGTGAAAAGGGAGTAGCACCGACTGTGGTACTTTTGATAATTATTAATTTTTGTCGGCACTATAATGTTAGCCGAATGCAGATTATTATTCTTCTGAATTTTTAGCATATCTAGGCACTTGTTTAACGTATCCGTTTCGAAACATTTCGATTTTCCACTTTTTTTGGAGCAAAGTATGCAAAAACTTTTAACGTTAGATATTTTCCTCTCGAGTTTAACTGCCCCACTGGTTCTGGAGCAGACGAGACGCTCGTGCGAGGAAAAGCGAGAGAGAGAGAGAGAGAGAAAGAGAGATAAAGAGCGAGAGTGTGTGTTAGTCGAATGCAGGTAATGACCAAATGCTCCGTCTAGACCGGACGCGAGTTTCCCATAGCGGATAGCGAGGCGCCGTAAGTTCCAGTCTTCATCTGAACATTTTTCCACCGCAAAAAGGCAGCGAACTACTTTTGTCATTAAACTGTTACAGTTAACTACGGCTTAGCCACATTTCAGATTCCTTAGTATCATTGTATTCACTTCATATTTTTCGCATGTTCACTCTTGAGCCGGACCTCAGATGTTAAGTCCCATAGTGCTTACAGCCATTTGAAGCACTTCACCCTTGAAGCACAACAAAGTCAGCTGACTACTTTTTTCAGTCTGCTTACAACATTATGAACGTATGAACTAAGTCTTAGCTGTCTTTATATTGGATTTTTATCATTATTATTGTGCGTGTTTGGGAGGCTGCTGAGGCTACGACCACCGCTACTATGCATGCTGACGGTGACTTCATTTATTAGCAACACGAAATGAACTATAGCAAAAAGTCTCAGTTTTCGTGAAATAATGAGCTAACAATGTCGGATGACTCAGGGACTATGTGCCTTATTTCTCACAACATATCGTAATAATAACATTAATTGACACGTTGACCCAAGCATTATGATGACCACAGTCATTTATTTGCGTTTATTACCTTAAACAAACAGCTTCGATCGAAAAACAGCCACTACGGCAACAGATTGTATTAAACAAATTGATTAGCCTGGGATTAAGTACATCTGGCCAGCCGTGGAAAGTCCTGTATTTTATCTTCATTGTCAACGAATTCTGAAGCACAGGTGCCTATCGCACACGTTGTCAATCAAGATCTGCCCCTCGCTGCTAATATCTCAAGGACCGACAAGGTCGAGGCATCTACCCACACTATCTACATCCAAAAGGGTGCTGAACAAGCATTATGCCAACATTCTCTCGCCACTTTGTTTGATCCTCTTAGACGGTGAGCTTGTCTTTTGGTACATGTCAACGGGATTCACATCAACTGGCCACGTACAGCAGTTTCTTTTCATTGTACATCTACATATAATGTATCTTCTGCAAGTCACGTTATGTGGTGAAGGCTACTTCAGGTACATAACTCTTAACATTTCTCCCCCACCACATTCCCATTCCATTCGCGAATGTTGCCGATGAAGAAAGACTTTCGTAGGCCGCCATATGACCTCTAATTTCTGTGATTTCCCGCTGTGGTCATTTTGAAAAATGTGCGTGGGATCAAGTAATATTTTACCTGATAATTCTTAGAACGTACGCTCTCCAATACCAACAGCAAACCTCTCCATGGCTCACAGTGTCTCTCCTATAATGGGTGCCACTGAAGTTTCATGAGCTTTTTCCTAACGCTCTCACACTTGCTAAACGAATCCTTAACGAAACATGCTGCCCTTATTTAGATCTCCCCTGTCTCATATTTTTTATTTTATTTACTCGTGTAGTTTCGTAGGACCGAAGTGAGAGGCCCCATCTCCATGTTATTGCAATTAGTCACCAAGTGAAATTACAGTAGACAATTTTATAACAAAGAAAATGAAGTCTACACGAGTCCTAAACAGAACACAAACTGTTAAGTAAACAGGGTGGTCAGAAACAGCGTGGAAATCTTGTAAAGATGTCGCAGGGTAGACTATGCTGAGAAATATGTTCTTGTTGTGGTCTTCACCCCAAAGACTGATTTGATGCAGATCTCCATGTTACTCTATCCTGTGCAAGCCTCTTCATCTCCGAGAACTACTGCAACCTACATCCTTCTGAATCTGCTTAGCGTATTCATCTCTTGGCCTCCCTTTACGATTTTTACCCTCCACGCTTTCCTCCAATACTAAATGGGTGAGCCCTTGATGCCCCAGAACGTGTCCTACCAACCGACCCCTTCTTCCAATCAAGTTGTGCCACAAATTCCTCTTCTCCCCAGTTCTATTTAGTACCACCTTATTTACTCATCTAATCTTCAGCATTCTCCTGTAGCACCACATTTACGAGTTAATTAACATTGAAGATAGCCTATCAGGGCGTTGCGCTCGCTAATTCAAGCGGTCCGCAAGATAAATTAGAGCCAGTTGTTCTTATAGAATAGATAATAGCGAACGAGACTGCTTAGCCTTTGGCTCGGGTTCGATCCTTACTACCGTCCCGTGTCCAAGTTGAGTTTAGGAAACCAAACGAAGAACACGTTTGGCGACACCGTCTCTGTGTGGCCGCTTGAATTTTCGCACGCAGCGGCCTGATTATTGGCTAACTTCAACACTAATTAACTCGAAAATGGTGTAATGTGTCGATTTTTTCCTTAACAATTATCTCTCAGCACAAGTTAGCCTGCAACAGCATTACAAGCTTTCCAGACTGTTTCCGACCAGCCTGCATACCACACGCAAGTATTTACTACTCGTACAATGTTCAACACAGTTAAAGGATTGCTTTTTCGAAACCCCGTAATTATCTTCCATTTCGATGGATAAGTTTGAAATTTTGCTCAAAGGCCTCTACCAACGTCCTCTATAATAGTGCAATAGCGTGGCGTCCTGCGACGTCTCCCTCGGCCTCTGTGACGCTTCAGACAGCAAGGTGTCAATACATGCGAAACAACAGAATAAAAAACTTTTTAATACAACACGTTTTTAAAACGAACTAAAATGTATAAAATAACTTCTCGTAGCCCTGTAAAGATTCCTAACCGCATACGTAAATTATGCATGAATTGTTCACCTCCGTGCTACTACATGCGTCGAACGTTTTTCGTTTTAAATTCCACCAGTATTTTTATAGCTATTAAAATTTCATTAGCACATATTTTCGGGACATTGATTTGGAGTTAGGAATCTGTATGTGGGTAGGAAAAATTATTTTATACTTCTTAGTATGATTTAAAAAACGTGTTATATTTAAAAGTTTTTTACGTAAGTAATTCTTTTCTACTTTTTAGTCTCGTGTGTGTCAAATATTGCCATCGATTTCTGACATTTTGATGAGATTACAACAGAGAAATGTGGTAAATTTCAGGATTATTTCATTTTATCTTCACCTGAGTCAACAAATTTATTGCTTCGTCCTACGACGAAAAGACCTCGAAGGTAAAAATTAGAAAGAACTGAGATCACAAGTGGAACAGGAAAAGAAGGAACAGCGGAGGTACACCAATTACCCTCCACCACACACGTGATACGAAAGCCAGTTAATATTGCACTGTCCTCAACTTCTAAGCTATTATGAAAGTTTCAAGTCTCTAACTCATCGGAAAATGATAATGGTAAACAAAATATCCTCCCACCCACACCAGAGAAGAAAGCGTGTGAATAGCGCATTGTCATTCAATTCTGAGCTATGTTGAAAATTTTAAATCTCTAGCTCATCGGGAGGTTAGTTTAAAATGAATTGCAGAATTTATACCGAAGACACAGAGAGTAAAGCGACATAATAAAAACGAGTTAAAAATGGCGACATCTCGGAAGTTCATTAGAGGTTTAAGGTGGGTTAATGACTTCGCATTGGCACTAAATTTCACCACAATTCTGCCTAATGCCTTCGTGGACGTGTCACACGATGGGTAGGTCGTCACAACCCCTCGTATGCACATTTCACTCCTTCTGTTGGTGCCGCGTGGGGTAGTCGTGCGGTCTGAGGGACCTTGCCACGTATCGACTGGCTCCCTCCATCGGAGGTTCGAGTCCTCCCTCGGGCATGGGTGTGTGTGTTGTCCTTAGCGTAAGTTAGTTTCAGTTAGATTAAGTAGTGTGTAAGCCTAGGGACCGATGACCTCAGCAGTTTGGTCCCATATGAACTTATCACAGATTTCCAATTTCCTTCTGCCGGCGCCTCTGCGATGGAAATCAGATCCGCGATACCCAGGGAGCAAATCACGCGGTTTTCTTATGGGAGGACGAGGAAAACATTTCAGGCACTCTGGGGCTCACAATCGACACGAAAAGCCCTCAGGAGATGGCATATAAGGCATCACTGAAATCACCCCTTTCTTTGTGGTACTGATTCCCATACATTTCGCTGCTGGAAACGACAGTTCGCGATGCTGTGAGCAACAGGATGACGTTCTTGAAAACTAGTGACCCCCCTCCCCCCCCCCCCCCACCCCCCGGACGATCCAACCCTACTCTAAGGACCTTGTTGAGCAGCAGCACCACGGAACGCGATCTGACCTGTTTGGAGTGTAGTATGATCGCAATTTTGGCTATGGTACACAGTATGGAAACACTAGGGATCGTTCAAAACCATTCGACAAAATCTGAGCGTGATACGAAGCAGTAAAGGGTGAATGTGATTTCCCATCCCTCCTGCTTCACGCGTTCATGTCGCGTGATCACGGGGGAAGGGGAGGGATAACACATGGATATGTGCGTGAATAAAATGGGAAAGGGTCCCTCTAAGATCCCTTTAGTTCGGCAACACCCTCGGTGCCACCCACTCACCTTTGTTGAACACGTTAAAAACATACCTGTCAGAGACTTCGACCACAGTTCAACAGAGTGGCTGTCCAGTGTTGCTCTAGAGCCTGAAGGCAGGCGACCCCACCTTTTGGGTGACGAATTGGTTGCCTGTCCCGGAGGATAGTGCAGCAGCGAGGCACCATTCAGCTAAATGGTTGTCGAAGTCTGTGACAGGTATATTTTTAACGTGCTCGATGAAGGTGCGTGGTTGGCATCGAGGGTGTTATCGAACTGAGGAGTCTTAGAGAGACCCTTTGCCGCTTTTCGTGTCGATTCTGAGGGCCAACTTTGTCTGAAATTTTTTCCTCTGCCGCACATGAGGAAACCGCATGATTTCAACGCTGGGTGTCGCGGTTCTCACCTCGATCGTAAAAAAGAAAGGAGTGAAATGTGGCTAAAACGGGGTGTGACGACTTTTTCATCGTTTGTTACTTCTACGATGGCATTGGACATAACTGTGGTGAAGTTAGTGCCAAATGACATAGTTAACCCACCTTTCACCTCACATCAATTTCTGATCTGTGGTCTATTTTTCGCGTGTGTCTGAGGCGTTGCAGACCCCGTCGGTGACGTCGCATGGAGCCACGCTTTTGCACCATTACAGAAGAAAGTTGTAGGCACTTTGAAGCAACTTTCAAACTTATCCTTCGCAGTGGGAGAGAATACCGAAGTTTTGAAAAATGATATTTTTATTTTTTGAGTAGTATTAAGACAACCATTTTCCATGAACCCGACCGAATAGAGCCCAATAGCAGGTGTAAGCCGTGAGGTAATTTCTGAATTTAGACTTGAAAGTGCCAGGATTGCTGTTAAGATTTTTTTACTTCTTCTGCTAGCTTACTGACAATGAAGGAATACTGTACACATTTCTGCACAAGAGTCAAGGAGGTGCAATGCAAACGCAGATTGGATTTCTGACTAATATTAACTAAATGAGAAACTGCTAATTCTTGGGAATAAACTCATATTGTTAACAATGTGGATATTAATGCAACATTATTAGGGCTCCGACCGACAAGGAATACTCAAAACATGGTCGAATCTCTTTTGCAGGTGATATATTTCCTTAGGATTCTCTCTGTGATTCCCTGCTTGATATCTGTTTTTCGTACAGCTAGTTTATTACGGTTCTGTGCCTCAATCTGTAACAACGGAACCCTTATAGGATTGCTTCTTCGTCCGTCTGTTTGTCTATCTGTCTGTCTGTCCCTCCGTCAGTCTGTCCGACACTTAAGAGCCCTATTCTTCACGAACGGGTGGACTTATCAAGTTCGTATTAATGTCTAATATTAAGGTCTGTGATCCATTGGAAGCATAAAAATTTTAAGCATACAAGTCACTTCAATCAAAAGATACAATGCTTCCTGTTGACCTAGAATCATGAAACTTGTCAGTGAGAAAGTTTGAAAGTAAAATCAAATGAAAATTCCGAAAATTGTTAATTATAACACGAAAAAATATTTTTTTGTAATTTTTATTCGTCTGTCTGTTTGTCCTTCCCTCTCTTAAGATCCTTTTTCTCTGGAACAGTTTGGCGTATCAGTTTCAAAGTTATGCCACATACTAAGGTCTATGGCCCTTTCACTATTTAAAAATTGGAAGCATGTAAGTCAATGCAATCAAAAGATGCGGGCATTTATGTCACATACATTGAAGAGCCAAAGAAACTGGTGCACCCGCGAGCGCGCAGAAGTGCCGCATCGTGACGTGGCATGGAGTCTACTAATGTCTGAAGTGGTGCTGCAGGGAACTGACACCATGAATCCTGTAGGGCTGTCCATAAGTCCGTAAGAGTTTGAGGGGTGGAGATCTCTTCCAAACAGCAAGTTGCAAGGCATCCCGGATATGCTCAGTAATGTTCATATCTGGGGAGTTTGGTGGCCAGCGGAAGTGTTTAATAGCAGAAGAGTGTTCCTGAAGCCACTCTGTAGCAGTTCTGGACGTGTGGGGTGTCTCATTGTCCTGCTGGAATTGCCCAAGTCAGTCGGTATGCACAATGGACATGAATGGATACAGGTGATCAGAAAAGATGCTTACGTATGTGTCACCCGTCAGAGCCGTATCTAGACATATCAGGGGTCCCATATGACTCCAACTGCACACGCCCCACGTCATTACAGGGCCTCCACAAGCTTGAAAAGTTCCCTGCTGACATGCAGGGTCCGTGGATTCATGAGATTGTCTCCATATCCGTACACGTCGATCCGCTCGATACAATTTGAAACGAGACTCGTCCGACCAGGCAACATGTTTCCAGTCTTCAACAGTCCAATGTCGATGTTGACGGGCCCAGGCGTGGCTTAAAATTTTGTGTCGTGCAGTCATCAATGGTACACGAGTGGGCCTTCGGCCCCAAAAGCCCATCTCGATACTGTTTCGTGGAATAGTTCGCACGCTGACACTTGTTGATTGCCCGTTGATGGCCCAGCACTGAAATCTGCAGCAATTTGCGGAAGGGTTGCACATCTGTCACGTTGAATGATTCTCTTTAGTCCTCGTTGGTGCCGTTCTTGCAGGATCTTTTTCCGGCCGCAGCGATGTTGGAGTTTTGATGTTTTACCGGATTCCTGATATTCACGGTACACTCGTGAATTGATCGTACGGGAAAATCCCCACTTCATCGCTACCTCGGAGATGCTGTGACCCATCGCTCGTCCGCCGACTGTAGCACCACGTCGAAACTCACTTAAATCCTGACAACTTGCCATTGTAGCAGCAGTAACCGATCTAACAACTGCTCCAGACGCTACTTGTGTTATATAGGCGTTGCTGACCACAGCGCTTTATTCTTCCACTTAGACGTCTCTGTATGTGTGCACGCTTGCCTATACCAGTTTCTTTGGCGCTTCAGTGTATCTGATACTCAAAAACTCACTCATCAGGACCTATAGGGTGCTACCCGCCGACCTAGAATCATGAAATTTGGCGAGAAGCAAGATTTCACAGTACATGTAAAGGAAAAAATCCTAAATTTTTAATTTATAATTATATATCTCTAAAAAATAATTTTTGTCTTTTTTATGCGTGTGTGCCTTTCTGCCCGTCTTTTAAGATCCCTTTTCCTCTGGAACTGGTTCGTATATCAAGTTCAAATTTGTCACATACTGAGGTCTATGGTCGCTTGGCGGCGTAAAAGTTCTAAGTCAATACAGTCAAAATATTCGATAATTTATGTCACATATTCTGATACTCGCAAACTCACTCATCAAAACCTGTAAGGTACTTCCTGTTGACCTAGAATCTTGCAATATGGCGGAAAGCAAGGTTTCACAGTACAAGTGAAGTAAAAAAATCTGAAACTTGTTAAACTGTAACTATGTCACATAAAAAATATCTTTTGCCATTTGAACACACACTGCATTCATCATTAGTCAAAAGCATAATAGACGAACATTACGGAGTGGAAACATAAAATGTAAGTTGTAGTCATGTTTTAGCTAGTAAACAAGAATGTTTTATTAAATCTTTTCTTTCTACACACACTGCCAGAAAAAAATTACTGCACCTGGAAAGACGACATCAATGTTGATCCGATGACGGCAAATGCCACGTGGAGAGTAGTTGATGTACTGATAATGATTTCGACGTGTTCCGAAGACAGATAGCATAGTGGCTTACCCACCAGAGCGCTATATGTATCTACCCATTAATAAGGAAATATTACAGCCTGAAGGCGTAGTGTGGTGCAAACGTGTGAAATTAGCAGGCAACCGTGCCAGAGAGACGCACTCGTACTTCCTACAGCCAACCAAGCGAGTTTGAAAGGGCTCAAATTGTTGCCTTCTGAGTGGCAGGATGGAGAACTGTCACGCAAGTTGGACCTGCTGGGTCAGTTGTGCAACGACACTGGTATCAGTGGTCACATGAACATTCACACACGTGTAGACGAGGTTCTGGTCGTCCACGCAGTACACATGCCCACGAGGATCCTCGTATTTTAAGGGCAGAAGTGATAGATCGTACAGTTACGACAGCACAGCTTGTGAGCCCAGACGTGTCAACACGAACTGTTGTGAACCGGTCATTAGCAGTGGGACTACAGGCGTGCACCTCTCGTCCGCCTTCCAATCACATCACAGCATTGACTTGCACGGTGCGGCTCCACTGACTCAGGCGGAGGATCCCTTGGAAGATGGAATGGCGCGATGAAAGCAGATTCTACCCGCAAGCAAATGATGGTCGTTTGCGCGTACGGCATAGACCTGGTGAGCTCTGTCTCGTAGAGTGCATTCGTTTAAGACACATTGGCTGCACAAGCTACAAGCTACCTCTCTCGTTCACCTTTGGTGTTTCTGAAGGGGACGGTAACCAGCGCTCTGTAGGTGCAGAATGTTGTTAGACCCATTCTTTTGCCATTCTGGCAACAGGAATGTGATGTGTTGTTGCACCAGGATAATGGTCGCCCACGTACTGCCCGCGAAACTGAACACACTCTGGAAGAGGTGCAGCAATTTCTCTTGCTTTTACGATCTCCAGACTTGTCTCCAACCAAGCACGTGTGGGATATGTTGGAACGAGAAATGACTCATGAGATTCGTCAGCCAACAACTCTTACAGAACTACTTGAACAGGTCGAGCAGGCGTGACATAACGCATCCCAGGACAGTATTCACCATCTCTACAACCGACTGGATACCAGAATCAGGATGCACTGACGCCCATAGAGGCTACGCTAAGCAGTAATATGGGTGTTTAAGCATGGCTTGATGCCTGGTAGCTCAAACTGCATGTGCGATTGATCCATTCTTGTTATGATTTCATGTATTCCGTGTGCACTGTTACAACAATAAGTCTCTAGTGAACTGGAAACCTCTAAAAGGATGTACTAGTTTTTTTCTGGCAGTATATATACACTGAAGTCCCCTGCTCGCTTCTTTTTGTATGTCCGGGCAAGTTTGAGGAACTACTGTAGAGATTTCAATACATTCTCGGAATTCCCGGGCCCAGTATCTTGCCAGTAGCGACATCGATAAAAGGCTAAATTCATTGAGATGTTCGATTTGCAGGATGGATGTATTTTATATACTGGGTAAACATTAATGAAACAAACGAACTGCAGGGACCGATTCATGACTAGGATTGAAGTAAAAAAGGTCCTATGAATATGTGTTCAGAAAACGACGAAGGTCGAGCGGTTCTAGGCGCTTCAGTCCGGAACCGCGCGACTGCTACGGTCGCAGGTTCGAATCCTACCTCGGGCGTGGATGTGTATGATGTCCTTAGGTTAGTTAGGTTTAAGCAGTTCTAAGTTCTAGGGGACTGATGACCTCCGATGATAAGTCCCATTGTGCTCAGAGCCATTTGAACCAGAAAAGTACGGTGTGTGTGCAATGAAAAGCATATCGTCCCGGACACAGTGCAGAGCTGCACCGCATTCACGTCACAACAGATGTTCAAAGTGGCCTGCATGGGATGCAATGTACGCGTTCACACCTTGCATCATGGATTGCTGATGACGGAAATAGAGGGAAATCCGCTGATAATGATCCTTGTAGTTATTGCAGATTGCAGGGAGGTTGGTGGCTGTCACGCAGGATACACACATCGTTCTTTGGATTGCACCATGTTGGTGGGCCACGTTCCTGGAACTTGTACTAGGGTTCGTCTCAATATCCTATAGAATCTGTTCCTCCAAATCTGGTGTATGTACAGTCTGCAGCCTCCCTGCATGTTCGCCTGTCTCGAAGGACCCATGATCACAAAAACGTCCAAAACGGCCTTGAAATCTTGTGTGATGCGGTTGGTGTCTGTGAGAGTACTTGTTTTGGTACAGCCGTGCTGCCTCTCGACCATTTGCATCTGCTTGGCTGTACACAAACACCACCTCGGCTTGTTTCCTGCATGAATACCAGACCATTCTGCTGCTTACAGTACGATGCGTCAATCACAGAGCCTGTAGCACACAACTAACACATGGCACGTGGTCAGAGGAACATTCATTCGTCAGCGCCATCTACCGTGGCAACGATGCCACATGTTTGTAGAAACTTTTTTCCTTTTTTCCTTCATTTGCAGTCAGGAATCCGAACCTGCAGTTTGTCGGTTTTATTGATATTCACCCTGTACACTTTATTAAGTTTTCAGGGAACCGTCAGTGTGTGAGTCCTACTCGCACCTGGCCAATCTTTTTGTGGTCTTTTCATTTTAGGTCACTTGCGACGCATATTTCTTTTTTTTTCACAATATTTTACATCGCTGTCGTCAGTCTGTTGCAGAATTATATAACATATTCTATGCCCACGCACTACGATTTTGGAGAACGAAAATCTTCTCTTTAAAAAACTAACGTGGATTCCGTAAACAGAGATCTTGCTTATCACAGCTTGCCCTGCTCGTCCATGAAATCCGGAGCGCCGCAGGCAAAGGCGACCAGGTTGATGCCGTGTTTCTCGACTTGTGGAAGGTACTCGAAACAGTTCCGCACTGGTGTTTAGTGAACAAAATACGAGCATAGCGAGTATCGTACCAGATTTGTGACTGGATTCAGCTTTTTAAGAGACAGAACTTGGTAAGGTACTCTTAACGGGACGAAACTGACAGATGTGAAGTGTCATAATAGGAATTGATGACGGCGCCACAAGTCGAGAAACACGGCATCAACCTGGTCGCCTTTGCCTGCGGCGCTCCGGATTTCATGGACGAGCAGGGCAAGCTGTGATAAGCAAGATCTCTGTTTACGGAATCCACGTTAGTTTTTTAAAGAGAAGATTTTCGTTCTCCAAAATCGTAGTGCGTGGGCATAGAATATGTTATATAATTCTGCAACAGACTGACGACAGCGATGTAAAATATTGTGAAAAAAAAAGAAATATGCGTCGCAAGTGACCTAAAATGAAAAGACCACAAAAAGATTGGCCATTACAATATACATGGTGGACTATATTAATCCATGACGGGGAAATGTGATACAGGAAAATGTTCCAGATGAATGGCAATAGGTCACGCGTTGCTACAAATCGCCGTGACCTTGAACGTGATTTTCAAGATGATTTGGAAGGTAAAGTGATTTTTTAAAATGGGAACCTTAATATTTCATTTAAGATTTGAAACATGTAGCGAATTTTACGTATAAAATTATACATTATTCAAGGTCATGGCAAGGATCAATCAAGGTCAAATAAGCAAATATGTTTTTAGTTCTACTAGGGCTCCACTCGGAAGAGAGGAGGGATACAGCAAATTATAACATTATATGCAGATTAGAAGGGGGCATAAGGGTCAGGTATCATTACCAGTAACCATGATTTTAAAGGTAATTATCGAAGGTCATTTAAAGTTTAAGTTTTGTTTCATGGAAACCCCGATTTTTGAAGTCGGGTCGGATTTGGAAAGAGCAAACACAGATCAGAACTTTAAATTTTAATTAACGTCTTTATTGGCAAAAATAAATACATCACAGCGTATAAATGTTATTGTGGCTTTTGCAAGACAGAACAAACATAAATAAAACGTAGATCACTGATTTATAAGTCGTTGAATGAATCCCCTCTCCTCTCATTCCTCGGGATGCCCCTTCAGCGCCATCTAATATTGTATTTTGTTGTATCCGATCTCTGTTCTAAATTAACCCCAACTAGAACTAAAAACATATTTGCTTATTTGAACTTCATTGAACAAGCCATGACTTTGAATAATGTATTATTTATACGTAAAATTTTCCGCTCTTTTCAAATATTGAATCAAATATTAGGGTTCCCAATTTAAAAGTCACTTTACCCTCCAAATCACCTTGAAAATGACGTCGAAGGTCACTACCATTAGTAGCAATCCGTGACCCTCTTTGCCATCTACAACTTTTATATAAAACATTTTGCTATATATCATTTCCATACCGAGTTATTCCTCATTATGGATTAAAATGGTCCATCCAGTATATAAATGATCTAGTGGACAACGTTGGAAGCTCTATGAGGCTTTTTACATACGATATTGCTGTCTACAGGGAAGCTGTAAAGTCAGAATACGTGACGAAAAGTAAGGAGACCTTTAGAGGACCGACGACTGGCGCAGGCATTTGTAGATGGCTCTGAATGTAAACAAATGTGACGTATTGGAAATAAATACACGAAGAGATCCACTATTATTCGATTACACACTTCGCGAAAGCTCACTGGAAACAGTAACTACCGTAAAATACGTTGGAACAACAATCCGGAGTGATATGAAGTGGAATGGCCACATAAAACAAGTACTACGAAAGGCAGATGCTAGGCTGAGATTCATTGGGTGAATCATAAGGAAATTTAATTCATCCACGGAAGAAGTGATTTACAAACCACTTGTTCGATCGATTCCTGAGTATTGTTATTCAATATGGGACCCGTACCAAGCGGTATAAACACAAGCAATAGAGAAGATACAACAAAGAGCGGAGTTCTGCCACGGGATCCTTTAGTAGGCGCGAGAGTGTTACGGGGACAATCAACAAACTCCATTGGTAGTCGCTACAAGTGAGTTGTGTTTCGCGGGGAGATTACTGTTGAAATTACGAGAGAGTACATTCCGGAATGAGTTGGATAACATGTTACTTCCTCCCAACATAGTCTCGAAAATGATCACGACGCGAAATGAGTGAAATCAGTGCTCCTATGGAACTTAGCGGACAGTCGTTATTCCCATGAGCGATATGTGACTGGTACAGGAAAGAGGGAAAAGCTAGTGGTACCAAAAGTATGGGCGCCACACACCGTAAGGTAGCTTGCGGAATATACACGGTTCAGTCACATTTAGGTGACTACCTGCCATGTTCGACGTCAACGTGCAGTAACCACTCACAAACGGCAGGTGTCAGCACTGACAGTGAAGAGTATATAAAAGGTGTCGGGGAGAAGTGGAAAACAACCCTCTCGCCTCCCCCTCACCTCTTCTCTCCCACTGGCGTCCTCCCCGCCTCCCTCCTACCCTCCCCTATTCCCTGTGGCACCCTCCCCCCTTTTTTGTGTAATAGTGTGTGCAGCGCGTCGAAGATCATCGTCAATGTTTTCTGTGCAGTGTTTCTCCGTTCCAGTGCAATTGTGTCTCTTCAGTGTCCTCCATCGTTCTACAGTTTACTCATTGTGCCTTCGTGTACGGTTGCACTTGCTTATGCAATTCAGTGTCTTCAGTTCGAACGTCTTCGTTATTATCATTATGTGTGTCACCTGCATATGCATATTTTTCTGTACATCTGTCTACATGTTATCTGTTCTCTGGTTTTCTATGGCCGAAGAGCGGCGTAGATAGGCCGCTGCCGGCCTATCTCTTGTACAAGGTTTTAAAATAACAATAATGGGAAAAAAGTGGAGAACAGTGCAGTCGTTGTCGTAATGCGAAAACGGAGCATTTTTATGATGTCCAAAAGGGCATGATCATTGGCTTTCGAGCCAAGGGTGGAAGCATTTACGAAACGAAAAAGATTGTAAACTGTTCGCGTGCCGCAGTGGTAAAAGTATACCGTGCATGGCAAAATGGCGCTATCCAAAACCGGCGCCGAGGCAACTGTGATGAACTACAAGCCATAGATGACAGAGCAGAACGACGGCTGTGGAAATGTGAAAGGGCGAATAGACATGCAACTACTGAGCAACTGCCCGCCCAGATGAACCAAGGGCTACCAACAGTGTCTCATCAACGACTGACAAGCAAACGTTGCTGCGCGTGGGCCTCTGCACCAGGCGCCTGGTTCATGCAACATGATGACTGCTTTCATCGTCGAGAAAGGCTGGAATTTGCATGCCAGTATCGCAGCTGGAAGTCCACAGGCGACAGTTGGTCTTTTCAGATGAATCACATTTTGAAACTTCCTGGCAGATTAAAACTGTGTGCCCGACCGAGACTCGAACTCGGGACCTTTGCCTTTCGCGGGCAAGTGCTCTACCAACTGAGCTACCGAAGCACGACTCACGCCCGGTACTCACAGCTTTACTTCCGCCAGTACCTCGTCTCCTACCTTCCAAACTTTACAGAAGCTCTCCTGCGAACCATTCTGGAATCACATTTTCCTGTCCATCGGACAGAAGAGCATTGGCGTGTACGGCCTGAAACGCCTGAAAGCAAATACCCTGCGCCAACCGTCGAAAGGGACCAGGTCGAAAGCATCCCCTGGGTGAAATCGTCATTGTGAAAGGCATAATGGATCAACACAAGTGAGCATCTATCCCTGGGGACCATGTCCGTCCATAGATGCAGTTCGTTTTTCGTCGGCACGAAGGCATCTACCCTCAGGGCAATGCAACGTGTAACGCAGCTTTCAGTGTATGTGCGTGGCTCTAAAACTCTATCATGAGTTACCGTGCTACCCTAGCCACCAACACCTCGGATTTAAGACCAAGCGAGAATCTATGCGACCACCTCGATTGGGCTGTTCGCGCAGTTGGCGACGGTACTGGTGTGGGCATAGCTCTACATCCCTGTCGATACCTTCCAGAACCTCACTGACTGTCTTCCTGCACATCTCGCAACAGTCCGCGCTCCAAAAGGTTGTTGTTCTGGTTTTTAGCAGGTGATGACCTTAATGTGACCGGACAGTGTAGACGTAGTGCTAGTTTTCTGCAACTGATTTTCAAACTTAACTATACAAATGGTACCATAGCATATCAAAAACAAAATGTTACCACTCCTTACACGTCCTCAAACAACATGCGTTGCTTCCTCATGCGCAGTTTTAGTGGTCAGCATTGCATCTTCAGTCCCATTCGTTTTCGGATCAAAGCTGGAAATTTGCATCATCACAGTAATATGAAGTATAATGGATGCCACCTTTACAACCCAGCAGTTCCATTACCCCGAATAGGACCGCTGCAAGAATGTCAAACATTGGCTATTGTTTCATAGTTCGTACTTAGTTTAACAAAATAATGCGGCGTAATGCCCAAAAGAATTTTAATGAAATTGGCATTGGGCGCGGAACCTTACGCAAGCAGTTCTGTCTTTGTTACAGATGGTGACCTTTTAGACGCACATATGGTCGATAAAGGACTGTGTAACCTCTGATTCATGCGTCTTCAAGTTTTCCTTCTATCGATTGAAGCGCTTAAATATTTCAGAGAGTCACGCAAGGAACAGTTTCTGCGGTCGATGGCGATTTCGCTACCAGGGACGAGAATATTGTGTTCGGTCGTGATTACAATGGGCTGTGGGTGTTTAGCCATTCTGCTACTTCTACAGCGCAGTGCTTGACTATAAATTAAGTGAATAGCAGGTTCTCGCATCTGCTGAATGTCTGGGGAGTAGATGGTGGCTTTCCTTTTGGCTTGTCTTCCTAGATGTTTGTAACGTTCGTGGCCCTACACGTTACCTAGAGCAGTTAAGCTATTTTAGGGATAGGCTTCTTTAAGACGCAATATTGTGAGTAGTGACTCTTACTCACAGCAAGGCACTTCTAGCCTGGGAAGACACGTAATATTGCGTTATAACGGAACAACATATTTCCTGTTTCCCACTACTGGATCCGAGGCCGCAGTAACAGACACATCTAATCACCTTATAAGGAAACTTGTTGTTTTCATGGCTTCTGACTGGCTGGGTAACAAATAAGAAAGGCCCTATTAAACTGAAGAAACACAAAGGACATACTACGAGTCTGGCAGTCATAAGCTGAGAACGTCTTAGGCGTTGTCGAGTATGTGGGAACAACGCAGACTTGTACATATGAGTACTCATATTTTGTGTAACAATACTGCATAGTTATTTGTGAACCGATGAGTTACTCGTGTCAAATAGGTCGTCAGAATCATTGTGAAGCCGGCCGCTGTGGCCGAGCGGTTCTAGTCGCTTCAGTCCGCAACCGTGTTGCTGCTACGGTCGCAGGTTCGAATCCTGCCTCGGGTATGGATGTGTGTGATGTCCTTAGGTTAGTTAGGTTTAAGTAGTTCTAAGTCTAGGGGACTGATGACCTCAGATGTTAAGTTCCATAGTGCTTACAGCCATTTGAACCATTTGATCATAGTGAATGGTTTTACTCACATTACTAAATGTAAGGGCTGTTGTGCAGATTATGTCCTGACGTTCTAAATCGTTAGTTAAGAAGTCATTCGCATTTAGACCATTTCCTCGTAACGATCAATGCTGAGTGCGTTGGGTGTTCACAAAATGTTCGCTGATGCAACCGGCAGGTAATTCTGCGAACAAGCAATTGAAATACATGGCTGTGCAAAACGTAAGGACGAAAGTAACTTGCGCATGATGCGTCACCGCCAAGTAACATAGCCCGACCAAAAGTGGTACTTACATACACTGATACTCATAAATTAAGGATAACTGCTGAATGTGGTGCCACACAACTTGGCACTACACAAAACTGGCGCTAATAGCATTGGGACATAGGAAACACACACGACACAGATCTGAAAGTCCACGGTATTGGTGATAAGTTGAGAAAACCGTCCCGAAACACATGTGCTACAAAACGCTACTCTTTCCTGCGCATGTACCCCGACATCAATATGGGATATGATCACCATGCACACGTACACAGGCCACACAAGGGGTTGCCATACTCTGGATCAGGTGGTCGAACAGCTCCTGGGATACAGACTCCCATTCTTGCACCAGTGCCTGTCGGAGTTCCTGAAGTGTCGTAGGGGTTTGAAGACGTGCAGCGATACGTCGACCGAGATCATTCTAGGCGGGCTCGATGGGGCTTAGGTCTGGAGAACAGGCATACTCTGGATCAGGTGGTCGAACAGCTCCTGGGATACAGACTCCCATTCTTGCACCAGTGCCTGTCGGAGTTCCTGAAATGTCGTAGGGGTTTGAAGACGTGCAGCGATACGTCGACCGAGATCATTCTAGGCGGGCTCGATGGGGCTTAGGTCTGGAGAACAGGTAGGCCACTCCATTCACCTGGTATCTTCTGTTTCAAGGTACTCCTCCACGATGGCAGCTCGGTGGGGCCGTGCGTTATCATCCATCAGGAGGAAAGAGGGATCAGCTACACCCCTTAAAAGGCAGACATGCTGGTGCAAAATGACGTCCCGATACACCTGACCTGTTACAGTTCCTCTGTCAAAGTCATGCAAGGGTGTACGTGCACCAAACATAGTCCCATCCCACACCATCAAACCACGATCTCCATACAGGTCCCTTTCAAGGACATTAAGGGGTTGGTATCTGATTCCTGGTTTACGCCAGATGAAAACCCGGCAAGAATCACTGTTCAGACTATACCTGGAATCGTCCGTGAACATAAACTGGGACCACTGTTCCAATGACCACGTACTGTGTTCTTGACACCAGGCTTTAGGGGCTCTCCAGTGACCAGGGGTCAGCGGAATGCATGTCCGGGCGAATAAACCATGTCTGTTCAGTCGAGTGTAGACTGTGTGTCTGGAGACAACTGTTCCAGTGGCTGCGGTAAGGTCCCGAGCAAGGCTACCTGCAGTACTCCGTGGCCGTCTGCGGGCACTGATGGTGAGACATCGGTCGTCTTGTGATGTTGTACACTGGACACGTCCCGTGCTGTAGCGCCTGGACACGTTTCCTGTCTGCTGGAATCGTTGCCATAATCTTGAGATCACACTTCGTGGCACACGGAGGGCCCGTGCTACGACCTGCTGTGTTTGAGCAGCCTCCAGTCGCCCTAGTATTCTACCCCTCATAACGTCAGCAATATGTGTTCTTTGAGCCATTTTCAACACAGAGTCACCATTAGCACGTGTGAAAACGTCTGCACACTTACTCGCTGCACCGTACTCTGACATGCACCAACACCTCTGCGTATGTGGACTGCTGCTGCGCAAACCGCCCGCCAGAGCGTTGTTTCACCATGTATCAGCATTAGCCTTAATTTATGAGCATGAGTTTGAAAGAATGGCTACATTATTGTACAGAAAGTGACTGAAAGAAATACGAATTGAGACGAATAGAAATAAGACTACTACTTATGGACAATAACTGGACATAAAGATAGGTCATTTTCTTAATAGGATGTATAACCAACACAGACGTCAATGCATGCTCTGCAATGTGTTCCCGTGCTGGCCTCAAGATTAGTAAGGAGTTCTTGGGGTAAGGCACCCATTGCTCCATCAGCGCGGTTGACAACCGCAGAACGACCGGTGGTGAATGTACACGTCCTGCAATACGTCTCCCAAGAGCAACCCACACGTGCTCGATGGGATTTAAGTCGGGGGAAAGAGCCAGCCCGTCCATTCGCCGAATATTCTCTCGTTCCAAGATCTCCTCCACATGCGCTGTTCGACGTGGTCACGCATTGCCATCTATAAAAAGGAAGCCAGGTCGATTGATCCCTTGAAAAGACACACATGGGGAAGGAGTACAGTGACACAGCGACACTAACCGCTGAGTGGTCCATGTTCAAAGATTTGGAGGTAAGTACAGCCATGCAACATTATGCCTCCCTACACCACAACAACTGGACCAGCAAAAAAATTATGTCGGAAATGCTGGACGTACCCTCATACGTCGAGAGGTGAGAACACGTAATGCAAACCAATAACGATGTCGAACATGACCGTCCGCTCCTGTTAGCGGATTTTCCCATTTTCGGCCAGTATCATTACTAGAATAATTTCCGATTCGTCTCTACTCCGTTTATACAGGGTGTTACAAAAAGGTACGGCCAAACTTTCAGGAAACATTCCTCACACACAAAGAAAGAAAATATGTTATGTGGACATGTTAGAGCTCATTTTATTACTTTTCTTCAAATCACATTAATCATGGAATGGAAACACACAGCAACAGAACGTACCAGCGTGACTTCAAACACTTTCTTACAGGAAATGTTCAAAATGTCCTCCGTTTGCGAGGATACATGCGTCCACCCTCCGCCGCATGGAATCCCTGATGCGCTGATGCAGCCCTGGAGAATGGCGTATTGTATTACAGCCGTCCACAATACGAGCACGAAGAGTCTCTACATTTGGTACCTGGGTTGCGTAGACAAGAGCTTTCAAATGCCCGCATAAATGAAGGTCAAGAGGGTTGAGGTCAGGAGAGCGTGGAGGCCATGGAATTGGTCCGCATCTACCAATCCATCGGTCACCGAGTCTGTTGTTGAGAAGCGTACGAACACTTCGACTGAAACGTGCAGGAGCTCCATCGTGCATGAACCACATGTTGTGTCGTACTTGTAAAGGCACATGTTCTAGCAGCACAGGTAGAGTATCACGTATGAAATCATGATAACGTGCTCCATTGAGCGTAGGTGGAAGAACATGGGGCCCAATCAAGACATCACCAACAATGCCTGCCCAAACGTTCACAGAAAATCTGTGTTGATGACGTGATTGCACAATTGCGTGCGGATTCTCGTCAGCCCACACATGTTGATTGTGAAAATTTACAATTTGATCACGTTGGAATGAAGCCTCGCCGGCCCGAGTGGCCGAGCGGTTCTAGGCGCTACAGTCTGGAACCGCGCGACCGCTACGGTCGCAAGTTCGAATCCTGTCGCGGGCATGGATGTGTTTGATGTCTTTAGGTTAGTTAGGTTTAAGTAGTTCTAAGTTCTAGGGGACTGATGACCTCAGAAGTTAAGTCCCATAGTGCCCAGAGCCATTGCACCATTTGAATGAAGCCTCATCCGTAAAGAGAACATTTGCACTGAAATGAGGACTGACACATTGTTGGATGAACCATTCGCAGAAGTGTACCCGTGGAGGCCAATCAGCTGCTGATAGTGCCTGCACACGCTGTACATGGTACGGGAACAACTGGTTCTCCCGTAGCACTCTCCACACAGTGACGTGGTCAACGTTACCTTGTACAGCAGCAACTTCTCTGACGCTGACATTAGGGTTATCGTCAACTGCACGAAGAACTGCCTCGTCCATTGCAGGTGTCCTCGTCGTTCTAGGTCTTCCCCAGTCGCGAATCATAGGCTGGAATGTTCCGTGCTCCCTAAGACGCCGATCAACTTCTTCGAACATCTTCCTGTCGGGACACTTTCGTTCTGGAAATCTGTCTCGTTACAAACGTACCGCGCCATAGCTATTGCCACGTGCTAATCCATACATCAAATGGGCATCTGCCAACTCCGCATTTGTAAACATTGCACTGACTGCAAAACCACGTTCGTGATGAGCATTAACCTGTTGATGCTACGTACTGATGTGCTTGATGCTAGTACTGTAGAGCAATGAGTCGCATGTTAACACAAGCACGAAGTCAACATTACCTTCCTTCAATTGGGCCAACTGGCGGTGAATCGAGGAAGTACAGTCCATACTGACGAAACTAAAATGAGCTCTAACATGGAAATTAAGCGTTTCCGGACACATGTCCACATAACATATCTTCTTTATTTGTGTGTGAGGAATGTTTCCTGAAAGTTTGGCCGTAGCTTTTTGTAACACCCTGTATACTTTCCTTACTGCATCACGTGCCTTACCTTACATGGAGTGGCACGAGACCTGTGATAGTAATCGTCAGCATCATGACAACCGTGGATTACGTAACATCCCTTCATACTAGATGTGTTCCTCGACGGCGATGGCATCTTCCAACAGGATAACTGCCTGTATCACAAGGCCAGAATCGTGCTCTAGTGATTTGGGGAGCTTGATAGCGAACTCATGTTGATGCTTTGGCCACCAAATTCGCTAAATCTGAACCTGATGAAACACCTGTAGTGTGTTATCGGGCGCCAACTCTACACTCACAAACCACCGGCCCGTATTTTACGGGAATTTTGTGACCCGTGCGTGGACATCTGGTGTCACATATCTCCGGAAACCTACCAAGGATTTGACGAATCCACGCTACGCAAAACTACTGTTGTATTACGATCCAGATGTGAAACAACAAGCAGGTGGTCATAATGTTTTGGCACGCCGGCTTATATTCATTTAAGTAATTCTTTACATTTAATAAACATATTCATAAGAGAGGATTCAGCTGCGTTAAGAAAATGAATAACTTCAAGATTAGTTTAATACATCTTCTTATCCTTTAATCCACGCACATTCGCTTCATATACGTAACACAACATTTTAAAAAGCATAGAGTGACTCAAGGACACAATCACGACTCAAATACGGTAGTATGTTTGCATGGAGCGAACACCGATTGTGGGAGCTGAAAAAAGGCACCCAGATTCGCATTTCCATTGTCGCTATTGGAGTGTTTACTTCTTGTTGTTAATGCAATCACTCTAAAATCCATTCTGGATATTCGGGGTCGGCCTCCGCATTTCATTTCCCATAATCAATCTTCGCCCCATGCAATCCCTACCGCTCTTGAGTTTTAATTGGTCTGCCAAATTGCTAACTGCTTTTTAAAATGCTGGTAAATGCAGATGGAAAGATTGTGTGTAGAGTGAACGGAAAGAATGAGTATTAGATTAACCAACAAGTACTTCATTTCCGTTATTTAATCGAAGAGTAGCATATTTCGTGAAAAAGTTTCTTAGATGGAAAGAGATGCATAAATGGTTGTATACACAACGAGACCTTCAGAGGTGGTGGTCCAGATTGCTGTACACACCGGTACCTCTAATACCCAGTAGCACGTCCTCTTGCATTGATGCAAGCCTGTATTCGTCGTGGCATACTATCCACAAGCTCATCAAGGCACTGGTGGTCCAGATTCTCCAACTCAGCGGCGATTCGGCGTAGATCTCTCAGAGCAGTTGGTGAGTCACGTCGTCCATAAACAGCCCATTTCAATCTTTCCCAGGCGTGTTCGATAGGGTTCATGTCTGGAGAACGTGCTGACCACTCTAGTCAAGCGATGTCGTTATCGTGAAGGAAGACATTCATAAGATCCGCACGAAGGTGGCGCGAATTGTCGCCCATGAAGACGAATGCCTCGCCAGTATGCTGCCGATATGGTTGCACTATCGGTCGGAGGATGGCATTCACGTATCGTACAGACGTTACGGCGCCTTCCATGACCACCAGCGGCGTTCGTCGGCCCCACATAATGCCCCCCCCCCCCCCTCAAAACATCAGGGAACCTCCACCTTGCTGCACTCGCTGGACTGTGTGTCTAAGGCGTTCAGCCTGACCGGGTTGACTCCAAACACGTCTCCGACGATTGTGTGGTTGAGGCATATGCGACGCCCATCGGTGAAGAGAACGTGATGCCAGTTCTGAGCGGTCCATTCGGCATGTTGTTGGGCCGATCTGTGCCGCACTGCATGGTGTCGTGGTTGCAAAGATGGACCTCGCCGTGGACGTCGGGAGTGAAGTTGCGCATCATGCAGCCTACTGTGCACAATTTGAGTCGTAACACGACGTCCTGTGGGTGCACGAAAAGCATTATTCAACATGGTGGCGTTGCTGTCAGGGTTCCTCCGAGCCATAATCCGTAGGTAGCAGTCATCCACTGCAGTAGTAGCCCTTGGGCGGCTTGAGCGAGGCATGTCATCGGAGAGTTCCTATCTCTCTGTATCTCCTCCATGTCCGGACAACATCGCTTTGGTTCACTTCGAGACGCCTGGACACTTCCCTTGTAAATAGCCCTTCGTGGCTGGCGCAAAGTAACAAATGGCTCAAATGGCTCTGAGCACCATGGGACTTAACTTCTAAGGTCATAAGTCTCCTAGAACTTAGAACTACTTAAACCTAACTAACCTAAGGACACCACACACATCCATGCCCGTGGCAGGATTCGAACCTGTGACCGTAGCGGTAGCGCGGTTCCAGACTGTAGCGCCTAGAACCGCTCGCACAAAGTAACAATGCGGACGCGATGGAAACGCGACATTGACCGTCTAGAGACAACACGGGTCGTGTACCTCCTTTCTGGTGGAATGACTGGAACTGATCGGCTGTCGGACCCCCTCCGTCTAATAGACGCTGTTCATGCATGATTGTTTACATCTTTGTGCGGGTATAGTGACATCTCTGAACAGTCAAAGGGACTGTGTCTGTGATACAATATCCGCAGTCAACGTCTATCTTCAGAAGTTCTGGGAACCGGGTTGATGTAAAACTTTTTTTGATGTGTGTATTTGCTACGGTCGCAGGTTCGAATCCTGCCTCGGGCATCGATGTTTGTGGTGTCCTTAGGTTAGGTAGGTTAAAGTAGTTCTAAGTTATAGGGGACTGGTGACCTCAGACGTTAAGTCCCATAGTGTTCAGAGCCATTTGAACCATTTTAGAGTCAGTGGCTGCTGATAATATATTTGATAACTCGATTCACACGGAAGTTCTCCCGCCATTCCAGGTCTTCAAAATAATTGAGAAGAATAATATTCCATCAGTGATCATTTTTCACATTTTTACGCAACTCGTGTGCTTAGATGGGGGGAATGAAACAGAATCGCACAAATTAATTGGCGAATATAAGATACTTAAACATCTCTTCTTGTACGTTCTTGTCCTCCTTCTCCTCTTCCTCTTCCTCCTGCTCATTACGAGTTCACTGACAGTCATGAGGAAATCGTATTCGCTCTTAATTATAAGTTCTATGAGCCCAGTGATAACCTCTCTTCATTGTGCTGACGAAATCGGAATAGGTGATTTACAGTTATTATACATGTAATACAAATGACACTCACATCGAACTATCAAAGTCGATTCAGGCCGAACGAGGAAATCGGTTTTCGAAAGTCGATTTCCTTCTTCCGCAAGTTGTGTCGCTTGGAAACACAGTGACAGAGTCTATGTTTCAAAATGGCCATCGTCATCCTAACATGGGTTCAATGTGCTATCATTATATCAAGAGGTAATTGTCGGTATGAGTGCTCACGTAAGATCGCAATCGTTGTCAACTTCGGTATAAGGTCATATCCCGGCCTTAAAAGTAAACATTTCTCTTTCTATTCTTAAAATCAATTACAGAGTGCACATTTTAGCCTGGAGTAATGCCCGTAGCTAAACGCACTGGCATCAGAAGCGTATTGGAAACAAACACACAGCACAAAAAAATCAGCAGCAACCAAACGTCGTGCCATCAGTTAATGCAGAATAAGCCGCAGCTAGAAACTTTTTTGTTTTTTGTTACTGACTGAAGTAGGAGTTACAAGGCTATCACCCACTCACATCTGTACCTTTCGTGTACATTTGCTCTACAGGGTGATTCAGCTAAGATCTTCATTTCAGATATTTTCTGAATCATTTAATACAGCGTAATTCTGTTTCACGAAAACAAATTTTCAAAAATCCATCACTCAGTGACGTACAGTTTCTTTTCATAGCTATATTGTATTGTGTGTTAACTGGGGACCTAGAAACGACGGAGAGGCTCCGTCCCCGCCACAGCCGCAGTGGTCCGCAACCGCACGACGACTATCGCAGTCCACTTCACCCTTCCGCCGCCCCACACCGAACCCAGGGTTATTGTGCGGCTCGGCCCGGCCCCCAGTGGACCTTCCCCCCCCCCCCCCCTCCCCGCCCAGTGAACGTCTCACACCAGACGAGTGTAACCCCTATGTTTGCGTGGTAGAATAATGGTGGTGTACGCACACATGGAGAACTTGTTTGCGCGGCAATCGCCGACATAGTGTAGCTGAGGCGGAATGAGGTGAACCAGCCCGCATTCGCCGAGGCAGATGGAAAACCGCCTAAAAACCATCCACAGACTGGCCGGCTCACCGGACCTCGACACAAATCCGCCAGGCGGATTAGTGCCGGGGACCAGGCGCTCCTTCCCGCTCCGGAAATTACGGAGATATCTGTATCATATTATCTTTTTCCAATGGAACTGTTCTATCTGATCAAAGGTATCCTGACATCTAATAGTGTGCATTAATACGGTGTGTCTTCATCCTTCGCCTCATGGTGGGTTGAACTCTGTTGAGTAAACTTTCAGTGATGTGCCTGAATGTCTGTGGAAAAATGGCAGCCCATTCTTCCTCAAGAACCGAAATAAGAAAAGGCAGTGGTATTGTACACTGGGGTCTGGAATGAAGTCCACGTTCTAACTTGTCCCAGAGATGTTCCATTGCACACAGGTTGGGATTCTGGTCAGACCAGTCCATTTCAGAAATGTTAATGTTCAAAAACCATTCCTTACAGCTTTATCACAGGACGCATTGTCATGCTCATACAATCAGCGTCTCCGAGCTGATTCTCTACTGTACGCATTTCACAATGCTATAAGATATGTCCATATCCTTCCACTTTTAACGTTTTCTTATGGGCAGTAGTGGGACCACAGTATAATATGAAAAAACGGCATACCTTAATACCACCTCCTCCGTATATCACTGTTCGCCCTACACATGCTGGCAGGTAATGTTCTCCAGGCATTCGCCAAACGCAAACCCTTCCATCGGATTACTGCAGGGCATAGCGTGAATCGTAATTTCAAATCACCCATTCCCAGTCATTCACTATCCAGTGTCGTCGTTCTTTGCATTATCTCAAAAGTCTTTTAGCACTGACTACAGAAATGTGTAGGTTTTGAGGAGTTACTTGAACATTGTACCGACTTTTTTTATCTCCCCCCACGCGCAGTGATTATGCTAGCATGTAGCAAAATTGACCTCACTAGTGATTCCTACGGCTGTTTTCATGTGACTTTGTACAACCACCCTTCACAATGCCCCACGGGCCCTGTCCGTCAGTCATTAGATGTACCTGCTCTTGGTTTAGCTGTGATTCTTCTTTCGCGTTTCCACTTCACAGTCACATCAGCACAAGTCGACTAGCACAGCTTAAGGGAGTTTGAAATACCCCTGATGGATTTGTTACCCAAGTGACATCAATCGTATATTCCACGTTCAAAGACACTGAGCTCTCCTGATCTGCTTATCTACTGACAACACAGTACTCCCCGCCTCTTTTTATACTGGAGGGTTCACCTTCTGCGACACCTAGCGGACTCTAAACATTATGCGTGGTGTCTGTTTGTTCTATATCGTGTCTCCCTACCAATTTCGCGCAACGACGCTCTGAGCGTGTTTTTTAGGGAATTGACTAGTTTGAACCTGGGACCTGTTGCTGGTAAGAAGACACCAGACCACACATGACATGTAGAATTCAGAAGAGTTCAGTGAGACTAGCGATGATATAACCAAATACTTAATGATTTCAGCGTCAGCTCCACTGCACTCCCTGTAAAAGAATCTTAATACTAACTAAATTTAGTGGAAGGGGTTCAAGGCTTTCCTATTTTTAGTTAGCTGGTAAAAAAGCAGTTAAGTTTACCATTGGAAATTTTATTCTACTCACAAAACATTGTTTATAAATTGCACTATTGATAAAAGGAAATGTTTTAATACAGGATGGTAAAAAACAACTGCGTTCAACAAAAATGTGAACGAATATTCCCTGAATGGGTTTCCAAGTTCTACAATGGATCGAAGGATGACCTATGCCATATCACATCTATAATCTAGGTTTAAATTAAGTTTCACAAAAGAGAAAACTATCAAAATGGTCTACAGTGACCCTCAATTATCTTTAATTACTTATCTAACTTGTCGTAAATTACAGTGGCTGATGTGGCTTCTCAATGACTATATAACAGAAAAATCATCGAGTTTAAGATTTTTACTTCAAGTGGCAAATGTGAACACCATGAGCTTTAATTGACGATCGACACTAGTATTACGTAAAGGGGATGTAACAGATGAGACTTCTGCAGTTATGAGTGAAGCCTTATGTGCTCAAAAATGCGGCATCGCGTGCGTTCATTACCTTGTCGGTGTTCGTCAGGGGGCGGCGACCAGCGCAGCTCCGTCCAGCTCGCCCTCTCGGAAGCAACTCTCCTCTAACTTCTCCTTACTACAATTTACCGAAGTTGGTTAAAAAAAAACATCTGGCTATGTTTTCATCTGACCAATCAGGGTCTCAATGTTAACCTTAAGCTCTGCCTAAAAAAGTTCTGTCTATCCAATGAGAAACGTTATACTTTTCGTATTGGGGCAATGTTTTTAAAGTTTGCTACGTAACAGAGAAGCGAAAAAGTCTCACGCTAAAACTTGCAGCTGGTGTGGTCCTTTTAGCATTATCGTAAGATCTATACTGTTCTTCTAGAGGGCTCTATCTTTTAACATGGGCTGGGAGGGGGGGGGGGGGTCCTAACGTAACAGAGACGCGAAAAAGTCTCACGCTAAAACTTGCGGGTGGTGTAGCCCTTTTTTGTGCTATCGTAAGATCTATACTGTTCTTCTGGAGGGCTCTACCTTTTAACATGGGCTGGGGGGTGGTCCTAACGTAACAGAGACGCGAAAAAGTCTCACGCTAAAAACTTGCGGGTGGTGTGGTCGTAGCGGTTAGCTGGCGACGTGGGTGTCCGCCCCTTATCGTAGGGCCTTCTCGTTTAACACGGTTCTGCTCTCGACTTCTGATCTCGTTTCTCCCCTCGGAACTGCGTCTGTCTCACGGTGGGAAGGTATGACATGCATTTAGGCATTCTTGTGTTAGGCTGTGGTATTCCATTTGCTCACTCGTTACTCGTATTACTTTGGTTAATTTAATGTCACGATTTATTCGGAGCTATGTGACATACTACTGGATTTGCTTATCATGTTAGGATTTTCATGGAAGGTGTTGGATTTGCCTGACACCTTACAGGACATTTCCGCATTCACCAAGGTGTCCTGATACTGATAAGCCGAAACGTTATGACCACTCCCCACCGCGTCGTTGGATGCCTCCTGATGGCGTTTCAGGCACGTGACGCGTTAACAAAAGTACGAAAGCGGAGCAGACAAGGACGGGGATCACCCTAGGAAGATATGGGCTCCCAATGGGGCAATCCATTAAGATAACCGGTTTTGACAAAGGGCTGATATTATTACGCAGTGCCTGTGAATGAGTAGTTCGTAAACGAAGGAGCTGGTCGAATGTTCACGTCCTGCTGTCGTGAACATCTACGGAAAGATGATGATGATGATGTTTGGTTTGTAGAGCGCGGTTATCAGGGCCCATACAAATTCCCAACCTTTGCTCAGTCCAATCTCACCGCTTTCATGAATGATGATGAAATGATGGGGATAACACAAGCACCCAGTCATCTCGAGGCAGGTGAAAATCCCTGACCCCGCCGGGAATCGAACTCGGGACCCCGTGCTCGGGAAGCGAGAACGCGACCGTTAGACCACGAGCTGCGGACTCTACGGAAAGAGGTAGGACAGTGAAATTACCAGTAGGTGCTAAATCGTTGGACGTCCACGACTCTTCACAGAACGTGAGGTTCGGAGGCTTGTCTGCTCTGTAAAATACGATAGATGGTGATCTGTGGCATCTCTGCCGAAAGAGCACAACGCTGGTGCACGCACAAGTGTCTTGGAGCACACCGTTGATCGCACACTCTTGAACATGTAGCTCCGCAGCAGACCACTTGTTCACATGTTGTCCCAATGGCATCATCAGTTATAACAGCAGTGATTACGGGACCATCCGGATTCGAACGCCAATCAGTGGAAACGTGTTGGCTCTTCGGGTGAATCACATTTTTGCTACATTAGGTCAATGGTCATCTCCACAAACGCCGTCATCCAAGTGAACGGCGGCTGAAAAGGTGCAGACCGCTATGGACGCAGGCTGGTGGAAACAGTATTATGCTATGGGAGACGTTCTCCTGCGCTTTCATGGGACCTGCGGTAGTAATCGAAGACAAGCTGACTGCTGCGAACCACCTGTATCCGTCCATGGTTGATATCTTCCCCGACGGTGATGTCATCTTTCAGCAGTATTATTGTATGTGTCTCGGAGCCAGAACCGTGCTACAGTGGTTTGAGAAGCATTATAGTGAACTCACGGTGATGTCTCGGCGACCATATTCGCCTGATGTAAATCCTATGCAATCCATCTGGATCGCTATCGGCCGCCATCACTGCGTACGCAAATCAGCGGCTCGTTATTTACGCGAATTATATGACCTGTGCGTAGACATCTAATGCCACATACCTCCACAAACCTACCAATAAACTTTCGGATCCCTGATACGCAGAATCAGTGATCTATTCCGTTCCAGAGACGGACAAACAAGCTATTAAGCAGGTGGTCACAATGATTTAGCTCATCAGTGTATATTACTTTCTGTGTCTAATCTCGAAATTCTAAAAGATACGAATTCAACGGCGTTGCACACTTCAAAATCCAATTGGCAGTTTCTGAAACTGTTTATAACATAGAAGTTATCTGTTCTGAACGTGAATCCGATATTATGTTTCGCAGCAGTTCGTGCTGTTATACGGAAATGTTGTGGCATGCTTAAGGGGCGCTCCAGCTCGATGCAACTAAGAGTGTCTACTTATAAAACTGGAATTGTGGAGAAATGTTTAATTTAAAACTGGTACTAATCACGCTTAACTACATGTGGTATGACCGACACACCACCTCGAATGCAAAAGACGTGGCCTGTAAGTATGATTCACATGCTAACTATGGTATCTGTTTGGCACTTGTTTCTCCCAGAGCCCTGTAAAAAAGGAGTCCTTCAAAAATTGAATGGATTTTTAAAACAGAGAATATGGTATAAAGGTTTTTAAAGAATAACTTCGTGTCATGAATTTAATGGCTTACATTGCAAAATCACATCGACAACAGAAACAATAAGGAAATCGCAAAAGAATCTGGTTGCAAGCATACCTTTAAAATTTCATTTATGCCATCAAGTGTTCCAAATGCCACCGTCCATTGCAATACTCGGTTGTAGTTGCTGGTGCAAGGCCTTCTGGACAGAGAGAAGAGATTTCTTCGATATGATTGGACATGTTGCAATAACGCTCTTGGATCGTCGGAACTTGCTGCAGAATTCAGCTCTGAGTTTATCCCAGACATAAAGTCCAGTGTCGTCAAATCGGCCAAGTGGGCAGGCCAACCGACAACGCCTTCACGTCCCATACAGCGACTTTGAAACTGCTGCGTGGGCGCTTTCCTAGCCAAAAGCGAGCGGTGAGCCCGGACCCCATCGTATTCATCTCACATACATCGACGTATTTCGAGCGCTACTTCCTCTAGCAAAGCCGGTAGAACTTCAGTAAGAAACTGTGCGCGTCTTTTACCCATTAAAGAAGAGGCACCCAATCATGTAGTCTCAAATAATCCCGGATTAAACTTTCAACTCTACTGGTTCTGATTTCCAACCTATCTCTGCTAGTGTGCATTCTCAGCCTGTCTTTACACTGGACCGAATGAAAACGAACACAAGCTAATACGCATACGCATACAATGCGCCAGTATTCACTCCCGTTCGCTTGTGTCTGTGAAGACCCTTTTTTTAGAGGAAACAGAAGAGAACGCGAGATAACAAACATAGCCTACGAACGCTGCGGTATGATTTTTTGGCTCCATTAAGCGGCGCACCGCACGGGATACAACAGTCTTTAGTTAGAGCCACGATACAATACTTTGACATTCATTGAGGATTATTTTGTACGGCGAGCGCACTGTTTTTGACAAAGTAAGCCAAATGGCCTAGGAAAGAAAGAGCTTAGGTATCTCGATTTGTAGGTAAACGTGAATAGTGACAGTAGTGAACTTAACACTGAACTTCAGTTACAGGTTTCCTTAGCATTAGGTCAAAACTTTGCTCGTATGTTGGTTGATGCTTTTCGGTGGATTCTCGTTACAGCTGACGAGGAAATTTAAAAGCGGAGCACTAATTACCGACGAACAACTTAACCTGAGGAAAGGTCAGCATTTACACAACAGCTATTAGCAACCGAAAATATTTACGTAAGTAGTTGTGTCGCATTTCGTTGGATGCCATGTAAATGATGTCTGCAGTGACATACACACTGAAGAACCAAGAAGACTGGTACAACCGCCTAATATCGTGTAGGGCCCCCGCGTGCACGCAGAAGTGCCGCAACACGACGTAGCATCCACTCGACTAATGTCTGAAGTAGTGCTGGAGGGAACTGAAAGCGCCGGCCGGAATGGCCAAGCGGTTCTAGGCGCTACAGTCTGGAACTGCGCAACCGCTACGGTCGCAGGACCGAATCCTGCCACGGACATGGATGTGTGTGATGTCCTTAGGTTAGTTAGGTTTAAGTAGTTCTAAGTTCTAGGGGACTGATGACCTCAGAAATTAAGTCCCATAGCCCTCAGAGCCATTGGAACCATTTTTGAACCGAAAGCCATGAAACCTGCAGGGCTGTCCTCAAATCCGTAAGAGTACGAGGGAGTGGAGATTTCTTCTGAACCACACGTTGCGAGGCATCCCAGATATGCTCAATAGTGTTCATGTCTTGGGAGTTTGCCGTGCGGTCTAACGCAGTGCTTTCCGGGCAGGAAGGCGTGCGCGTCCCCGGCACCAATCCGCCTCGGCGAATGCGGGCTGGTTCCACTTATTCCGCCTCAGTTACACTATGTCGGCGATTGCTGCGCAAACACTGTCTGCACGTACGCGTGCACCATAATTACTGCACCACGCAAATATTGGAGTTACACTTGTCTGGTGTGAGACGGTCCCGGGGGGATCCACTGGGGGCCGAACCGCTCAATAACCCTGGGTTCGGTGTGTGGCGGTGGTGGGGTGAGTGGACTGCTGTAGCCTGTTGTACACAACTTAGGGCTACGGCGGGGACGAAGCCTCTCCATCGTTTCTAGGTCCCCAGTTCAATACAATACAATACTGAGGAGTTTGCTGGCCAGTGGAAGTGTTTAAACACAGAAAAGTGTTCATGGAGCCACTCTATAGCAATTCTGGACGTTTGGGGTGTAGCATTGTTCTGCTGGAATTGCCCAAGTCCGTCGGAACGCACGATGGACATGAATGAATGCAGGTGATCAGACAAGATGCTTACGTGCGTGTAATCTGTCGTATCTAGACGTATCAGGTATCCCATATCACTCGAACTGCACACACCCCACACCATTACAGAGCCTCCACCAACTTGAACAGTCCCCTGCTGACATGCAGGGTTCATGGATTCGTGAGATTGTCTCCATACCCGTCCACGTCCATCCGCTCGATACAATCTGAAACTCGTCCAACCAGGCAGCATGTTTCCAGTCATCAACAGTCCAATGTCGATGTTGGTGGGCCGGTCGAAACGTCAAGCTTTGTGACGTGCAGTCATCAAGGGAATACTAGTGGGACTTCGGCTCCCAAAGCCCATATCGATGATGTTTCGTTGAATGGTTCGCACGCTGACACTTGCTGATGGCCCAGCATTGAAACCTGTAGCAATTTGCGGAAGGGCTACACTTTTGTCACGTTGAATGATTCTCTTCAGTCGTCGTTGGAGCCGTTTTTGCAGGGTCGTTTTCCGGTCGCAGCTATGTCGGTGATTTGATGTTTTACCGGATTCCTGATATTCACGGTACACTTGTGAAATGGTCGTACAGGAAAATCCCCACATTATCGCTACCTCGGAGATGCTGTTTCCCATCGCTCGTGCGCCAACTATAACACTACGTTCAATCTCACTTAAATCTTGATAACCTCCCATTGTAGCGCCAGTAACGGATCTAACAACTGCGCCAGACACTTGTCTTATATAGGCGCTGCAGACCGCAGCGCCCTATTCTGCCTGTTTATACAGGGCGAGTCAAAAGTCCTTGGACAACTTCATAAGTTGGAAGATTAAAGGGATAGTTGAAATGTGATGATGGGAACATAGGTTTGATGTGGGCCCGCCACTTTTGGAGTGAATGCCATTCATGGCCGCCATCTTGCAATCCGCCATTTTGGATTCAAGTCATTTTTTTAAAAATGGGATGGGGGGGTGTATGACACATCAAATAACACACCGCTTAAGCTCTGGAATTGAGTGGTGTAAGTTGGTTTTGTCTATCTTGTACAGTTTAGAGGTTACTAATGTTCAAAGTTGGGAAATTACCTTCATACCGACTGCTACAACACATTTTCTACGTGTTGTCCATCCCGTGCAATGCACAACTGTAGTCGCCGCAACCACTCTGGCTGCATACGGAGGAGAGTGTCTCCTGCAATTTGGACACAGGCGTGTTGTACGTGTTCCTCCAGGTGTCTCAAATCACGGATGCTCTCAGCATACACTGTCTGCTTAAGATGTCCCCATAGGTAAAAATCAAGGGGCGTTAAGTCGGCGTTGAGTCGGTATCAAGGGAACTTTGAACATTAATGACGTCTAAACTGTACAAGATAGACAAAAACAAATTACACCACTCAATTCCAGAGCTCAAGCGAGTGTTATTTGATGTGTCATACACCCCCTCCCCCTTCCCATTTAAAAAAATGACTTGAATCCAAAATGGCGGATTTAAAGATGCTGGCCACATTCACTCCAAAAGTTGTGACCCCACATCAAACCTATGTTCCCACCATCACATTTCAATTTTCCCTTTAATCTTCCAACTTATGAAGGTGTCCAAGGACTTTTGACTCGCCCTGTGTATCTCTGCATTTGAATACGCATGCCAGTTTCTTTGGTGCTTCAGTGTACGAACCAATTCAAGTATTTTATTAAAGTACGTGTCAGAAATATAATTTCAATAAAATATATACAGGGCGTTTCAAAAAGAAAGAGCAGATTTCAAACATTTATTTCTCAAAAACTACAAATGATAGAAACACAATTCAAACGTTTCTTGTCAGAGAAAGGTTCAAAGTTTTTCAATGGTCCGCGCAGAAGTTCCATGCAAATCCGCAGTGGCGCTGGCGTTTGTTTGTAGGAAAATGGCGACGACACCACAGGAACGATCATTTTGTGTGCTGCAATTTGCAAAGTTAGAGTCCATTGTTGGTGTGCAACGTGCATTCCGCCGTCAATTCAACAAACAGCCGCCTCGTCATAAGCAAATTTATGAGTGGCATCACAGATTCGTAGAAGATGGTTGCATCTGCAAGCGAAAAAGCACGGGTCGTCCACGCACATCGGATGAAAATGTCGAGCGTGTCCGTGCAGCTTACGAAAGGAGCCCTAGAAAATCCACGGCACGGGCAAGTCACGAACTAAACATGTCTAAAACAACGGTATGGCGCGTTCTGAGTAACCGTCTGCACATGAAGCCGTACAAACTGCAGTTATTGCAAGCATTGCGTCCTGACGACCACAACAAAAGGTTCGAATTTTCAACTGCAATTCTACAGGACATGGAAGAGGACAATTTTGCCGAACGATTAATTTTTTCAGATGAATCAACGTTTCACATTTCTGGTAAAGTTAATCGGCATAACGTACGAATTTGGGCGAGTGAAACTCCGAGGGACGTTATTCAACATGAAAGAGACTCACCAAAGGTTAACGTCTTTTGTGCAATTTCGGTAAACAAAGTTTATGGACCTTTCTTTTTCATGGAGAAAACTATCACAGGAACCATTTACCTGGACATGTTAGAAAACTGGCTATTTCCTCAACTTCAGGAAGATTCAAATCACTTCATCTTCATGCAAGATGGCGCCCCACCACACTTCTCTGAACCTGTACGACGGTACCTAAATAACACCATTCCAGGACGGTGGATTGGAAGAGCAGGAGCACAAGATCAATGTCATCGTCTGTGGCCTCCCAGGTCACCAGACCTTACTCCCTGCGATTTTTATTTGTGGGGGTACATAAAGGACTGTGTTTATGTCCCACCTATGCCCGCTACTCTTCAAGAGGTACGACATCGAATTGTTGCGGCCGTGAATTCGGTAACTAAAGACCAGTTGCGTCGTGTGTGGCAAGAAATGAGATACCGGTTTGATATTTGTCGTGTAACAAATGGTGCTCATATTGAGGTACAGTTTTGATATTTGTTGTGTAACATTTGGTACTCATATTGAGTGAAGGACCGTTGGAATTGTGTTTCTATCATTTGTAGTTTTTGAGAAATAAATGTTTGAAATCTGCTCTTTCTTTTTGAAACGCCCTGTATTACAGATATGTATTACAGATATTACAGATAACATGAACGTAAGCAACTAGTACGACCAGGTCTTTCGTATGTTTTTAATGTTAATCTTCATAATAGATACTTGTTTTATTTGCCCTTGTTACTTTTACGGCATTTTTGTGCTTTTCTTTTTTACGAGGGCTATTCGGTAAGTAATGCAATTTGTTTCTTCTGAAAGCAGATTGGTTTTGTTCAGGATTATTGACACCATATTATTCCCTCTTTTTGGTTGCAAAACCCTATTTTTCAACGTAATTTCCGTTCAATGCGACAGCCTTACGCCACGGGAACGCCCGTATCCCCGCGTGGCACTGGTCGACTTCGGAGTCAACGTCTTGCTGCATCAACAACCTCCCCATCACCCACGTACTGCTTCCCTCGGAATGCGTCCTTCACTGCACCAAACACTTGGGAGTCGGAAAGTGCGAGTTTCGGCCTTAGGGTGGATGAGGAAGAACAGACTAATAAAGTTTTGTCAGTTTTATGAAGTTTTATGGGCTCCTCTCTGGTGCGCAAACTTTTGTGAGTCCCAGAAGACAGTCGCCATGACTTTACCGGATGAGGCTGCGGGTGCGAAGGAGAGGTGGTGTGGCACCACTCTATGGATTGCCGTTTTGTTTCCGTTTCGATATGATGAACCCTTTTCATCGCATGTGACGATTTTCGACAAATAATTGTCACGTGCAGCCTCACAACGGGCAAGCAATTACGATCGGTGCTCTTTCGTTGCTCTTTATGGTCCTCTCCTTGACGGCGAGGAATCCTTCGCGTACACACTTTTGAGAACGCTAACTGGTGAACGAGTGTGCCAGCACTACCGACAGACGTCTAGTTGTGCAGCGAGGTGTCTGATTGTGATTCGTCGGTCACCTCGAATGAGAGTGTTCGCACGTTCCAACAGTAATGGAGTCACCGCTGTATGCGGCCGACGGGCACACGGGAATTGGTGGTTTGTGTGACCTTGTTGCGATGATGAGAGACGCCACGCCCAGCGACTCACCGTGTTTTTGTTCACTGTCAGGTCTCCGTAAACATTCTGCAAGTGCCTATAAATATCTGCGATGCTCTGGTTTTCCGCCAAAATTAATGACGGCTCTCTGTTTGGAATGCACCTCCGTTACAGACACCGTTTTGAAGGCTTAGTATGGCGCCGCCATCTATCGGAACTCGAGGCCCAAGAAGCCCACAAAAAAGACAGGCGTTGGCGACTAAGTCACAGCACGTGACACTGCGGGTGTTACGAATGCCGGCCGGTGTGGCCGTGCGGTTCTAGGCGCGTCAGTCTGGAACCGCGTGACCGCTAAGGTCGCAGGTTCGAATCCTGCCTCGGGCATGGATGTGTGTGATGTCCTTACGTTAGTTAGGTTTAAGTAGTTCTAAGTTCTAGGGGACTGATGACCACAGATGTTGAGTCCCATAGTGCTCAGAGCCATTTGAACCTTTTTTTTTTTTTTTTTTTTTTTTTTTTTTTTTTTTTTTTTTTTTTGTTACGAATGCCAGCAACCGTCTCCGGTGGCGAGCGAGTAGCTATTTCAGACGAGTTTAATAACTCTTGACTGCGTGCGTAAGTGCATACAAGCTCACGATAGCACACGACGAAGTTCAGACCTTTGAGTGGGTACCTTTTTAATTGCATATTGCTTTCCCGTGGGCGCTGCACGGAGCTCAGTGTTCGCCAAATGTGCCGGACAAGCTGACTACTGTGACGTCACAGCTTCATTACAGGGCTCATATTTCTCGTGGGCTCCGTAAGAACTTTATATAACTATAGGGGCTGCAGTGGGATAATTACACGATGTCTCACAACGCATTTTTTCAACCAAAACTGGTCGGGAAAGAATGTGTCGCATTACTTACTAAACGCCCTTCGCAATAAAAAGAAATGCAAATATTGTGCTTAATCACTCCGCCTCCTGTTGTTCCAACTATTTAGTGATTATCGTCTTTCTTACGTCCACAGTAATACCTTTGAATGCTTCGGCAGTTTTCTATCGATCACGTTTCTTCTCCTTCGGCGTTTTCGCCGTGGAGCTCTTGGATCACAGAAGCACGGGTGATATCTGTGTGCATATATCAGCAACATTACATTCTCTTCGGATCACTACATCGATCACGCAAATTATGTCAGCAATAAAAAAAAGTCAGAAAAGAAAGCGGACAAAAGCTCTCTGTCCTGTTAGTGCCAAAGCGAGAAGTACGCGAAATTCATTTAACGGTTCGTTAAAAGACCGGCAACCAGCGGAAAACGAACGAACACAAGCGAATACGAACCGAACATGGTCGAATGCCGTTACAGCAAACAGACTTCTCGTTCCTTGTTGCTAGTTCGCTTGTGTTCACTTGCTCGTAATGTGTGTGAAATCTTATGGGACTTAACTGGTAAGGTCATCAGTCCCAAAGCTTACACACTACTTAACCTAAATTATCCTAAGGACAAACACACACACCCATGCCCGAGGGAGGACTCGAACCTCCGCCTGGACCAGCCTCAGAGTCCATGATCGTAGCGCCTAAGACCGCTCGGCTAAGCCCGCGCTGCCACTTGCTCGTAAAGTAGACTTCAGCGGCCCAATATGCATGTTTTTTACATTCATCTTTCACTGATTTCTAAAGGCAGCTTCATCGGTAGAGAAAATTCTTCGATAAAAGTAGCTGTTTCCCGATGTCACAGAACACCGGAGCAACAGATTTCCATGCGCGTACCGAAATAACGTAGGTCAATCTGCTGACGAAGTGACACATGGTACGGATAGAAACTGTGTACGCACAAAATGCGAACAACGCGAGGCTGACCTACTCTAGAGACACTCGCACTTGCTCTGGAGCTAAGTGGATTTTGAGCGACAGCGGACAAAACATATATTTCGTCCGCTCCTCTCGTTTCAGAGTTGCTCTTTACCCTCCGCGAAGTTTTGCAGCACCATACCAATAACAATTTTTTTGCAAATTCGCTGAATTGTTATTTCATGTTGCGCATCGTCTGTCGGGATATCTTTTCCGTGCAACCCGACTCTCCTCATCTCGTTCCTTCTGCAATCTCTGTCAGTAGCAGCTTATCTAATTTCTCTTGGTTTGTGAAAGACTTTTTTTTTTCAAACATATTCGGCACTCGATACACGTGAACGACCCAGGCAGAATAAAAGCTACATTTCCCCTGGGCCTCTTTTATCATCGCGACTGTGCGACACTGTCCTCCTCATCTCGCGTGACGCATTTTCCTAATGAGGTGTGAAAACTTGACTTCCACATAAGACAAAAATCGGTTTCAGGTTCAAGACAAACAAATCCTAAATTATAAGTATTGTAATTTCTCCGAAAATATTAACTGGATTTTGAAGAGTGATACGCTGTTGAATTAATCTCTTTTAGAACGATACTAGCAGTTGAAATTACTAATTACTATAGGCCTAGTTACATTTGAAAAAGCGAAGTTGATACCACTAATTAATATAGCTATGAAAATAAAGTACCCATAGCTTAGTGAGAGCTTTCTCGGAAACCATCTGTATGAAAACAGAATTACGATGTCTTAGTCAGTTCCGGGAATATTTGACGTGAACAGTATAACTGAATCTCTCAGTATAATTATTAGCGAGACAAGAAAGACAAGATTTGATTTGGGTATTGGCTTTTACAAATCGCACCCTGGAAGGAAAGTGACAAGTCGAAAAACGGGATCGTTAGTTTAGGTGACTGAAAAATACGTGCGAAGTGCCCCATCGTGGACGAAAAAGATAATGAAATTTACTGCCAACAGTACATACATGAAATCTAAAGGAAGCTTGCACTATTTAAATATAAGTTATATAGAATGAATTCTTTAAGTCGAATTTTCTGAAGTAATGCATTTTTGAGCTTTGACGCTGTTCTTGCCGAGATGCGAAATGTCCATTTGACAGAATACATGCCTCTGAATCAAGCTTTTCTTTTCCTTTTTCAGGAAGCATCCGGTGTCCTCCGTGCGGTGTAAGTACAATATGAGACAAATTAGAACTCAGTCTCTAATCCAAGGTATGTAAACTGAATGGCAATACATGTATTGCAAACTGTGAAACGACTATCATAGCACTTGGACAAGTTGGAGTATTACGCACAAAATACAAACCGTCTTTACCGGGGAGAAGCATGTCATACATGATCTTTAAATCATCGATCTCCGCAGAATACATTATATTCAAGTAATGAATACTGGTGCACAAAATTTGATGCGACACGAAGTGATGTACGAAAGGCAAGGAAAATAAGCTATCCAGGAGAGCTGTAGAAGTCAGTATTTGTGGAGAAATATACTTATTAGAGATAAACTGCCGAGAACAGCGGCAGTTCTAAGTAACAGCATTGGCCTGTTTATCATCGTTATGACATGTTCGTATGGTAATTACATGTTACAATAAAATGTACATCAAAAAAGTGCGTGCAATGCAATATCTTGATTTGCAGTTATTTTAAGGATTTTTAAAGTACGACGATAAGTTCTCGCTGTATACGGCGTTCCATTTTCGCTAAAATTTGAAACGATCGCCAATAAGAACGCGGATTGCGTCTGATCAATATGAACAAAGTATCGCTTTTCCAGGCGGCATGGTGAAGTATTAAGTAAATACGTTTCACTTGTTGCCATCGGGGTTGCGGAGGGAACGGGGGAAATGCTCGGTAATTGAACAAGAGAAGTACTACTGCTGCAGCTGGTGTTGGCTGCCATCTGGCGTGCGGGCAGCAAGTTTCCAACTTTGCCGGCAGATGGCAGGAGACTATGGCCTCACATATAGAATTTCCACAGTCGGAGCGCGGCAAATGCACAGGCGGCCCAATAATTTCTGCAGACTGCGCGCAGCATTTACAACGAGGTAGCGTTGCAACATGAATTGCAGTCGTCTACCTGTTGTAACACGACATCGATCTTGTGACGTCGCCGTTGCTGCGTCTCGATCCATACAAGAACAAATAAAACTTCTGTGAAGAGCGACAACAAGCAGTTACGCAATTGTGTGCCCAACAATGAGTTTTACGGTAGCTTGCTTTTGAGCGAGGGCCAGCGCAGCTACCCCAGATTGGCGGTTTTTTCGCAGTTTTGGGGTAACGTGTTTTTTGAGGAAACAGAAACCTCGCGGAAATTTGTGGACAAGAAAATTTCGGTACCGGGTAAATTAGGGAAGTATTTCATCTCCCTTGCGTTACTATTAATACCATCTCTGATATTTTAGTTGAAACAAACATATCTTAGTTTTCTAGATATTCTCTAGATGTCACTCTCTCTTCAAGGCAGTAGTTACAATCTCTCCGTGACATCACTGTGACATACACGCGGGCCGAAACTAGGATTTTTGCGAAGGAAGGCATGCGTGAAATTTGCTGCCCCTTCTTTCGCTCCCTCCCCCTCCCCATAAATATAAACAGTTTTATAACAGTAATTTAGATACTAATTTCGAAATAAATGTTACCGTCTCATAACATTAAATCATTTTATCGACTGAAATAAGATCAAATTCAAAACAAATAATAAAACTATTAAAAATACAAAAAACATGATTACTCATGGTAAAAATAAGAAATTTAAAATTTGTCTTTGAAGTTTTTTGTGCAAAATTTTTTTTTATGATCTCATCATAGTTTATGAAAGCAGCTCGTTTGTATCCTATAGAGATTATACACTTAACCTCTGTTGAGCAGTCGTGCTCCTCATATAATTTTTAATTAGTTTCAGCTTGCTGACACTTCTTTCTTCGGAGGAAACAGGAAGTAGGATGGTAAGGAATATTTTTAAGACTGTAGTAAGGTTGGGCTACCATTCTACCAACATATTTTTATAAATTAAACTTAACGTGGATGATGCAGTAGCATCTTGCAAGCCCCATTCTATTTGTCAGTCCATGGTGTTTCAAACTTTCAAATGAATTCATTCTAGTTACACTGCTGTAGCCTTTCAACCTCCCACTTTCATTTCTTGGATTTGAACACCACACAGAGAACTAAACTATACCTAAACTTTCTTCAGCGCCTTAAACCTGGTCCTCAGCTCCTTTATCACTCTTGTCAGTTATTTCTGACAGGGACGTCCCGAACAAATCATCCTGTGAATGTTCGGATACTTCATTCTCGCAAAGCTCATCGGCCTTTTTTTTCTTAACTCTTATCCTTTTTCTGAGAATTCTACATCTACATCCATACTCCGCAAGCCACCTGACGGTGTGTGACGGAGGGTACCTTGAGTACCTCTATCGGTTCTCCCTATTATTCCAGTCTCGTATTGTTCGTGGAAAGAAGGATTGTCGGTATGCTTCTGTGTCGGCTCTAATCTCTCTGATTTTATCCTCGTGGTCTCTTCGTGAGATATACGTAGGAGGGAGCAATATACTGCTTGACTCTTCGGTGAAGGTATGTTGTCGAAACTTCAACCAAAGCCCGTACCGAGCTACTGAGCGTCTCTCCTGCAGAGTCTTCCACTGCAGTTTATCTATCATCTCCGTAACGCTTTCGCGATTACTAAATGATCCTGTAACGAAGCGCGCTGCTCTCCGTTGGATCTTCTCTATCTCTTCTATCAACCCTATCTGGTACGGATCCCACACTGCTGAGCAGTATTCAAGCAGTGGGCGAACAAGCGTACTGTAGCGTACTTCCTTTGTTTTCGGATTGCATTTCCTTAGGATTCTTCCAATGAATCTCAGTCTGGCATCTGCTTTACCAACGATCAACTTTATATGATCATTCCATTTTAAATCACTCCTAATGCGTACTCCCAGATAATTTATGGAATTAACTGCTTCCAGTTGCTGACCTGCTATTTTGTAGCTAAATGATAAGGGATCTATCTTTCTATGTATTCGCAGCACATTACACTTGTCTACATTGAGATTCAATTACCATTCCCTGCACCATGCGTCAATTCGCTGCAGATCCTCCTGCATTTAGGTACAATTTTCCATTGTTACAGCCTCTCGATATACCACAGCATCATCCGCAAAAAGCCTCAGTGAACTTCCGATGTCATCTTCAAGGTCATTTATGTATGTATTGATATCTCATTATTTTCCGCTGATACTTTGACCTCTAAAATAGCTTCTGGGTACAGGAGTCCCTAGAGGAAAGCTCAAAAGGCCTTGACTATTTCGATCATCTTTATCAATCGGAAGTTCTTTTCTTTGCAGAAACTGATTGGCGTGATCTATTTTCTTTAATGCTGCATGCCAGAAACCAGTTAAAGCAATGAATTTGAGGTTTTTTTCATATTCTTTATAATAGATATGCTTCAGTTTTAGTTTCTGGTATTGACAAGTTATAAGTTTCAACGTCTTCCACAGTCTTTACAACTCTATCAAAATGCTTGTAAACAGCTTCGACCGCCTCTACTCTTGCAGGCCACCTATTCGTGCTCTTGGATGTTAATACTAAGGGTAAATGTTTTTGTGAGCCTTCGCATCTAGAAGCTGACGCCACAAAGTGTAGATATAAACAATGGATAGTTCCAAAAAGAGTTTGAGCTTCAGCAGATGTGTCTGATGTACGTGCTCGTATTATATTTGCAAAGTCAGCCACCGATGGTACAAAACAGGCCACTTCATTCTTCTCAAGAATTCTTCAAATGTTCAAATGTCTATGAAATCTTATGGGACTTAACTGCTAAGGCCATCAGTCCCTAAGCTTACACACTACTTAACCTAAATTATCCCAAGGACAAACACACACACACACACACCCATGCCCGAGGGAGCACTCGAACCTCCGCCGGGACCAGAAGAATTCTTGTCTGGACCCCTTTCTACTCTCCAGCCCTGTTTGCCCCACTGTCATAAGACTACCCTCTGTAGTATTTCATGTTAAACCCATCGTGTTCTATTTTTTGCAGTATCTCTTGACTAAGACGTTCTCCTGTTTTGTCTCCAACTATAATAAGGTCAACAATACCTTCCACAACTTCTGAATCATTTAACTTGTAAAGCGAACTAATAGAGTCGTCTGATCATTGTGGTTTGTAACTGGTGTGCGGTCAAACATCAGTGAAAAGTATTCAGCATCAAAAGTATCTTTAATTATATCTTGTCTTATTTTGTTCGGAACTACGTCAAGAAACCCATCTTGCATATTTTTGGAAAAATTGCTAATCTGCTCTCTCTGGTGGCGTTCAATAGCTGACGAAGGGGTCCACTATAGTGTGATACGAGATCAGTTGTACTTAGAAATTTGACACTCTCTGGATCACCAAAATCACCACATTCTTTTGTTCTTCTAAGCGGTCTCCCTTTCTTTGCCAGAAAAAGAACATTAATAATACAATGCGAAACTGCTCTCCATCGAGATTCCTCTTCTTTATTTGGTCTTTTAGCTCTCTATCAACGCTTCGCTTCCGAGAGAACCCTCTAGAGCGTTCCATGAGCACAAACCAAGCTTGTGATTTGGTGAATTTTCACGACCAGGAATTTTTCCACTTAGCTTTTTCCTATTAACTGTGCCTCCCTCTTAGGCTGAAAATGATTTCGACTCAGAATCTAAACTTAAGTGAGCAGATAATCTGCAGGGTATACAATATACAACATTTTTTGCGCTCACTTAAGTCTAGCCATGATCTTTTAACTTTTGTCACATTTTTATCTCCTTCCGAAACCAATCTTTATTTAAATTGCTACCTTCTCTATAGCTTTTACTTACGTCAGGACTACGTTCGTTTTCAGCTCTCGTTTTTATAACATAACATCATTCAATGTCAGAAAACCTTGTTGGCCACGTATCAGGATCGTTGAAATCAAATTCAAACTCACAAGTTTCACCCTTTCGATGAAGCCCAGCTCCTATTCCAGGAATTTGTGTTTGGTATTTCACTGCATCGCCTACGTTCTTCTAACTCATGTCATATTGGTGGTTAACTTCAATTTCACCCGAAATGAAAAATTATGAAATCCATACTAAACTTCTGAGAGTTACTGTCTCGGAGTAATTTGCTTACGTTCTTTTCTGTTGTGCTAATATTGCAGTAACGGTTTGGGGTTAATTCCTCCTAAAAACGACGGGTAAAAACGGATACAAAAGGAAATCTATCTATACGTGGTCAGTTATTGTCTCGTAATTTACGGATACGAACATATCAGTAAAGTAAAATCTATGGTATAAGATAATGCAACAAAAATTTATCGTTATTTGCCTCAAGCTTGAATACATATTTTCATTGGTGAATTTATATTCACATGTATACCCTATTTCATCTTCTATTTCATATTTGTAAGTCACTTTTTAGAACATTCAAATCCATTCTTATATGCTCTATATTCCGGTACAAGAAGATACGTGTATTTATGTATGTGTACGGGGTGAACATTAATGAAACCGACAAACTGCAGTGACGGACTACTAACTGGTAATGGAAGGGAATAGGCCCTATGCACATGTGTCCGGAGGTGGGCGGTGTGTGTGCAACGACAACAGACCCTCCCGGAACACAGTACGAGCCGCATCGCATCCACGTCACAATTTACATCTTGAAACAGAAATTGTTTGACATCTTGCATGGTTAAAATCATTTCCATACGAAACCAGAATCTAGACTCGCGAGTTGTGGACTATAATTTTGTGATACATACGATAATTTTATGGACCTGAACACATAATTCCACTTCTTCAAGCTTCAAACACAGATAATACTTTATAGTTCAGAGGAGTGGGTGGGTTTAGGATATCTGGGGGAAAACTGCCGAAACTGGGGAATTATTTTGCCAGCAATGGGGGAATTTCGAAACCTCACTTTGGAAACTCTACGCCAGTGCCCCAGTCATTAATGCGGAACCATCAGATGCGGTCGGCTGTGAACAGTCGGTCGGAGGAAGATACGAAAGGTGGTTTACAGAATTTTACGGTTGCGTGTGAGAAGAATGCTGAACAGTATTTCACAAATAAGGAATGTCGTCCAAGAAAGATGAAGTTTTATTTCAATCTTATGGCATGATTTTGTTACTATAATTGAATAACAGCTTTCCACAAAGGACATAATAAGCTATGAGTGACATCTTAATACATTGTGCTTAATAAACTTGACCCATTCGATCATCGAATAATGCTAATTATGAAAGAGACCATGATTGACATGGAGAGAAGAAGACGAAAATCAAATTTTTCACATTAACAAATAACTGCCAGAGACAAGGCCGGTTTAAGACTCAAGGGACACAAGCCGCGCTTTGGAGCCCCAAGGTGAGAGGGACGCCAGGAGCACCAACGTGCAAGATTTGCAAATAGTATGTATGACAATTAGCAGCGAAAACTGACACCGTTGAAAGTGTCGAGGAAAACCGGAGGGCGTCAAATCATAAGTCACTTTCACGGAAAAATGTTCTCGAACCGGCCCTGACCAATGGTGAAGGATGTGGTAATCGAAACGAAAAAAGAAATACAATTTGCTGTGCATGGAACCCAAGGTAATGGGTTGGTAGTTTTTTTTTTAGTTAAATCCTTTACAGAACTGAAAATCAATGAATTTCAAGTTTTTACAAATTTTGATGTATAGCTTAATAATATCAGAATATCATTTAAATCATTCCCATTAAACACGGAATTAATAATAATAATAATAATTATATGATACAAAAGACCATCTATAGCCGTGAACATTTTATATTCACAGGAACTTGTTTTTTAAATAGCATACTGGTCCATCTTGTTGCAGAACATTTTCTTCGTGCTGTGTTATATATTGTTCGAACTGCTTTTAGATATAAATTAGAGAAATTGAACAACATTGTTGAAACAACTGCCATAGGATTTAAAGTTTTTCTGCAAATGAGAATTTTAATTGTTTTACAAGAAAATTAACAAGTAATATTTATGTTAGTGAGACGAATGATTTGTTCAAACTTTTTATAGATGAAAGTGATCTGTCCAATTTTTGTTAATTCATCTGTTTACATATGAAGTTAGATGTGAGACGCAAACATATCACTTCCATCTCTTACCATCAAAAAATAATAATAATTAAATTAAAAAAAAAACAACGTTACACCAACCAATAGTTTGTCTCCGTTTCATTCTGATTTGTGCTTTAAAAACACAATGAATTTCAAATCGGCTCTCTAACTGAACACTATTTTCCCAACTGTCTAGTTCTGTCAGGTGATTATATTATTTAGTGTAATGTGTACTCTTCTCCGTCATTTTGCTTTCAAATGGTTCAAATGGCTCTAAGCACTGTGGGACTTAACATCTGAGGTCATCAGTCCCCTAGAACTTAGAACTACTTAAACCTAACTAACCAAAGGACATCACACACATCCATGCCCGAGGCAGGATTCGAACCTGCGACCGTAGCAGCGGTGCGGTTCCGGACTGAAGCGCCTAGAACCGCTCGGCCACAGCGGCCGACCATTTTCCTTTCTTAACCTGTCTCGAGAATCACACGCATACAGTTGAACACTGGCGGTGCTTATCTGGTTTCTAGATGACATTTAGGACTCCATTCTTTGGAGTGGCAAATAGTCGATAAATTCCTGTATACCAGTGACGTTGCGTTTGGCGAGACAAATTTAAAGCGCCCAACAGGCCAGGCAAATGCATTGTGATTGGCGTCGGGAAATATTTCCAATCTGGCTGAAAAACTTTGTCGACTGTTACCGTATTTATGGCGGTTGCCGTGGTGAGAGAGAGAGAGAGAGAGAGAGAGAGAGAGAGAGAGAGACATGTTCGTTTCAACGCTACACACCTCACATAAAGCAGAGATTGATAGTTTTATTTTACATTTATTAGTAAGTGTGGGTAGGTTTTGGTGATGAATCTAGCTGGATAGTTCTAATATTTGTGGGTAAAATCTTTGAACAGATATTTCTCGAAACCTGTGGCCAATTTTCGTGAGGGTATTTGACTGCCATAGGGTGCTTATGAGCGTGTTGGAATAATTATTGGTAGACTCTTACTGAGGAATGCTTCGCTGTGTTGAGTTCTAAGCAGTACGGGTGGGGCTCAACAAGTAATACAACACATTTTTTCTCGGCGAATTTCGCATGAAAAAATGCAGAATTTGTTGTGGGACATAGCGGAATATTCCTGCTTCAGCACCTAAAGCTTCATGAAGGTCGGATAGGTGATGGCGCTATGCGTAACCTTCAAAATGGCGTCTGTAACGGTGGTGCGATCCAAGCAGAGAGCTGTCATTGAGTTTCTTTGCATGGACAACTAGGGCATTGCAGAAGTTCATAGGCGCTTGCAGGATCTCTACGCAGACCTGGCAGTGAACAAAAGCACGGTGAGTTGTTGGGAAAGGCGTCCGTCATCACAGCAACAAGGTCGGACAAAACTCCGATCTTCTGCGTGCCGGTCGGCCGCACACAGCTGTGACTCCTGCAATGCTGGAACGTGTGGCTCTCTCATTCGATGCGATCGACAGATCACAATCAAACACCTTGCTGCTGAACTGGACGTCTCTGTTGGTAGTGTTGACAAAATTTCATTGGATTGTTCTTCCTCATCTCCCTTTCAGCACGGATCTCACACCTTCCATCTGTTTGGCCCAATTAAAAATACCCGTGGATGACTGGGAGGTAACTGAGGCAGCGAGATATCGGATCCTAGGTCGATCAATAGAGTGGTACCATGTGGACATACAGGCCCTCCCAGTAAAAGGACATAAGGCCATCGCATTGAACGGATATTATGTTGAAAAACAAAACTTTGTAGCCAAAAGAGTGGTTAATAGTGTATATTGAAATCATGAAAAAAAACCTGCTTTCATAAAATGTTGTTTTCATTACGTTTTCAACACTCCTCGTATATTTCTATATAGTACACAAATTGTTTTCTTTACGTTTTGAACGTTATGCGTCACCCCGGTTCCCAGAACTCCTGAAGATAGACATGGATGTTGCATGACAGACGCAGTCCCGTTGACTGTTCAGAAATGTCGCTAAACCCGCACAAAGATGTAAACAACCATGCATGAGCAGCGCCTATTAGAGAGAGAGAGGGTCCGATAGCCGATCAGTTCCAGTCATTCCACCAGGAAGCAGGTACACGGCTCGTGTTGTCTGTAGTTCAACCATGCCTAGACGGTCAATACCGCGGTTCAGTCGCGTCCGTATTGTTACTTTGTGCCAGCCAGAAAGGGCTCTTAACAAGGAAAGTGTCCAGGCGTCTCGGAGTGAACCAAAGCGATGTTGTTCGGACGTGGAGGAGATACAGAGAGACAGGAACTGTCGATGACATTCCTCGCTCAGGCTGCCCAAGGGCTACTACTGTAGTGGATGACCGCTACCTACGGATTATGGCTCGGAGGAACCCTGATAGCAACGCCAACATGTTGAATAATGCTTTTCGTGCACCCACAGGACATCGTGTTACGACTCAAACTGTGCACAGTAGGCTGCATGATGCACAACTTCACTCTCGACGTCTATGGCGAGGTCCATTTTTGCATCCACGAAACCATGCAGTGCAGTACAAATGGGCCCAACAACATGCCGAATGGGCCGCTCAGGATTGGCATCATGTTCTCTTCAGCGGAGTGTCGCATATGCCTAAAACCAGTTGTCGGAGACACGTTTGGAGGCAACCGGGTCAGACTGAACGCCTTAGACACACTATCCAGCGAGTGCAACAAGGTGGAGGTTCCCTGCTGTTTTGAGGGGGGGGGGGGGGGGCATTATGTGGGGCCGACGAACGCCGCTGGTGGTCATGGAAGGCGCCGTAACGACTATACGATAAGTGAATGCCATCCTCCGACCGATAGTGCAACCAAATCGGCAGCATATTGGCGAGGCATTCGTCTTCATGGACTACAGTTCGCGCCCCCATCGAGCGCATCTTGTGAATGACTTCCTTCAGGATAACGACATCGCTCGACTAGAGTGGCAAGCACGTTCTCGAGACATGAACGCTATCGAACACGCCTTGGATGGATTAAAAAGGACTGTTTATGGACAACGTGACCCACCGACCACTGTGAGGGACCTATGCCGAATCGTCGTTGAGGAGTGGGACAATCTGGACCAACACTGCCTTGATGAACTTGTGGATGGTATGCCACGACGACGAATACAGGCATGCATCAATGCAAGACGATGTGCTACTGGGTATTAGAGGTACTGGTGCGTACAGCAATCTGGACCACCACCTCTGAAGGTGTCGCTGTTTGGTGGTACAACATGCAATTTCATTAGCAATAAAAAGGGCGGAAACGATGTTTATGTTGATCTCTATTCCAATTTGCTGTACAGGTGCCGGAACTCTCGAAAACAAGGTGAATATTTGCTATTTTCACGATATAAGAGAGACAACTGTCACAGCATGTGCTTCGATAAGTGCCTATGTGATAAGGAATACCACTCATTCCATGATAAGCAGATTGCAACACCGCACTGATACCAATGGTCGTCACTTCGAACACCTTCTGTAAATGGACGTTCCTGCCACCTTTGTGACCTTCAAAGACCTTACTGTTACACATCAGTGGATTCGTCTCGATAACGGGTATCAATAATAAGTACCAAACTAAAGCATCCCATTTAAAAAAAACAAAGTTGTCCTTCTTATCTCTGAAGCGACCCAACCTAGCAACAAAAATCCGTCATATTATGGTCCCCGTTATGCAACTTTTGTCCCACAGACTTTCCAGCTCCTATCATACTTTTGGAGTTATTCTTGGAGACTATAGTTAGTGACTCACCTCGTATACAGAGTTTACATTCTGGAACAATATAAATCGACGGCCTTAAATCGAAGGGTAGAAACTTTTGGTAGATCTCTTCAGTAACGTTTCTTGCGTCTTTCCTGTCTATCTTGTTTGTATATTTTAGGAATATTGTCATGCAGTGCTGGTACGGGTTTTTCAAATCCAGTCCACCTCTGGTATATGCGATAGCTGTGTCGAAAAAAGGCAGTCAAAACAAAATTGAAACTGCAGACACACCATGCTACCACGGAAAGTGGGGAAGGACGGGGATGGGGGCACCCTAAGATTTGGTGATTTCTTAGCTAAATTGCAATCGATATAGAAACTGCAAAGACACGGGATGTTCAGTCAGACCAATCTCCTGCCTATCTAATTTTTTTTCCATTCTCGTCGTACTAAAGGAAGGCAGCAAAGTAATCGGTAATCTTAGAAGTACCCGAGGTGCCATTTTGCCCGACGGCGTAGAGCATAATGGTCGCATAGCTGGAAAGGGCTAAATAAATTGAGAAAATGATCTTTAACTATGAAAAAGCTTATTGAGAGACAAAAGAACTTATTTACAGTGCAAATTATATACTGAGAGTAAGAAATTAATTACTTAACGTAAGTGTCATTTTGCTAGAAAAGTGATGTCCTTAGGTTAGTTAGGTTTAAGTAGTTCTAAGTTCTAGGGGACTGATGACCTCAGAAGTTAAGTCCCATAGTGCTCAGAGCCATTTCATTTCCTTATTTTGAGGTAAATATCCTTTAACATATTCTCAGTTCGAATATAATGAACTTTCATTAGAATGAGAAGCTTATGTCCACAAATCAGGATGGTTTTAGAAAACATCGCTGGTGCAAAACTCAGCTTGCCCTTTTCTGACATGATATACTGCGATTCATGGATGAAGCAACAGGTAGATACCATATTTCTAGATTTCCGGAAACCATTTGACACGATGCCCCATTGCAGGCTGTTTACGAAGGTACGAGCATATGGAATAAGTTCACAGATATGTGAGTAGCTCGAAGACTTCTTAAGTAATGGAACCCATAACGTTGTCCTCGACTGCTAATGTTCATCAGAAACAGCGGTAGCGTCAGGAGTGCCCCAGGGAAGTGTGACAGGACCACTGTTGTTCTGTATATACATAAATGATTTGGCCGATAGGGTGGGCGGCAATCTGTGCTTGTTTGCTGATGATGCTGTGGAGTACGGTAGGGGGTCGAAGTTGAGTAATTCTAGGAAGATACAAGACGTTTTAGACAAAATTTCTAGTTGATGTGATGAATGGCAGCTAGCTTCAAATGTGGGACAATGTAAGCTAATGCAGATGAGTAGGAGGAACGAACCTCTAAATTCGGTTACAGTTTTATTTGTGTCCTGCTTGACACAGTCAAGTCGTTTAAATAGCTGGGTGTAACACTGCAAAGCTATATGAAATGGAATGAGCATGAGAGAACTATGGTAGGGAAGACGAATGGTCGACTTCAGTTTATTGGGAGAATTTTAGGAAAGGGTGAGTCACTTGTATAGAACGCTGGCGCAAGCTATCCTTGAGTACTGGTCGAGTGTTTGGGATCCACACCAGGTCGGACTGAAGGACGACATCGAAGCAATTCAGGGGCGGGCTGCTAGATTTGTTACCGGTGGGTTCGAACAACACGTAAGTGCTACGAAGTTGCTTTGGGATCTCAAACGGGAGTGAAGGCGACGTTCTTTTCGAGAAACACGATTGAGAAAATTTAGAGAACCGGCATTTTAGCTGACTGCCGAACGATTCTACTGCCGCCAATGTGCACTGCGCGTAAGAACCCAGAAGTTAGTGCTCATACAGAGTTATACAGACAATCGTTTTCCCCTCACTCTGTTATGAGTGGAACAGGAAAGGACTATTCGCGGTACATAGTACCATCCGCCACGCACCGTATGGTATCTTGCGGAGTATTATGTATAAGTAGAACTGAAACACCCCAAATACCTTCTTGTTACCAATAGCAGGTATATTTTTCTTCAAAACTCTCCTCTTCAACGTATTTCTTGGAACTCGATAGATGGCTGCAGCAGTTTTTCACTGTCAGTATTTCTCTGTTCATGTATCTTGGATCCCGTAATTGATGGTCTTGTTATAATAATCACCTTCAACACTTGTTCACATAAATAACAACACAGACGGAAGAAAAAGGTTGCAGTTCAGAGCGGGTATATTGGCCGCAGCAGTCACCACTAGCCAGACATTGTGCTGCCTAGGCACTATTCGGCAAAAGTTGTTAGCTGGAGACGACCTAAATCTACATCTACATCTTATCCATACTCCGCAAACCACCTGACGGTGTGTGGCGGAGGGTACCTTGAGTACCTCTATCGGTTCTCCCTTCTATTCCAGTCTCGTATTGTTCGTGGAAAGAAGGATTGTCGGTATGCCTCTATATGGGCTCTAATCTCTCTGATTTTATCCTCATGGTCTCTTCGTGAGATATACGTAGGAGGAAGCAATATACTGCTTGACTCCTCGGTGAAGGCATGTTCTCTAAAGTTCAACAAAAGCCTGTACCGAGCTACTGAGCGTCTCTCTTGCAGAGTCTTCCACTGGAGTTTATCTATCATCTCCTTAACGCTTCCGCGATTACTAAATGGTCCTGTAACGAAGCACGCTGCTCTCCGTTGGATCTTCTCTATCTCTTCTATCAACCCTATCTGGTACGGATCCCACACTGCTGAGCAGTATTCAAGCAGTGGGCGAACAAGCGTACTGTAGCGTACTACCTTTGTTTTCGGATTGCATTTCCTTAGGATTCTTCCAATGAATCTCAGTCTGGCATGTGCTTCACCGACGATCAACTTTAAATGATCATTCCATTTTAAATCACTCCTAATGCGTACTCCCAGATAATTTATGGAATTAACTGCTTCCAGTTGCTGACCTGTTAAATTGTAGCTAAATGATAAGGGATCTTTCTTTCTATGTATTCGCAGCACATTACACTTGTCTACATTGAGATTCAGTTGCCATTCCCTGCACCATGCGTCAATTCGCTGCCGATCCTCCTGCATTTCAGTACAATTTTCCATTGCTACAACCTCTCGATATACCACGGCTTCATCCGCAAAAAGCCTCAGTGAACTTCCGATGTCATCCACAAGGTCATTTATGTATATTGTGAATAGCAACGGCCCTACGACACTCACCTGCGGCACACCTGCAATCACTCTTACTTCGGAAGACTTCTCTCCATTGAGAATGACATGCTGCGTTCTGTTATCTAGGAACTCTTCAATCCAGTCGCACAATTGGTCTGATTGTCCATATGCTGTTACTTTGTTCATTAAACGAGTTTGGGGAACTGTATCGAACGCCTTGCGGAAGTCAAGAAACACGGCATCTACCTGGGAACCCGTGTCTATGGCCCTCTGAGTCTCGTGGACGAATACAGTCAGCTGCATTTGTGGACTAGGAAATTTGTGACTAAATTACCAGTGTTGCGAGACAGCTATATTAAAAATCCTAATTTTTTACGTAAATGTGTAATAATTAGATAAAATGGGAACTTCAATTAAATCAGAAGGTGTCAAAACTAAACAAACAGTGACTGCGAGATAACGCGATATCCTGGCGCTTACAAATGGCTGTGCTTAAGTGAGATGGTACTCAGTCGGCCCTTCCCTATTTTTCTCGCACATTTTTCGAGTATGGGAACGACTTCAGCTACATGATTGAGCTTGGGTAGTACATAAGCAGTGGTGTAATAAGCCATTTGTACTCAGTTTAGATTCCGCAAGTCTTGGCTTGTTAATGTCGTTTTGACTGATTACACCTTATCCTCCCAATTGAGTTCTAACAGGTGCGTGGGATACGCCTTGATGATTATACCAAAATGGTGTTTTCTGTCAAATGTGTGCAACCATAAGAGCTGGCGATTTAGAGAATTGGGTGGTAGGTCAGTATAAACTGACAGCCGAGCACGCCTCCGTACAGCCACCAATAAACATCATAATATGCGACATTAAATATTTACAAGACAAAATGTGTTATGTACCAAATGAATAATTCTAATGATGTTTGTAGGCCATCTAATAAAATAATCTTATGACAATTCTTTGGTGGTAAAAATGTGGCTTTTCCATTCTTTGTTGTGTAAGCAAAGCACAAATTTTACACTGTAGCACTGAATAGTCTTGGAAGAATGGCAGATAAGACGAAAATTTATTGGTTAAAGATTACCATTGGTTTACCACACCATAACATACGAAATTCACACAGAAAGCAGTTATTTGTCAGTTTCCACTAATCGCCTTTAAGACGCCAGTCTTCCGGTTTAACTGTGCACTTTCTCAATCCCGTCATGAAGCCATCTTCACTACCGTTTTTACAGTCAGTATCAAAACAACTTCGAATTACTCTTCATTGGCCTTAAAAATTACATAAACGATACTAGCTATATTCATTAAATCCCCCGTTAATAAAAAATTAGACTACAAAAATTTGTTTGATATTATAATACGACAGTCATCACCACAGATTGGACTTACTAGGTAATTGTTACAACGATGTTACATTTAGTGTCATTCGTTTCGAAATCTATATATTTTCCAAAGTATTACATTTACGAATATGACCCATGCTTGAATAGAACCAAAAACTCACGGAGGTTGGATGCGCTTCAGAAATTTTATGAGTGCCCCTCTGGTCATACGACACACGTGCAAGTCTTAGTCAAGTTCGTCTTATATTTTCTGTAGGAACATAATATCACAGGCCACCACAGAGGCATTCTTACCTTCTCTGAGCTGTTCCAGTGTTCTTGGCAGTGATAGTACGTATTCACGGTCCTTCATGTACTTCCAAAGGGAAAAAGTCACAAGGCGTTAGGTCAGGCGAGGGGGAGGGGTCGTGAGAGGGACAAGTGAACAGAACCACACCATCTTCACCACTACGCCCAGTCTAGCAATGCGGAAGATCGTCGCTAGGTAGCGACAAACATCGATGCTCCAATTACGAGGTGCCGTGTCTTGTCGGAAGATGAAATTCTCGGCATCCTCAAATGGTTGTGGAAACAACAACTGTAACATATCAAGGTGAGAGGTACCTGTCATAGGAGAAAGAGGCCCATACATTTTCCTCTGTGACACTATGTAGTAAATTTTAACCTTCGGCGAATCTCGCTCATACACCACAATTTCGTGAGGATTTTCAATGCCACACACTCTCACATACGGTGATTAACTTTTCCATGTAAAGGGAAGGTTACTTCGTCGCTGCATGTCAGCGTGGATAAGAAATTTTCATCTTCAAGTCTTTCTGCATTGTGATGCGAAATTGAAGGCACCGGCCATGATCTTACGGTTTCGGTTATACTGCAGAAGGTACGCTTTTTAGGTTAACCGCCGTCGCCAAATCTTGCACACAGTTTGCTGCGGTATTCCAAGCTCGTGGCTTGCGAGGAACGTTGATTTTTACAGACTACTTAAAAAACATTCCCTCTCGCTCTCCACGGTTACATGTGGCGCACTTGACCGACCGGTACTTTTCTGTTTACAGAGACAACTAGTGTCCCTAAATAGTCGATACTAACACACAACGCTCTGTTTACATGGCGGTTCTTTTCATAAGTCGTTATGGATGCACGCTGCACAAATAAACGTATCGCATATTCCACCAGGCGAGGTGGTGGAGTGCTTAGCACACTGGACTTGCGTTCGGGCGGACGACAGTTCAAACCCGGGTCCGGCCATCCAGATTTAGGTTTCCCGTGATTTCCCTAAATCGCTCCAGGCAGATGCCGGCATGGTTCCTTTGAAAGAGCAAGACCGATTTCCTTCCCCATCCTTGCCACAATCCGAGCCTGTGCTCCATCTCTTTTGGTATCGATGTCGGCGGGACGTTAAACCCAATCTTCCTTCCTTCCTTCGCACATTCCAACACACAAAAACTCCTTTCTTGCCTTCTTTCGCCATTTTTTGAAGGCATCGTACTCGTAACCCAACTGGTGGTCACATGCAAACTCGGTGAGTTTACGTTTCTATTCATGCACCAATCATATCTGAACATGTGATACTCTGGAAAACATAGTACTTTGAAAACGAATGAATCATTAACAATAGCCATATAAACTAAGCCGACAACCCATATGCATGATTGTCCCAAGACCTACTATATTTCTGCCTGCAAGTAACTATGCCACAGAATAGGTATTGGGAGCGTTAAAATTGGTCTACAACAGCACTTCGCACTCTACTCTGACCACGGTCAACACAAAACAAGTAAAAACATGGCGTCCAGAGCTCTCATTCAATCAGCGTTGATATCAGCATTGGTCTCCCTTGCTCTCTCTCATATATATATATATATATATATATATATATATATATATATATATATATGGATGTGCAACGAAAGAGAAGCTGGGAGAATTTTCTGCAGAAACCTAGTTCCAACAACAGTAGAAGCGCTCTAAACTGAGATTTCTTGCTATTTCCCTACATTTTCCTAAGCTTTACCTGCGGATTCCAGTGGAATGATTTCTTCATTATCGCAGAAATCAAATTCATTGAGCGCTCTTATTCAAACGGCCTCATTCTAATTTTCTAACTTGTCATAGCCATTTTGGATATTGATCAAACAACTGCGATTTCTTAGCGCTGAGTCGAAGCAAACTACAATTTATTTAAAGGATATTTAAAGGACTTTCCCGCAAGTGCCCCTCTTCATTTTACTCCCAGAAAGTAAACCCTTCCTAATCGCAATGTGCATCATCATCATCATCGTCATCTACGTGATCAGGCCTAGTGGACCGCACGCTGCTATAAGTTTTCTCCTCCTTTGTATTCTGTCCATTTATGCTATCCACCATCCGTTCACATCTATTGCTGCTCCATTTAAATCTTCATCGAGGCATCTATTGCTGCTCCATTTAAATCTTCATCGAGGCCATCCCTTCAACGCTTCTTGGGTCTCCCTGGGGGTCTCGTTCCTGTAGATGTAGAATCCAGGAGCTTCCGAGGCCATCTGTGATCTTCCGTCCGGGCCACATGGCCAGTCGGTTGCATTCGTTTGGCTTTGATAGCTCCTGCTATGTTGGGCTGCTGCTCTCTTGGTTGGGTCTGATCCTCCATTCCGCTGTGTCTGCATCCACAACCGGACAGAAGATCTTCCGAAGCACTTTTCTCTCAAAAACGAGGACCTTAAGGAAGTTCTGTTTCCGGATACTCCATGTCTCGCAGCCATATACACTCCTGGAAATTGAAATAAGAACATCGTGAATTCATTGTCCCAGGAAGGGGAAACTTTATTGACACATTTCTGGGGTCAGATACATCACATGATCACACTGAAAGAACCACAGGCACATAGACACAGGCAACAGAGCATGCACAATGTCGGCACTAATACAGTGTATATCCACCTTTCGCAGCAATGCAGGCTGCTATTCTCCCATGGAGACGATCGTAGAGATGCTGGATGTAGTCCTGTCGAACGGCTTGCCATGCCATTTCCACCTGGCGCCTCAGTTGGACCAGCGTTCGTGCTGGACGTGCAGACCGCGTGAGACGACGCTTCATCCAGTCCCAAACATGCTCAATGGGGGACAGATCCGGAGATCTTGCTGGCCAGGGTAGTTGACTTACACCTTCTAGAGCACGTTGGGTGGCACGGGATACATGCGGACGTGCATTGTCCTGTTGGAACAGCAAGTTCCCTTGCCGGTCTAGGAATGGTAGAACGATGGGTTCGATGACGGTTTGGATGTACCGTGCACTATTCAGTGTCCCCTCGACGATCACCAGTGGTGTACGGCCAGTGTAGGAGATCGCTCCCCACACCATGATGCCGGGTGTTGGCCCTGTGTGCCTCGGTCGTATGCAGTCCTGATTGTGGCGCTCACCTGCACGGCGCCAAACACGCATACGACCATCATTGGCACCAAGGCAGAAGCGACTCTCATCGCTGAAGACGACACGTCTCCATTCGTTACTCCATTCACGCCTGTCGCGACACCACTGGAGGCGGGCTGCACGATGTTGGGGCGTGAGCGGAAGACGGCCTAACGGTGTGCGGGACCGTAGCCCAGCTTCATGGAGACGGTTGCGAATGGTCCTCGCCGATACCCCAGGAGCAACAGTGTCCCTAATTTGCTGGGAAGTGGCGGTGCGGTCCCCTACGGCACTGCGTAGGATCCTACGGTCTTGGCGTGCATCCGTGCGTCGCTGCGGTCCGGTCCCAGGTCGACGGGCACGTGCACCTTCCGCCGACCACTGGCAACAACATCGATGTACTGTGGAGACCTCACGCCCCACGTGTTGAGCAATTCGGCGGTACGTCCACCCGGCCTCCCGCATGCCCACTATACGCCCTCGCTCAAAGTCCGTCAACTGCACATACGGTTCACGTCCACGCTGTCGCGGCATGCTACCAGTGTTAAAGACTGCGATGGAGCTCCGTATGCCACGGCAAACTGGCTGACACTGACGGCGGCGGTGCACAAATGCTGCGCAGCTAGCGCCATTCGACGGCCAACACCGCGGTTCCTGGTGTGTCCGCTGTGCCGTGCGTGTGATCATTGCTTGTACAGCCCTCTCGCAGTGTCCGGAGCAAGTATGGTGGGTCTGACACACCGGTGTCAATGTGTTCTTTTTTCCATTTCCAGGAGTGTAGAACAACAGGCTGGATCAGGGTTTTGTACAGTCGAAACTTGAACTGTCTGGAGAGATATCTGGACTGAAGCAGTTGTGCTAGGCTGTTGTAAGAACGGTTTCCTGCTTGTATTCTGGCATTGATCTCTGTTTCACACGACGAGTTCTCAGTGAAAAGTGCTCCTAGGTATTTAAATTCATGCACTCTCTTGTAGGACTGGTTCCCAACCTGCAGTGATTGTAGATGACCAGCAGTCTGACTTTGACCACGCGTCATAACGAGATACTCTGTCTTGGTTTCGTTTATGTTTAGCCCAAATATGCTGGCAGCCTCCTTTAGTGCTCTGGTCATTTTCTGCAACTCCTCTTCAGACCTAGATAGTAAACAGATATCGTCTGCATAGGCTAAGTATGCCAGTCTCTTTCCTTCGATTTCAATCCCTTCGTTCTCTTGGAAGGTCTCGCGTACGATCTTCTCGAGGGCAAAGTTTAACAGGATAGGCGACAACCCATCTCCTTGCCTGAGACCTGTCACAATTTCAAATTCCTCAGTTACGCGATTTCCCATCTTCACCTTTGCACGTGTTTTGCTCAGACATCATAAATGGAAAAATATAATTATTGATTACGTGAGTCCACTTTATGCTTGTTCTCTATTGAAAACTGCTGTCGCTAAATGCTTTTCAGATGTTAGAAAACATTGCAAGAGACATTTTTCTGCTCTGAAATTTACCATCCGTGCCGAATTAGCGTTAGAATTACTACTACAATTAGTGTTGAGTCATTCGCCACTTCACCTAATCATACGTATCATGCTAGTGTTAAAACGCTACGATAATCTTGTGAAATTAAGAAAAGAAAAAAAGAAGGAAAAAGAGTAGTAATTCCATTCTCATGACACAAGCGGTGGAACACACTGCAATTTGTGGAGAGAAGTAAAATAGGCGTGGTGATGGGTTCCGTATGTGTGCGCGCATATTCGTTATGACGCTGGCTACACCGTATCCACTCTCTGAACAAATACTCATATCCAGTTGGAGCTGAAACTGATTAAGCAGCCATCGATACCTACTACAGAGAGTTATTAGCGCGCTCCCTGTATCCCATAAGCGGTTATTTCAGTGTTTGGTTGAATGTAATAACGTGTCTCTTCGGAGTCGTTGTAGTCCCGAAACCGGATGCTGTCTGTTGGTCTCCTACTCGTTAGTAGAAATTGTCGTAGTATTGGGTTGACGGATTCACAAGCAAGCAGTGCAGTTGTATATGTACTGCAGCAACTCCTAATGTATAAATTTATTTAATTATCTCAACAAATTCTTTCTGACGGCATGATGAGTGACGTTCGTATCCGGCAACTAGTAATTTTCCGTCTTTAAACACGTCCAATGGCAGTAACCTTTCGGTATCCTGTCAATTCTACAGTCACTTATTTAGAAATTTGCCTTCGAAAGGAAACTATTCAACTGGAACAACGTTTCATACACCTTTATATCTCCGAGGATAAGTAGATATTTCGACTTTTTATCCATTCGCTTGTCGTCAGTGCAGCGGATGGCGCACTTTTGGCCGCTAAATTTTCAACGCCAAGAAGAATAGCAAATAACGAAATTTTTCTTATTAGGCGTATACAGTACATCAATATCTACATATACAGGGTGGTCCACTGATAGTAACCGGGCCAAATATCTCACGAAATAAGCATCAAATGAAAAAACTACAAAGAACGAAAGTCGTCTAGCTTGAAGGGGGAAACCAGATGGCACTATGGTTGGCCCGCTAGATGGCGCTGCCATATGTCAAACGGATATCAACTGTGTATTGTTAAATAGGAACCCCCATTTTTTTACATATTCGTGTAGTACGTAAAGAAATATGAATGTTTTAGTTGGACCACTTTTTTCGCTTTGTGATACATGACGCTGTCATAGTCACAAACGTATATGTACGAGGTATCACGTAACATTCCGCCTGTGCGGACGGTATTTGCTTCGTGATACATTACCCGTGTTAAAATGGACCGTTTACCAATTGCGGAAAATGTCGATATCGTGTTGATGTATGGCTCTTGTGATCAAAATGCCCAACGGGCGTGTGCTACGTATGCTGCTCGGTATCCTGGACCACATCATCCACGTGTCCGGACCCTTCGCTGGATAGTTCCGTTATTGAAGGAAACAGGAAGTGTTCAGCCACATGTGAAACGTCAACCACGACCTACAACAAATGATGATGTCCAAGTAGGTGTTTTAGCTGCTGTCGCGGCTAATCCGCACATCAGTAGCAGATAAATTGCGCGAGAATCGGGAATCTCTAAAACGTCGGTGTTGAGAATGCTACATCAACATCGATTGCACCCGTACCATATTTCTATGCACCAGGAATTCCATGGCGACGACTTTGAACGTCGTGTACAGTTCTGCCACTGGGCACAAGAGAAATCACGGGACAATGACAGATTTTTTGCAAGCGTTCTATTTACCGACGAAGCGTCATTCACCAACAGCGGTAACGTAAACCGGCATAATATGCACTACTGGGCAAGGGAAAATCCACGATGGCTGCGACAAGCGAAATATCAGCGACCTTGGCTGATTAATGTATGGTGCGGTATTATGGGAGGAAGGATAATTGGCCCCCATTTTATCGATGGCAATCTAAATGGTGCAATGTATGCTGATTTCGTATGTAATGTTGTACCGATGTTACTACAAGATGTTTCACTGCATGACAGAATGGCGATGTACTTCCAACAGCCGGCCGAAGTGGCCGCGCGGTTCTGGCGCTGCAGTCTGGCACCGCGAGACCGCTACGGTCGCAGGTTCGAATCCTGCCTCGGGCATGGATGTGTGTGATGTCCTTAGGTTAGTTAGGTTTAACTAGTTCTAAGTTCTAGGGGACTAATGGCCTCAGCAGTTGAGTCCCATAGTGCTCAGAGCCGTTTGAACCATTTTTTACTTCCAACATGATGGATGTCCGGCACATAGCTCGCGTGGTTGAAGCGGTATTGAATAGTATATTTCGTGACAGGTGGATCGGTCGTCGAAGCACCATACAATGGCCCGCACGTTCACCGGACCTGACATCCCCGGATTTCTTTCTGTGGGGAAAGTTGAAGGATATTTGCTATCGTGATCCACCGACAACGCCACGTATTGCCAAATGCATTGAGGTTGACGGACATCACTTTGAGTATTTACTGCATTAATGTGGTATTTACAAGTAATCACGCTGTAACAGCATGCGCCGGCTGGAGTGGCCGAGGGGTTCTAGGCGCTTCAGTCTGGAACCGCGCGACCGCTATGGTCGCAGGTTCGAATCCTGCCTCGGGCATGGATGTGTGTGATGTCCTTAGGTTAGTTAGGTTTAAGTAGTTCTAAGTTCTAGGTGACTGGTGACCTCAGAAGTTAAGTCCCATAGCGCTCAGAGCCATTTGAACCATTTTTAATAGCATGTCTTTTCAGAAATGATAAGTTCACAAAGGTACATGTATCACATTGGAACAACCGAAATAAAATGTTCAAACGTACCTACGTTCTGTATTTTAATTTAAAAAACCGACCTGTTAGCAACTGTTCGTCTAAAATTGTGAGCCATATGTTTGTGTCTATTACAGTGCCATCTATCACAAAGCGAAAGAAGTGGTCCAACTAAAACATTTATATTTCTTTACGTACTACACGAATATGTAATAAAAATGGGGGTTCCTATTTTAAAAAAACGCAGTTGATATCCGTTTGACGTATGGCAGCGCCATCTAGCGGGCCAACCATAGCGCCATCTGGTTTCTCCCTTCAAGCTAGACAAGTTTCGTTCTTTGTAGTTTTTTCGTTTGACGCTTATTTCGTGAAACATTTGGCCCGGTCACGATCAATGGACTACCCTGTATACTCCGCAAGCCACCGTACGGTGCGTGGCGAACCGTACCCCATATCACTACTAGTCATTTCCTTTCCTGTTGCACTTGTAATAGAGCAAGAGAATAACGACTGTCCAAAAGCATCCACAATTACCCTAATTTCTCGCATCTTATCTTCGTTGTTCTTACACGAAATGTACGTTGGCGGCAGTGGAATCGTTCTGCAGTCGGCCTCAAATGCCGGTTCTCTAAATTTCCGTAATAGTGCCTCGTGTGAAGAGCGTCGTCGTCCCTCCAAGGATTCCCATTTGAGTTCACGAAGCATCTCTGCAACACATGCGTGCTGATCAAACCTATCGATAACAAATCCCCCTCCATCCATGATTCGCAGTATATCTTGTTAGAAAAGGGCAAGCTGAGTTTCGTACGAGCGATGCTTTCTAAATCCGTGCTGATTTGTGGTCAGAAGCTTTTTTGTCTCAAAGAAATTTGTTGTATTCATACTCGGGATGTTTTCAAGAATTCTGCAGCAAACCGATGTTAAGGATATTGGTCAGTAACTAAGCGGGACTATTATTTACGTTTCTTATATACAGGAGTCACTTGTGTTTTTTTTCTGTCGCTTGGGACTTTGTACAGGGCGAGAGATTCGCGATAAATAGAAGGTAAGTAAGGGGCCAACACCTCACAGTAATCTCTGTAAAACCGAATTGGGATTGCATATGGACATGGCGACTTGTTCGTTTTCAGGTCTTTCACTTGCTTCTCTACAACATGGAGAAAGAATAAATGAATTTCTGGATGATTTTGGTGTATACAGGGAGCGAAATTTAGAACACAATGTTTCTTTAAACTGGCTGGGAACCGAGTTGACCTCTGCTTGGATGACAGATTCGGGTACGTCATTCCATGCTGATCATCTCAGTGGCATAGGTCACCAGTCGTTATCACTGGCGAGTGGTGGAGTGCTAGTGTGTCGACAGCCGATGGCCAGATGTTTTACTGACCTGAAGAACGTGCCGGCCAGGGCAACAGCCGAACTTCCTTTGTATTGAGGCAGGTCAAGACAACACGGGCAGCATACGGCCTTGCGTTATCTTGTTGAAAGACAGCGTCAAGGTCATCTTGAAGACAAGAGTACAACTACGAGCTTGAAAACCACGTTTCCGAGGTGCTTGCTCCCAGGCGACAGGCTGTAACAATCTGCCCATTGTCAAAGTCGCTAATCGTCGGTGAAGAAACAATACCGCATACATAGCAAAACGCGACTTTTACAGGAGAGCTGATACGTTTCATAGGGACGACAAATCTGCTGGACTCAGAGGAAGATTTATCTAATAAGTCTTGTGGACATAATTCCAACCAGACATCCGGGGAAGGTCACTGGCGAATCCACTAGAATTGGTACACTGATCTTTCATTTGAGAAATGTGCTGGGAAAACACAAAGCCTACAGGAACGATGTGTCTCAACATTCTTGTGATTAAAGAATGAACTGTCCGATATTGGGTGGATAATTCCACATATGGGATGAGCCTGGTCCAGAATCTTTACCTGGTCGAATAAATCAAACGAAAAAAAGATGAGAGTACTTTCGTAATAGAATTCCTGGACTGCCTTCCGAAACCGCCATCTCATTACTACAGAAAATCCTCTTCCAAGGTGTATTTGAGCCTATTCTACAATGCAAACAACAGCTGTATGGGCTCTACAAGGAAAAATATAATATGGAGAAGGGTCTAGCAACAAGTCGTGCCACCTTTATTTTGATTTTCGAAGAGAGGAACCATAGCTTGTATTGTAGTTACCTCAAAAAGAGAGGGTGTAAGAGTTCATCTACATCTACATTCTACATTTATACTCCGCAAGCCACCCAACGGTGTGTGGCGGAGGGCACTTTACGTGCCACTGTCATTACCTCCCTTTCCTGTTCCAGTCGCGTATGGTTCGCGGGAAGAACGACTGTCTGAAAGCCTCCGTCCGCGCTCTAATCTCTCTAATTTTACATTCGTGATCTCCTCGGGCGGTATAAGCAGGGGGAAGCAATATATTCGATACCTCATCCACAAACGCACCCTCTCGAAACCTGGCGAGCAAGCTACACCGCGATGCAGAGCGCCTCTCTTGCAGAGTCTGCCACTTGAGTTTGCTAAACATCTGCGTAACGCTATCACGGTTACCAAATAACCCTGTGACGAAACGCGCCGCTCTTCTTTGGATCTTCTCTATCTCCTCCGTCAACCCGATCTGGTACGGATACCACACTGATGAGCAATACTCAAGTATAGGTCGAACGAGTGTTTTGTAAGCCACCTCCTTTGTTGATGGACTACATTTTCTAAGGACTCTCCCAATGAATCGTTCCACTTCAAATCGTTCCGCACGCATACTCCCAGATATTTTACAGAAGTAACTGCTACCAGTGTTTGTTCCGCTATTATATAATCATACAATAAAGGATCCTTCTTTCTATGTATTCGCAATATATTACATTTGTCTATGTTAAGGGTCAGTTGCCACTCCCTGCACTAAGTGCCTATCCGCTGCAGATCTTCCTGCATTTCGCTACAATGAAGAAGAAGAAAGGAATGAAGTAAATGTTGGAAAAACTAAAACTGTCATTGTAAACAAAAGGGAAGGAGGTCATAACATACACTACTTCGTACGGCAAAAGATCTGTTCCTGTGTGTATTTTAGAGTTGCACGCACTCACCACATATCGCAGTCTAAGTATTGGCGGTTCACATAATGACTTAACATTGTCGCTATGGTACGGTGGACGCCCTCTGTACAATCATTCGGTTCTGGGTGGAACGGCAAAGTACGCAACTTCATCACTATTAACAGTAGACGTAACTTTTTTATCAGATCAAACATTATATTAGTTCCTTGATCTGTGACTATAGCCGCGCGAGATTAGCCGAGCGGTCTTAGGCGCTGCAGTCATGGACTGTGCGGCTGGTCCCGCCGGAGGTTCGAGTCCTCCCTCGGGCATGGGTGTGTGTGTTTGTCCTTAGGATAATTTAGGTTAAGTCGTGTGTAAGCTTAGGAGCTGATGACCTTAGCAGTTAAGTCCCATACGATTTCACACACATTTGAACATTTGTGACTATAGTTTCCGGTACTGCAAATTTAGGTACCCAAGTGTTAACCTTGGCTTGAGGTACAGTGCTCTATTTTTTATCTGGTTTTGTGTAATGCAGCCGTTTTTCTCTGAAACTGTCCACTAATATATTTCAGAGGGCAAATTTCCTTGATCAATTAGTCGTTCAGTTACACTGCACTGTAATTGCAGATCTGGATTAGCATCGCCAGTGACTGTTTTTCGTTTCACTGCTTGTTTTTCTGCTTTTACTATGTAGCTGGTGGAGGTTTCGAAGACCTGATAGCTTACAAGTTGGATGAGCGAGGTGAGAGTCCTTTTAAGAGGAATTCGCCGCTGACCATCTGACAGGAGCCCGGCCGCAAGTAGCAAGACTGGCCTTCTCATTCCCTCTGCTCGTACTCCAGGAGGGTGGCGGAAGACGCGGACATGGAATCCCTCGCAGAAGCTTTTTAACCAGATAAGAGATCTCTAGTGCAGGCTTTAAAAAATATATGATGTGTGAGGTGGCCCTCAACTATGTACCCACTGACTCAAAGCTGAAATATTAAAAGTTTTGGCTGGTTTCGTTGTCTAGGGGCTGGGATACGTAGTTGCCGCATTACAAGCCAAATACTGCTGAGTCTACAGTATACAATATGAATATACACATGAATCGAATGGTCGAAGGTTCCTATCACTCGGCAATTACGAATTTTTGATGCAAGATAGTATTTTATGAATGAAATATTGCAATTAAATAAATTATGCAGGTGCTATTTTAACGACTATACATGAAGAGTACGATAGTAGAAGTACTTTTGGGAATGCGGTATATTTCTAAAAAACACTTATTGGTGTTGATGGTCCAGCAATTAAATAAAATATAAGTTGAATAACAGGGAAACAATAGATTCCTACTTCACGTAATTAGTTATGAACGACAACATAGCTCGCGAGATATTCACTTCAGAACGCATACCGCATCTTCACTGCAGAAACCACGGAAAGCTCACACGTTCACAAGTCAGCACTCCGAAGTATTTCTATCTCCCGCAATCACGCGCAAACCGCTCCACACTCTCCAAGTCTTTCCTGCAACTGTACGTCCACCGCGCTGTCGCGTCCAGCCCCTCCCATATCCTCTCCCATACTGTCCAGAACTCTTCTCTCGCTTCCACCCAGTCTCCCCATTCACGAGCGCTGTGATAGGCTATAGCGCTCGCGCCATGTCTTCAAGCCAACACAGGCACACAAACATAATGAAACACATTCGAAATACTGAATTTACATTTAAATAACTTGAAATTAAATAAATATTCCTACGGCTGGACCATAAACACACATTGTCAGATACATAAACAATTAAATAAACATATATCAAAATACTACTACAACAACAACAACACAACAGAAGTAAGTCAGTAGCCTAATGTCTCTGTGCTTTTTAAAACACAGTAAATAATTGACCAATTTCTTCATGAATAGTATATATCGGATATAAACAAAGGCATAGATGAATAAAGATATTTATAAGCATGCTGCTACCGTTTTTTCATGTAACTGTGGAGTACTTATGGCCTGACGCGATCGATAGTAATCGGCCACTTTGACCTCAAATAACTCATGTACTATTCAAGTTACATGCTTGTAATTTATACCAATTTAGGTTTAGACTAATAACTTTCTGAAGAAACGTCGAACGACAAAATCGGATGAACCGTTTAGATTTTGGAAATTCATTTTGGGTGCTACTTGCATAATTTATCGTCAGATACTAAACTTTAAATTAATAAATATATTGAAAATTTGATTACACCATCAGAATCTTCATGCAAATAATGGTAATGTACATGTTTCTTTTTGAGGTACCATGATTCCTCTGGCTATTATTAATTTCTATATGAACTGTGAAATGTCTGCCATTAAGGTTTCACAAAGTTCGCCATCTTTGACACTCCCTGCATGTCTTCTTCATCGACACAGCGTCACCATGGAATTCCCAGCCACGCGGCCGATGGACTCCAGCTAACGTTCGGTAGCACTTGGCCGCCGACGAGCAGCGGCCGGCCCGCCGACTGGCCCCAGCGCGGCCACACCAACTCCGAACTTAGAATATTTTCAGGGCTCCACAACTCGCCAGTTACCTCACACTAGGCAGGTCTGGCTTCCCTCAGGACTTGTTAATGTTGATAACGATGTTTGGTTTAAGCTTTCTGAATACAGCCTACTGACTGGGTCATACTGTCTTTTTCAGGACAGCCTGCAATTTTTCTCTGTGTCTACATTCAGAGTTTCCCATTCATCAATTTGAGAATCATGTCATGGATTGGGAGAAGCCTCCTGGCTCTGGCTGCCTGCTTCTGAACGAATGGCTGAAGTAGGAGATTGATCAACAATGTTAGGTATTTTTCATTCCTCGAAACTCTGTATCTCCACGCACAGTGGATGGGGATTTCCAGTTGTGGCAGCAAGACAGCTAATTTCAGACGGTTCTTGGAGAACACGCTCCTTTTCAGGCGGTGGTAGAACAAATACTTCGCCTTAGGTCTTTGTACAGTGATGACTTCACTTAAGGCTTTCGTACAGCAAAAATTCCAGGTTAGGAAATGAGAGATGAATGATGAGACGAGCCTTGCTGCCGCTGGAAAGATGTCTGCTACAAATGGAATGCAGAAGTCATATACAGCAGCCACTGCTGCCGCCAGCTACCTCGCTTTGGTAAGATGACCATCGTCCTACCCATCAGTGTTGTTGAGATGCGAAGTTATTCGCTCCATTCAGGAGCCGAGTACGCTGTCTGAAAGTCACACATCCAGTTTGTTGCTCTCAGTGCGCATATTGGCAGTTCAGTGGCGTTTGCTCCTATCTTTCCGTGTATGTTCTACATCTAATTAACAACTTAGGCAGTGACTGGCCGTATCCGCAAATTATTAACGTAATGGTGTTTTTTCCTCCCTATCCACCTCTGCCAAGTTTATATTTGGCCTTATAATCCTTTTCCTGCTCGTTATTGGTTTCTTATAAATACAGCGGGTAAATCTCAAGTCTAAAGGTAATAAATGTTTTAGTGACGATTTGTTTCCGTTAATAGCTAGAAACTTCCTCCTCCTATTAATATGTCTACGTGAGTGGCGTGGTACCCATTTTTTTCTTGCTTAACTGGGCCATCCCTACAAATATTCATTGAAATAAGATGTTTCCCGTTACGTGAGAGTATCGTCATTTCAAATTAATTTACATGATCATCTGAGGTGGTTCCTCACTCTGTTGGTCACCAGAGATTGGTCCTGTGCACCCGAGGAGTGTGCTCCTACTACAACTGCCCCCTCCCCCCCGCAATTGCTATCATAATCTAATATATACCTGGCCACAGTAACGTAGCACACCATTGAAGGAGCCAAAACAAACAACCAAAGCCCATTGATAAATTGGAATATCGTACGATGATTCGTTTTGTGCATTTGAAAGGACACAACGCTGCAACAGATATGAAAATTACTGGCAGATTAAAACTGTGTGCCGGACCGAGACTCTAACTCGGGACCTTTGCCTTTCGCGGGAAAGTGCTCTACCAACTGAGCTACCCAAGCACGACTCACGCCCCGTCCTCACAGCTTTGCTTCCGCCAGTACCTCGTCTCCTACCTTCCAAACTTTACAGAAGCTCTCTTGCGAACCTTGCAGAACTAGCACTCGCAGGAGAGCTTCTGTAAAGTTTGGAAGGTAGAAGACGAGGTACTGGCAGAAGTAAAGCTGTGAGGACGGGGCGTGAGTCGTGCTTGGGTAACTCAGTTGGTAGAGCACTTGCCCGCGGAAGGCAAAGGTCCCGAGTTCGAGTCTCGATCCGGTACACAGTTTTAATGTGCCAAAAAGTTTCATATCAGCACACACTCCGCTGCACAGTGAAAATCTCATTCTGGAAACGCTGCAACAGTTTACACTGAGTTGGTGGAAGTGTACGGAAATAATGCACCATGATATGACAGAGGCTTCCACGGTAGTCGAAACAAGTCTGAACGACTACGAACTAAATGTCAGACAACTTCTGTGAAGATCCGAGAACCGCAAGAGAAATGGAAGCCCTGGTGCAAGGAGACCGGCGTGCCACAATCGAGGCAGTAGTGAAATAAGCAAAAATTAGTCATGGCTCAGTTTTCAACATCTTGCACGACATTTTGAAAGTGACATAGGGCCACGTTGATACCAAAAACTGGACAGCTTCATTCACAGTGCAGTCACGCACATGTCCATACACGATAGCTCCTTTCTGCCATTCCGTCACATCTCCACATCTTACTATGCTGCTTCTATACAACGGACTGGCACATACACATCACTTCACTGCCATGAATTCGTCGGTGAAGAGTCACGTGATCACCTGCTACCAGTTTTACACCGCCAACAGTGCTCTTAAGATGCATTTATATAGGCCTTATTTTTCGGCAACATTTAGCCACAGTAGCATTGTCGTTAACATTGCTGCAGTGTGGGGCTGCAATACAAGGAGATATTTCATTACGGCCGAAAAATATTGCTGATGCTGCAGGCTGTTGCAGGTAGTTGTCGAAGTATTGGATGTGATGCTGGTGTTGTCCACCAACGGTTAAGAATATTAGGGCAGTTCGGGGGGGGGGGGGAGGGGGGGGGGCCTTTACGCGGATGTCTCGGAATTTTTAAAATTTTCCTTGTTAGGTTTATCGTGTATAAAATTGTTTAGTCTTATATCATGGTTATGTAAGTATAACTTGAGTATAAACTTCTATCTCAGGCTCAAGTCGAGTGCGTAAACATGTCCCGTGATACACACCTATTGAAGCATTTTTACGCATATCATGGAACACAGTGACGAGTAAAAAAAACTCACTACTAAAATTTTCAAAATATGTTTGTCGAAGATAAACAAAATTACTACCATACTTACACCCATTAACACAGTAAAAAACAATTTTACTAACAGTATACAAATTTTTGAGGAAGCATAATATGCCCTAAACAGAAGTTCCAGTATTAAAGGCCTGTTTATCATCATCGTCCATGCTGCAATTGATGATAAAATAATGTGTTTTCTGTGGCACAATCGTCGTGAGCCCACATTTTATGTTAAGCATTGGAAACATTCTTGATTTCTTTTTAATCCAATGTCTCGTTTCAAGCAGTAAATAAAAGGGAAGTTTTCATCTTCTTCATCAGACTGCTGAAGGTTGCAAGACAAAGAAACAAGAACTGTATGGGACATTGATTGACGCGGGTGTTCTTGCTAACAGACGGTCTGGAAGAGCCGCGCGGTCTCGGGCGCCTTGCCACGGTTCGCACGGCTTCCCATGACGGAAATTCGAGTCCTCCCTCGGGCATGGGTGTGTGTGTTGTCCTTAACGTAAAGCAATTTAAGTTAGATTAAGTAGTGTGTAAACCTAGGGACCGATGGCCTCAGCAGTTTGGTCCCATAGGAATTTACCATAAATATCCAAGCATTAGTTTGTGAGTAGAGACTGAGAGCAAGGAGGAGATAGCGGATGATAGACAACATATAGGGAAGCGGAAATTAAGTGGACCTAAGACAGGAGAGCATAGAGAGCTACCACGTGGAAGTCTGCCTTTGGGCAGAGCACTAATGTTGAAATCAGAAGTAGCTCTATGCACATTTTTCCTTGTTCTTCCTGTTACCCATTTCTTGGACTTATCAGTCCTTGCTCTCAAAGAATTAATTCTTTCTACTCTGAGATTAATTAGGTTCAAATAGCCTTTTTAGCAATTTCTACCTTTCATTCTCCTGTGCCTTCATTTTTTTAGATTGCGTTTCCAACTGTTGTTCTTTTAAAGTTACCTCGAGTGGGATATCAGCTAGGATGCCAATGAAAAATAATGTGTAAACGTGGCCCAGCAGAACTGCGTAAACGTGCCCCATCACCATGTTTGAAATAGTTTCGAAACTACAATGGTCATCTTCAGGCTTTCAAATTACATAAATGTACCTTCTATAGTAGAACAGTCTCCTGTAAACGAACATATATTCACATATTCTCAATTCTAAAATTTATGCTCAGAAAATGCTTCGATATTTGAGTAACAAAATTTACTCACCTTGCACAAAAACACAAATGCGTTCTTCGCACTATGACGTTCCCTCCACTGGTGCCGTGATGCTTGTCAGAGCCCTCAGTAGATAGCAGTACTAATCTTTCATTGTCGGTGGCGCTCCAGCAAGAATCGTTCCCGAGAAAAGTGTTCTGTGTAAACGAGCCCCGCGTGTAAACGTCCCCAGTGTCCTCTATAGATTGCAGGGCAATATCTATCCCTGTTCTTGTTTCCCTCTCGCTCGCACCTTTTCTTCCTACTTTTTTCACAGACAGGGCTGCAGTCACGTGCCTGAGAGAAAACGATATCGTTTCGCTTTTGTTTGAAATAGCAAGCGTCTATATTTAATTCCGTTTGCTGTTTGTTGTTGCTGAGTTTGTTCTGTGCAGCAATCGAGATGCGGACCAAACGAGAGAACTTTGAATATTATAAATGCAATTCATCCACGACCAGAGCTGCGGAAATTCGAAAGTAAGGCCACAGTCTGAAAAAAGACATTAGCAAACTATTGAGGATCAGGTCAAAATCGCGCTCAATTTTGTTGAGAGTTTTATATGTACGTTTCCGTATGCTAAGGAAGAAAAAGAAAATTTAAACAAAAGCTGTACTCTTATTTCAAACTTATCTTACTAAAATCCTTCAGTCTTTCTACCAAAGCATTGTATACTTCTGGTGCCAAGAGGGTTATTGATAATTGGTGCACTTTAAAGAGGTATGTAAAATTCCTGCATGAAATCGAAGGGTGGTCGCCAACCTGGTCGTAACTGGTGTACCTCTCTCATGTTTGTATTGGTTTTAGGAACTCTCGAACCAATTACTTGTACATGTTATTGGAAGCCGTGTTTCGCCATTCTGATGACATTTTGGAATAGGAACGTATCCAGCATCAGCCCATAAGTTAAATTTTCTGAAGCATTCCACTTACTTTAAAAATAAATAATCCACAACGCCCGATTTCTCTTGTTTTTTCTAACTTTACTCCTTGTTTGATGTAAAAGCAGCAGAGCCACACTCACTTCCACTAGCTGGCGTTCGTCAATTTTGGGGCAATAGTGTGGCCCATTGTAAACGCTTCCAGCCCAGAAACGTATTGTCGCAGACATTACCGGGCAATTATGGCCGGTAACGTAGTGATGCATGTAGCTGCACTTCGTGGGCAATTTGCGATTTTGTAGTTTGTGGAAACTTACCTTTTATAAGAATGGTAACAAATATGCTATCTCGTTAGCTTATAATGTGATACGTAATTTAAGCTCAAACTGCATTTCAAAATAATGTTTGCATTGGTTTTACCGGAAATTCCGGAACGTTGCAGTAAAGCTAGTTTTATCTTCAGGATTATTTAATTCTCATTATAACTGCTAAAAAGTTTTTGACTTAACTAAAATAACTTTGAGCATCAGGGTGTGTCAATCTACAAAACTACAAACAATTATAGAACATAAACGACGTTTCGACCCTCTTTGGAGCGGTCTACTATTATGATGTTTCTCCGCCCTATATACCGTCGGAACGTCACTGGACAGTCCACAATCAAAATGGCAGTGGAGGGACACTTATAGGGAAGGCAAATGCATGCGCTACTCTCTTAGATGATTGGCAGGCAACGGCGAATCCGAAGCTTGAACCCAAGGACAGCGCTTCCCTGCTGCAAGAAAATGGTATCATACGGAAGTCCTCTTGTTTATACCTTTTTATACTGCGGTACGTGGGTGTAGCGGGGCCGGCTGGAAAACACTCGCCGCCTGGCATCGCTGGTAGCCAGCGTGTCTGCAGTTTGTAGCCATTCTCCCCGTTCATGCCGCCAGGGCATTCAGTTACCTCAATAGCACTCTTTCACTTTCCGCCGCAGCAGTCATGCTTACTGAGCGAGCAGACGATGAAACGTTCCTTTCGTTCGTCCTCAGAGCTTGTGCGACGTCGCGCGCAGCCTCACTCACTGCGAGAAACCACACACTAAGGCGTCCTCACATGGGACGAGTTAACTGGCGGTTCTGTGGAGCTGTACGAGTTTTGTAACATCAATCTCTGTTATTTCACGTTGGGGAGGCATTGCCGCGAATGAAACACAAATTAAGTTCTGTGACATTTCGGCGACGTGCTACGAAACGTTAAACCAATAAGTGGCGAGAATGCTCTCTATGTCACAAGCAGAACTATGGAAATGCAGTAGGGTACAGCGATGCTATTACACTCGCGGGGCTAATCCGCCTGAAATAAGAAACGGGGCAACAGCGCGCCAGTTCCTCACAGAGTCAAAGTCGTTTTGCCTTCAATGTGTGCCAATGTCTCCTTGTTATCGGATGTGATTGTAGCAGGGGTGCTTTTTGTTACATTATTGACAGGGCTGAAGAACGTACTCTAGAGATAAGCCAATTGTGAAGGATTACTGCCATAGCTAAAGAATGCTATCTAACAAATTAAGGAGCACAGAGAGGATTTGGGATCTGATCCTCGTCGGAGTCAGACGGTCTTGCGACCTAGTCGCACTTTTTTTGGCAGAACTGTAGAATTCTCGGACAGCCTTCGAGGCCAGGGGTTGAAACAGAGTTGCTGCACATCAGAATTCGGCGCCTACATCTTCAGAAAGTTGCCTACCGACGACCTGCTACAAATTTCAGGATTGGTAAAGTATTTTGCAGCTCTAGCATTGTTGGACCTATCAATTTTATACTTAAGTCCTCAGCAGCATGCGCGCTCACTTTGCCACAAGTCCACCTTGCTTGTTTCTCCATATCATCCCATGTGAGCTCTCACTACTAATCGCGATACTGCAATATAGTCGAGAGAGTAATATTTGATTGATTAGGACCTCGAGTCATTATCGTCAAACAATCGCATCACAGAGAGTAGGAGCCCTTGTTCTCGAGGCAAAACTTATTCGCATAATAGTTCAGAATACCATATCCTTTAACCTACTGTTTGTGTCGATAATCATGTGCATTTATGTTCTGATTTATAATAAATCTCATTGTAATATTTAATCCGCATTTCATTTCGTAGATGTATGCAGAATCCCATTTCCTGTTGTTTATTATGATAAAGTTCTCTTTTTTTGAGTAGATTACGATTTTTATTAAATTATTATGAGTGTGCACTCCTTATTTTACCAACGAGCAAGGTCCACCATCATTTCCTTCCGTTACCGTTGTGCGCATAATTAATTAGGTGGTAGATAAGGAGGGAGTAGAGTGTATGTCTCTTTCTCATGCCAAATTCTTCAGAATTAAAGACGTACAAACTCTTCTGCACCCCGCCACCTCGCAAAGTCTCATTGCCGCGCCCTTGGAAATGTCCACACGTGGGGCTATTTCGTCCGGTACACGTGGAGTTACTTCCACTCAGCCAAATTATTAGTTCAGTCGATATATTACTGTGAAATTACAGAGAACAAATTTTCTTGGTTTCTTTTCAGATGGTCAGTTCATACAAAGAGGGAAAATCCAAGTGCTTCATGGTCCGAGGAAGATATGAAACAAGCAGTAACAAGCGTTGTAGGCATCTTCTCTGGATAAAGTGCCACCAGTGTGCTACTTGGTTTCACCAAGTGTGTGTGGATGCAAAAAAGACGAAAAGTGTTTACGTATGATAAATGCTTCCGATTTTGGCACTGAAATACTCTTGGAAGAGTAGCCTCTTTATTGGATGGAATAGCCCCACCGTTTTTAGATACTGTGATTTCTGCGTTCTTTAGATGAATTCTTTAGAAATTTCGTCCTTTTTATGTACTGGAATGTCTTCATAATCAACATACAGTAATAGTATCACATTGACATATTTTTAAAAAAGTTTCATATCGTATTATATAGGTCTCACAGTTGAAATGAGTGGAATAGCTCCACTGTACTCTACTGGATTTCGTCGTGTTCAGAAGCCCATATATGGTGGGTTTTACATTATAATCTACTCCCTGTTGCACAGTAATCCTGTTCCTGGTTACACTAATACATTTTCGGCGCTATTGTTCGACACAGACGGCAAAAGAACCAAGTCCGACTCAGACCGTGTTTCATAATAATAATCTAGATGACGCGAAGAGTGACAGTATTGCAGAAAAAGGGCAACACTCATAACTTATTGCTACACAGCCAGCGGAGTTATAGCAAGGGTTACCCAAGTCTGGCGTGGTTAGGGGCATCGAATTACAAAGTACTGTATATCTGTGAGAAAGAAGTCTTTCACGACGACACTGTTGTATAAAACATTCTCGGTCTTCTTACCGAGTCAGTTCAGGGTAAAACCCCGAGCTTTCGACGATTTCCACCATCGTGTTCGGCAGAAGAGGCCAGTTTCTCCTGACGAAGGGACATTGTATGTCATCACATCAGCGATCATCATTTCACTGTAAAAGTTGCCACAACTAAGTTGAATTTACACTTCCTAGTGAGACGCTGTAAGTATGTATACCACTTACTGTACATCTGTTCGAATAGGGGGAAACTGCTTCCATTAGAGTTATCTGACATGAGCAATAAAGTGTTCATGACAGGGGTCACAGCCCAATATCAAGGATTGTAACAGTGAACAGACTATCCACGAAGCAGCAGGTCACTTGCCTTTTTTGTATCTACACTCCAAAAATCGCCTTTCTATGTGTGCCAGACGATATTTCTGGTACCACTATCATTTTCCTACTTTCTTGTTACATTCGTAAATGGCACGTGGTAAGGATGGATGTGGGTAAACCTCCACATGAGCTGCAATTTCTCTGATTTTCCTCGTCGTGATCATATTCCGAAATATATGTGGGAGGAAATAATTTGTTGCCCGACTCTTATTGGAACGTCTCGAAATTTCAACAGTAAACCTCTCCGTAATGCACAACACCTCTCTTTTAGCGTGTGCTATTGGAGTTCGTTAAGCATGTACGCAACGCTCTAGTGCTGAGTAAACGACCCCGTGACGAAACACGTCGCTTTTTATTGGATAGTCTCTGTCTCTTCCATTAACAGTCTCAGGCTGATGAACAATACTCAAGAATTTGGTAAAGAGTGTTTTCTAAATCACTTATTTCATGGATGCTTTTCATTTCTTAAGATATTTCCAATGAATCTCAGGCTATCGTCTGCTCTCCCTACTATTTGTTTTGAACTGTTCATTCATCTTTAGGCCACTGCTGATGGATAAGTATTTTAGGGCAGTTCCTTCTTCAAAAGGTTCAAATGGCTCTGAGCACTATGGGACTTAATATTCCAAGTCCCCTAGACTCAGAACTACTTAAACCTAACTAACCTAAGGACATTATACACATCAGTGCCCGAGGCAGGATTCGAACCTGCGACCATAGCAGCAGTGCGGTTCCGAACTGAAGCACCTAGAACCGCTTGGACACACTGGCCGAGGCAGTTCCTTCTTCCAGTGACTTGTCGTGAATAGAGTAGTTGTATAGTAGTGGATGTCTTTGCCTGTTTATGGGTAATGTGTTACATTAATTTTATAAGATGTCAAGAACTATGCCCCTTACATGAAGTCATTAAAGATCACCTAACTCACGTTGAGCGAACAGTAGGGCTGAACAAAAATGACTGACAAGTCACAATGCATCTTTTAGAGGGTATAGTATGGACATATTGGAATAATTAATGTCAGGTGATGGTTTTAAAGTAATTCCCACGCCATGAAAACTTTGTGGAAACACATCGATTTACTGGAGGCTAGTTTATCCCAGGGATGTATTCAGAGTTGACCGTGGCTGGCTGGGGAGTGGCGAAGGGAAGCAACAATTGGAAGCTTAGGGCGGCTCAAGCTCTGAGAAAGTGGTAATGTGGCACGGCCTCCAGCTGCCTTAAGATGAGTGACAGTGAGTGGGTGGTTTACCCCATGCTGCTGTACCAGTAAGCAGATGGAGAACTTGTATGCCTGTTGATAAATATCCATCATCCTGTTTTCAGTGAAACATACGAGAAAGCCACACAAAGCTACAGTAGAGTGGTCAAGAGAGGCCAAAATATGCGTGTTCGTGACTATAGCAACTTCACGCTGAATTCACGGTCCGTAAATCAGGTTAAGAGCTACAGAATGAAATACGCTGGCCTCCGATGGGAACATAGAACCAAGGAATTTGAAGTACTCTCCTGGGAGTCAGAATTCCAGAGAAATTGGTGTTTCATGCAGACGCTAACCTTGATGGGTGGCCCGGGAGGAGCTAAATAGCAGAAGTTGAGAGGAAGGGAAATTTTGTGTGAATTTGTTCACTTCCCAGAGCAGGCATTAGTCGGCACTGGGAAGTGACGCATAATTAACGTGACTTGCGCTGTAATTGGCGTAAGTGATTTTGCTGGAGGGGAAACCGAGGCAAAGAGCGGACTGGGAGAAGTCTCCGTAGTGGCCTTCCATTCCCAGCTTGCCTAGAGTGCGGACGTGGCGTTCTTTACTCAGCTTGCCTGAGAAAGAGTGAACATCTCTGCAGTTTAGGACTTAGCAAATGGAACGATTGAGCTTGGAGATAGAAAGTTTTGGTTCAGCTATGTACTGAGCAACATAGCTAGGAGTGAATAGACAAGCACAGCCTTGCGGCGCAACGAGGCCGGCCGACATCCTCACAACAACGCCGCCCTGCCACGCTGAATTCGGTGATATTGCACCTGCTCTGGCTTGAATTAGGACACTGATTAATTTGTTGGATCATGTCGGCAAAGTTTCCACGAGGGTTTCATGGGCCATGTATTGGGGAATTCTTCTCGCACTTCGCATTACACCTGGGTCAGTCGATAGGAATTAATTTTGATTTATGGTGCTTTACTTCACGTAAACGCAATTTATTACCACTGCCTGATAGAGTCATGTAATGTGATGATTGAAGGACGGGAGTTAAAATAAATTTGTGCTAATCGACTGGATCTGTTTTCAATTAAGTAGTTGAAATCCCAAGTCACTTACTTAATTAATTTTATGTTCAACATTTGCATCTGGTGTTCAATAGCTGAATATAACATCAATGTGCACCCCTTTTTAATTAAAAGTGATCAATTCTGAATCAATTAATGTCAACACTGCCACTGCAGTTCAATCAGGAGTCACAGGGCCTTATTACTTTCTTTGCGTTATCCGATCTTGCACTCTCTGTTGATCTGTTAGTCAATTAGCTGGGGTGAACACACGCCAAAACCAGATAAGTGATGGGTGGGGTGTTACAATTTAACTTTAGAATTAACTGCCAGTCCCTGCACCAATCGTCAATCCTGTGAACGTCTTCCTTCATTGCGCTATAGTCATCTGGCGTTACAACTTTGCTATAGACACCAGCTGTTGTGACTGGGCGCCACCTTTAAGCGTTGTGCGCGATCAACACCTACCTGCTGTCAAGTTGACGTTGAAAATTGATGGTGCTAAGTCTCCTCTAGGAGGGACACGTGTATGGGATTGAGCTATTAAAAAACTTCTGGAGAAAGAAAATCCCAAGGAATCAACACTAAAGTTCAATAGCTCTGTATTTTCTGTCCTTGAGCAACTATACAAGAAGTTCATAGGACATGCACAGCGGCCGCACGAAAGATTCAAGCCCTGCCGTCTGCGTCACGTCTGCTGTGCAGCGAGCTACATTAATTTAAGTATTAACTGTATTTTTCTTACTTGTCACTTCTTCTTCCGTGTGTTTTTGCTTTTAGGAAGCTTTAACTGTCGAGTGCTAGTAATAGTGTTCCATAGATCTCGTGTTTGTTTTGAATACAGTCAGAGAGAGTCCCTTTAGTCAGCCATAGTGCCAGTAGTGCTAGTGTTTGTTTTGAATACAGTCCAGAGGCGGGTAGTGCTATTTTCATTGTTTTCTACAAGAAGTGTCAAGTAACCACAGTTTTGTCAACTATCAGCCGCCTTAGTGAATTAGCAGTCTAGTTAAAAGTTGATTAACTCTCTACAGTAAATTGACTTCTTAGGATGAATAGGATGTGTGACTGCTGTGTACGGACGCAGGAGGAGCTGGCCACTGTTCGCGAACAGCTGAACGTGTTGATGGCCGCGGTCAGCCGTCTTCAGGAATGTAGCGGCAGTGGGGAGTCTGGTGTGTCGCATGGTACACCCCAGGTGTTACATGCTTCACCCACTGTCCCTGCTGTCGAGACATCTTCGCGGGTACCGGGCGCGGTTGGGCCACGCTCTCCCCAAGGGGAGTGGCGGGTTCAGCGGCGTTCGCGGCGCACGAGGCGGAGGGTCAATGTGGAGGCTGGCCGTGTGGCATCGCCCGCTCTGCCTGTGAGTGGACATGTGGCCGCTCCTTCAGCAAGGTCCGAGCAGGCACACGGGGGGAGGGGTTTATTAGTGATTGGGAGCTCCAACGTTAGGCGGGTGATAGAGCCCCTTAGGAAAATAGGGGAAAGGTCGGGGAAGAAGGCCAGCGTCTGCTTGCCGGGGGGTCTCATCCGAGATGTGGAGGAGGCCCTGCCGGCGGCGATAGAGAGCACTGGGTGCACCCGACAGCAAAATGTTGCTCATGTCGGCACTAATGACTCCTGCCGTCTGGGTTCAGAGGTCATCCTCAGTTGATACAGGCGGTTGGCGGAGTTGGTGAAGGCGGAAAGCCTCGCTCGCGGGGTGGAATCTGAGCGAACTATTTGTAGTATCGTTCCCAGAACCGATCGCGGTCCTCTGGTTTGGAGCCGGGTGGAAGGCTTAAACCAGAGGCTCAGACGATTTTGCGGAGATCTGGGGTGCAAATTTCTCTACCTCCGCTATCGGGTGGAGAAATGTAGGGTCCCCCTGAATAGGAGATTTTAATTTGCCGGATATAGACTTGGAGACTCAAACGTTCATAACAGGTGGCAGGGACAAAGAATCTAGTGAAATTTTTTGAAGTGCTTAATCTGAAAACTACCTTGAGCAGTTAAACAGATAACCGACTCGTGGCGATAACATATTAGACCTTCTGGTGACAAACAGACGCGAACTATTTGAAACAGTTAACGCAGAACAGGGAATCAGCGATCATAAAGCGGTTACTGTATCGATGATTTCAGCCGTAAATAGAAATGTTAAAAAAGGTAGGAAGATTTTTCTGTTTAGCAAAAGTGACAAAAAGAAGATTTCAGAGTACTTGGTGGCTCAACACAAAAGTTTTGTCTCAAGTACAGATAGTGTTGAGGATCAGTGGACAAAATTCAAAACCATCGTACAATATGCGTTAGATGAGTATGTGCCAAGCAAGATCGTAAGAGATGGAAAAGAGCCACCGTGGTACAACAACCGAGTTAGAAAACTGCTGCGGAAGCAAAGGGAACTTCACAGCAAACATAAACATAGCCAAAGCCTTGCAGACAAACAAAAATTAGGCGAAGCGAAATGTAGTGGGAGGAGGGCTATGCGAGAGGCGTTCAATGAATTCGAAAGTAAATTTCTATGTACTGACTTGGCAGAAAATCCTAAGAAATTTTGGTCTTATGTCAAAGCGGTAGGTGGATCAAATCAAAATGTCCAGACACTCTGTGACCAAAATGGTACTGAAACAGACGATGACAGACTGAAGGCTGAAGCTTTTTCCAAAGCTGTTTCACAGAGGAAGACTGCACTGTAGTCGCCTTCTCTAGATTGTCGTACAGATGACAAAATGGTAGATATCAAAACAGATGACATATGGATAGAAAAACAATTAAAATCGCTCAAACGAGGAAAGGCCGCTGGACCTGATGGGATACCAGTTCGATTTTACACAGAGTACGCGAAGGAACTCGACCCCCTTCTTGTAGCGGTGTACCGTAGGTCTCTAGAAGAGCGTAGCGTTCCAAAGGATTGGAAAAGGGCACAGGTCATCCCCGTTTTCAAGAAGGGACGTCGAACAGATGAGCAGAACTATAAACCTATATCTCTAACGTCGATCAGTTGTATAATTTTGGAACACGTATTATGTTCGAGTATAATGACTTTTCTGGAGACTAGAAATCTACTCTGTAGGAATCAGCATGGGTTTCGAGAAAGACGATCGTGTGAAACCCAGCTCGCGCTATTCGTCCACGAGACTCAGAGGGCCATAGACACGGGTTCCCAGGTAGATGCCGTGTTTCTTGACTTCCGCAAGGCGTTCGATACAGTTCCCCACAGTCGTTTAATGAACGAAGTAACAGCATATGGGCTATCAGACCAATTGTGCGATTGGATTGAAGAGTTCCTAGATAACAGAACGCAGCATGTCATTCTCAATGGAGAGAAGTCCTCCGAAGTAAGAGTGATTGCAAGTGTGCCGCAGGGGAGTGTCGTAGTACCGTTGCTATTCACAATATACATAAATGACCTTGTGGATGACATCGGAAGTTCACTGAGGCTTTTGCGGATGATGCTGTGGTATATCGAGAGGTTGTAACAATGGAAAATTGTACTGAAATGCAGGAGGATCTGCAGCGAATTGACGCGTGGTGCAGGAAATTGCAATTGAATCTCAATGTAGACAAGGGTAATGTGCTGCGAATACATAGAAAGAAAGATCCCTCATGATTTAGCTACAATATAGCAGGTCAGCAACTGGAAGCAGTTAATTTCATAAATTATCTGGGAGTACAGATTAGGAGTTATTTAAAATGGAATGATCATGTAAAGTTGATCGTCGGTAAAGCAGATGCCAGACTGAGATTCATTGGAAGAATCCTAAGGAAATGCAATCCGAAAACAAAGGAAGTACGCTACAGTACGCTTGTTCGCCCACTGCTTGAATACTGCTCAGCAGTGTGGGATCCGTACCAGATGGGGTTGATGTAGGAGATAGAGAAGATCCAACGGAGAGGAGCGGGCTTCGTTACAGGATCATTTAGTAATCGCGAAAGCGTTACGGAGATGATAGATAAACTCCAGTGGAAGACTCTGCAGGAGAGACGCTCAGTAGCTCGGTACCGGCTTTTGTTGAAGTTTCGACAACATACCTTCACCGAGGAGTCAAGCAGTATGTTGCTCCCACCTACGTATATCTCGCGAAGAGACCATGAGGATAAAATCAGAGAGATTAGAGCCCACACAGAGGCATACCGACAATCCTTTTTTCCACGAACAATACGAGACTGGAATAGAAGGGAGAACCGATAGAGGTACTCAAGGTACCCTCCGCCACACACCGTCAGGTGGCTTGCGGAGTATGGATGTAGATGTAGACATTAGGTAAAGCTCCAACTGTGGAGAGGCGGGGCTTGAAAATGGGAAGTTCCTCATCGCTGGTCGAAGATCGACCACCACAGGTTTTATAGACTAGAATCTCCATTCTCTATCTTCGTATTTGGTTGGGGCAGTCAGACAATCCCGTGTGACAAGTTTCCTAGAGCATCGCGAACCTATTCAGTGTGTGGTCGTCTTCCTTTGTGTGTGGCCGTGAGGGAGGGTCCCTTGTCGTTTTTTATATAAATAATAATGACAATTGTCACCTGTACGTGTTTGGTGGAGGGTGGGGCTGAGTGTTGCTACTTCTCTATTGCTAGAATGAGTTGCTCAATGACCTTCGCTCAGCGTTCGTGAGCATTGGAGACTGCTGAGGTATGAATTCCTATGAGTAATAGTTAGCAGCCACATTCTTACAGCAGATCTGATACAAATGTGTCGTTGGAAACCTCAACGTGACCATGAGAGGTCTATCAGATAAAGTAGCTGCTGCCTTCAGTGGTCCCGGACAGGCGACCGACGCAGTTATTTCCAGTGATGGAATGGTGCCATATGGAACCGAAAAGATTTGCATTTGCGTTTAGACTGTATGTCCACTGCGTCGACTAGCTCTTCTGGTTTCACCTCTCAGTTTCTACTACGATAGCACTGGCTACTGTTGTCGCAGACCACGACACAACATCGTCTGTGAACAGCCTCATAGAGGCTCCAACGTTACCCACTAGATCAATAATGTAAGTTGTAAACATTAATAACCCTACAACACTACCTTTGGTACCCCCAGAATTACATTTACATCTGTTGATGTCGTTGCATTAAGAACAATGTTTTGTATTCTATCACCAAGAAAGTCCTGAAACCAACCAAAAATCTGGTCTGATACTCAGAAAGGGGCCTGTTTTACCCTCCTTTCATATAATTGTCATTTGTAATTCCTAGCTTACCGTGAAATAGTAGAGTAGCCCAGTCTTCTTCTATTTTTGTAATTATATGTCTATTCTGGGAGGAGGACTGCATAGAAACCCATTTTTATTGATTATTGTTTTTGGTTTTCACATCAGCAACTTGTTTCACAGTTTTTTCCGTAAGCCCTACTAGAATAAGCTCTACAGTGTGTGGATGTGCGGGTAATTCGATATGCACATGTAGCAGTAGAGATCAGGGTAGATTTTCTTACTTTTCTAGGTGTCTTCGCATTGAATCTCTTTCAAAAGTGGCTTGCGGCCTCTTTTTTAACCGTATGCGATTGGTGAAGGAAGCCAACGCGCAAAACTGTGCAAATTTTCCACCAAACTCTGTTCAAAATTTGGTTCGGTAAACTGGTGTCGGTCGAGAAAAACGGCCCTCGCGTTTTTTAGCGTCCACCCGATTGAGGCGAACGCCTGGCGGCTCTTTAGCGATTGGTTCTCCACCCCGCATTCCATAACAATACGCTGGATGACGGCAGCTAATGGGGGAACCTGGAAGGTTTTTAGAACTGTAGTGGGAACTTCTGCCACTGAATGTAACAGCAACACTAAATGCAGCGGGAGGAGATAGAAGGCATCGTATTAAGACTTGTCTGAGCTTTCCGAGTGATTTATTGTTTCCAACTACAGTGCTGTGTTCCCCTCGGTCTGCGTCACCAGGTCCTGCAATGCTGAGGACACCATTTCACTGTCTGCGAAACGGCTTGGCGTGGAATGGCTGCCTCAGTGACACATGCACGCACTGTGTGTCAGCCTTGAGTCGTCGTCAGGATGCCGGCAGTCGACTCAGCAGTCTGTGTCCCTGCCGACTCAAGACCACTTGGTCTGAGCCACAGGTGGCCAGCTGCGTGCTTCTCGCCGGCGAGGATGAGATCGCGACGACAACAAGCGCCTGCGATATGGAGTCCGAATCTTCGGCTCTCTCCCGGGAGCCAGGACGATTGCCCGCAGTAGCGAGTCGTGGAGTGGCTCACCGCTGGCTGGCTGCAGGCCCCATGTCGGCCTCAGAGGGTCGGACCAGCGACCCGCCGTGGTCTGGAACGCTGGCGCCCCATCTGCTGCTGCGTGTAGCTGGTGGTGTGACACTCTCCGCCATCCAGGAGAGCTGCCACACTTGAATGAATCTCGTTAGAAACCCGCGCCTACTTATACGCGTCTGCGAACCTCTGTTTTGCCATACACACCGCTTCGTGTCGCACTCATCACATGCTAGGTTGGCCAGTGGGCCCCTTCTGCCTGTGATTTGCGACATGCAAAACTGCTACATATACTATTTCAGCAATTTGATGGCCTTGTGGGCTCTGTTCTACTTTGCGACTGTTAGTATGCGTAACTCACTGCAATCTGGCCCACACCTGGCTGTAACTTGTGCTCAGAATATTGCACAAAACTAACTTTCCCTGTCCTAAACGGTGGTGCGGCTACAGCACACACTGGTCTGAGTTACAGCTTGGGAGTGGATAGTGCTCTTCGGAGTACTTTTAGTACACTGGTGTGCAAAACTTAAAGATGAAAGCAACTTTCACAAGTAACATAACTCGATGAAACTTGGACCATACATAGAAAGAACTGCTACAGTGTAGTACAGAAGGTAACTGAACGAAGCACGCAATGAGACGAGCAGAAACGATAACTGGATTCCAACACAATAATTTCACTGAAGTCACAGCGATTTATGATGATCCTCTGGACATTATATTAGAGGGGACATGGCTCTTAATAGGGTGTATGATCACCATGGATCTTCCTCAGAGGAGCACTGACTGTGCGGGCGAGGAGGTTTGCGTGCTCTCGATCCAGAGGGCTATGCCGGCAGTAGCCTAGCTACGAGCAGGGCCACCCATGCCAGACAGGCCAATGGGATGGAGCCAGACGAAGTGGGTCCCACAACGACCTATCTCCTGTCTCCTGTCCGATCCTATCCCAAGCCTGTCCCTCTCCCTTATCATTCTTAACATCCTACAACATAGGGCAGAGAGGGCTCTAGAGGAGTGGTGAAGCCAGTATCCCTAAGGGAGTAAACCCAATACAAATCACCTGCTGCCTTGCAGTTGGTAGAGGGATCTGCAAAGGCTAAGGATGCTCCCCTGAACATGGAGCCAGCTACCCTGCGAACTGTAAGGGGCAGCCCTCCAAATGATTGGGCGGAAGATTAACAATCTCCCCCTGTAAAACATCAATTGTTGTGAATGTTAGCAAAGGAATAAGCCAGACTGATATTTCGATGATGACCCCAGCAAACAAAAAAGGATGAGAGATATGTACATAGGAACATGGAATGTGCGGAGCCTATGCCAAGCTGGAGCCCTACGTCAGCTGCTAACACAAGTAAACAACCACAGTATAAAAATATTGGCTCTCCGGGAAACTGGGTGGAAGGGGAGTGACATAAATGATGCAGGAAATTTCACTATCTTCTATAGTGGTGGGAGGATGAATACCCTTGGAACAGGTTTTGTGGTCGCTAAAGAACTGAAACATGCGGTGATGTGCTTCCAACCAATCGATGAACGGATGTCCATATTAAGATTAAGGGGAAAATTTTTCAACATTACAATGATGAATGTACATGCACCCACAGAGGAGGCAGATGAACAAGAAAAGGATGAGTTTTACAGCAAGGACAATGGACTTAGGGCTGTAGATTTTGCTATAAGCAGAAACATGACTGTCGGCAGTACATGTTCCCCACATAAAAAAATACACAAAGAAACTTGGATTTCACCAGATGGACAAACCAAAAATCAGATAGACCATATACTGATTGACCGGAGACACGGATCGGACATAAAGGATGTTAGGAGCCAACGTGGAGCTGACTGCAATTCAGACCACCATCTAGTGAGAATTAAATATAGGCAAAGGCTCTCACTATTGAGTAAACAAAAAGGTCACAAACAAAAGAGGTTTGACATTAAGAAACTGAAGTTAGAAGAAATACGGAGAGCATATCAGATGAAAATAGAAGAGAGGATTAAGAATGAGACCGACACATCAAATGAACATATAGAAGTAGTGTGGAAACGATGTAAGACTGCAATCCTCGAGGCAGCTGGAGAGGATTTAGGACATTAACGGGCTCAAAGGAAGGAAGACAGGTTCGACAAAGAACGTATGAGAAGAATTGAGGAACGTAATATAGCACGAATGAAATTATTGCAGAGAATAACTCGAGCAAATCTGAATGAATACAATGAAAAGCGCCGTATAGCGAAGAGGGTCTTCAAACAGAAGAAAAGAGCACTAGAAAAGAAAAAAAACTGGAAGAAATTGAACAGCTAGGAGAAGAGAAGCAAAGTCGTGAAATGTACCAAAAGATTAAAGAAGGAAAGACCGGGTTCCAAGCCAGAACAAATATGTGTAGGAACAAAGAAATATGTGTAGGAACAAAGAAGGGGATTTGATAAGGGAGAGTAATAAAATACCTGACAGGTGGCCAGAATACTTCCAAGAGTTACTGAACCCAGAAGTAGAAGGGTTGGAACGAGAAGAACAGATGGCACTAACTTACTATGGACCAGAGGTTTTAACACCAAAACCTACACTAGGGGAAGTGATGCAAGCCATTAAGACCTTAAAAAACAATAAAGCACCTGGAGAAGATCAGATCCAGGCCGAACTTATCAAGTATGGTGGGGAAACGCTGCGGGATACAATTCATAAAATAATACTGAATATCTGGCAAGAGGAGAGCATGCCAAAGCAGTGGAAAACAGCTATAATGTGCCCCATACATAAAAAAGGAGATAAATTAAACTGCCAGAACTATCGAGGAATCTCCCTACTAAATACTACATATAAAGTTTTCTCCAAGATTCTAACCAGCAAGTTGACTACGTATGTGGAAGAGAGAGTTGGAGACTACCAGAGTGGCTTTAGGAGAAATAGGTCAACAACCGACCAGATATTCACATTGCGCATACTACTTGAAAAATGTTACGAACATCAAATTAACATATACCAGCTTTATATCGACTTTAAACAAGCCTATGATAGCATCTCAAAGTGGCATTGCAGAATGTAATGGAAGAGGCTGCAATACCTAACAAGCTCATTAAACTTTCCATGATGACCCTCAGCGAAACCAACTGTAAAGTAAAAATACAGGGCGAAATCTCCAGAGAAGTGGAAGTGAAGAAGGGACTTAGACAGGGTAACAATATCTCCTCATTGCTATTCAACCTATGCCTAGAAAAAGTCATAAGTCAGATAGAGTTAAATAAAGGAGGAACCTTCTTAAATTGTTCACTACAGTACCTAGCCTACGCTGACGATGTGGCATTACTCGCACGAAACACTGCTTCGCTAGGCGAAGCCTATCAACAACTGGAGAAAGGTTCAAGGGAACTTGGACTGACAGTCAACATCGAAAAGACCAAGTATATGGCAATGACCAACCAAAAAAACCTACAAAATCTCAGGATAGCCGACAAGGAGTTTGAAAGGGTGAGAGACTTCAAGTACCTTGGGTCGACTATCACTGAGACAAAAGACATTGGCAATGAGGTGAAAGCCAGAATAGCAGCAGGTAACAGATGCTACTTTGCCGCATTATCCATGCTTAGGAGTTCGCTTCTATCACGAAAATCCAAAATCCTCATTTACAAAACATTTATGAGACCAGTTGCTATGTATGGTGCCAAAACATGGACCATGACTGTAAATGAGGAAAGGATCCTTAGCATATGGGAGAGAAAGGTGCTACGTAAAATATATGGCCTAGTATATGAGCAAGAAGGTTGGCGCATTCGTACGAAAGCAGAAGTACAACACCATTTTGAAGAACCTGCCATTGTTACTACCATTAAAATAAGAAGACTGCGGTGGGCAGGGCATGTGGTCAGAATGGAAGAAGACAGAGCATGTAAGAGGATTTTTGATGGCAAGGCTGGAGGCAGACGGCGGAGGGACGCCCCAGAAAGAGATGGGTGGATGGAGCTGAAGAAGACATGAAAAAGCTGTGTGTCAGAGGATGGAGACGGAAAGCCATGGATCGGATAGAATGGCAGGATATTGTGATGCAGGCCAAGGCCCTTCAAACACCCACACTGGCCACGGTTTTGGTAAGGAGTTCTTGTGGTAGGGCGATCCATTCCTCTACCAGTGCGGTTGACAACTGCTGGATGGTCGTTGGTGCATGCGGACGTGCTGCAATACCTCCTTCCAACGCATCCCACATGAGTTCTATGGGACTTAAGTTGGTGAACAGGCAGGCTAGTCCATTCACCGAAAATCCTCTCGTTCAAACAGCTCCTCCACTTACACTGTTCGATGCACTCGCGCATTATCATCCACGAAAATGAAGTCAGGGCCGAATAAACCCCTTAAAAGACGCAAATGGGAAACGAGAACAGTGTCACAATAAAGTTTTCCAGTGAGCCGCCCCTGTTCAAAGATTTGGAAGTCATTAGTGCAACATTATGTCTTCAGACACCCTGCACCACCAAAACGATTATTTCGGCAATGTTCCTGGATGCATTACGTGTTCCCACTTCGCCAATGAGAGTACGTCCAGCATCGTCAAACATAATCGTATACCACACAAGTAAACTTTCATAGAGACTTCACAAGACACCGCAAACAATGAAACAGGAATATAGTAATACTCTGCCTACTCTTAATGAGTGTCATATTAATTTTCCAGAAGTCCTTGGCATAATGCAAAACGTGTGAACCGAAAAGCAAGAAGTCAAATACATATCAGGATAAGAAGCAGAAACGTTTAAACACGATACGAACACTTTTTGCTCGGAAAACTCATATTTTGAAACTTCCTGGCAGATTAAAACTGTGTGCTGGACCGAGACACGAACTCGGGACCTTTGTCCGCAGGTTCGCAGGAGAGCTTCTGTGAAGTTTGAAAGTTAGGAGATGAGGTACTGGCGGAATTAAAGCTGTGAGGACGGGGCGTGAGTCGTGCTTGGGTAGCTCAGTTGGTAGAGCACTTGCCCGCGAAAGGCAAAGGTCCCGAGTTCGAGTCTCTTTCCAGCACACAGTTTTAATCTTCCAGGAAGTTTCATATCAGCGCACACTCCGCTGTAGAGTGGAAATTTCATTCTAGGAACTCATATTTTATTCACTAAATTCTAATGCTCGACAACAACAGGGCAGCAGCATACCACCCAGTACCAGCTACGGGGAACGGTCTATATCTATATCTACATCTACATCTAGAGAGATACACTGCAAATTATACTTAAGTGTTTGGCATAGGATTTATCGAACCACCTTCACAATAATTCTCTATTATTCCAGTCTCCAACAGCGCGAGGAAAAAACGAGTACCTATATCTTTCCGTGCGAGCGTTGATTTTCCTTATTTTATTATGATGATCGTTTCCTCATATGTAGGTCGCCATCAACAAAATTTTTTCGCATTCGGAGGGGAAAGTTGGTGATTGAAATTTCGTGAAAAGGTTCGGCGGCAACGAGAAACGCCTTTGTTTTAATTATGTAAACCCGAAATCCTGTATCATGTCAGTGACACTCTTTCTCCTATTTTTCGATAATACAAAACGTGCTCCTCTTCTTTGAACTTTCTCGATTATATCCGTTAATCCTATCTGGTAAGGATTCCACACAGCGCGGCAGTAATCTACAAGAGGAGAGACAAGCGTAATGTAGGCAGTCTCTGTAGTAGATCTGTTGCATCTTCTAAGTGTTCTGCCAAAAAAATGCAGTCTTTGGTTGCTCTTCACCGCAACATTTTCTAGGTATTCTTTCCAATTTAAATTGTTTGTAATTGTAATTCCTAGGTATTTAGTTGAATTTACGACCTTCAGATTTGACTGATTATCGTGCAACTGAAGTTTAAGGGATTCCTTTCAACACTCATGTGGATGACCTCACACTTTTCTTTATTTAGGGTCAATTGCCAATTTTTGCACCATACAGATATCTTTCCTAAATCGTTTTACGATTTGTTTTGATTTTATGATGACTTCACTTGTCAATAAACGATAGCGTCATCCGCAAACAACCTAAGACAGCTGCTCAGATTTTCTTCTAAATCATTTACATTGATAAGGAACAGCAAACGGCCTATAACACTACCTTGGGGAATGCTAGAAATCGCTTCTGTTTTACTCGATGACTTTCCGTCAGTTACCACGAACTGTGACCTCTCTGACAGTAAATCAGGAATCCAGTCACATAACTGAGACGATATTCCATTAGCACACAATTTCACTACAAGCCGCTTCTGAGGAACAGTGTCAAAAGCATTCTGGAAGTCTCGAAATGTGGAATCAATTTGAGATCCCTTGTCAGTGGCACTCAGCACTTCGTGTGAGAAAAGAGCTTGTTGTGTTTCACAAGAACGATGTTTTCTACATCCGTATGACCGCTCTCTTCGAGGTAATTCATAATGTTCGAACACAATATATGTTCCAAAATCCTGCTGCATATCGACGCTAATGATATGGGCCTGTAACTTAGTGGATTACTCCTGCTGCCTTTCTTGAATATTGGTGTGACCTGTGCAGATTTCCAGTCTACCAACACGCGTACCTCTGCCGCACGTCACATAAAATGACATGGGCACAGGAACATAAACATTGGACACTCAAACGTGGAAGAGGGACACCTGAGCTGAACAATCACGTTACGCGCCGATCACAGGGTAATAGTACGACGTAAAGTTTATGAGGAGACGCTTCCAACCTGCATACAGGACATCTATCAGACTGCTCGTCTGAAGGCGTTTTGTGCTTCTTTAGCAGAGCTGAATACCTGGGTCAAGGTCACAATGCTACACTACTGGCCATTAAAATTGCTACACCAAGGAGAAATGCAGATGATAAACGGTTATTCATTGGACAAATATATTATACCACAATTGACATGTGATTACGTTCTCACGCAATTTGGGTGTATAGATCCTGAGAAATCAGTACCCAGAACAACCACCTCTGGCCCTGATAACGGCCTTGGTACGCCTGGCCATTGAGTCAAACACAGCTTGGATGGCGTGTCCAGGTTCAACACGATACCAACGTTCATCAAGAATAGTGACTGGCGTATTGTGACGAGCCAGTTGCTCGGCCACCATTGAGCAGACGTTTTCAACTGGTGAGAGATCTGGAGAATGTGCTGGCCAGGGCAGCAGTCGAACATTTTCTGTATCCAGAAAGGCCCGTACAGGACCTGCAACATGCAGTCGTGCATTATCCTGCTGAAATGTAGGGTTTCACAGGGATCGAATGAAGGGTAGAGCCACGGGTCGTAACACATCTGAAATGTAACGTCACTGTTCAAAGTGCCGTCAGTGCGAACAAGAGGTGACCGAGACGTGTAACGAATAGCACCCCATACCATCACGACACGTGATAAGCCTGTATGGCGATGACGAATACACGCTTCCAATGTGCGTTAACCACGATGTCGCCAAACACGGATGCGACCATAATGATGCTGTGAACAGAACCTGGATTCATCCGAAAAAATGACGTTTTGCCATTCGTGCAGCCAGCTTCGTCGTTGAGTACACCATCGCAGGCGCACCTGTCTGTGATGCAGCGCCAAGGGTAACCGCAGCCACGGTCTCCGAGCTGATAGTCCATGCTGCTGGAAACGTCGTCGAACTGTTCGTGCAGCTGGTTGTTGTCTTGCAAACGTCCCCATCTGTTGACTCAGGGATCGAGACGTGGTTGCACGATCCGTTACAGCCATGAGGATAAGATGCCTGTCATCTCGACTGCTAATGATACGAGGCCGTTGGGATCCAGCACGACGTTCCGTATTACGTATTACCCTCCTGAACCCACCGATTCCATATTCTGCTAACAGTCATTGGATCTCGACCAATGCGAGCAGCAATGTCGTGATACGATAAACAGCAATCGCGATAGGCTGCAATCCGACCTTTATCAAAGTCGGAAACGTGATGGTACGTATTTCTCTTCCTTACACGAGGCATCACAACAACGTTTCACCAGGCAACGGCGGTCAACTGCTGTTTGTGTATGAGAAATCGGTTGGAAACTTTCCTCATGTCAGCATGTTGTAGGTGTCGCCACCGGCGCCAACCTTGTGTGAATGCTCTGAAAAGCTAATCATTTGCATATCACAGCATCTTCTCCCTGTCGATTAAATTTCGCGTCTGTAGCACGTCAGCGTCGTGACGCAGCAATTTTAGTGGCCTGTAGTGTATTTGCAGTTTGTTCGCCGATGGCGCCGTTTGGTTCGAGAGAAGGGCTCCAAGAGGACGGTGCAACCTTGAAACCGCTTTTTCCGTAAGTCTGGATGCAATGACGAGCCGTGCATAATTTAGCCTCTCACAGCACTCATTACATCGAAAAGTTATCTCTGTTTCAGAATGCTTATACGGGAGTGAGGTGAAAAGCAATGTCTGCGATTTTTTGTGTGAAAGCTCTTAAAAACTTTTTGAATGAAACAAACGTTATTAACATTCTAAATATTTATTGTACATGTCTACATATTTATTTCTCGACCTAATCACTCTGGCGAGAACTATATTTCAGTCAACGAGTGATGAGTTTGTTAATACCGTCACTATGATATGTTTCACTTTATTGACGGAGCCACATCATCAGCTCTGCTTGCACCGCTTCTTCACTGTCCAAGTGAAATCCTCGAAAGTGTTCTTTCAGTTTTGGAAACAGACAAAAATCGCATGGGATCAAGTCGGCATTGTACTGAGGATGATCGATGACAGCGAACCCAAGCCGATGGATTGTTGCAGATGTCGCAGCGCTCGTGTGTCGTCTGGCATTGTCATACTGAAGGATAGGGTGCTCCACGTGTGAACGAATTCTTCGAAGTGGAATCTCGATTACAGCACGCTATTTCTCACGCACCGACGTAGTGACGTTACACACCGCCATGTTACACGCAACAGTTCGGAGCCATCTAGCGGCAGAGGGCTGCAAATATGTAGGTATGAAGAATAAAAGTGTAGAACGTTTGTTTTGTCGAAAAAAGCTTTATGGGCTTTTACATAAAAAATTCTGAGGCGTTACTTTTCTGCACGCTCTCGTAGATATGTCGACTAATTCTTCCGTTGCTTTTTGGTAAAACAACTTAATTATAAATGAAAATCACAATACTGTGAATGTTCTACAGAACTCTGCGTAAAATTAACAATATTCTAAATGTTATTTATGCCTGTAAATATGTGTATACACTGCTGGCCGCTATAATTGCTGTAAAAGTAGGGACTGAAAAATGACAATTTTTTGTTGATTTTAAGATTGAAAAAAAAGGTTGCGGTTTTATTCAGTTAGTATTACTGATAATGTGCTGAAGGATATTCTTAGGTACAAAGTCAACACAAAAGTGGTACTTACTTAGAGCCAACAAAGCAAAAAAAGCCTAACCTAGCAGAAGCACTTGAGTTAAATAAGCAGTTAGCTCAAAACCGTCGCCTGTTTCTGAATGATCAGTTACACGTTGGCACATCCCCACTCTTAAGCTTCATACGATCCAGTCAACCAGCCACACTCCCCCAGAGTTCAATCCCAATGATCAGCTTCGTTTCCACAAACCTGTACTACAATAGAATTATCATTATACTTTGCTTTGTTTTCCATACAACCTTTAGTAGTGTATTCACAAAACCTGCATGCTTTAGTATTGTGTTCTTTCGTTATGTACCGTGTTTGATACCATCGATCTTGTAAATTCTAATTAGCCCTAATTTAGAATGTTTAGTGCATAACAGGAGTTGTAAATGCATGATCTGACATTTCACATCTAATGTCACGAACAAGATTCTGTGTCCAGAATGAGATTTTCACTTTGCAGCGGAGTGTGCGCTGATATGAAACTTCCTGGCAGATTAAAACTGTGTGCCGGACCGAAACCCGAACTCGGGACCCTCGCCTTTCGCGGGCAAGTGCGAAACATCCCCCAGGCTGTGGCTAAGGGTTAGACCTGGGGGTGTGGGATATTATTTTTAACATTCTGGAAGACGAATGGTGACATGCAGGTATCTATAAAAAAGTTTCAGTCCTGCCGCAGTTAAAAACCTACATAACAACGACTTTTAAATCATTTTCTTGAAATAAAAACACCTGACTGCACAATATATTTGCCTTTCCCTTCAAGCTAATCTCGGAGGGGAGGGGGTTGGAGGGAAGGGGAGGCGCGGCTCTCTTTTGCCTCCGGGCATGGGCACCCTTGGGCGTTATTATTGTGAAGAGCAAGTACTGTTAGTGGATGTAACAAGCTTGTTTCCAAACGAGAGAGACAGTACAAACCGTCGACGTTTGCGCTGTTCGGCAGAAATGGTCAGTGCAATACAGATACAAAGATAATCGTAGGTAACAAACTAAACGCAATTATTCTGTAACGAGCCACCGGACACCACGGGTCGCTCATATCACAAAATAGTCAGAAAATGTCCTTGAATAGTTTCAGAAATTTTGTCGGTGGAGTTCGTATTCGCCCTTTATTGTGAACTTGCAAGCAACGCCTCATCCGGACTTCCTGTGAAGCTGCGAATCATCATCTTTTTTCACTTGTGAAAAATTGTTATAGAAACCTACGTCTGTAAAGCTAATGGTTTCATTTTACTGATCACTGTTTTAACTTTGTCTTATTTGCGAAAAATAAGTAGATGTTCCATAGTTACCTGATACACAATGTTCCCAAAATTGCACGGAAATGATATTGGCAGACAACATAAACGATACTGATAAGTGTATATGAATGCCCTGTTTGTTGAATTGTAGTGTGCAAGCTATGTGTGTTGTCTCTTCTCGTGTAAATATGTCTGTCTCCATCGCTCTCTCTCTCTCTCTCTCCCTCTCTCTCTCAAAAATATTTAAGTAGCCCTACATGTTTTACATTCCCACTTCAGAAACGTCCGCAGCTCGTGGTCTAGTGGCTAGCGTTGCTGTCTCTGCATCACGGGGTCCCTGGTTCGATTTTCGGCCGGGTTGGGGATTTCCTCTGCCCAGGGACTGGGTGTTTCTGTTGTCATCATTTCATCATCATCATCATCATCATCATCATCATCATTCGTGACAGTGAATAGTTTGGACTCTATAAAAATTGGACTTGTAAAAATTGGGACTTTGTACGGCCAATGATGACCGCGCAGTTGAGCGCCACAAAAACCAAACATCATCACCCACTTCAGAAACAAAAAGAAGCGTCTCTAATGATAAACTTACGCGTGTTTGCGGTAGAATCAACTTAATTAACGTGATACCACAGCTGAGAGCAGATATCATTCTTAAGATGTTCTAAAGTAATGTGATATAGGGAGTAATTTCTCCAAACGCTTGTGGGATACGCTAAATGAAACAGAGACTCTACGCCTAGCAGCGAATGTTTGTTAACGGTAAAATCGAAACCATTGCAAAGCTCCTACACGATATCCAATGGCGTGGCCAGCCTGCAGATCAGATTTAAATTGTCCACGGCAAGCGAGAGTAAAAATAGTTTTTAACACCAATACAGGGTCTTAGGGGTACAATTGTAGATACTATGATCACTAGTACGTTAATATGTACCCACCTCAGTGTGTTAGTTGCTTTTTCTCTGCGTCTAACAGACTTCCCACAAACACATCACATAACTTAGTACCTGATGTTTCCTGCACAGACTAAACTGCATCACTAAGGGGATCACGCCTGTCATTATAGACTGCAAGTTTCACGTCCACAGATCCACACTTCAATAACTGATCTGCTGCCCAGGGGAAAATAAAGATTAATGGCTTGCTTGTGCCATGAGTACTTAGAAGTACTAACCAACCTTAAAATATATTACTCATAATAGCTATAATTATTAATCTTCAAATGAAGTAAATACTGATGTAACTGTCAGTATTCTGACTTCAGTAATCAATATACAGGGCTATTACAAATGATTGAAGCGATTTCACAGATTCACTGTAGCTCCATTCATTGACATGTGGTCACGACACACTACAGATACGTAGAAAAACGCATGAAGTTTTGTTCGGCTGAAGCCGCACTTCAGGTTTCTGCCGTCAGAGCGTTCGAGAGCACAGTGAGACAAAATGGCGATAGGAGCCGAGAAAGCGTATGTCGTGCTTGAAATGCACTCACATCAGTCAGTCATAACAGTGCAACGACACTTCAGGACGAAGTTCAACAAAGATCCACCAACTGCTAACTCCATTCGGCGATGGTATGCGCAGTTTAAAGCTTCTGGATGCCTCTGTAAGGGGAAATCAACGGGTCTGCCTGCAGTGAGCGAAGAAACGGTTGAACGCGTGCGGGCAAGTTTCACGCGTAGCCCGCGGAAGTCGACGAATAAAGCAAGCAGGGAGCTAAACGTACCACAGCCGACGGTTTGGAAAATCTTACGGAAAAGGCTAAAGCAGAAGCCTTGCCGTTTACAATTGCTATAAGCCCTGACACCCGATGACAAAGTCAAACGCTTTGAATTTTCGGCGCGGTTGCAACAGCTCATGGAAGAGGATGCGTTCAGTGCGAAACTTGTTTTCGGTGATGAAGCAACATTTTTTCTTAATGGTGAAGTGAACAGACACGATGTGCGAATCTGGGCGGTAGAGAATCCTCACGCATTCGTGCAGCAAATTCGCAATTCACCAAAAGTTAACGAGTTTTGTGCAATCTCACGGTTTAAAGTTTACGGCCCCTTTTTCTTCTGCGAACAAAACGTTATAGGACACGTGTATCTGGACATGCTGGAAAATTGGATCATGCCACAACTGGAGACCGACAGCGCCGACTTCATCTTTCAACAGGATGGTGCTCCACCGCACTTCCATCATGATGTTCGGCATTTCTTAAACAGGAGATTGGAAAACCGATGGATCGGTCGTGGTGGAGATAATGATCATCAATTCATGTCATGGCCTCCACGCTCTCCCGACTTAACCCCATGCGATTTCTTTCTGTGGGGTTATGTGAAAGATTCAGTGTTTAAACCTCCTCTACCAAGAAACGTGCCAGAACTGCGAGCTCGCATCAACGATGCTTTCGAACTCATTGATGGGGACATGCTGCGCCGAGTGTGGGAGGAACTTGATTATCGGGTTGATGTCTGCCGAATCACTAAAGGGGCACATATCGAACATTTGTGAATGCCTAAAAAAACTTTTTGAGTTTTTGTATGTGTGTGCAAAGCATTGTGAAAATATCTCAAATAATAAAGTTATTGTAGAGCTGTGAAATCGCTTCAATCATTTGTAATAACCCTGTAAATATCTGCACTCATTCACCTAACACACTGTCTAACTGATTCCCATTCCGCCGGCCGGTGTAGCCGAGCGGTTCTAAGCGCTTCAGTCTGGAACCGCGCGACCGCTACGGTCGCAGGTTCGAATCCTGCCTCGGGCATGGATGTGTGTGATGTCCTTATGTTAATTAGGTTTAACTAGTTCTAAGTTCTAGAGGACTGATGACCTCAGATGTTAAGTTCCATAATGCTCAGAGCCATTTGAACCATTTTTTGATTCCCATTCCACCTCCCTCTTGTCGAACTGACCTGGTATTCCATCAATAATGATCTCAACATTGGTGGATTCCACAAGGAAGTGTTATAGGTCCTCTGCTGTTCCTAATGTAATAAATGATTTAAGAGTCAATCTGAACAGTCCTCGTACATTCTTTGCAGAGGATGCTGTCATTTATGGTCTAATAAATCCATGACAAGATCAGAACAATACTCCAAAATGATTTAGACAAGATACTTGCGTGGTGTGAAAAGTGCCAATTAATCCAAAAAAATGAAAAGTCTGAAGTCATCCACATGAGTACTAAAAGGAATCCGTTAATTTTCGGTCACATGATAAATCAGACAAATTTAAAGGCTGACAATAATTCAGCTAAATAACTCGGAATTACAATTACGAAGAACTGAAATTGTAACGATCACATAGATAATGTTTTGGGGAAGGCAAACCAAAGACTCTGTTTTATTGGCAGAACACTTAGAAGATGCACCAGGTCTATTAAAGAGGTTGTCTACACTACGACTGTCCGTCCTCTGCTAGAGTATTGCTGTGCAGTGTGGGATCCCTACCAAATAGGACTAGTGACAGATGACATCGAAAAAGTTCAGAGAAGGGCAGCTTGTTTTGTCTTATCGAAAATTCGGGAGAGAGTGTCACATATATTACACGCGAGTTGGGGTGTCAGTCATTAAAACATTGGAGGATCGAAGAGATCTGTCCACGAAACTTCAACCTCCAACGTTCTCCTCTGATTGCGAAAGTATTTTGTCGACATCCACCTACATAGGATCGACGTTTATTGCACGGGCTGGCTGTTGACTATCAACATACACCAAAGCAACGTATTAAGTATAAAGAGGCAGGGAGACCTATCATTTTACGATTACACAACTGTAGAACAATCACCGCAGGCAGTCATATCTATCAAATACATTATAGAATGTGTACGTTGCGATTTACAGTGGAACGACAACATAAAAGTAACCGTAGTAAAGGCAGATGCCAGACTGAGATTCATCAGAAGAATTCTCAGGAAGTGTACCCCACCCACGAAGGAGGTAGCTTACAAAACCCTTGTTCAACCAATTTTTGAATGTCTCACGTCAGTCTGTGATCCCTACTACATAGTTTTAATAGAGGAAACAGAGAAGGTCCAAAGAAGAGCAGTGCGTTTCGTTACAGGTTCTTTTAGTTAGCGCGAAAGTGTAAGTAAGAGGCTCAAGCCAAATCCAGCGCTAGACGCTATAAGACAGGTATTATTCATCACGGTGTGGTTTTCTGTTAAAATTCTGAGATCGTACGTTCCCAGGGAAGTCAATCAATATACAGGGTGTTACAAAAAGGTACGGCCAACCTTTCAGGAAACATTCCTCACACGCAAAGAAAGAAAATATGTTATGTGGACATGTGTCCGGAAACGCTTACATTCCATGTTAGAGCTCATTTTATTACTTCTCTTCAAATCACATTAACCATGGAATGGAAACACACAGTAACAGAACGTACCAGCGTGACTTCAAACACTTTGTTACGGGAAATGTTCAAAATGTCCTCCGTTAGCGAGGATACATGCATCCACCCTCCGTTGCATGGAACCCCTGATGCGCTGATGCAGCGTATTGTATCACAACCGTCCACAATACGAGCACGAAGAGTCTCTACATTTGGTACCGGGGTTGCGTAGACAAGAGCTTTCAAATTTTTCTGTGGATGATTGGAGGGAGGGGGGGGGGGGGGAAGGTGAGATATAAAAGGATCTATCCCCACTCCTCGCCGCTTGGTACGCCCTTGGTGCACTGTGTTACCCCCGCGACACCTCGCTCGGTGTTTTCTCGGAGTCGGCCGAAGTGGCCGAGCGGTTCTAGGCGCTTCAGTCTGGAACCGCGTGACCACTACGGTCTCATGCTCGAATCCTGCCTCGGGCATGGATGTATGTGATGTCCTTAGGTTAGTTAGGTTTAAGTAGTTCTAAGTTCTAGGGGACTGATGACTTCAGATGTTAAGTCCCATAGTGCTCAGAGCCATTTGAACCATTTTTTTTGTTTTTTTCTTTTCTCTGGGAAGGATTGAAGGAATTTAAAATAAAAAAGATGATGTTGGAAATGTACAGTGGAAGGATCCAGTAGGTGGGACATCTCCAGATGAAGAAACGTTGTCCGTTCACCCATCCGAAGACGCTGTAGCTTGAATACCACGTTCATCACCTTCTCTGTAGTTGGCCATGTCACTTAGTGTTGTCCTGAGCATGCCAGTAGTCGGATGGACGTCATGCGGCGTGCTGAAAATTTCAAAATGAACCAGAGCCTAATTGTTATTTGTGCTCAATCTCTTGTCTGCAAACTTTATTAGTGATTGCGAATAAAACGCCAACACCAGTTGTATTTTTATTTTTATTTTAGAAACCTCGACCTGTTTCGGCCCCCAAAACCGCTGTCCAGTGTTAGATGTCCTGGGAGAACACAGAATGACGTCTGAGTTGTCTTATCTCTTTAAAATACAAAGAAACGCGTAAATGGTGCTATAACTTTATTCAATATTATTTGTGCTCTCATATGGCCGCACATATCTGACGGGTAGCAAACCAAGTTTTAGATCTAACCTAAAATTATTTCTCCTGGACAACTTTTTCATTCTATGGAAGAATTTTTATTTAAAGACTAGAAGCCTGCAAAGAAATAAACCCTAGTTTTTATGTTTACCTGTATGATTAGGACTAGAAAATTTTATGTTCATTAATGTTAACACTAATCAGTTATACATATCGTGCAAACTGTCTCGTTCCACATCATATCGATGAAAGAATGGTTGAAATGACCTATGAATCACGGAACTAACTAACCAACTTTTACATGTACTTATCCTCTCTGAGAACCTATATTTCACATCCTGAACTGGAGACCTCGCTACATGTGGACTAATTTTCTACGACTGTTTTGCTGTGGCTCCAGCGACTTGTTTTCTTGGGAATATTGAGGCACGACCAGTTGTACAACAGAGGCACGTATCTTCATACCGACAAGGCCGTTCTCTCCTGCGCAGCTAGCGACACGTGACAGAGCGCAAAGGACGCTGCAAACGGCTGACGATAATTACTTCTTCACAGTCGCTGCTACAAGTGTCGGGGGTGAAGACAATTTGTGTAGAGTGTTCAGTGAGGAATTTGCTTTTACATAATACTGTTTTGATGAACAACGTTTCGCTACACGTACACGCACACATATATATACGTGGTTATTTACAGTTAAGTATTAACGTAACTGTTGATGGTGTTAGCCAAAATTTCAATGGCTGTTTTGTCAATACAGGGTGTTACAAAAGGTACGGCCAAACTTTCAGGAAACACTCCTCACACACAAAGAAAGAAAATATGTTATGTGGACATGTGTCCGGAAACGCTTACTTTCCATGTTAGAGCTCATTTTATTACTTCTCTTCAAATCACATTAATCATGGAATGGAAACACACAGCAACAGAACGTACCAGCGTGACTTCAAACACTTTCTTACAGGAAATGTTCAAAATGTCCTCCGTTAGCGAGGATACATGCATCCACCCTCCGCCGCATGGAATCCCTGATGCGCTGATGCAGCCCTGGAGAATGGCGTATTGTATCACAGCCGTCCACAATACGAGCACGAAGAGTCTCTACATTTGGTACCGGGGTTGCGTAGACAAGAGCTTTCAAATGCCCCCATAAACGAAAGTCAAGAGGGTTGAGGTCAGGAGAGCGTGAAGGCCATGGAATTGGTCCGCCTCTACCAATCCATCGGTCACCGAATCTGTTGTTGAGAAGCGTACGAACACTTCGACTGAAATGTGCAGGAGCTCCATCGTGCATGAACCACATGTTGTGTCGTACTTGTAAAGGCACATGTTCTAGCAGCACAGGTAGAGTATCCCGTATGAAATCATGATAACGTGCTCCACTGAGCGTAGGTGGAAGAACGTGGGGCCCAATCAAGACACCACCAACAATGCCTGCCCAAACGTTCACAGAAAACCTGTGTTGATGACGTGATTGCACAATTGCGTGCGGATTCTCGTCAGTCCACACATGTTGATCGTGAAAATTTACAATTTGATCACGTTGGAATGAAGCCTCATCCGTAAAGAGAACATTTGCACTGAAATGAGGATTGACACATTGTTGGATGAACCATTCGCAGAAGTGTACCCGTGGAGGCCAATCAGCTGCTGGTAGTGCCTGCACACGCTGTACATGGTACGGAAACAACTGGTTCTCCCGTAGCACTCTCCGTACAGTGACGTGGTTAACGTTACCTTGTACAGCAGCAACTGCTCTGACGCTGACATTAGGGTTATCGTCAACTGCACGAAGAATTGCCTCGTCCATTGCAGGTGTCCTCGTCGTTCTAGGTCTTCCCCAGTCGCGAGTCATAGGCTGGAATTTTCCGTGCTCCCTAAGACGCCGATCAACTTCTTCGAACGTCTTCCTGTCGGGACACTTTCGTTCTGGAAATCTGTCTCGATACAAACGTACCGCGCCACGGCTATTGCCACGTGCTAATCCATACATCAAATGGGTATCTGCCAACTCGGCATTTGTAAACATTGCACTGACTGCAAAACCACGTTCGTGATGAACACTAACCTTTTGATGCTACGTACTGATGTGCTTGATGCTAGTACTGTAGAGCAATGAGTCACATGTCAACACAAGCACCGAAGTCAACATTACCTTCCTTCAATTGGGCCAACTGGCGGTGAATCGAGGAAGTACAGTACATACTGACGCAACTAAAATGAGCTGTAACATGGAAATTAAGCGTTTCCGGACACATGTTCACATAATATCTTTTCCTTATTTGTGTGTGAGGAATGTTTCCTGAAAGTTTGACCGTACCTTTTTGTAACACCCTGTATAGTAGCGTTTTTGTCAATATAGTAGTGTTTTCGATATTTAGCGTTGTAAATCGCGGAATACATGTCTTTTTCATTAAAAAAGTGATACTGAGCCTTTGAAAAATTGTAATAAAAGTGCTATCATTTATTGTTGGCCGGCCGGTGTGGCCGTGCGTTTCTAGGCGCTTCAGTCTGGAACCGCGCGACCGCTACGGTCGGAGGTTCGAATCTTGCCTCGGGCATGGATGTGTGTAATGCCCTTAGGTTAGTTGGGTTTAAGTAGTTCTAAGTTCTAGGGGACTGATGACCACAGATGTTAAGTCCCATAGTGCTCAGAGCCATTTGAACAGTTGAACAATTTATTGTTGGTCTTCGTAAATGGGCTAAGAGAACCAAGGGAATTAACCACACGGATCCTACCCCTGTTAATAATGGGAACCGTGCCCACTTCATTGGAAATTGTTTTGAATTTTCCAACAGCGTGTGTAAAGAATCTGCAGGATTCTAGTTACGTTGGAGGAACGTCGGTTGGAGCCTTCACCAGAGAAAATGCGTATAGGTAGCGTACGGTTGACAGGATAGGAAGATTTCAGAGATGATTTCTCTGTCCGGGAGGAGTGGGTAAAATTAAAAAAGTCATTATCTGGTGGGTCCTTTTTTGGGGGAAGGTTGCGGAGAAAGTGATCGGATACTGATATCAAGGTGAAGGGCCTGACGTTCAAACATCTGATGGCAGTGTTGCAGTCTGAGAAGAAAGATGTTCAATCCAACATTTAAATAAGTGAGGAAGGACAGGTTGAGGGTCTTTTACACATACATAGTGGGAGTAAGATTCAGTTCCCATGTACGGCCGGTTAGTAATTTTCGTCTATTGTGGACTATATTTTTGACAGTTGGTAGGAGAGAATCAGAAACTAATTTTTGATCAAATTTCATCTTTTGGCTTGCAGAGACCTTTTTTGTGAGTTACAGTCGTGATAAATGCTGCGGTTAGCGAAGAGCAAAGAATTCCCGTTCATTTTCGCTCGTCTTCTTGTACGAACAAGCGAACAAGCTTCGAAATATTCCTGCGAGAGATAATTAATGAAGAAAACAAAGTGTTTGTGTGGCATTTGTAAGACTTCTTTGAAAGTTCTGCGGAACTAATCGGTTTTCAGGATATGTGTTCATTATTTGTTTTCGTGTGGCGGTTACATGACTGCCGTTTAAAGATTTCTAAATAGCATAATAATTTAAATTTAATGAAAGTAAACACATCAGTCTTTGGCACTATTCTTGTTAGTTGAGGAACACACTTAAGAGTAAAGTAAACATCTTTGTCTTTAACACTACACATTTTACTAGACAAGATTTCGGTAAATAGCTTAATAGAGCATGCGACGTTACTTCTACACCTACATAATACTACGCAAGCCACCTAATGGTGTGTGGCGGAGGGTACTTTCGGTACCACTATCTGATCCCTCCAACCCTGTTCCACTCGCGAATAGTGCGTGGGAAGAATGATTGCCGGTAAGCCTCTGTATTGGCTCTAATTTCTCGAATTTTCTCCCCGTGGTCAATACGCGAGACGTATGTGTGGGGAGTAATATGTCATTTGACTCCTCCTGAATAGTGCTGTCCCGAAATTTCAATAGTAAATTTCTCCGTGATCCATAACGTCTTTCTTGTAACGTCCGCCAGTGGAGTTTGTTTAGCATCTCCGTAACGCTCTCTCGCCAGGTAAACGATCGCGTGACGAAACGCGCCGCTCTTCGTTAGATCTTCTCTATCTCCTCAATCAGCCCTACCTGATAGGGATCCCAGATAGATGAGCAATACTCAAGAATCGGGTGAACAAGCGGCTTATAAGCCACTTCTTTCGTGGATGAGTTACATTTCCTTAAGATTCTGCCAATGAATCTGAGTCTTGTGTCTGCTTTTCCCACTATCTGTTTTATATGATCATTCCACTTAAGGTCGCTCTGGATAGTTACGCCTAGATATTTTACGGCAGACACTGTCTCCAGCTGTTTGTCATCAATAGTGCAGCTGTACAGTAGTGGATTTCTTTTCCTATATATGCGCAATATGTTACATTTATTTATGTTCAGAGTCAACGGCCAGAGTCTGCACCATTCATCAATGCAGGTCGTTCTGCAAATTCTTACTATCTTCTGGCGTTGCTACTTTAGTATAAACAACTGCATCATCTGCGAATAGCCTTAAGGAGCATCCGACGCTTTCTACTAGATCATTTATGTACGAGGGTAGTACAGAAAGTAAGTTCCGATCAGTCGCGAAATGGAAACCACTGTGAAAATCCGGTGAAGCTTTGCACAGATGTGTTGAGCAGTGTCTCTAGTATGCCCGTCGATCGTGTCGCATCGCTCTTTTCAGTTTTGAGTGAACAGTGAGCAGGTAAAGATGCGCAGGGAATAGCGTCTCCCGCCAAGTATGAGGGCCTGGTTAGAGATTTCGCCTGTGTCACGCAGCCCACACAACACAACTGTCAAGCAGTTCCTTCTTCATGCCAATTCTCGGTCGCACACTGCAGGGGCAATGAAGATGGTCCTGCAGCGTTTCCGATGAGAAGTGTTTGATCACCCACAATACAGTCCGTAATTGGCTCCCCCTGAGTCTCATCTCTGCTCACAAGAATCGCTGGCTATGAAGACAAAATTTTTCCACGGGCAACGAGCTGCAGACCATTGCAGATAACTGGCTGAAAGCATAGGTGGCTGCTTTCTATGACGAGGATATTGGAAAGTTGATACAACACTACGACAAAACTCGAAGTTGGAGCGGTGACTATGTAAAGGAGTAGGTGGAAGGTGTATCTAACTGTTGCAAATAAAACGTTTCTGGTTTTCACTATGGTTTCCATTTCGCGACCGATCGGAACTTACTTTCTGGACAACCCTCGTATATTGTGAAGAGCAACGGTCCTATCACACTTCCCTGTGGTACTCCGGATATTACCTTTACATCTGTCGATTTAGTTTCGTTAAGAGCGACGTGTTGAGTTCTGTCTGCAAGAAAGTCTTGAATCCAATCGCAGGTCTGCTCCGATACTCCGTAAGCTCGTACTTTTTTCATTAAACGGCAATGCGGGACAGTGTCAAATGCCTTACTGAAATCAAGGAACACAGCATCAGCCTGAGCGCGTTGTTCACTGCGCTGCGGGTATCATGGAGGAACAGGGGAGCTGATTCACTAAATCGTTCATGTAAATTGTAAATTCGTAACGGCGAATCAAATATTTAACGGTTTGTCAGTACAGCAGTTGTAGAAAATGCAAGGGTTCCGCTCTATCAGGAGTCCCACGATCGCGCTGCCTTCTTTCCGGAGAGAAATTCGTATGTAGATTTAAACATTAACCGTTATCAGTTTTGACCTGAAAATTATAACACACTTTAGGATGAAGTGTGCGTAATTATGTGCTATTCTTAAAGCACTGTAAATAATAGATAACCTACATAAAATTGCACATACTATCGAACGTTTGAAGAATAATTTCGTCATAATTCTATTTTGTCAAACTACAACTTAGTATTAGAAAGTGGCACAACAGTTTATAATCCACTATGGCCTGGCTCCGTCAACAACATGAAACACTCTGCAGTGAAGGTATTAACAAACTGGTCTCTCGTTGGAAGAAATGTGTTTATTGCCAGGATGACTACGCTGAGAAATAAATACTTAGCAGTTTTCAAATAAGAAATTCAGAGGCATTACTTTTCAGAACGCCATCATATGAAGGGTTAGTACACGGGGGAGCTCGCAGTATGGCATCCCTGCGCTCGAGACAATTTGGAATATCTGCGCTGAGGATAAGGAGTACAAAGTGTTTTTCAATTTATTGGAGCAAGAAATAAATCCAAAATTAGAATCATTTAAATTACGTGACTTGCGGTCAACGTTGCTAAATTATAATAGTGCACATCGCAGAGTGTAAAACGTGTGTGTTGAGAAAAGTAATAAGTTCGCGTCGCAGAAAAATTAAGTTCGCGTCCAAGAATTAGGAACATTTCACGAGTGGAATGCCATGAACAATCGTCACGAGTGGAATACGAGGAAGAAGAGGGGAGCTGACTGCAGCAGACGTGGCGAGACCAGTCACATATCGGGAGAAAGGCTTGTGTGCTCAGGGAGGGCGTAGAAGCCAGTTCAAGTCATCGCAGGAGCAATGGGGGTGCGCTGGGGATACACACGTGGAGGTCGGGAGTTCGGCGCACAGGCGCGTCGCCCGAACATTCTTCAACCAGCTACGTCATCAGAAGCGCGGGAACTTAAAGTAAGTCGTGGATCACCTCAGTTATAGAAGGGGCTTAAATATTAGCAATTAGATACTGAGGTATGTCTTCATGTTGAAGAGCTCGAAACGGATAAGAGGATACATGGTGAGTGATTTATAGAAAAACGAAGAGCAGGAAATCGTTCAAAAAATTGTAGATTCAAAAGAAAACAGCGCTGTAGCAAATACTCAAGTAATGAATAATCATGATGAAACTATTAAAAATGGAACTGTAGATAGTATTGAGAGTTAATTTTTGCAAGCCCCCAGAGCTTTTAAGAGAGAGAGAAAATTGGTCTCAGATAGCAGTAATTTTGATACAATGAAGGAAGATATCAAGGAAAGCAACATTAAAATAAAAGCAGCTCTCACTGAAGACACAGAAACTAACAATCAAATGTGAGGGGCGTTCAATTAGAAATGCAACACTTTTTTTTTTTAAAAGCAGGTAGGTTGAAACCTTCCCGTCTCCTCTATATCTCTTTTGTTACGCAACCTTCCCTATGAAACCTTCCCTTAGGATTTCTATCTCTTGCTTAACAATAACAAATGAAATCTTCCCTTTGAAATTAATTCTCTTTCTCAATATTCACATACAAATTTAAATGCTGCTTATTAAAAGTGATGTTCTGATTATTTCGACGAAACATAGAATGTATCGTCGTCGTGGAACTCAGTCGTTACCTGCAATAACTCAAAACTGTTCCTTACCTTTTTTACTGTTACTAGATCGCCATATGACTGCTACATCGAACTGCGACATGAATATACTTACTCTGTTTACTATACTCTATTAGCTGCTGGTGGGCTGTCATAATAAGTGGCTGTATTTATTACCAAAGCTGACGTTATTCTTTAATAGCAAAGCTGACGTTATTCTTTAATTAATTTGATTGAAGTTACGTAATTCATAGTTAAACTTTTTCTTGACAACAATAAAATTTTGCAAAGTTTAACGTTGATGGTTTTTGGGATTGATTATAATCAGTAGTGCAATGTTGCTGGCAAAAATTAATTATATTCTGAATGAAATGATTTTACAGACGTTGAAATGAGACTTACTTTTACAATAATCTTACAACTAGCATTGCGCAAACATACCTTCAGTAGTCTTGAATTTCTCAAAAAAATAATTCAATAATATTAGTTCCTCTTATGATAATAGTTAGCTGACGTCTATGTACATCCGTTTATAATCTATTGTAAATCCTAGGTGGTGGCTGGCAGGCACACCGCTCCTCTCAACCTCTCGCTTCAGACCTGCTACCGACTCGCTTCACATCTCGTTTACTACTGACTTCCTACGAACGCTAAAGTGCGGTCTCTCCCAACAACAATGCTTTCTGGTGCAGACAATCCCTGCTACCACTACAAAATGTATCAACGCGCGGTCTTTCCCGCTCTTTTCTTAAAATGTATCCATACGCGGTCTCTCCCGCTCTTTTTAAAATTATATCAATGTGTGGTCTCTCCCGCCAACAATACTTTGGTGCAGACATTCCCTGCTACCACAATTATTTCCAACATGACAAATATTAATTATTCCTACTTAATTCTATTAATAAAATATAAACATCTTTCATAAATTGTGGTTTGACAATAGACAATAGAAATATACACGTCTTACAAGGTTTTATTCAGGATTCCAATACACTGTATTATTTCTCACTCTTTTGGCTACAAATTTCCATTTTTGAACAGAACCTCTGTTCAATGCGACAACCTTACGCCACCTTACTGGGAGGTCCTGTACGCCCGCTTGGTACCACTCTACTGGGTGACATCGAAGTCAACGTCTTGCATTATCAACAACCTCCGCATCATCCACGCACTGCTTCTCGCACAGTGTATCCTTCATTGTGCCAAATAGATGGAAGTCGGAAGGTGCGAGATCCGGGCGGTAGGGTGGATGGGGAAGAAATGTCTAACGAAATTTTGTCAGCAGCTTCGGGTTCGAAGTGATGAACCCATTTTTCTTTACCTGTGAGAATGTTCGACAAAAAGTTGTCAGTGCCAGCCCCGTACTGAGCAAGCAATTCCGCACAGATGCTCTCTATGGTATTCTGTTAGGCGGTGAATGTGTTAGCAATAGCAACAGAGACGTCCAGTTGTGCAGTGAGGTGTTTGATTGTGATCTGTCGAGTGAGAGTGTCCGCACATCCGAACACTGCAGGCGTCACGGCTGTGTGCGGCCGGACAGGACGCCATTTTGAAGGCTACGTAAAGCGCTGCTACTTATCGAAACTTCATGAAACTATAGCGGCTGAAGCGGGAATATTCCACGATGTCTCACAACAAATTCCGCGTTTTGTCAACCGAAATTGTCCGAGAAAAAGAAAGTGTTTAATTACTTATTGAACGCCCCTCGTAGAAGCACCTGATAGGTACAGTAACCGTAAAATAGACAACAAAATTGAAGAGTCTATTAAAAGTACTAACGAAGGAACTAGGCAATTAAAGTTAAGGATTGTGAGTTTTATGGAAGAACACAAATTGATAACAATATGAGTTATCCAAAAGCGTAAGAACAAGTGAGACACCTGTGGGAAAACAAAGTAATGAGGTCAATGATAGTAAGAAAACCATTAATCCCTTGAACACTACATTTTGTGAGGAGGCTGAGAAATGTGAAAGGACAGCCTCTGGAATGAATAATAAGGTAGCCATCCGTCAATGGAAGGTTTACCATTTTTTGGTTCAAAAAATCGATTTTTTTAAACTGCATTTTTGGATCCATAAAAGTGTTTAGAATTCACCCCTTAAACGGTTTTTCCGAATACGAAACGGAAATGTTTGGTATTCGCGGTTGAACAAAAAAATACACCTGCCTGAAATCGGCCTTTTTTACGCACCAGTTTTTTTTTCTTTCGGAGGACGAGTTATTGTACCGGTGCTTGGGAGGAAACACACAAAATTCAAATGAAAGTTTGAACGCGTGTGTTTGGAAGTTAGCCCCCAAGCATTTGCATTTTGGTGCGTAGACTGTGGAGACTGTGACTTTCCTGGCAGTGAGCAGCTTCATCGAAGGGTATTCTGCAATTCTGAAGACGTCACCCTGGGACTCTATTCGACGAATTTCTCCAAGCATTCGGACGACCACTTGTCACCGGCCATACGAGCGGCTCTGGAGCAGCGCAGGATGGCCCAGATCGAGCAGAACGCCCTCTGTGAGGAAGAGGAAGGACTAGTTTATTGACCCGGAGTAGCAGATTGAACGTACGTTGCATAGTATTGCATTTATATGTAGTCAAAACTTCAAACGCATTTTTCTAGAAATGACTTTTTTTATCGCGCGGTATGTATTAAGAAGTATGGTTACAGCAATAATAATAGTGGTAATACCAAAGAAGACTAATGTTTGAAAGTGTGTACTTTTCACAATTTCGCTGCAAACGGGAAATTGCAGGGGGTGGACAAAAATAAGGAAACACCAAATACAAAACATTACCAAGCTTAATACGGTGCAGGAAAACCGTTGGCATTCGAAACAGCTTCCAATCGTCTCAGAATGGATAAATACAGGTCGTGTATGGTTTTCAAGGTAGTCTTATATCATTCTTCACGAAAAAAAGAAATACTGACAAGTTCAGATAACGATGGTGGAGGTGGATAAGAATCAGGCACCCTTTTTTTCCAAAGTGGACAACAAAGGCTCAATAGTACAGAGGTGTGGTGACTGGGATGCGCCAATTCATCCTCGTGCTCACAAAACCAGTCGTGGACGATGCGAGGCGTGTGAGGCTGAGTTACTAGTACGCTGGAAGGTGACGCTGTGACTTGGGCAACGCGAGCTGGAGATACTTGGCAGTCATGATGATGATGATGATGATGATGATTAGTTTGTGGGGCGTTCAACTGCTCGGTGATCAGCGCCCTTACAAAGTCCCAACTTTTACACAGTCTAATCTATCCACAGTCACAAACGATCAGGATGAAATTATGAGGACAACACAAAAACCCAGACCCCGGGAAGAGAAAACTTCCAACCTGGCCGGGAATCGAACCAGGGACCCCGTGATCCAGAGGCAGCAACACTAGCCACTAAACCACCAGCTGCGGACACAGTCACGTGAGGAGTTTATCAAGAAATTCTTGCATCAGCATTGGTCGCATAGTAGGGGGAGTGTTGTATGCAGAAGACAGTGTACCTAGAGGATAGTGCACCAGGGATCACATTATGTTTTTTGGTCGGTACGTCAGTCCACTGACTGATTGTTGAATCGCATGAAGGAAGGCACACTAGAGACTTTCACAAGCAGTTTTTGTCATTTTATACAGTTTTTGTTGTTTATAACAAACGGCTGTGTTTTGTGTACCATTTGAAAATATTTTAGTTGTATTTATTTAAGTGCTGTATAATAAATTGAAGCTAGTACTATTACATTGTTAATGATGAACAAAATGCTATATATATTTTAGAACTATTTATATAACATGTGGACATTTAAGCCCTAGTTTGTTGGTCGTGTGCCATCTTGTGTCCTGAAACAGAAGGTTTTTTTACCATGGACGATGTGATACCTGCAAATGAAATTACTTTCTTTAATATCTTAATAATTTTACCTGTTTTAAAAATGTAAATTAGTGTTATGTATTCAGATTTAATGTAATCAACTGGTAACTGGTTTTTGATAGTACTTCTGCTTAATTGGATTTCACTTACTGATTATTGTTGTTAGTACAGTAATAATGTGAAGGTAGACGATTAAATACAATATTGATTGTGCGAATCAAAATGTTATTCTAGGTAAACTGTAGCTTTATGAGATTGGTGGCATAGCCAACATATGAGGTTCCCCAGGGCTCAATCTTAGGTCCGCCTATTGTTCCCCATACATGTAAACAATCTGTACAAGAAGCAGAATTAGTTCCTTTTGCGGATGGCAGTAGTATTGTAATCAATACAAGCACACATACAACAACAGATCAAATGATAAACAACGTTCTTAAAAGTATCACTGACTGGTTTTCGGCGAATGGTCTCATTCTCAATTTTAGAAGGACGCAACCTATACCGTTCTTCACCTCTAGAGGTATAACACCAGTGATAAGAGAAACACATGGTGAAGCAATAATAAATACGGTGGAAACTTTAAAATTCTTAGGTGTCGATCCTGATGAGAATTTAAACTGGAAAAAGTATGGACAAATCTGTTACATCTTCTTGAAAGTGAATGGGGGTGATAACAATTGAGGTGCAGGATGTGCTTCCTGGTCTTGATCATTTTGAGCTCCACAGCTGACACTCGTTAATATTAATAAAGAACCACCACAGCTGTGCTGATACACATTTATTATCATGAAAGGTTTCGTCCAATAGAACGTCATCAGGTTACATGCAGGTGAACAGACAAAAATTAGGATAATGCAGTAGAATATTGGAGGTATGAATGATATGCAATTCACACTGCCAATAGTCTTCATAACAAATTACCACAGAGTTGTGCCAGTATCATGACTTACGCAGTCTAATTGTGTTTATAAGGAAAGGTAAATGCTAATTTACCCATCTGGTGAGCAAGATGTATGAGACAGGCGAAATATCCTCAGACTTCAAGAAGAATATAATAATTCCAATACCAAAGAAAGCAGGTGTTGACAGATGTGAAAATTACCGAACTATCAGTTTAATAAGCCACAGCTGCAAAATACTAACGCGAATTCTTTACAGACGACTGGAAAAACTGATAGAAGCCGACCTCGGGGAAGATCAGTTTGGATTCCGTAGAAATGTTGGAACACGAGAGGCAATACTGACCCTACGACTCATCTTAGAAGAAAGATTAAGGAAAGGCAAACCTACATTTGTAGCATTTGTAGACTTATAGAAAGCTTTTGACAATGTTGACTGGAATCCTCTCTTTCAAATTCTAAAGGTGGCAGGGGCAAAATACAGGGAGAGAAAGGCTATTTACAATTTGTACAGAAACCATATGGCAGTTATATGAGTCGAGGGACATGAAAGGGAAGCAGTGGTTGGGAAGGGAGTGAGACAGGGTTGTAGCCTCTCCCCGATGTTATTCAATCTTTACATTGAGTAAGCAATAAACGAAACAAAAGAAAAATTCGGTGTAGGTATTAAAATCCATGGAGAAGAAATAAAAACTTTGAGGTTCGCCGTTGACATTGTAATTCTGCCAGAGACAGCAAAGGACTTGGAAGAGCAGTTGAACGGAATGGACAGTGTCTTGAAAGGAGGATATAAGATGAACATCAACAAAAGCAAAACGAGGATAATGGAACGTAGTCGAATTAAGTCGGGTGATGCTGAGGGAATTAGATTAGGAAATGAGACACTTAAAGTAGTAAAGGAGTTTTGCTATTTGGGGAGCAAAATAACTGATGATGGTCGAAGTAGAGAGGATATAAAATGTAGACTAGCAATGGCAAGGAAAGCGTTTCTGAAGAAGAGAAATTTGTTAACATCGAGTATAGATTTAAGTGTCAGGAAGTCGTTTCTGAAAGTATTTGTATGGAGTGTAGCCATGTATGGAAGTGAAACATGCACGATAAATAGTGTGGACAAGAAGAGAATAGAAGCTTTCGAAATGTGGTGCTACAGAAGAATGCTAAAGATTAGATGGGTAACTCACATAACTAATGATGAGGTATTGAATAGAACTGGGGAGAAGAGGAATTTGTGGCACAACTTGACAAGAAGAAGGGAGCGGTTGGTAGGACATGTTCTGAGGCATCAAGGGATCTAAATTTAGCATTGGAGGGCAGCGTGGAGGGTAAAAATCGTAGAGGGAGACCAAGAGATGAATACACTAAGCAGATTCAGAAGGATGAAGGTTGCAGTAAGTACTGGGAGATGAAGAAGCTCGCACAGGATAGAGTAGCATGGAGAGCTGCATCAAACCAGTCTCAGGACTGAAGACCACAAAAGCAACAACAAATGCTAATTCTGGAACATGAGGATCATATAAACGCTCCGCTGGTAGACACACGGCGGGCAGTGAGTGCAGACAACTTGGCATGTTATGTACGCTAGACTGTCCAAAAAGGCCGCTCCGCGAGAGAGGTAAACATACTGGTCGGCCTCTATCGAGTACGATTTATTTGTTGGAGGATATCATAGCTGTCACAATTGAAGACAACAACCTCAATTACAGAAATGACATTGAAGTGTGAAAGATACCGCACAGGTGTTCAAGTAATTTGCAAAAATTCGTGTAAACAAAAGCAAGACAAACAACTGCGTAAAATAACAAGGAGTAAATGTCAATACTTACACGAAATTTTATCCCCATTAGACAGATAAAACAATAATATACGTAACGATTGTGAACTAAATATATGCACTATAACAGAAGCAGTAACAGTGATCACAAATGGCTCTGAGCACTATGGGACTTAACATGTGAGGTCATCAGTCCCCTAGAACTTAGAACTACTTAAACCTAACTAACCTAAGAACATCACACACATCCATGCCCGAGGCAGGATTCGAACCTGCGACCGTAGTGGTAGCGCGGTTCCAGACTGGAGCACCTAGAACCACTCGGTCACAGCGGCCGGCAACAGTGATCACACAGAATGACCGTAACTAAGGAATAAATGTGTTTGCAAACAATCGTATTGTCGTTGAGTACGTAAAAAATTTAGCGTAGCAAATAGAAATGGGGATTACGATTTAACGTTCCGTCGACGACGAGGCAATTAGAGACAAAAAATGGTTCAAATGGCTCTGAGCACTATGCGGCTTAACTTCTGAGGTCATCAGTCGCCTAGAACTTAGAACTAATTAAACCTAACTAACCTAAGGACATCACACACAACCATGCCCGAGGCAGGATTCGAACCTGCGGCCGTAGTGGTCACGCGGTTCCAGACTGAAGCGCCTAGAACCGCACGGCCACACCGGCCGGCAATTAGAGACACAATATGGGATTTGGGAAGGATACGGAGACAAATTGGCCGTGCCCTTCTCAAATGATCCAGTCTAGCTTTCGTCTTAAACGATTTAGCAAATCATGAAAAACCTAAGTTGAACAACCGTCCTCCCGAATGGAAGACCAGCGTCTCAGCACCGCGCCACCTGGCCCGGCCGTGTTGCGAGATGCGTGTTCGCGTGTCTGACTGCGAAGAAAAGCTTGCCACGCACGTTGCTCAACAGCTGCGGCCTTGACATGTCGCAGGCTGCGCGCCACGGGCTCGCGTCCAGGGACATTTATTTGTGATCTCGATTCGCCGCTCAAGGCGTTGCATTAGTCTCCTCCGGTGCACGAGCTCCGATGTGATTGTCAGACGAGCTCAGCAATGACGCTGAAAGGACCTAATCAGTTTCAGAGGGTAAAAGATCGAGTGCACAGAATTACAGAGCAACATCGCTTGCAGAAATCTAGAGAATATGCTAAGATCGAACATTATGGTGTTCCTGAAGGAAAATAAGCTTCTCTCAAAGGATCAGCATCGATTCAGAAAAAACTGCTCCCGTGAAACCATAGTCGTCTTAGCCATACGCGACATCTTGCAAACAGCAGGTGCCGGAACACGTACATTCCGACTTCCCAGATTTCCGAAAGGTGTTTGATGCTGTTCCACATCGTCGACTACTAATCAAGATACCATCATACGAAATACCTTCGCAAAGGTGTGACTGATTCGAGGAATACTTGACTAATAGAACCCAGTATGTTACTCTGGACAGCGAATGCTCCACATAAACGAAAATAACGTCGGGTACGATACTAGGAAGTGCAATAAGATCTCTGATGTCTTCAGTATACATAAACGATTTATCAGACAGAATGTATAGTATTAATCAAAATACCATCATACAAAGTACCTGGGCAAAAGTGTGACTGATTCAAGGAATATTTGACTAACAGAACCCAGTATGTTACTCTGGACAGCGAATGTTCCACATAAACGAAAATAACGTCAGGTGTGATACCTGTAAGTGTAATAAGACCTCTGTTTCCTTCAGTATAGATAAACGGTTTATCAGACAGAATTTGTTCAAAAAAATGTTCAAATGTGTGTGAAATGTTATGGGACTTAACTGCTAAGGTCATAAGTCCCTAAGCTTACACACAACTTAACTTAAATTATCCTAAGGACAAACACCCACACCCATGTCCAAGGGAGGACTCTAACCTCCGCCGGGACTAGCCGCACAGTCCATGACTGCAGCGCCTGAGACCGCTCGGCTAATCCCGCGCGGCAGAATTTGTAGTATTATAAAATTGTTCGCTGACAATGAGGTTGTATACAGAAAAGCATCGTCGTGCGATTATCGCAGGGAATAGTATAGAGAACTGGAGAAAGTATTAATTTGTTCTAATGTACTGCAGCTCTCTTTAATGGTAGATAAATGCAGAATAATGCTGTTAACAAAGAGAAAGAACCCGACAGTATACGATTACAAGATTAGTGGTAAACGTCTTGAGCACGCCACACCACGTAAGTATTTTTTGGGGATATTACTAAGAGCAGTATGAAATGAGACAGTCACGTAAAGCCGGCCGAAGTGGCCGTGCGGTTCTAGGCGCTGCAGTCTGGAACCGCGAGACCGCTACGGTCGCAGGTTCGAATCCTGCCTCGGGTATGGATGTGTGTGATGTCCTTAGGTTAGTTAGGTTTAACTAGTTCTAAGTTCTAGGGGACTAATGACCTCAGAAGTTGAGTCCCATAGTGCTCAGAGCCATTTGAACCAATAGTCACGTAAAATCAGGGCGAACGGAAGACTTATTTGTTGAAAGGGTTCTGGGAAAATACAGTACCTCTGTAAAGAAAATCGCATGAAATACGCTACTGCGACCAGTTTCACCAACCCTATAAGCAGAGTGTTGTTCCAGCGTTTGGAGTTCCTCCCTACTAGACCTACTGAGTGAGGTGGCGCAGTGTTTAACACACTGGACTCGCATTCGGGATAAATGCCGTTCAAATTCACGTCCGAACATTCAGATTTAGGTTTTCCACGATTTCCCTAAATCGCTACAGGCAAATGCCAGGATGGTTCCTTTGCAAGGTTACGGCCGATTTCCTTTCCCATCCTTGCAGCAATTTGTCTCTAAGAACGTCAATGTCGACGGGTCGTTAAACACTAATCTCCCCTCCCTCCCTCCGAGTGGACCTGACAGCAGATACCGAATGTATTCGTAGACACTCTGGTAGGATAATAACATTCGGTATAGCTGCTACATAGGTGTAGCAGTAGTCCTTGTGAACCTAAACGGAAATCCTTGGGAGAAACACTACTGTTCGGTATAGCCACTGCAAAAGTGTAACAGCAGTCCTTAGAAATTAAATGGAAATCCTTAAAAGAAACACGACAGGTTTCCCGCGAAACCCTGTTGTGTAAAATTAGAAAACTTGTATTCGAAGAACTCTGTATAACTGTTATACTGTCACCGAAGTCTATCGCGCACGGGGATCATGAGAATAAGATAAGGGGGTTAGGGTACATACAGAGGCATATAGACAGTCGGTTTTCCGAATTCAATACGCTAATGGAATAGGAAAGAGAATCGATAATATTAGTAAAATGTACCCTACACCATACGCAGTTCTGTGTCTTGTAGAGTAATGCGAAGACGTGCTGGAGAGGCAAAACCCCAACTGAGGCAAAAGCAAAGGTTTCCATCATTCGTAAGTCAGAAACATAAAAATACAGGGACTGATGCACATACACCGCTAAACCTTGTGCAAGTGGTGCCCTGTTGTGATTACCTTCACTGGTTATTCTGTAACTCTATACAATTTCAACTTCTTGTGTAAAAAATTAAGATGTGTTAATCTTAGTATTTTATGTATATGTATGTTTTGTCAGGTCTTTATTTCAAAATTTTAACTTAGTATGATGGAGTCATTTATTATACGAGGGCGCTGGAGTATGTAGTCAGCCATTTGATGATTTGCATAACTTCCGTATAGTGCGATTTCCATCACTCCCGTAGTTTTAACTGAATCTTCCCGCTCGTAATGAACTACGATTAACAGTACTTAGGTAGAACTGCTTTATGATATTTCATTTTTATGTTTGTATACTGCCGCTGTACGTATTTTATGCCCTATCACGATCAGATATATTCTATCGTATCCCTTTCTCTTCTTTTGTTATAGAAGGTGTTAAAAAAAGTATTCCATATTTTGAGAGGCGGTAGCATGGACCAAAGTAAGACAGAAATGTCTTTCAAACAGTGGCTCTAAAATGCATGCCTTAGGAACTCTGGGCACTTTTCGTCTTCATCACTATGAAACATCTCTCGCTGCTGCAAGCTCTTTGCTTTCCACGTTTTGTGAGGTGGTGGTAAGGACCAAACGAAAAAAAATTACCATTGAATGTGAGCTCAAAATGCATACCGCAAGAACTTTGCTTCTGTGAAGCACATCTCCTTTACTGAATGAGTACTCATAGCTGTTAAAGTAAGCATTTTAGACTCGTGTTTACGGGGCATCTTTTCGTTGTTCTGCTGTGAGGTAAGCAGACCAAAGAAAGCGATGTAGGGGCAGAACACTTAGAAAACGCAACAAGTCTACTAAGGGGAATTGTTACACTACCCTTGCCCGTCCTCTTCTAGAGTATTGCTACACATTGTGAGATCCGCATCAGTTAGGACTAACGGAGGACATCGAAAAAGTTCAAAGAAGGGCAGTTTGTTTTGTATTATCACGAAACGGGAGAGAGAAAGCCACGGATATGGTGAATTGGGTGGCAATGATTGAAACAGAGGCGTTTTCCATTGCGCAGGACCTTCTCATGGAATTTCGATCACCAATTTTCTCCTCAGACTGAGAAAATATTTTGCTGGCGCCCAACTACATAGGGAGAAATATTCATCGTAATAAAACAAAGAGAAATCAGGTCTCGCATGGAGAAAATTTAAGTATTCGTTTATCCTGCGCACTCCTCGAGAGTGGAACTGTAGAGGAAAAGCTTGAAGGTGGTTTTATGAAGCCTCTGCCAGGCACTTTAATGCGAATTGCAGAGTAATCACGTAAATGTAGATGATTTGATCCGTAACACTAATTCTCAAAATATGAAAAAGAAAGAACTTGAAGTAGAAGAGATGCTTTTTCAGTACAGAAGATGAAACGCTCATAGCTCTTTAGGCATACATTTTAGAAGCCATGTTTACTGGATATTTTTTCGTCGTTTTGATCAATGCTAACATCTTTCAAAATATGGATTACTTTTCTTTTAACGCCCTCTACGGGGAGGAGATGGTGACCTGTATCGAATATCGAAACCGGCAGTCAGAATTAACATAAAAAGTATTCAGAAATGGCTACAGCCAGTCGTCTTTCATGATGGTAGAATTTTTATTTTCCTATTGCCTGTTTCAAATCGCCTAGCGACTCATCATCAGATGATACAGTTCTTAGTAGTAGTTCATAGCACTGTTAGGGTCAATGTGTGGCTGTGACAAGACAGAAAATGATGGTAAAAAATAAGCACGGAATGTGGCTAGGTATCTGGAGTTATTTACGTCACGTAATCATATGTTCCAGTTGATCGCAAGCTGATAGCTATTTGTGTGTGTGTGAAATCTTATGGGACTTAACTGCTAAGGTCATCAGTCCCTAAGCTTACACACTACTGAGCCTAAATTATCCTAAGGATAAACACACACACCCATGCCCGAGGGAGGACTCGAACCTCCGCCGCGACCAGCCGCACAGTCCACGACTGTAGCGCCTAAGACCGCTCGGCTAATCCCGCGCGGCTGATAGCTATTTTATTCCACGGAATTAGTCTAGGGACATAAATCACTTTAGGAAACATTGTTTACGTTCGTCATATTTGTTACTTAAACACCACTACATACACTTTGCCACAAGTAACGCTGGCCGGAGTGGCCGTGCTGTTCTAGGCGCTACAGTCTGGAACCGCGCGACCGCTACGGTCACAGGTTCGCATCCTGCCTCGGGCATGGGTTTGTGTGATGTCTTTAGGTTAGTTAGGTTTAAGTCGTTCTAAGTTCTAGGGGACTGATGACCTCAGAAGTTAAGTCCCATAGTGCTCAGAGCCATTTGAACCATTTCTGAACCCCAAGTAACGGCTCCCAGCTGCTTTACATGACAAACAAACCAGGGAGGCTGGTTCGGACATTTTTTTTTAAGTCGGAAACCGAGTGCTTGTTTTATCCTAAGCAGTTCATCTCATTTTCATCACGAAGAGAGCCAACTTTCCGAAGTGGCGTAAACTAGAATGCTTGCACCAGGCGGCCGAAAAACACCAGACAGAAACATCCTAGTAGATTAAAACTATGTATCGGACCTGGACCCGAAACTCCGACCTTTGATTTTCGCTAACAAGTGTTCTGCCAATAGAGATAGCCAAGAACACCTCCAGACCAGACTTCACAGCTTTAATTTCGTCAGTACTTCTCCTTCATTTTGGAAACACCAGACACGGTGTCCCGGCCAGTAATGCATGTGATCATTTCTTTTTATATGTGAATTTAAATTATATCTACTGTTACGATATTAAAGTATCCCATTTACAAGGTGCACGCCTCCCTAGCTGAGTGGTCAGCGTAGATGTCGACCATGTGGAGGACCTGGGTTCAATTCCCAGTACTGCCAAGGATTTTTGGCTTGGCGGGAGGACTGGCGCGGGGTGCACTCAGCCTCGTGATGGTAACTGAAGAGCTACTTGACCGAGTAGCAGCGGCTCCACGGTCTGAAACGTCTGCAAAACGGCCGGGAAAGCGATGTGCCGGCCACGTGCTCCTCCATACCGCATGTACCTGACGCCGCAATGCGGAGGATGACACGGCGGCTGGGCTTTCACGGTCCGGAGGAGGGGCTCGTTTACTTACAAGGTCTAAAAGCTCGGAGTTAAGATTAACATTCTACATCTACATCTACATTTATACTCCGCAAGCCACCCAACGGTGTGTGGCGGAGGGCACTTTATGCGCCACTGTTATTACCTCCCTTTCCCGTTCCAGTCGCGTATGGTTCGCTGGAAGAACGACTGTCTGAAAGCCTCCGTGCGCGCTCGAATCTCTCTAATTTTACATTCGTGATCTCCGCGGGAGGTATAAGTAGGGGGAAGCAATATACTAGATACCTCAACCAGAAACGTACCCTCTCGAAACCCGGACAGTAAGCTACACCTCGATGCAGAGCGCATTTCTTGCAGAGTCTGCCACTTGAGTTTGTTAAACATCTCCGTAACGCTATCACGCTTACCAAATAACTCTGTGACGAAACGCGCCACTCTTTTTTGGACCTTCTCTATCTCCTCTGTCAACCCGACCTGGTACGGATTCCACACTGATGAGCAATACTCAAGTATAGGTCGAACGAGTGTTTTGTAAGAACAACATTTTCTAAGGACTCTCCCAATGAATCTCAACCTGGCACCCGCCTTACCAACAATTAATTTTATATGATCATTCCACTTCAAATCGTTCCGTACGCATACTCCCAGATATTTTACAGAAGTAACTGCTACCAGTGTTTGTTCCGCTATCATATAATCGTACAATAAAGGATCCTTCTTTCTATGTCTTCGCAATACATTACATTTGTCTATGTTAAGGGTCATTCCTTCCATATTTCTTGGGACTGAAATTATATTTAACAGGTTTATTACTGATTATCACATATTGAGTATGAGCTACACAACTTTGCATGTCGATGGCTTCACTTAATGAAAATCCTTTATGATTGTTGGGAGGGTAGTGTTGTTGGGGGGGGGGGGGGGACGACAGGTGACGGTTTTGTGTGTGTGTGTGTGTGTGTGTGTGTGTGTGTGTGTGTGTGTAAGGAGGGAGAGAGAGAGAGATATCTGACTGCTGTTTATTCTAAAAAGCTACGTGGTACTTAAGCCAGTAACTCTCCTTGTTGCACGTAACATTTGAGTGATTACAACCATCGTGGGGGGCGAAATTAGCCGTGGCCTTGATTGAGAAACAAAGTAACCATTTGCACGAAATAGTTTAGAGGAACCACAGAATTTATCTCAGTATGACCAGGCATAGATTTCAATCATTATTTCTCAGACAAGCTTTAAGCACCTCTACCGCTCAGCCACCCGAGGTTGCCAACTCATGCCTGTGCGCTGAAGAACAACTCTAATGTAGAGACCCTTGACTCGCGAGAGAATTCGAAAATGCATTGAAGTCAAAGGTGAAATTTTTGGAAATTGCCTTTGAATTTCATCGTTTGCCTTTGCTCATTTCTGTGAGTACATGTTTGGGTTACATTCTAACAACTGTATCTCTTTAACCAATAAAAACTGGGCACATGTTATACGGAATGTTTTATTCGAACTCCTTAAATGTTTACTGTTTCGCCTGAAACACCTTGTATCGAATTGTGTAAGTCTCCCGTAATGTCCGGTCACCTTTCTTCTGCTGAGCGGTGTTGGTTTATATCCTATTCCGCCGTCAGTAATTCCAGTCCTGCCATTTTGGCATTTATGCAACGAATGCTAAGAGGAACTGCACTGTGATATTCGTGGAAATATTGAAATATCATGTAGGAGCGACTTCATTCCGGCAAAATAGCGAGGGATTGAGATTTGACAGGTGTATTCTGGGACGCAGCAGTGCGTACTTGGGACATCACTCCACACGCAGGCAGCTGCCGTAGCGGCTCACCTCTCGGGAGTCTGCAGAGCGCTGCCAATTCGGCCGTGTTATCTCGCGCCCACAGCGAACAGACCTTAATGCTGGGATTACAGCCTGCTTGCGAGTCATTAATTGGTTTCATCTGGGCGGGCTACGCGAGATTTACCTCAAAATTCGCACTCGCTCTCACCGAATGATGACAGATTGGCTGGATATTTTGTCATACTCAAATTCATTCATTGAGTCGACGAACTACAGAGGATTTTTCCATATTTTATCTCTAGGCAGGGCCGTACCGGCTGTAGGGATGGCGAAATACGCCCCATCCAAGGGCGCAAACACAGAGAGAGTGAAAATCTGACTGAAAAAAGAAAAAAAAAGAATCAAAACAAAAAAGAAAGACGATTTCAGAATTAACTACGAATTCTCATGCCACTCGTAGTCTTACAAACCTTCCTGCGAGAAAAGGCTTTTCCCTCGGCTAGCAACTGTAAAAGCTCTTTATTGTCACACTGTAAATTATACAGTATCATTTCATATAAGTAATATCGAAAGGAAAGGACTGCTAACGAACAGACGTCTGCCGCTAGCATGGGTTTTGTGGCAACAGAGCGGTCGGGTCACACAGCTGCAGCCTATACAGTTCGACAATGGAGTTCTTGAGTCTAGCTCGTTACGGTATTGTGGGGTCTCAAATGTCAGCGAGCGGATGCTGAAGCAAATTTCCAATCTGACGGAAGGCATCCGATCTTAGCCGATTTCTCCAAACTGAAGACTGAAGTGACCGCTACGGTGGAAGAAGCAAGTAAAATTGTTGGATGGCATATGCAATTTACTTACTCCACCAGCCAGTACTTTTGCTTCTACGAATCTGCGGTTGGTATGATCTGGTGTGCGAATAAAAAATAATTCAAGAAAAATCCGTCTGTGACCCATTAATAATTTTACGGAAGTTGTTAGTCTTTGGGCCTATAGACAGCTATACTCTTTTCATTTAAAATTTAATAGAATTATAGGCGTAATGGAATGGTATCGCACCATACCATCTTCCTTTCCTTTTCATGGCGGGTTACGTCTTAAATTAAAACGTAATATCTTGTTTCGAAAATGTGCATTTGCTTTTGGTCCAAATGTAGCAGAGATATTGATACAGTGTAGCTTGTTAACAAAATAGCTGTTTTCTAGTTTCAGGTGAAAGCGTTGACACGGCTCCCCAACTGTTTATTAGAAGTTTTTTTCAGTTTATAAGTTAATAGACGCTACAGAAACAGTGAAATAGGTTTGAGGATTCCTATGGCAATGCCAGTGACTGCACGTTTTTGTGAATATCGTTTCAGCGAGTAAGAGATAATAAAATACCACTTAAGGTCGAGAGTGGGTGAAAGTCAACCGTCAAATTTAGTTATCTTGCCTGTAGAATACGACACAGCTGCCAAACATGACACCACTGACATAATGTATGAGTTTACAAATCAAGGACATGCAGATTATAATTGTCATAGAAGTACTGTTCCTGGGAAGATATATATTCTCAGCTCTTAGTTATAAACATATTTATTTTATTCCTAATTAATAATTTATCCATTATTAAAAATTTATTGTGAGCAAATAAAACCGAATGCCGTAAACAAAAATATACATTGTTGGTTTGCTTTCAAATATTTTTACAGTGTTTATACAGCTTCTAATTTATTTACTACAACGATACATTTTATTTGTTGTGTGCAATATTTTTCATCAATGTAGTTCCTGTAAATAATACTTCTCAGTAATGCTTAATTTGTATCAAACCTACTTACAAAATTATAAAATTTGATAAACCTTACAAGGTCCAACCGAGCTACGGATAAAAAGAGTCTGCACCATCTGGACTTGCGTGAGCCCGGCAGCTCTCATGAACCCAACTACCTACCTAATATATTACAGAATGGAAACGCTAATTATTTTAATATAGATTAATTGTTTAAATGAGATCAAGCTGAGCCAGAATAACTGGATTATGTTGGTTCCTGCATTAACAACACTTGGCATGATGTGCAGTAAAATTTGTAAGTACTGAAATTGAATTCAAGTTCCAGTTTAAATATTCCTTTTATTATTTAAATTCATATGAAGGCAACAGAGTAAAATAATCTGACATCGTGAAATGAAATTGAATAACAACGTATTTCTACAACAAACAAGCAATGATACAGTTAGTTGATCTATGATTATGGTGGCAAGACCACACTAGTTGGAGGTGAATAAATAGATAACAGCCTACAGGATATTAATGACAATTAAGCAGTTTACCATCCGAGACTAGCGGCCTGAGTGGCTACACGATTATTTCCACGATGTCATACCAAGTCCCTAATATCATATTCATCCCTGTAGGTGTTTGGTGAGCCACGCTAGCGTTTCCAAATATGGAATGAAAATTACCGACAGAATACAACCCATATTTCAAGGATGCCTAAACTTCATTAAGGCCTTAAAACACTACGCCGCAAATATAAATTACCAGTTGTGCTTGACTGCAACTGCATGACGACCGTTGCCACCCGCTCCAATGTCCTTCAGCCTCTGACGCTCATTAGTGTGAGATTTTCTATGTGCGGAGTGTGCGTGAAAGGTTCTTTATGAAATGAAAGACCTGAGACAACTCCAAGAGTGCGTACCGCGTAATCCCCGAAATTCTCATCGCTTCTTTGATTCAGGGATCGGCGTTATAATTCTGAGCACCTCTTCTGCCAACCAAAGGGTTCGCTCCAAAGATTCCATCCAATGAAAGTTTAATAACAACGTTAATTCTTCAACCTATGGTAATTTTGTTAGGATGAACCAATCTGCGATTCTCCCACATCCGAGAAAAGCGTGCCGAAAACTTTCCGAGGGCTCGGAGCCAAAGCGTCGCCTTCTGCCATCACAGAGCAGAAACTAAGGCATATGGTTTCTCATGCAACGTAGAAAGATGTAATCTCAATAAATCGCGTTTCACCCAGGACTCGAGGAATTCGTCCTCTTAGCAAATAACTACCATCGCGTACTTGCAGCCTCTGAAAAGCATTAAATGGCCGAACGAAGTGCAACTGCTGTTCTGCTCTGCGTTTCTGGCGAGTGCCCCATATCCACAGACACTGTTCTCGTATGCGACTGCGGTATCCAGCCAACAGCTTTCATTCTGGCGCCAGGTAACCCACCAGCCAGCAAGTATTTGTCGTCCCGAGGCCGGCGAGTCTTAGGGCGACTGTAATCTCCACTCTAGGGCAGCTTTCAGGTAAACGGAGGCCAACTTCCCTCTTCCACACATTCCCACACCTCACATGGACAGCCCAAACCAAGCAATCAGGTGACGTTTCTAAAAGCATGCCTATGCACGCTTGATCCTAGTGTAACTGGAAGGAAGAGATGATGTTAAATGGCGGATGGATCACATAACCACTAACAGATCCACGCGAATATGTTTAATCGTGGGGATGAGTTAATTATTTCCCAAATTAGCGTATCATCATTATGAGGTGAATTAATATGAGAGGAGGCGCCCCATCCAAGTGTATTGTGTATCGAACCAGGGACCTAGAAACGACGGAAAGGTTTCGTTCCCGCCGTAACCCTCAGTGGTACAAAACCCCACAATAGGCTACAGCACTCCACTCACCCCACCGTCGCCCCACACCGAAACCAGGGTTGTTGTGCGGTTCGGCCCCCAGTGGAACCCCCCCCCCCCCCTCCTCCTCCTCCAGGAACGTCTCATACCACTCGAGTGTAATCCCAAATGTTTGTTGCGTGATAGAGTAATTATGGTGTACGCATATGTGGAGACAATGTTTCCGCATCAATCGCCGACATAGTGTAACTGAGGCGGAATAAGGGAAACCAGTCCGCATTCGCCGAGGCAGATGGAAAACCGCCTTGAAAACCATCCACAGGCTGGCCGGCAAACCAGACCTCGACATTAATCCGCCGGGCGGATTTGTGCCGGGGACCGGCACATTCGGGAAGTGGCGCGTTAGACCGCGCAGCTAGTCGGGCGGGCGTCCCACCCTTAGCCTGATGTCTTTCAACCCGCGTAGAAAAAAATTGAGGAGTGGTAGTTTTAGAGGGCGAGGACCGCAGATTTGACAGTTGTTTCTCCGTTCTACCACTATTTAACTGGTTTCGTCAATTCAACGAAAAATGAATGTTACGAAATAGCCTAATAGAAAACCAAACCTACATTAAAAAGAAAAGTGATCCGGTGGCTGTGAAATGAAAACCGCTAGAAGGATCATAATGTCATTGCTTGCGGAAGAAGATGTGGTTTCTATAACAGTGCTGAGATCCCAAACTCGCCGTTACTGGGACTCGGGCGCACACTCATGTAACGACAGAGCTAGCACGCACACTCGTCTACCGTCCAGTGCACTCAGTCGGACATAAAACTGTGAAACGGAGGCTTTAAGAGAAGAGGCATTCCGGGTGGCTGCAACTTGGCATGCTTAAACTAGACACTTTGTCTCGCGTTCTAAGTAAACTGAGGTGACAAATGTCATGAATGATTCAAATGGCTCTAAGCACTATGGGACTTAACATCTGAGGTCATCAGTCCCCTAGAACTTGGAATTACTTAAACCTAACTAACCTAAGGACCACACACATCCATGCCCGAGGCAGGAATCGAACCTGCGACCGTAGCAGCAGCGCGGTTCCGGACTGAAGCATCTAGAACCGCACAAATGTGATGATAAAAACGATATGCACATATAAAAATGGTGGTACCATTGCGTACAAAAGGTATAAAAGGACACGGCATTGGCAGAGTTGTCACCTGTACTCAGGCGATTCGTGCACAAGGTTTCCGACGTCATTATAGGCGCACAACGGGAATTAACAGACTTTGAATGCGGAGTGGTATTTGGAGTTGGATTCATGGGACATTACTTTCTGAAAATCGTTAGGGGATTCAGTACTCCGACATCACAGTGTCAAGAACGTGCTGAAAATACCACATTTCTGGTGTTACCTTTCACCACGGACAACACAGTGGTCAACGGTCTTCACTTAACCATATCGGTTGGTTCCCAGATGACTGGAAAGCCTGTGCCTGGTCAGATGAGTCCCGATTTCAGTTGGTAAGAGCTGATGGTAGAGTTCTTCGAGTGTGGCGCAGACCCCACGAAGCCATGGATCCAATTTGTCAACAAGGCACTATGTAATCTGGTGGTTGCTCCATAATGGTGTGGGTTGTGTTTACATGGAATTCATTGGGTCCTCTGGGCCAACTGAGAAGGTCATTAACTGGAAATGGTTATGTGTGGCTACTTGGGGACCATCTGCAGCCATTTGTGATTGACAATGCGCCATGTCACCGGGCCACAACTGTTCGCGATTGGTTTAAAGAGTATTCTGGACAATTCGAGCTAATGATTTGGCGACACAGTTCGCGCGACATGACTCTCATTGAACATTTATGGGACATAATCGAGAGATAAATTCGTGCAGAAAATACTGCAATTATGGACGGCTAAAGGGGCAGTATGGCTCAATATTTCTTCAGGGGTTTCCAACGACTTGCTGAGTCCGTGCCACATTGAGTTGCTGCACTACCCTCGGCAAAAGAAGGTCCGACAAGATATTAGGAGGTATCCCGTGGCTTACATCAGCTGAGTGTAATTACACCATTCATGACGGGAACACACTATCTTTCTTCGCACAACACTGCAGATGTTCGACAGAGACTCCGATTAAACATGCTTCCTGTGCTGGTTGGGCATACACATGGCGAAATTTCAGTGTATCTTTAATCATGGTATCCACACTTCCGACGCTCAATCCGACCTCTGTGGCAATGTCTGCTGCCGTAACTCGTCTGTCTTGAATGATGAGAGTATCTGCCTGCTGGACTACAGCACTGGTAATGGGTGCACCATCGGTCAGCGACATCAGTGCTTCCCATAACTGCTTCTGTCATTCCTTGACCATCGCAACGGACATGCAGTGCTCCGCTTGCGCCATTCGTCGATGTATTTCCGCTTCCCGAACTGCTTCCGATGACAGGAAATCCACTTGCTCTTCTTTTCAAACTTCCATTTCACTGTTTCAGCCCGACTGAGTGCAGCGGACGGTCGTCGCATTCACGTGCTCCCTCTGTCGTCGCGTGGGTGTACGCCCGTATCCCTCTAGCGGCTAGTTTGGGACTTCAGCACTCTTATAGGGACTGCATCTTCTTCCGCACGGAGGCACATTATAACCATTTTAGCGGTTTTCATTTTGCAGCCTCCGGCTCGTTTCTTTATGAATGAGTATTGCGCAACCCACTGTACAGTACACGTCGGAGGGTGTTTTGCACCATTGCTACCCATGTCCTTGTTGTTCCCCATGCACATGAAGCGATGCCAAAGTGATTGCACGCTATTATGCGAAATGAACGTTGAAGACAATCGTTCTGCAATGTGTGGCAAACGCTGATTTTCGAAACTTCTTTAGTAGCGTTTCGCGAAAAAGTAGTGTTCTTCCTTCCAAGGAATCCTATCTAATCTCAAAAGGCATGTCCGCTACGCTCTCGTAGAGATAGAGCCACTCAGAACAAAACTAACAGCACACATCTGAAGTGATTCTATTTCTACTTTAAATCTGACTTGCTACAGAATTCATAATCTGGATCAGGACCTAAGTATGGAGATCTGTAGGTGATCTCTCTTAATGGTGCACTAAACGTCTCCAAAACACCCCCAGTAAACCGTATTTGGCCATTAGCCTTCCTTGCAATTTTGTAACGTTACGCTTTGGTAATTAATCGACGTGAGTGAGTTAAGTAGCCTGAGTAGTATGTGAATGGAAGTAGACAAGAAATAAGCTGAACAAAACTTTACTTATAAACAGTTATTTCCTTAAACTAACAGAAGAATCTGAAAGCTGCTTCCATATGCCAAACAACTTACCTGTATACAACAGCGTCACCAACAAACAGTTGCAGATTGCTGTATATACTATCCGAAAAATTTAGGCACATGGAGAACAGGAGAGGTAATACCACACTTCCCAGAGAACTCCAGGCGTTACTTTTGTCTCTGATGAACATTCGTCGCACAAAATTAGGTATTGGGTTTTATAATTCAAAAAGTCGTTGACCATTTCTTGGCATACCGTTCAGCGCATTGGGCTCTGCAGCGGGAGACACCTACATGTTCCCATGCTGACCCAACAATATCGTGAATTATGATTGCAGTGTGCACGAGACCACCAAGAATGGGCAGTGAATCAGTGAAATCGTGTCATCTGTTCTAATGAATAACCCGTTTTGTACGCCAGGTCGATTGTCGTGTCTAAATACGCCGTCATCCAGGCGAAAGGTTGCTCGAAACATACATCGCGCCAAGGGGGCAGGCTGGAGGGCCAGCTTAATGTTATGGGGGACATTCAGCTGACGTTCTAAGGGACGTGTGATAGTAACAGAAGACATCATGACAACTGTCGATTACGTGAACATTATTGCGGATCACCTGCATCTCTTCATGCTTGATGTCTTCCCTGATGGCGATGGCATCTTCCAGTAGGATGACTGCCCGTGTCACAAGGCTTGAATCGCTCTACAGTGGTTAGAGGTGCGTGATAGTTAACACATGTTGACTTCTCGGCTACCAAATTCGCTTGATCTAAACCCGATGGAACACATCTGGACCTTTATCAGGTGCCAGCTCCATGCTCATAAACCATGGGCCGAAATTTGCCGCATTTTCGATACCTGCGGGTAGACATCTGGTGACAAATGGCTGCAGATATCTACCAACGACTTTTCGAAACCATGACACGCACAACTGCTGGTCTATTGCATTCCAAAGGTGGATTAATACGCTATTAAGCAGATGGTCATAATGTCTTAACTCATCAGTGTATAAAGCTGTGCCTAGTATGTCAGTGGTGGCGCTACAAGTAACAACACGTCTATGGTTTTGGACGTCGCCTACGAGACAAGTTGGCCGAGATTTGACAACAAAAACACTGCCATAAATACATACGGTACAATGTAAAAACTTCGTTGGATGGCACTATCTTACTTATACGATGTGTATCGACTTTCAAAGTCGTGTGTCGACCTATCGTACCTCACCATCTACCTTCAGTAACTGCGCTCTCAAGCTGTTTGCATTCACGTCGTAGGTCTTTCATGATTTCGTCCATCCATCGCTTCCTGCGTTTGAAAAGCTGACCTGTTCCTTCGGGACCTCCCACATCGTAGTTTTGGCCACATGGTGTTCCGGCAAGTGAGCCACGTATCTTGTTCACCTGATCGGTAAGTCTTCTTGCATTCATTTTATGTACACTGTTGGTAACCTCATCGGTTTGTACACTTCCTGGCACTTCTTCTTCGCCTTCGTTTTCTACTATTCGCATCTCGTAATGGACCACGGACATTCCTCTTGAATTTTCGTTTAAATACGAGTAGTTCATCGTCTTTCGCTTTTGTGATACTCAAGGTCCCTGTTCCATATAATGCCACATGAACTATTATATCATTATTGCTTTCTGTGCTGTTTTGCAGCAGACCTTGCATACTGTCATTGTGTGTGTCATGCTGAAGTATGAAATTACAATGAAATTAATACCCCTAGCTGCACACAGGCGTTGATATAAGTCAACAGGGACAGTTGAAAATGTGTGCCCCGACCAGGACTCGAACCCGGGATCTCCTGCTTACATGGCAGACGCTCTACCCATCTGAGCTATCTAGAACAGAGGATCGTGCGACTGCAGGGATTTATCTCTGGTACGCTTCCCGTGAGACCCACATTCCCAACTTATTGTCCCGCACTATATTCATAGTGCTCCTGCCCAATATTATATATATAGTTAAGGCTCACCGGCCATGCCATTTGACCATCTTCTTCTATGCGGATGCATTATAACGATTTTGTTACCTATAAGCTGGTTTACAAACCTTTGCAGAGTAGAAGGCCTGAAGATGATTTAAGTACGACAGATCGAAACGGGTCACCGGTTTAAAATAAAATATTTTTGCGATCAAGACTGTTTTCAGCCAATTTTATTGATATACCTGAGATCGCTGTTTTCCTAGAACAATGTTCCAGAAAATATTCTCTGGCAAGAGAGAAAATGTCTCATATCTAAATTTACAGTGTACCGCCTATAACGTTAGCCATCTTACTGCAAAAATGATTATAATCAACAAACCTTAAGGACATTCGTACTTTATACTTCCTATATGGAGCGTGAGCCGAAAAGTAGCAAATCAATAAGAATATATATGTGTGGTGTCTGTCCTGTCTACATATTCGGCAAAAAAGACACAACTTTTTTTGATACAGTGGCAATAAATATCAGTATTTTGATGGAGGTACCCACGTCAGCCGCAACTGGGCATTGTAATAATTCAGTGGCGAAAGTTGAAAGGTTGCGCCAACTGGGACTCGAACCCAAATTTTCCGCATGACGCGAGCGGTCACCTTAATGACTTCGACTATCCGAGCATGCTTTCCATCCGACGTAAATTGTAAACTTACCGCACACTACGAAGGAGCTTCTCTGTTCATTTACCTCATTTACTCGCACCGTTTCCTGTATTCCCGCAAGAAGTCCGGACCTTATTGAACACTGAGGATATCACGGCAGTCAAGCTAACAGATGTACTATATACACTGAGGTGACAAGTCATGGGGTACCTCCTAATGTCGTGCAGGACCTCCTTTTCCCGGGGTAGTGCAGCATCTCGATGTGGCGTGGACTCAACAGCTCATTGGGGGTCCCCTGCTGAAATACTGAGCCATGCTGCCTGTATAGTCGTCCACAATTGCGAAAGTGTTGGTGGTGCATGATTTTGTGCACGAACTGACCTCTTGATTACGTCCCATAAATGTCCCATGGGGTTCCTATCGGGCAACGTGGATGGCCAAATCATTCACTCGAACAGTCCAGTATCTTTTTCAATGCAACCGCGAACAATTGTGGCTCGATCACATGGCACATTGTAAACCATCGTTATTTGGGAACATGAAATGGTCTCCAAGTAGCCGAACATAGCCGTTTCCAGTCAATGATCGGTTCAGTTGGACCAGAGGACCCAGTCCGTTCCACGGAAACGACGCACCCACACAACTATGGAGCCACCACCAGCTTGCACAGTACCCTGTTGACAACTTCCGTCCATGGCTTCTTGGCGTCTGCGCAGTACTCCAACATTACCATCAGGTCTTAAAGACAAAAACCGGAACTCATTTGACCAGCCCACGGTTTTCCAGCCGTCTAGGGTCCAAACAATATAATCACGAGCCAGGAGAGGAGCTGCAGGCGATGTCGTGCTGTTAACAAATGTACTCGCGTCGGTTGTCTGCTGCCATAGTCCATTAACGCCAAATTTGGCCGCTCTGTCCCAAAGTATACACTCGCCGTACGTCCCGTATTGATTTCTGCCGTTATTTCTTTGGTGTGACGTCATAAGCGAGTGACTGCTCGTGAGATCGCTCTCCAAGTTTCTATATATTTTTAGGTTTCAGATACATATTTTAACGGTTTTTGTGATAATATTCACTATATAAGTGACTTATTAGTGGTTTCTTCATTCACCTCTGCCTTTCTTGTGTTGTGACCTGATATTTGTGTTTCGTATCGAGCAACGTAACCTCTTACCTGTGTTTACATTCCACGCTGACCAGTTGCAGCTGTAGCGGCGCATCGAAAGCTAAGTACTAATTAATTGTTTGTGTATAGTGGTTTATTTAGGAACTTTAGTAGTCTTCAACCGGAGTTTTTTGTGTTTTCTGGTGAAATAATTTCAGAAGAACCTCTTGGGAACTGCTTTCAGCTTCGTTACTGTGTCATTAGACGTTTGATTCTCTTTCTGTATTAGTCTTTTGTTATATTCACATTTGTTGTTTATTAATACTGTTAATAATAGTAGTTAATCCCTTGTAGAGTAAGTTTGTGTTTATTGTAGTCAGGTTTTTAACATCTTCTTATTGTAGTAGCGGAACCTAGAAAAAGTAAAATTTTACCGTGAGTGAGAAGTGTGGGCTTTGCCGTAGGTTCGTGAGTAGTGGATTGCGGTGTGAGACTTGTTCGAAGTATTTTCACTTAGGGGAATGCAGTGGGGAAGCCAGTGGGCATTCTGGTGAGATCCTCTCCTGGAACTGCAGGTTATGTAGCAAGAGTAAGTTGATAGAGGAGCAGGAGCGTAAGATCTGTGCCCTTCAGGTACAGGTGAAAAACGCCCAGGAGGAGCTAGATAGGATGAGGAGGGAGAAGGGGGTTGGGGAATGGGAGCTGGCTGTTGGCAAGAGATCTGCTAGGAGAAGAAGATTTTCAGATAGTTTTACTATTGGTGTTTACAATAGATATGACCAACTGTCAGAGTCTAGTGGAGAGGAATCTCTAGTAGCTGTAGATGTAGGAAGTATGCAGCAGACCTCAGTAGTTACGGTGGCTAGAACAGTTGCAAAGTCGAAGAGGAAGAAGAAGGCTCTGCTGTTAGGTAGTTCTCATGGCAGAGGTGTAGGCCAGCAGTTGCAGGAAATGCTGGGGAGTGAGTACTAGGTCACCAGCATTGTGAAGCCTAATGCAGGATTGGCTCAGGTGACTGTTAACATAGGGTGGGGGGGGGGGGGGTTATGTAGGGATTTTACTAAAGAGGATCAGGTAGTGATTGTGGGTGGGGCTGGTAATAGTATTGATAGGGATGGGGAGTATGACATAGATGGTGACCTGGAAAAGATAGCCACTCAGACTGGCAACACGAATGTGCATTTCGTGGAACTGTTTCAGCGTCACGATCGGCCTCATCTTAATACAGCCGTCAGGCGTAATAACATGAGACTTGGAGGTGCGCTGATGACAGAAAGCATGGGTCACATTTCAGTGGTGTCGCTGGAGTCTATCAGCAGGACGGGTTTCACTAGACATGGCCTGCACCTCAACAGGTATGGGAAGGGGAGGTTGGCAAAGCTTATGGGTGACAGCATAGGTGGGGTTGGTGGCATCACTCATGGGAAAATTCCTGCAGTAGTGGGTGTTAGAGCTGCACCTTTTTTAGATTGAAGTCAGCTGATACGTATTCCTGCTTAAGGGAAGTCTCTCTAACAAAGGAACCACTTTTGACAAAGCTTAGGTATCCGAGTAATGAGGGAATTAGTATATTTCATCAATATATACAAGGTATTAGAGATAAAGTTAATGAACTGCTTATAGATGTTGACTCTGAAATTATTGGTATATCTGAACACTTCTTAAATAAGGAGATAATTCAGAGGCTTCCTTTACCAGGATACAGGTTGGCTGCCAGCTTTTCGAGGAGCTATTTGCGGTGTGGGGGAGTAGCCATGTATGTGAAAAACGGCATCCCATTTGAGTCAATTGATGTTTCAAAGTACTGCACTGAAAAGGTGTTTGAATGTTGTGCATGTGTGGTTAAATTTAACGGAGCTAAACTTCTAACTGTTGTTATTTGTAGATCCCCAGACTCCGATTTCACAACATTTTTGCTAAAGCTAGAGGAGGTTCTTGGTTCACTTTATAGGAAATACAAAAAGTTAGTTACATATGGTGACTTCAATATTAATTGTATAAGTGATTGTGCAAGGAAGAGGATGCTGGTAGACCGCCTTGATTCATATAATCTTATGCAAACCGTATTCTTTCCAACGAGAGTGCAAGGGAACAGTAGAACAACCATAGACAACATTTTTGTTCATTCCTCGTTACTAGAAGGGCATTCTGTTAGCAAAAAGGTGAATGGCCTTTCAGATCATGATGCACAAATTTTAACTCTAAAAGATTTTTGTGCTGCAACACGTGTTAAATATAGTCATCAGCTGTTTAGGAAAGCTGATCCAGTTGCTGTAGAGACCTTTGTAAACCTTATCAAGGAACAAGAGTGGCAAGATGTTTATAGCGCTGATACAGTAGACGATAAATGTAATGCTTTTCTCAAGACTTTTCTCGAACTCTTTGAAAGTTGCTTTCCGTTAGAACGTTCAAAACAGGGTACTAGCACAAACAGGCAGCCTGGGTGGCTGACTAGAGGGATAAGAATATCTTGTAGAACAAAGTGGCAATTATATCAAAACGTTAGAAACAGTCAAAATCTAAATGCAGCAGCCCATTACCAACAGTATTGTAAGGTGCTTAAAAATGTTGTTAGGAAGGCAAAAAGTATGTGGTATGCAGATAGAATAGCTAAGTCTCAGGATAAAATTAAAACCATGTGGTCAGTCGTAAAGGAAGTGGCTGGTCTGCAGAGACAGGTCGAGGATATAGAATCTGTGCGTAGTGGGAATGTCCGTGTTACTGATAAGTCGCATACATGTACAGTATTTAATAATCACTTTCTGAGTATAGCAGGTGAACTAAATAGAAACCTAGTCCCAACAGGGAATCACATAGCGCTCTTAGAAAAAAGTGTTCCGAGACTGTTACCTGAAATGCTCCTCCATGATACTGACAAGAGGGAGATTGAGTTAATAATTAAATCACTAAAGACCAAGAACTCTCATGGATATGACGGGGTATCTAGCAGAATACTGAAGTATTGTTCTATGTATGTTAGCCCAGTTCTTAGCCATATCTGTAACTTTTCCTTTAGGAGTGGTCGGTTTCCTGACGGATTAAAGTACTCGGTAGTGAAGCCACTTTATAAAAAGGGAGACAGGAATAATGTTGACAATTATAGACCTATTTCTATGCCATCGGTGTTTGCTAAAGTTATCGAGATGGTTTTATATACAAGGTTACTGGAGTATTTAAATTCACATAATTTGCTGTCAAATGTTCAGTTTGGTTTTAGAAATGGCTTAACAACTGAAATTCCTATATTCTCTTTTCTCTGTGAGGTTTTGGACGGATTAAATAAAAGGTTGCGAACGCTAGGTGTTTTCTTTGATTTAACGAAGGCTTTTGACTGTGTTGACCACAAAATATTACTGCAGAAGTTGGACCATTATGGAGTAAGGGGAGTAGTTTACAATTGGTTCTCTCTTACTTTAAGAACAGAAAGCAGAAGGTAATTCTCCGCAATATTGAGAGTGGTAGTGATGTTCAGTCCCAATGGGGCACTGTTAAGTGGGGCGTTCCCCAAGGGTCGGTGCTGGGGCCATTGCTGTTTCTTATTTATATAAATGATATGCCTTCTAGTATTACAGGTGATTCAAAAATATTTCTGTTTGCTGATGACACCAGCTTGATAGTGAAGGATCTTGTGTGTAATATTGAAATATTATCAAATAATGTAGTTCATGAAATAAGTTCGTGGCTTGTGGAAAATAATTTGATGCTAAATCACAGTAAGACTCAGTTTTTACAGTTTCTAACTCACAATTCAACAAGAACCGATATTTTGATCAGACAGAATGGGCATATTATAAGCGAGACGAAACAGTTCAAGTTCCTAGGCGTTCGGATAGATAGTAAGCTGTTGTGGAAAGCCCATGTCCAGGATCTTGTTCAGAAACTAAATGCTGCTTTATTTAGCATTAGAACAGTATCTGAAACAAGTTCAACACGAAAAGTAGTCTACTTCGCATATTTTCATACGCTTATGTCATATGGTATTATTTTTGGGGTAATTCTTCTGATTCAAAAAGGGTATTTTTAGCTCAAAAACGGGCTATTCGAGTTATATGTGGTGTAAGTTCGAAAACCTCTTGTCGACCCCTACTCAATAGTCTGGGAATTCTGACATTGCCCTCACAGTATATATTTTTTTAATGTCGTTTGTTGTTAGCAATATCAGCCTATTCCCAAGAGTTAGCAGCTTTCACTCAGTTAATATTAGGCAGAAATCCAATCTGCATGTGGAATGCACTTCCTTGACTCTTGTGCAGAAAGGCGTGCAGTATTCTGCTGCATCCATTTTCAATAAGCTACCACAAGAACTCAAAAATCTTAGCAGTAGCCCAAACTCTTTTAAGTCTAAACTGAAGAGTTTCCTCATGGCTCACTCCTATTCTGTCGAGGAGCTCCTGGAAGAGCTAAAAAATTAAGCAAATTCCAGTGTTACATTGTTAATTTTCTTTATTTAAATTTACGACTTGTCACCTGAATATGTTTTTTTATGTTTTATTTTATCTGTTTCTAATATCGTCTTATAATTTCATGTATTGACTCGTTCCATGACCAAGGAGACTTCTCCTTAATTTGGTCCCACGGAACAATAAATAAATAAATAAATAAAAATAAAATAAAAATAAGTGCTGCGTGTCTGTTAGCACTGACAACTCTATGCAAATGAATTTTCCGTGGTGACAGGTAATGCTGAAATTTGGTATTCTCAGCACACTGTTGACATTGAGGATCTCGAAATATTGAATTCCCTATCGATTCCGAAATGGAACGCCTCATGCTTATAGCTCTAACCACCGTTCCGCGTTCAAAGTCTGTTAACTCCCGCTACGGTCGCAGGTTCGTATCCTGCCTCGGGCATGGATGTGTGTGATGTCCTTAGGTTAGTTAGGTTTAAGTAGTTGTAAGTTCTAGGGGACTGATGATCTCAGATGTTAAGTCCCATAGTGCTCAGAGGCATTTGAACCATTTTTTTTTTTTTTTTGTTAACTCCCGTAGTGCGGCCATAATCACGTAGGAAACTTTTTCACGTGAATCGCCGGAGTACAAATGACAGCTTCGCCATTGCTCTGTCCTTTATACCTTCTGTACATCTGCATATCACTATCCCATGACTTTTGTCACCTCAGTGCAATTTTTAGAATCAAAACATGTTTTATGAGAATACGTTCATATACTAGTATATTCGTGAATTCATTTGTTTATTTGACTTCTGAATTTCTTAGTGAAACTCTCACGGTGGTCGTATGTTCTTACTATGACGTTACGATTCTGTAAGCTATCAGACGCTATGGATCTTAAAGACATTTCCCAAGCTATATTGTTAACGAATAATGTTATCTAAATGTGGTTTTCCACACCTTCAAAGTACTTGAGAATCCGCGTCTGGCAGCAGGAAGTAGAAAGTTTATGGGTCCTGATTTGTATGTTAGTCACTTAAAACTATGAAAATTCCCTTAAACATCCTTTTAAAAGTCTCAGTGGTTTTACAAACGGGGACTTGACGTAATGAAGTACCAGGTTTATTTAATTCATATGAGCTGTCCGTTACAAAATTCAGCCGAATGATCCGGTACAAAATAATTACGTCTAAAACTTTTCTTACTAATATAAATGGCCCACATCACCCTATTTGTAAAAAATTCATTTTTATTTTAAATTTTTGTTTTGGAATTCCCCTTGTTGTGTGAGCCTATATGGCCTGATCGGTAATGTGGACCTGGTATCACGAGGCTGCGAATTTCATAAGCAGTGTGTCACGGCAGTGGTGAATGAAAAGCGAGAAGGCAGTTCGTGTTGCGAGAGCACAGGAAAAGCTCAACTGCCCCCGTCATGGGGATATCCCGTGCCGACACGAGGGGACTCTGCCGACAGGAAGAAGGGGACGAGTCATGCCCGCACAATTACGCTGCAATGCCTCACTTATCCTATTTCATTAATTCTATGCTGCGAACTACCGCCGATTACGAACTATTGCTAGTAATTTATTCATTCAAAGGTCATATTGTAAGGGACAGCCAAGTGAAAACGGGACATATGAAATAATGTAAGTACACTGGTTTTAACTTCAAAATTAATCACCATAGTTGTTAATACATTTAATATTAGCGGTTGCCTACGTAAACACAACTGTGTCGTCCGAAGCTAATCGATGGCCAGGAATGTCTTCTTCCAAAATTATGGAAATCGTTCGAGGAGAGATTGGAACTATGTAGGGGATATAGAAGGGGCCACCCAGAGAGACTTCTACAGCTTAGTTGAAACAACAGGCACGCCTGCTCAGGAAAGTTATGAGGACCAATTGGTTTGGCTGCAGGGACCCACTGTTTATTGATTTTCTGGAAGACGGTGCCGCAGTTAACGCATAGCGTTACGCTGAATCGCGACATCAAGCCGAAACACCCAGGAATAAAAAACATCCTGTTACACGTTGCCAGCGTTGTATCGACTACGCTGCCCAAGTTCCGCTGGGAAACCCTTACACGTCTTCCGTGCAATCCCGATCTTTCTCCATGAGATTTTCATACACTACTGGCCATTAAAATTGCTACACCAAGAAGAAATGCAGATGATAAACGGGTATTCATTGAACAAATATATTATACTAGAACTGACATGTGATTACACTTTCACGCAATTTGGGTGCAAAGATCCTGAGAAATCAGTACCCAGAACAACCACCTCTGGCCGTAATAACTGCCTTGATACGCCTGGGCATTGAGTCAAACAGAGCTTGGATTGCGTGTACGGGTACAGCTGCCCACGCAGCTTCAACGCGACACCACAGTTCAGCAATGGTAGAGACTGGCGTATTGTGACGAGTCAGTTGCTCGGCCTTCATTGACCAGACGTTTTCAATTGGTGAGAGAGCTGGAGAATTTGCTGGCCAGGGCAGCAGTCGAATATTTTCTGTATCCAGAAAGGCCCGTACAGGACCTGCAACATGCGATCGTGCATTATCCTGCTGAAATGTAGGTTTTCGCAGGGATCGAATCAAGGGTAGAGCCACGGGTCGTAACACATCTGAAATGTAACTTCCACTGTTCAAAGTGCCGTCAATGCGAACAAGAGGTGACCGAGACGTGTAACCAATGGCACCCCATACAATCACGCCGGGTGATACGCCAGTATGGCGATGACGAATACACGCTTCCAATGTGAGTTCACCGCCATGTCGCCAAACACGGATGCGACCATCATGATGCTGTGAACAGAACCTGGATTCATCCGAAAAAAATGACGTTTTGCCGTTCGTGCAGCCAGCTTCGTCGTTGAATACACCATCCTGTCAGTGATGTAGCGTCAAGGGTAACCGCAGCCATGGTCTCCGAGCTGATAGTCCATGTTGCTGCAAACGTCGTCGAACTGTTGCAGATGGTTGTTGTCTTGCAAACGTCCCCATCTGTTGACTCAGGGCTCGAGACGTGGCTGCACGATCCGTTACAGCCATGCGGATAAGATGCCTGTCGTCTCGACTGCTAGTGATAGGAGGCCGTTGGGATCCAGCACGGCGTTCCGTATTACCCTCCTGAAGCCACCGATTCCATATTCTGCTAACACTCATTGGATCTCGACCAACGCGAGGAGCAATGTCGCGATACGATAAACCACAATCACGATAGGCCACAATCCGACCTTTATCAATGTTGGAAACTTGATGGTACGCATTTCTCCTCCTTACACAAGGCATCACAACAACGTTCCACCAGGCAACGCCGGTCAACTGCTGGTTGTGTATGAGAAATCGGTTTGAAACTTTCCTGATGTCAGCACGTTGTAGGTGTCGCCACCGGCACCAACCTTGTGTGAATGCTGTGAAAAGCTAATCATTTGCATATCACAGCATGTTCTTCCTGTCAGTTAAATGTCGCGTCTGTAGCACGTCATCTTCGTGGTATAGCAATTTTAATGGCCAGTAGTGCATTTATGGAGCCCTGAAGAAAGACATTCGGTCGAAGTGGTGCATGCTTAGGTACAATCATGGTTCCGCAGGCAACCGTATACATTTTTCCATGACGGTCTTGTCTCACAGTGGGATAAGGGTATTAACAATTATGGCGATTATTCTTAGAATAACTAACAGTTTAAGTACTTTTTAGAGTCCTGTACCTCCGTCGATAAGAACGGAACACTTACAGGATCACATTGTTGTCCGTCTATCTATCTGTCGGTCTGTCTCTTTGTCCGACTGTTCAAATTGCTTCTTCTCAAGAACGGGTAGATGTATCAAGCTGAAATTTATGTCGCATGCTAAGTTCTGCCGTGCCTCTGCGGTATGAAAAATTTAAGCTTCTAGCAAGGAACCCCTTGAGTGCGAGGTCGCAAAAGTTCAATGATGTTTACGGCACTCGACACCTCGCGTATTTTCTATCACCCAACCTACTGGCAACATGGGGCGGGACTGCAGGTATCCAGTGGTGCGCACAGTCTGAGGCTACGGAGCGTAGTTGAACTGCTTAGTCAAGGAGTAACTCACAACAGTGCTACAGTGTTAGTGGTGTTGTTACAAAGCAGAGCAATTGCAACGATAAACAAAGCAAACAATGCATTATGTCTACAACAACACTTGCCGAAGTTGACACTTCGTCAAAATGGAACACTAGGAATTTCGCAGAGTGAATAACAATTGGCGGATGAAATATTACCGTTTCTGTAAGACGAGTCAGTGGAATGTGTGGTGTCGTATATGCTCGACTGTATGAGGAGTCCAATGATGACGATACGTGCTTAACATGTGTAAGTGATGCTGAAACAGGTATCGAGCCACGTGTTCATCATCTTTGTCGGACAGGGAGCCACAAATCCCGTCTCCAGTGAAACGTGTCAAAGGACAGTAGTTGTCCATGGATTGGGTATTAAACATGATTCCATACATGGAACATCACCCGCAGCATAGTAAAAAAAAATTATGAACAGATTTCGAATAAATTCGCAAGTATATGATGCTGTGCCGCATAAGAAAAATTGTGGATACTAAAGGGAGAACAAGGCACACTTGTTACAAAACCTGGTGTTTGCGCGTTTCAAGGATGCTCGATGCAGTTTACAGGATGCGCATAATATGACCTATTACGTTATGCACATCAAACTGCTCGCGATACACACTGAAGAGCAAAAGAAACTGATACACCTGCCTGATATCGTGTAGGGCCCCAGCGAGCACGCACGTGCCATGCACTCGACTAATGTCTGAAGTACTGCTGGAGGGAACTGACGCCATGAATCCTGCAGGGCTGTCCATAGATCCTTAACAGTACTAGGGGCTGGAGGCTTCTTCTGAACAGCACGTCGCAACGCATCCCAGACACGCTCAATAATGTTCATGTCTGGTGAGTTTGGTGGCCAGCGGAAGAGCTTAAACTCAGAAGAGTGTTCCTGGAGCCACTCTGCAGCAATTATGGACGTATGGGGTGTCGCTTTGTCCTGCTGAAATTACCCAAGTCCGTCGGAACGCGCAATGGACATGAACGAATGCAGGTGATCAGACAGGATGCTTACGTACGTGTCACCTGTCATAGTCGTATCTAGACGTATCAGGGGTCCCATATCACTCCACCTGCACACGCCTCACACCATTATAGAGCTTGAACAGTCTCCTGCTGACATGCAGGGTCCATGGGTTCATGAGGATATCTCCATACCCGTACACGTCCATCAGCTCGATACGATTTGAAACGAGACTCGTCCGACCAGGCAACATGTTCCCACTCATCAACGGTCCAATGTCGGTGCTGAAGGGCCCAAGCGAGGCGTAATGCTTGTGTCGTACGGTCATCAAGGGTACACGACTGGGCCTTCGGCTCCGAAAGCCCATATCGATGATGTTTCTTTGAATGGTTCGCACCCTGACATTTGTCGACGGCCCAGCATTGAAATGTGCAGCATTTTCGGAAGGGTAGCACTTCTGTCACGTGGAACGATTCTCTTCAATCGTCGTTGGTCCCGTTCTTGCAGGATCTTTTTCCGGCGTCAGCGATGTCGGAAATTTGATGTTTTATCAGTTTCCTGATATTCACGGTACACTCGTGAAATGGTCGTACGGGAAAATCCCAAATTGATCTCTACCTCGGAGATGCTGTGTTCCATAGCTCGTGTGCCGACTATAGCACCGCGTTCAAACTCACTTAAATCTAGATCACTTGCTACTGTAACAGCAGTAACCGATCTAACAACTGCGCCAGACACTTGTTGTCTTATATAAGCATTGCCGACAGCAGCGCCGTATTCTGCCTGTTTACATATCTCTGTAGTTGAATACACATGCCTATAACAGTATCTTTGGAGATTCAGTGTAAATTATAGAAGTTGAAGACGTAGGATAACGAAATTTTAAACAAAGTGTCAACCTGGCGATGCACAGCAAACTACGTAATCGGCCCTAAAATTTGTAGATGAGATAAACAAACTTATCCCATTGTTCAATAAGGAAATTGTTTACAAGTCCGAAGAATCAGTATTTGAAGAGGAAGCGCACATGAAAGCAACCCTGGAAATCACAGGTACCAAGTGTGTTGTATCAAGGTCAACTAACGTGAGTGCCTTAACGCGTTCATTTACAATTATGTCGACTGCTATTTTGAATGGGAAATTGGCTGGAAGGTTATTTATTGTGTTGTTAGAAGTTGGAGGTGCTCTGCCCCCGACGATTCTTTCTCGTGTGCATGCTCTTGTAAGGGCAGTAAGGAATATTTACGTCACAGCAATCAAGAGTAAGAAAATGGCCGAAAGAGAACTAATACTGTGATATGAGCGTTGTTTTACGCCAATAGCTGTTCAAAATAACTTACTTTTGCTTTAATTCTAGTCTGCTTATAAAAATCATGCTCCTGTAAAGCAAACTATCCCTCCTGAAAAGTGTTACATTTCAATTCTATCACCTGGAACCACTGGACAAATTCCACCTCTGGATGTTTGTTTTTTCCGTGGCTATAAAACATATTATCGCACTATCTGCAGTTGTGCCTTAAAGGATAGTGTTTAAGCTTGTGATGTTACTTACATATTATTTTATTTCGTTTATAGGACCCTGATGATGGTCCGACAACTTAAAGTGGTCGCGTAAATGAATATTTTACCAGTATCTCAAGGCGGCAACATGTCATTTTCAACTATTTTGTTGTGATTTTTACAATGTGCTTCTTCATAATTTTATTTATAGTGTGCATCTTTTTTTTATTTTCCTTCTGTAGTGTGATTTTTCCTTTTGTTCCCTGCTGTAGGTATTCAAGGCCCGCTAACGCAATAAACGATAGTGACGATGATGAATGTACGTCCTTGTTAGCACGGCAATTCGCGAAAACCGAGATATGTTGGTGTTCGAAAGTTTTTTTTCGCTCGCTGCACGGCGTTGTAAAGCGAGAAGGCAGAGGCAGCTGCGTCAGCTGGCAGAGAACGCCAGGTAGCTAGTAGCGGATTGCGTGTCTCTGGCGCGGATCGCTGTATCTGCCACAGGAGAAGTTTGTAGCCGCTGTTACTTCAGGCTCAGACAACGACTCAAATACACATAACTAACGTGCAGAAGTGTTTATACAGGCAATTTCTTTGCTAACAAAACAAGTGTAAATGAGCGTACACACTTGTGACCCGAGCGGCTCGCGAGCACGATGCTCACAAGATTGTACGCTGCCTCATCGTGAGCCACTTACTTACTGTTTATTTTCCTGGGGAGCACAAAGAGCTCATGATTCCGCCGACTGCTGAACTAACTTCTGTAGTGTTCGCGATTTGCAGTTTGTCTCTCATCCACTAAACCACCGAACCATACAAATTTGGTGTACTTCATTGAATAATTTCCACTAATTCTACAAGAAAATTTATAAAAAGATATGTACAGATTCATAGCTATTTTGACAGAAAACTTCACTGATGAGAGTAGTTAACTCACGGTGACACACCAAGGGCTTGTTGCATGTTTTTCGGGTTCATAAACATTTTATTTTTATCTGATATTACTTTTATGTTGTAATTTCTTGTACTGCCACGTTCCATGACCTTGGAGATTTTCTCCTCAATTTGGTCCTACGGAATTTGACGTGTAAATAAAAAAAATAAAAAGACCACCGAGTGTCACCTGTATTGTTCACTTCATATATTGACGATACAGTTTCAGATTGGAAAGTGAACGTACCTACTGGAATTTAGCTAAGTCAGTAGAAGACAATCAATACCCTCTTACTGGTACACGGAGAGGAAAGATAAGTAGCCTCAGATTATGAACTACATAAATCCGTTAACCTCCTAACCAAAATTTTTGAAAAATAAAACGAAAAAGTCTTAACAACAATCAAGATAATTGCATTTAGATGGATACTCGCTTTTCGTTCAAAAACGAGTATCGTTGTTGTGATATGAGAATAACTGGGTTTCGTACAGCCCCAGATCTACGATATTTCCGAACCGGGAAAAAACCTTGGTAGTGGCGGCAGAACCCCAGCCCCCCCCCCCCCCCTTTCCCTTCGCTTGAGCGTTTTAAAAAATCGATTTTTCAAATATATGTTCATTTCGCAGAGCACATCTTTCTGAAGAGTCTGATATAAAAACCTTTTGTTCGAGGAAATGTAAGACATGTTATTTGGTCTTAAGTGTGCCAAAGTGCAGTGCCACGCCTCTTCACACCCCATTCTTCTGTCGCACGTCACCGTATTTCGCTGTGTGTATATTCAGGACAGTGGGAATTAAAATGTCCTGTGATGCCTCTCCTACTTCCATTCGACCGGTTTGAGGTACTACCCCCGTTAAAAAACGGCAATTAATACTAGGTGGGATTATTTGTGACCGGGAGAATAAGAACTCTTCAGAAAATTTGCACTCTTTATGGCCTATTAGCTAACCACTTTCTCTTTTTTGTGACGTAAAATTAAATATAGGAAACACAAAACCAATAAAGAAAAGAGACAAGCAAGACAGTACACATTTCTTCAATACTTAGGTCCCAGAATTTTTTTCTCTCTAATCTTGCTGCAGCCTTACAAGGTGTTCTTTTCTTTCTGCGAAAGAATTTGTTACCTCATTAAAGTTCGTCAAACATTTTGCGCTATGAAAAATAAAAATGTCGTTGTCTAATCCTTAATTAGTACGAATAGTACCGAAGATTGGTGTGATTTTACGATTTTATTAAGTCTATTTTGTCACATCTAGATAAAACGAAATAGGCCTTTCTAACATTGCAGCAGTTGTAACACACGCGAAATAAGCGAAACTGTTTTGGCACAAATGGTCATTTTTATCTACCTCATTTACATAAATAACACGATAGAATATAATTCATGAAGTACCAGTATCAAATGCCTATTAGGCCTACTTCTTCAAGCAATAAGTTTTATATTAGGAAATAGTTTCTCATTTCATTCATATGCTCCAATTTCTTAAGCATGTGATCAAAAAGTAGCAGTAGTGCGAAATTTTTAAATAAAATTGGAATCGGCATATTCTTCAATATAATTTTTGTGATGTCCCCGTTTCTTCTCCTTCCTCTTTCTAACAAACAATCTTGCCATCACTAATTCTGTAACTATTCCTGCCATTGCCAAAACTTATCCTCCCATTAACTTTCAGAATCACCGGTTCAGTTGTCCCGCGTTTATTCTCCGGTTATGCGTTATCTCGTGTTCATACAACGCGTTTTCCGCGCTATTCCGAGAATACAACTTAAGCGGCTGCAAACCGGGGCCCGTGCAACTGGCCCGTAGTAGTGTAGCGCTCTGCCAAAAATTTTCTGTCAAAATTTCATTTTCTTCGATACGCAGAGGAGAACATAATATGTAATCTTTCTTGCCTGTTATTCCTGGTAGACGTTCATTTCCAATATGGTAGTCTGAATCTATATATTTCGCTAATAATTGTAACAAAGCTTATCATTTGTACACACAATCAACCACATACACAAACAGCGATTGGTATTCACCCGTTCGGGTTTACACTGCTCAGCTCGTACAGCCCCGTCCCATTTGTGTGCGGGAAAGATTTTTTATTTCTTGATGTGACGGGCTTTCCCCTGGCAGAGACATCATGGCTCAAATGGCTCTGAGCACTATGGGACTCAACTGCTGAGGTCATTAGTCCCCTAGAACTTAGAACTAGTTAAACCTAACTAACCTAAGGACATCACAAACATCCATGCCCGAGGCAGGATTCGAACCTGCGACCGTAGCGGTCTTGCGGTTCCAGACTGCAGCGCCCTTAACCGCACGGCCACTGCGGCCGGCAGAGACATCATGTACACTATGCCTATATTCAAAAATCAATTTATGATTCATTCAGAAATGAACTTAGAATGTGTTCAGAAATGTTCAAAAACCAACAAGGAGACCTTTCAAAATCATATGAAGAATCGATAGACCAACGTTCCCTAGGTGCTAGGAGCTTTGTCAGACAAGGTGTTTTTCTTTCAAGAATGTGAATTTGGCTCTCCCTGAAATTGCCGCCTGGGACAAATACCTCATGTTCAACAATGTATGCGGAATGTGGCGCTGCGAAATACTTGTGCCTACACTAGCTTTGTACTACGTCGTCAGATCTGCCACAAGCCGCGACCTACCATGCTTTACAGCGCGGGCAATTCTCCAACCTACGCGCTCTGCGATGAAGTGTGGATGCCAATCCTATAGCCTACTCGTGGTTTCTCCGTCCTTCAACAATTTTCCATCGATACTCGCGATAATTAGTGACCAGCTTCGCCGTCTCCGAGATGTTTGTTTCCAGGTGCCGGGTCACAAAGTATTCGGTTATGTCAGTGGATTTCCCTATTTGTCGTCTGTATCGTCATTGGAATTGTTCTCCATTCGTCTTTTCTCCGCTTATACAGGGTGGTCCATTGATCGTGGCCGGGCCAAATATCTCACGAAATAAGCGTCAAACGAAAAAACTACAAAGAACGAAACTTGTCTAGCTTGGAGGGGGAAACCAGGTGGCGCTATGGTTGGCCCGCTAGATGGCGCTGCCACAGGTCAAACGGTTATCAACAGCGTTTATTTTTTTTAAAATATGAACCCCCAGTTTTTATTACATATTCGTGTAGTACGTAAAGAAATACGAATGTTTTAGTTTGACCACTTTTTTCGCTTTGTGATAGACGGCGCTGTAATAGTCACAAACATATGGCTCACAATTTTAGACGAACAGTTGGTAACAGGTAGGTTTTTTAAATTAAAATACAGAACGTAGGTACGTTTGAACATTTTATTTCGGTTGTTCCAATGTGATACATGTACCTTTGTGAACTTATCGTTTCTGATAACGCATGCTGTTACAGCTTGATTACCTGTAATTACCACATTAATGCAATAAATGCTCAAAAAAATGTCCGTCAACCTCAATGCATTTGGCAATACATGTGACGACATTCCTCTCAACAGCGAGTAGTCCGCCTTCCGTAATGTTCGCACATACATTGACAATGCGCTGACGCATGTTGACAGGCATTGTCGGTGGATCACGATAGCAAATATCCTTCAACTTTGAAATGAAATGTGTGTGAAATCTTATGGGACTTAACTGCTAAGGTCATCAGTCCCTAAGCGCACACACTACTTAACCTAAATTATCCTAAGGACAAACACATACACCCATGCCCGAGGGAGAACTCGAACCTCCGCCGGGATCAGCCGCACAGTCCATGACTGCAGCGCCTTAGACCGTCCTTCAACTTTCCCCACAGAAAGAAATCCGGAGACGTCAGATCCGGTAAACGTGCGGGCCACGGAATGGTGCTTCGACGACCAATCCACCTGTCATGAAATATGCTATTCAATACCCCTTCAACCGCACGCGAGCTATGTGCCGGACATCCATCATGTTGGAAGTACATCACCATTCTGTCATGCAGTAAAACATCTTGTAATAACATCGGTAGAACATTACGTAGGAAATCAGCATACATTGCACCATTTAGATTGCCATCGATAAAATGGCCGGCCGGTTTGGACGAACAGTTCTAGGCGCTTCAAAAATGGTTCAAATGGCTCTGAGCACTACGGGACTTAACATCTGAGGTCATCAGTCCCCTACAACTTAGAACTACGTAAACCTAACGAACCTTAGGACGTCACACACATCCATGCCCGAGGCAGGATTCGAACCTGCGACCGTAGCGGTCGCGCGGTTCCAGACTGAAGCGCCTAGAACCGCTCGGCCACACCGGCGAATGATGACCTCAGATGTTGATAGTGCTCAGAGCCATTCGAAATCGATAAAATGGGAGCCAATTATCCTTCCTCCCATAATGCCACACTATACATTAACCCGCCAAGGTCGCTGATGTTCCACATGTCGCAGCCATCGTGGATTTTCCATTGCCCAGTAGTGCATATTATGCCGGCTTACGTTACCGCTATTGGTGAATGACGCTTCGTCGCTAAATAGAACGCGTCCAAAAAATCTGTCATCGTCCCGTGATTTCTCTTGTGCCCAGTGGCAGAACTGTACACGACGTTCAAAGTCGTCGCCATGCAATTTCTGGTGCATAGAAATATGGTACGGGTGCAATCGATGTTGATGTAGCATTCTCAACACCGACGTTTTTGAGATTCCTGATTCTCGCGCAATTTGTCGGGTACTGATGTGCGGATTAGCCGCGACAGCAGCTAAAACACCTACTTGGGCATCATCATTTGTTGCAGGTCGTGGTTGACGTTTCACATGTGGCTGAACACTTCCTGTTTCCTTAAATAACGTAACTATCCGGCGAACGGTCCGGACACTTGGTTGATGTCGTCCAGGATACCGAGCAGCATACATAGCACACGCCCGTTGGGCATTTTGATCACAATAGCCGCACATCAACACGATATCGAACTTTTCCGCAATTGATAAACGGTCCATTTTAACGCGATGCAAATACCGTCCGCACTGGCGGAATGTTACGTAATACCACGTACTTATATGTTTGTGACTATTACAGCGCCATGTATCACAAAGCGAAAAAAGTGGTCCAACTACAACATTCATATTTCTTTACGTACTACACGAATATGTAATAAAAAATAGGGGTTCCTATTTTTAAAAATTACGGAGTTGATATACGTTTGACCTATGGCAGCGCCATCTGGCGGGCCAACCATAGCGCCATCTAGTTTCCGCCTTCAAACTAGACGAGTTTCGTTCTTTGTAGTTTTTTCGTTTGATACTTATTTCGTGAGATATTTGGCCCGGTCACTATCAATGAACCACCCTGTATACCTTCCTTGCCACGTCACGTGCATGTAACATCACCGGGCGGAATTCAATTCCTCGATGGGTAGTGACGATAATGTTTCCCTCATCATTGCATTGGACGCGGTGATACGCGAGAAATTGTCGAGGATGGTGCGTCCCACGCGTCGAACACGCACACTCTCACCCCGTTGAAAAGCGCTAATATCATCTTCCTTTTCCATCTTGTGCTCCTCTGCACCGTTGAATGATGACATCACAATCATCTCTCACCCGAAATAAATTGTGCATTCACTCTCGCGATAAGGTCTCTGTCTTCATAACACAGCAGCTACGTCTTACTGAGTTGCTCATGTGTGGAGGTGAAAATCATGTATAGTGACTCTCCAGAGATTCTTTGAGAGAAGCTTCTTTCTCTCCACAAAAGTCGTAATGTTTGAGCTTGTAACAGACGGAGCTCAATGATATTAGTCTGCAATTCTGTGCATCTGATCTTTTACTCTTTTTGTATATACGAGTGACCCTCGTACTTTTCAGTCACTTGGACATTTCGCTGTTTGACGAACTTGGGCACAGAGTTCCATGCGAATACTTCTATTATGGCCATTTGTGTATTGTACTCCCGGGTCGGAGGTGCTGAATTTGGTCAATCATACTTCTAAAATCCACATCCAGGCTACACTGTGTTCCGATCCAACGCCCGTTAAGCCAGCTCGTTGATTCGACCCAGGTGCGTCTCGCTTCTCCTTAATTGCGTGTTGCGCCATACAAGCTTCTACTTCACTTTCAACGAAAAATGGCACTTTAAGACTGAAGAAGGCAATACTGAGTGGAGAAAACCCCATATATTTTCCTCGTTCAGTACCCTAGACACTGAAAGCCCTTACATTAGTACAAAACACCCTCCACTATGCATTGTAAGATGTTTTACCGCTCATTGGAATGTCTACATTTGGTTCATAACACAGCAGTGATACTGTGTGCCATGGATTCGACAAGTCCTTGGTAGGTTTCCGGAGGTATGTATGTGGCTTCAGACATCTACACACAGGTCGGGCAAATACCATAAATTACTGGCTACTGGTATGTGGGCGCGGAGCTCACGCTCGACAGCGTCCCACAGGCTGTGCCTTCCATCAGGTGAATCTGGCGGCCAAGACATCAACGTGTGTTCACTATCACTCTCCTCAAACCACATTCTGGCTTTGGGCCATGGACTGTTATCCTCCTGGAAGATGCTTACGCAGTCGGGGAGACGTCAAGCACGAACGAATTTTTTGTGCTGAGTGACGGTGTAAGTACACTACTGGCCATTAAAATCGCTACACCACGAAGATGACGTGCTACAGACGCGAAATTTAACCGACAGGTAGAAGATGCTCTGATATGCAAATGATTAGCTTTTCACAGCATTCACACAAGGTTGGCGCCTGTGGCGACACCTACAACGTGCTGACATGAGGAAGGTTTCCAACCGATTTCTCATACACAAACAGCAGTTGAACGGCGTTGCCTGGTGAAAAGTTGTTGTGATGCCTCGTGTAAGGAGGAGAAATGCGTACCATCACGTTTCCGACTTAGCTAAAGGTCGGATTGTAGCCTATCGCGATTACGGTTTATCGTATCGCGACATTGCTGCTCGCGTTGGTCGAGATCCAGTGACTGTTAGCAGAATATGGAACCGGTAGGTTCAGGAGGGTAATACGTAACGCCGTGCTGGATCCCAACGGCCTCCTATCACTAGCAGTCGAGATGACAGGCATCTTATCCGCATGGCTGTAACGGATCGTGCAGCTACGTCTCGATCCCTGAGTCAACAGATGGGGACGTTTGCAAGACAACAACCATCTGCGCGAACAGTTCGACGACGTTTCCAGCAGCATGGATTATCAGCTCGGAGACCGTGGCTGCGGTTACCCTTGGCGCTGCATCACAGACAGGTGCGCCTCCGATGGAGTACTCAACGACGAAGCTGGCTGCACGATGGTCTCATCCGTGTTTGGCGACATCGCGGTGAACTCACATTGGAAGCGTGTATTCGTCATCGCCATACTGGCGTATCACCCGGCGTGATGGTATGGGGTGCCATTGGTTACACGTCTCGGTCACCTCTTGTTCGCATTGACGGCACTTTGAACAGTGACGTTACATTTCAGTTGTGTTACGACCCGTGGCTCTACTCTTCATTCGATCCCTGCAAAGCCCTACTTTTCAGCAGGATAATGCACGACCGCATGTTGCAGGTCCTATACGGGCCTTTATGGATACAGAAAATGTTCGACTGCTGCCCTGGCCAGCACATTCTCCAGATCTCTCACCAGTTGAAAACGTCTGGTCAATGGTGGCCGAGCAACTGGCTCGTCACAATACGCCAGTCACTACTCTTGATGAACTGTGGTATCGTGTTGAAGCTGCATGGGCAGCTGTACCTGTACACGCCATCCAAGCTCTGTTGGACTCAGCGCCCAGGTGTATCAAGGCCGTTATTACCACCAGAGGTGGTTGTTCTGGGTACTGATTTCTCAGGATCTGTTGTTGTTGTTGTGGTCTACAGTCCTGAGACTGGTTTGATGCAGCTCTCCATGCTACTCTATCCTGTGCAAGCTTCTTCATCTCCCAGTACCTACTGCAACCTACATCCTTCTGAATCTGCTTAGTGTATTCATCTCTTGGTCTCCCTCTACGATTTTTAACCTCCACGCTGCCCTCCAATGCTAAATTTGTGATCCCTTGATGCCTCAAAACATGTCCTACCAACCGATCCCTTCTTCTAGTCAAGTTGTGCCACAAACTTCTCTTCTCCCCAATCCTATTCAATACCTCCTCATTAGTTACGTGATCTACCCATCTAATCTTCAGCATTCTTCTGTAGCACCACATTTCGAAAGCTTCTATTCTCTTCTTGTCCAAACTGGTTATCGTCCATGTTTCACTTCCATACATGGCTACACTCCATACAAATACTTTCAGAAATGACTTCCTGACACTTAAATCTATACTCGATGTTAACAAATTCCTTTTCTTCAGAAATGATTTCCTTGCCATTGCCAGTCTACATTTTATATCCTCTCTACTTCGACCATCATCAGTTATTTTACTCCCTAAATAGCAAAACTCCTTTACTACTTTAAGTGTCTCATTTCCTAATCTAATCCCTTCAGCATCACCCGATTTAATTTGACTACATTCCATTATCCTCGTTTTGCTTTTGTTGCTGTTCATCTTATATCCTCCTTTCAAGACACTGTCCATTCAGTTCAACTGCTCTTCCAAGTCCTTTGCTGTCTCTGACAGAATTACAATGTCATCAGCGAACCACAAAGTTTTTATTTCTTCTTCATGGACTTTAATACCTACTCCGAACTTTTCTTTTGTTTCCTTTACTGCTTGCTCAATATACAGATTGAATAACATCGGGGAGAGGCTACAACCCTGTCTTACTCCCTTTCCAACCACTGCTTCCCTTTCATGCCCCTCGACTCTTATAACTGCCATCTGGTTTCTGTACAAATTGTAAATAGCCTTTCGCTCCCTGTATTTCACCCCTGCCACCTTCAGAATTTGAAAGAGAGTATTCCAGTTAACGTTGTCGAAAGCTTTCTCTAAGTCTACAAATGCTAGAAACGTAGGTTTGCCTTTTCTTAATCTTTCTTCTAAGATAAGTCGTAAGGTTAGTATTGCCTCACGTGTTCCAACATTTCTGCGGAATCCAAACTGATCTTCCCCGAGGTCCGCTTCTACCAGTTTATCCATTCGTCTGTAAAGAATTCGCGTTAGTATTTTGCAGCTGTGACTTATTAAACTGATAGTTCGGTAATTTTCACATCTGTCAACACCTGCTTTCTTTGGGACTGGGTTTATTATATTCTTCTTGAAGTCTGTGGGTATTTCGCCTGTCTCATACATCTTGCTCACCAGATGGTAGAGTTTTGTCATGACTGGCTCTCCCAAGGCCGTCAGTAGTTCTAATGGAATGTTGTCTACTCCCGGGGCCTTGTTTCGACTCAGGTCTTTCAGTGCTCTGTCAAACTCTTCACGCAGTATCTTATCTCCCATTTCATCTTCATCTACATCCTCTTCCATTTCCATAATATTGTCCTCATGTACATCGCCCTTGTATAAACCCTCTATATACTCCTTCCACCTTTCTGCCTTCCCTTCTTTGCTTAGAACTGGGTTTCCATCCGAGCTCTTGATATTCATACAAGTGGTTCTCTTCTCTCCGAAGGTCTCTTTAATTTTCCTGTAGGCAGTATCTATCTTACCCCTAGTGAGACAAGCCTCTACATCCTTACATTATTCCTCTAGCCATCCCTGCTTAGCCATTTTGCACTTCCTGTCGATCTCATTTTTGAGACGTTTGTATTCCTTTTTGCCTGCTTCATTTACTGCATTTTTATACTTTCTCCTTTCATCAATTAAATTCAGTATTTCTTCTGTTACCCAAGGGTTTCTATTAGCCCTCGTCTTTTTACCTACTTGATCCTCTGCTGCCTTCACTACTTCATCCCTCAGAGCTACCCATTCTTCTTCTACTGTATTTCTTTCCCCCATTCCTGTCAATTGTTCCCTTATGCTCTCCCTGAAACTTTCTACAACCTCTGGTTCTTTCAGTTTATCCAGGTCCCATCTCCTTAAATTCCCACCTTTTTGCAGTTTCTTCAGTTTCAATCTGCAGTTCATAACCAATAGATTGTGGTCAGAATCCACATCTGCCCCTGGAAATGTCTTACAATTTAAAACCTGGTTCCTAAATCTCTGTCTTACCATTATATAATCTATCTGATGCCTTTTACTATCTCCAGGATTCTTCCAGGTATACAACCTTCTTTCATGATTCTTGAACCAAGTGTTAGCTATGATTAAGTTATGCTCTGTGCAAAATTCTACAAGGCGGCTTCCTCTTTCATTTCTTCCCCCCAATCCATATTCACCTACTATGTTTCCTTCTCTCCCTTTTCCTACTGACGAATTCCAGTCTCCCATGACTAGTAAATTTTCGTCTCCCTTCACTAGCTGAATCATTTCTTTTATTTCGTCATACATTTCATCAATTTCTTCATCATCTGCAGAGCTAGTTGGCATATAAACTTGTACTACTGTAGTAGGCATGGGCTTTGTGTCTATCTTGGCCACAATAATGCGTTCACTATGCTGTTTGTAGTAGCTAACCCGCACTCCTATTCTTTTATTCATTATTAAACCTACTCCTGCATTACCCCTATTTGATTTTGTATTTATAACCCTGTAATCACCTGACCAAAAGTCTTGTTCCTCCTGCCACCGAACTTCACTAATTTCCACTATATCTAACTTTAACCTATCCATTTCCCTTTTTAAATTTTCTAACCTACCTGCCCGATTAAGGGATCTGACATTCCACGCTCCGATCCGTAGATTGGCAGTTTTCTTTCTCCTGATAACGACGTCCTCTTGAGTAGTCCCCGCCCGGAGATCCGAATGGGGGACTATTTTACCTCCGGAATATTTTACCCAAGAGGACGCCATCATCATTTAATCATACAGTAAAGCTGCATGTCCTCGGGAAAAATTACGGCTGTAGTTTCCCCTTGCTTTCAGCCGTTCGCAGTACTAGCACAGCAAGGCCGTTTTGGTTAATGTTACAAGGCCAGATCAGTCAATCATCCAGACTGTTGCCCCTGCAACTACTGAAAAGGCTGCTGCCCCTCTTCAGGAACCACATGTTTGTCTGGCCTCTCAACAGATACCCCTCCGTTGTGGTTGCACCTACGGTACGGCCATCTGTATCGCTGAGGCACGCAAGCCTCCCCACCAACGGCAAGGTCCATGGTTCATGGGGTGTCTCAGGATCTATGCACCCAAATTGCGTGAAAATGTAATCACATGTCAGTTCTAGTATAATATATTTGTCCAATGAGTACCCGTTTATCATCTTCATTTCTTCTTGGTGTAGCAATTTTAATGGCCAGTAGTGTAAAAAGATAATCTATCCTTTTAGAGGCACGGTAAATAGTAAATACAGTTTCATAAGAAGCATAGGTCGTGAACCCCTCCTGCAAGTAGGCTAGAAGTCCGAATTTCTTCTGCAATGGACAACTGATATTTATTAACGTTGTTTATGGAATAGCTTCACAGCACAGCAACATCTTCAAGAGGTCTATCCCTCCCCCAACTTCCTCCGTCTCCTATGCTCCTCTCCCCCGAATTACAGTAAAATGACAATAAGCCAGTACATGGAATAGGCATAATAATGCATCACAAAGCAGTGTCCCAAACAATATCTTTTGAAGATAAGGTTTTTTTTTCAGAGTAATCTCTCACCATTGTATCAGGTCCTGCAAACAACTTTACTTTTAGCCGGCCACTGTGGTCGATCGGTTCTAGGCGCTTCAGTCGGGAACCACGCGGCTGCTACGGTCGCAGGTTCGAATCCTGCCTCGGGCATGGATGTGTATGATGTCCTTAGGTTAGGTAGGTTTAAGTAGATCTAAGTTCTAGGGGACTGATGACCTCAGATGTTAAGTCCCATAGTGCTCAGAGTCATTTGAAACAACCTTACTTTTACATTTAAAGTGATTGATCTGGAATATCTGAACGAAATAAAAAGCTTTTTAATGTTGTCATGGCTAGCTATGCATATTGTGGTGAAGCTACCTCCTCTATTCCCAGTGGATATTTCGTTGTGAGACACCAAGACAAGACGAACAAATCCCGTTCATTTGAGTGCGCAACAATAATAAAGAAATAGCAATTAAAGGAATACTGATCACCTAGTGAAACGCCAACATATTCTATGTTAAGAAATTCTACAGCTATATACGTATACACTGGTGAGCCGAAACATTATGGCCACTGCCATCTGGAGACTGAGCGCCTCCTGGTGCAAAGAGAACACATGACGTGGTAAGGAAACTATATAAACGGTGCAGAGGCGAACGAGAAATCATTCTATCGAGGACACAGATCGCAAGTGGGGAAAGCCACTGACTGTAATAAAGGGCTAGTTATTATGGCCTGACGTCTGGGAAAGAACGTCTCGGAAACGGCGAAGTTGGTCGGCTGTTCACATACTATCGTGAGCATTTACGGAAGATAGTTGAAGAACGGTGAAACCGCAAGTAGGCGAACGTCCACACCTCATCTCAAGAGGTGGTGCTTGGAGGCATGCTCGCTCTGTAAAGTAGGATAGGAGGCTCCCTGTGGCAGGTCCGATGACAGGGCACAAAGCTGCCGCAGGCACAAGTATTTCGAAGCACACATTCAGCTAACATTATGGAACATGGAGTTCTGCAGCAACTATCCTCACGTGCTCCCATTTTGAACCAACGACATCGTTACTTAAGATTGCAGTGGGCACGACATCGTTAAGAGTAGACCGTAGATCAGTGGAAACGTGTCGCCTGGTCAGGTGAGTCATATTCGTTGCTACGCCAGGACGATGGTCGTGTTCGGGAACACTTTCAACCGGGCGAATGGCTGTCCGACATGTGCACAGTGCCACGGTCATATGACAGTGGGCGCAGTATTATGCTATGGAGGACATTCACCTGAGCTTCCATGGGACCAAACCTGTTGTAGTAATTGCATGCACCATGCCTGTTATCGATTCCATAAACATTATTGCAGGCCATTTGTATCCAGTCAACCTTGATGACTTCTACAGGGGTGATGACATCTTTCAGCAGCATAACTGTGTTAAAGTGGTTTCAGTAGCATGATAGTGATCTTACTTTGATGTTTTGGTAACCAAATTCGCCTGACCTGAACCCGATGTAAAACAATGGAGACGCCGTCGGGCACCAGGTCCGCGCCCAAAAACCAGTGGGCCGTAATTTATGAGATTTGCGTGACCTTGAGTTGGTCCTCCCACTAGCTGTTAACAGCGCTCCCACTCCAGGCGGCCTGTACGAAAGTAACTTGCAATGATTCTCTGTTCATTCTCAGGCCGTGTAAGGCGTCGGAAACGTTCCTACATGCAACGGGTCCTTGGTTAGCATGGGACTGACAAAAACTGAGGAGACAGGTCACACCTCAAAAGAAAAACTAGCAGTACTTGCTCTGTAAATAAAAATCGTGTTTTCTTGCTGCACTGTATTTTATTTCTTCCAGACGCGTTTCGCCTTTTTTACTTTAAGGCATCTTCAGAGCGATCTAGAATGAAACAGTTTTGTTTATATATGTGTTATTTATAGATTATAAAACAGTTTGCGTTTAGTTTTTTATGTAAGTAAGTGATTACTTACAGTTCTTCGTGTTTTTGGTTGGCATATGCGTTTCCTCTCATCTGGTCACGTGCTGGAGGTAGCACTATAACTTCATTTACGAAACATGAGCACATTTACATGTTCCGAACTTTGATATCGTAGAAAAAAGTCCGCAAAATAAAAACGCGCTTATGTTTCGTATATGAAGTTATAGTGCGACCTCCAGCATGTGACCAGATGAGAGGAACGCAGATGCAAACCAAACACGCGAAGAACTGTATGTAACCAGTTATTTACATAAAAAAACGAGATGTGAACTGTTTTATAATCTACAAATAACACATCGAAACAAAACTGTATTATTCTAGTTGGCTATGCAGATGCATTAAAGTAAATAAAGGCGAAACGCGTCTGGGAGAAATAAAATACAATGCAGTAAGAAAAGGCGGTTCAAACAGATATTTCGGTGCTTGTTGCGGAGGATTTTCGCGCAAACAAACTTGTTAAAAATAGCAAGTTCAGCAGAAAAAATGGATGTATCTACAGTTTCTAGGTTCACAGTATTTAGCCGAAGGTAGTCTTCACTACCATTACGCACTCTTATCGAACGGTACATGAATAGAAAATTCAGCTGAAGTACACCGGAACTACACAACTCAATGCAAAGTTATTTGACCTGTACAGAGGACGGTGCTGTGTTGGATGGAGAATGTTGGAGGGAACTGGCTTAAGTCAGACAGAGAGTACTGCACCAGAAGACAACGATTCAGATAACAAAGAGGAGGTCACGGTGGAATTTTACCGCATGGCTGGTGTCGAGAGTTCGTGCCTGTAGTGTGAAATGTACGCGCTGGCCATGCAAACAAGATCGGAGCGCGTACTTGAGCGACATTACTGAATTCTGTTCAAGTTATACTGTTACTAACTGCAACGCGGCACCTACCTATAGCAAAACCCGTCTGCGACATAGATAAAGCTGCATCTTTTGCCCTAACCGTCGGAAAAGCGTTCTTCAATGTTCCTACGCCTTAACGTGCAATAAGAAGGAACCATTTAAAATTTGAAGAGTTTTTAAAAGTTGCCGCCATACTGAATACATTGTCAACTATTCTCAGAATCACCGCAGCCGAAATCCATTTCCAGATTTCGTTTCCTCACTTGTGCAGGAACGATTATAATAATGTCTTTTCTGTCGGAACTTTTACTAACGGATTAAACCGCAACTGAAAATTGAAGGAACTAGAAATAAAAAAGACATAAAAATGTGTACACCGGTGCGTTTCTCATTATCAAACGGTCCCGAATCTGTAAACAGATTACGTGTTCTTTTATGATTAATAGTTTCTTTTTATGTCTGAGGGCTAGACCTGACACTGTTTGTGACGCCTAGCCCTCGTTACAACCTGTGTCTAGAAAACTGGTGCCAGATACTTCCAGCAAACTTGCCAAGGACTTGTCGAATCCATGTCACGCAGAATTGGCTCTGTATGCGTTCCAGAGGTGTACAGACACGTTGTTAAGTAGGTGATCATAATATTTTAGTTCATCGGTGTAGTTATAACTTAAGTTCGTAGCAACTGTTGAGAGTGTCCATAATTCGTTGGCACTGGCTCAAATGGCTCTGAGCACTATGGGACTTAACATCTGAGGTCATCAGTCCCCTAGAACTTAGAACTACTTAAACCTAACTAACCTAAGGACATCACACACATCCATGCCCGAGACAGGATTCGAACCTGCGACCGTATCGGTCGCGCGGTTCCAGACTGTAGCGCCTAGAACCGCTCGGCCACTCCGTCCGGCTCATTGGCACTACTTAACCTTGGATTAAAAAACGTTTTGTCCAATTCATTTCACAAAGTATTTTGAATAGGGGTTTTGCTACATAATTTCCAAGACTTTCCCAGCGACTTGTTGTCACCCCGTAGAATTGGGTGTACTGCCGGTGGTCCGCGTCTTCCCAACACGATATTTCGACGTCGTAACTCTGCGTCTTCATTAGGTGTTCACCTGATGAAGACGCCGGGTTTGGTTGCTGCTGTATTCTTCAAAGTGTGCCTTTCACAAGCAAGTTGGCGGATACTTGTTGACCCATCTCTCTCCTCAAATTCCACTGTGCGAAAACATCTTTGGCGAAAACCTTGGGTCTGTGGAACGACAGACGCAGTTTCTCGAAATTCTTTATTAGTAGCTACAATTTTCTACTAGTTAGGATGATGTCTTTTACTAATAATTTCTCCGTATATTCGTTCAGCTTACTAGGCACTACATTCTGCTGCACAATACATGAAATTCATGCTATTTTGTCGCTGTTTGATCTTCTAGAACTTCGTGACTGATGGAGAACGCAAGCAGCCACAAATACTTGTGAGAAAAGTTTTTTTTTTTTTTACCTTTACCGGTTTCGGTCTATCGAATAGCCGAGCGCGTTAAAACACTGCTTCCGGTTTACTGGACCGGACAGCCTCTATGTGGTACTTAGGCGGTTTCTCACATCCAGCTAGGTACAGTCGTGCTCATAAGTATCCGAACGACCTGAATTGCATTTCGCCTGATTCGAATGCAACCCACATAGCGCAGCTGTCTAACAGGTCCTCTAATCGCCCCTCGGTACAGTCGTTTCACTATTGAAAATGGTTCCAACAAGTCATCACTAGAAAACACTGTTCTGTATCGCAATAACTCAAGATGTAAAGTAATACCTAGGTACTACAAATATCAGGGAACATCTTAACACAGATAAGACGGTTCTTCAGGCTTGTAAGCTCACATTTATTACAATAAATGACATACATGAAATGTTACCACTCTCATTATTACGTCAGATAGGTAATTCACGTAGTAAGTTCGTCGTATTCATGATTTCCTCTTCAAAATAACATACCGTACTTATTATTTAACACAAAATGACATTAAAAATTTAAGTTATTCACGAGCAGCTAGTTGAGAATATGTATGAACTTCAAATGACACGACGAACCGTCTCGTTCTGCATATGGATTCAAACCCAGGACATGCAGACTAAGCAAAGACTTCGCGACTGACGGAAACTAACAGTCATTCCTCACTAGGCATACAGAGAGTGATATACCTCGGTTTTAGACAGTATCAGTTAGCAAATATCAACTTTAAATTACATACCGTAAACATTGTTAACGGACGCGAATTCCTACACAGCATCTATTGTCCTTGTTAACGAACTACGAGAGATGTTAAATATTGCTTCATCACAAGTGACTTACTTGAAATGCCGTGAGGTAAAGCTATGTGTTGGACAGGGATTCGATCCCAGAACCTAACTGGATTGTCATCGAAGCACAATCAACTGCGACATATCGAATTTTCTCGGCAGTAGCTAGATGTTTTAACTGAAATGACGAGACGAAACATTAATTTTTTCTTTCCCAGGACTCCAACGTAGCACCTATCACTGTTATATTCTAGAAAAAACGAACGTTAAAACTGGGTTTGTTACACCATCAGCGACATGTGAGCATGTTTGAACTAGAAACAATATGACGAAGAGTTCAGTGCTGACTGGGAATCGAGCCCCACACATATCGTTGTTGACTGCACACAAAGAGACGTCAGCTACCGAATTTTTCTCCACCAGCAGCTCGGAATAACATCCTTGAATTTACAATGATTTCGCAAACAGTTCTGTGTCTCACTGGTACTCAAAAACGTCAGATACCGTTAGTGTTGACAAAGAATGAAAATACATTAAAAATGAAAAGTATTACCCACCATCAGATAGGTGTTTTCATGCTAGAGCTTGATAATACATAATGAAAGCTTTAGTGTCGGGCCAAGATTCGAACCCTTTCACGCGCAATATGTGGAGATGTTGAGGAATCTGCAGTTTTGAACAAACAACAAATTGCAGTCGAGCTGTATTGTCACGAAGGGAACAAATTCCGCGTTAAGGGCGGTCTGAGTTGCATTCCCAGATCAGAACCAATTTTATCAACATACAGAAGCTCAAATAAAAGATGGAATAAGTGTCCTGTGACCCTACATAGCGTTTGTTTCGTCACTAGAAATAAATAACTAGTATATGAAAGGTTACTGTTCATAGAGTTTCTACGTGTCGCGACTCCTGACTTTATTGTGGCTCAACCTAACGTGTACTTGATAGAGAAGGAATATCATGTTTAACATGAATGTCAGACCACAATGCCATTATACCTTCTTCACTTGGCGTAGCCAGAAGAGAACAGAATTTGTCTCTCCTTATCAAAAATCATCAGCAGAAGTTGGAATCGAACCCAGACCGTAAGTATATTAATCTAGCATCGATCCAAGAGACCACCAAATTCTGTTCTCTATCACTCATTTTTCTATCGTAACAATGTTGCGCCACACTGGATGAGAATTCTGACACACAGACTCCCTGTAGTGGTCTGCAGCATGTTCAGTACATTCATTTACTTGGTTGACCGAATCGCCATGAACTAGCTGCCTCGGCTACCCAGTGCATACATTCGACTCTATTTTGTAATCACCGAAATAAAATCACGTAACTGACACCTACACAGAGGCGTAGAACAGTGTAGGATGCAGAAATTTAAACCGGAAGTGTTCCTTTCGACTTGAGCTACTCTATTGCGCTGTTTGTTAAAAACGTCGTGCAGTGCAAAAGAAAAGCTGTAACTGTCTGTCTCTCAGAAGTCTAGATCCGGCCATATGCATTATCTCACAGCACTGTGCAGTGCGCAAGTTCTGGAGGAATTGTTGTTGAGTTCTGGAGCTGTTGTACCTCTGTGTCAGCTAGTAGCGTAACGGTAAGCGTAGCGCACGGTTGATAAGACGTCGCGAGTTTGGGTACATTCACTGCTACATTTTTTAAAATGCCGTACTGCTGTCTGCTGAAGTTATCGATCTAATGGAACTTTGAACATAATTCCCTTCACTTCCCAACCCAAAATAATCGCATGTGGAGAAAGGGCTAACTTCTGCGACATTTCGTTCTTTTCAGGTTTAATAGATGGCCAGGCTGCAGATGCATCTCGAAACTTTTCTATTATGTATGGGGAGAGCGCATCGTGCCAAAATACGTCAGAAAAGTATTTTCTACATTAGCTGTCGTGTGGCAGTGTCATTTTATTCTTCATAAAACCTTGTTTGACAGCTTTAACTCAGAACAAGTTTTCTACATGCATGTAATCAGTAAACTGCATGTGCATTGTCAGACTGTTATAGATAACATCAGAGAATTCGCATATATCGTTGATGATTATTTTCTCTCTCATGTTAACAAATGTTTTAACAACACTAAAAGAAATCGTACGAAAATTGTGCACTGTATTATAAGAAATGAAATAAAACTACCCACGATAACCTTACGACGAAAGTCTGTTTCAATAAAACTGAGTATCTGTACACACGCGTGCCTCTATCGGCACGAATTAGTAAAATACTAATCACTTAGATTGGGTCTGTGTTTGATTGGTATGCTGTGTCATACTCAAGAGGTATGCAAATATGGCATTTCATAAATAAAGTTATGTATTCCTAGAAACCCAAAAGTTGTTTGTCAGCAGCGGAAAGAGGCGTTACCTGTTGTGCAGCATTGTAAGTTTTTCACCATTGCACTATGAGCCGAAAGTATTTTCTTGCGATTCCCTTATCGATGTGTGATTTGACAGCTTGTAGCTCAAATGGTTCAAATGGTTCTGAGCACTATGGGACTTAACATCTTAGGTCATCAGTCCCCTAGAACGTAGAACTAATTAAACCCAACTAACGTAAGGACATCACACACATCCATGCCCGAGGCAGGATTCGAACCTGCGACCGTAGCAGTCCCGCGGTTCCGGACTGCAGCGCCTAGAACCGGACGACCACCGCGGCCGGCACAGCTTGTAGCTCTTCCACAGAATGGATAAAAACGTTACATTCAGGAAGACTGGAACCGCAAACCGTAACAGACGCTTTTTCTCGGGTTAGCACGTTTCCACAGAGCTAGGGAAGAGGCATGCGTCTAGGTCTCCTCTTACGAGAGCAGTAGTGGCTAGAACTCGTAAACCGCTATTTAAAGGACGAGATTAGATGCGATTTTAACGTGCAACGACTTTCCTGGGTTGAAAACCGTAAATTTACAATCTTTTGTTACAGCTCAAACGTTAATAATAACTCAGATTATTCAATGGAAATGACAGGAAAAATCAAGTGAACTTTGAGGCTTAATTCCGTGCACACCAGGAAGTAACTCGTTGATCACAGAGTTGCCAAATATATCTTGCCTTGTTGCCAAATCTCAGTTACATTACCAGCAGGAAGAAGACGAACCGATATGATCCTACAGTGGGTTGGGAAGTGACCATAGCTGACGTCTCAAAGACGCGGCTGCTACGGCCTGGAATACGTAATCCGTCTGGAAAAATGGCTATCGTTTCATCAAATAAAATAAAATTTTCTAATGTAAGTAAGGTTACTGGAGAGAGTATTTCTGTTTACCATGACTTCCGCCTGTGTCATTTCCCAACGTAAACGCTCTGCCCAATTGGTAATGAAGGAACGTGATGTTTAATGCGGATTCTGGATTATCACATCTTTCTCTTGAGGTTACCAAAGGTAAAGTAAATCTGTTTGTGCCTCTTAAAAGTAAATTCCTGAACCCACGCATTGCACCTGTGATAGTTCGTTCCACTAGATCATTGTGGCCGCATTTCCCAGCCCCAGGAGTGTGCTGTAACGGATGATGTGCTTAGCTTACGAAATTAGTCACGGTGGAAAAAATGCGAGTCTATTAAATGGTTAAGTAGAAGCAATCTTCTGACGTGGAGATTATGCTATTCTCATGTCAGCAGGATGTAAAGACTCTTCTAGGTATCATAGCCACGATGTAAAGCCATTTTGAAATTTTCACTAATTCAGCAAATTTCTTTGTTCGAGAAAATTCACTGTGAAGTATGAAGTTACTGGATAATTCGATTATTACCATCATTATCACTATCATTTTCTTCATACCGCTGCTGGAACACATGTGCTTGAACATCATTTAATGCCTTTTGGCCATTATAGAAGTAGTAGCCCAAGAACAGGTTCTTTCCCTGTCTACGGAATTCTTTTCGTGTTAATATCAAATATCAGCAATTACTCATAGATTACATTTAAACTGAAGTAATTGATGAAGACGTCAGTTGATAACAAAAACGAGCTGTCTTTCTTCATTTACTTGCGCCTAGAAATGGCTGTCGAATACTGCCAAACCAAATGCCAAGGGATTTTACTGCCTTCCGATATACGTCGCTGTCAGTTCCTCCATATGATTTGGTCGACGTGACCTGTTTCAAGTTTTGTATGACAGAGAATGTTTTAGAAAATCAATTGTTTTCCTTTGCAATAAACAGAAATATTTTCATTCTAAGCTATCCAAGCTCAAATTTTTCGCAATATTAGCTCAAATTTAATATTCACTTCTGTAATGTCGGAAAGTAGCCATTTAAAGCAACAGGGCTCTTATTTTACTTGTACTTGATTAAACTACAGACGTTGAAAAATTTGGTGCTGGACTGTGATTTGAATTCGTATCTCCTCTCTTGACGTTCTGAATCTGTCAGAACAGTGTAGTTCAGTCATTACGTTCTTTTTCCCAAGACTGCAATCTTCTCTAGGTCTCCACCAAAGGTAAGTATGTGGGTCCGAATCCTGATCCAGTACAAAAATATTCATAATTTCATTTCAAGCCGTATCACTTGCATACCAGTCTGCTAGTGAAAATTAACGTGCATTTTTAATGTCTGTTCATCTGTTGCCAACAATCGCAGTAGGTGTCGTTATTTCTGATCAAACACGCACACATCTTACTGTTGGTCAGTAAGCAAGTGTTACTTAAGCTATGTTCCTGGATGATAAAGAAGGACGGTAGGTGTGCGGTTCGTTTGTCGCTCAGGCACAAAAATTTGTATCCTTATTTTAGATTCAAACATCTAGCAGCTGGTAAGAAAAACCGATACGTAACATTTGATTTTACTTAGTTAATAATCCGATTGCGTGCTGGGTTCGTATCTCCGTCACAGAACTTCACATGATGCGCTTCATCTTTAAATGCATGAACACTTTGTTCCTTCTGAATTGAGGTATATCACACATCTTTCGTGGTTAGTTATCAGGGATGAAAGGGCCTTTAAAGGAATCCCGGTTTATTACAAAAACTGTCGTCTTTTTTTTTTCAAGTTTACATTTGGTTACTGATATTGGCGAAAATTTCTGTAATTCGTGCCTCTTCATGACTAGTCAGCAATGTGATTAGATTAGATTAGATTAATACTTGTTCCATAGATCATGAATACGACATTTCGTAATGATGTAGAACGTGTCATTTTAATGAAAAATTTCTTTACATACCAATTTTTTACTCTCTCTCTCATTCTTTTTTATTTTTATCTCTCTCCCTCACTCTCTCTCTTCTCACTCTCTCTCTATCTTCTCTCTCTCTCTCTCTCTCTCTCTCTCTCTCTCTCTCACACACACACACACACACACACACACACACACACACACACACACTCACAGTCTTTTTTATTTTTATTTGTTTGTTGTGCTCGACTATCGGCGAGGCACGAAAACGTTCGTCAATGATTTTCTTAGTTGTGAGTACACTTACGAAAGATATATAAAAACAACTATGAGAGTTACTGATTTATGAAGCTTAGTTTGCAGTCATTTCTGAGTATTATTAGTAACTACGCTCCAGTCCCTAAACCCAGTTACAGAAATGTGAATTTCACCGACTACCTGTAACACTACTTCAACCCATATAACACTGTCCACGCCATAGAAGAAACAGTAAAAGGCAAGAGGAGAAGAGGCGTAACAAGATATATTTCGAATTATCATGTCACTCTACAGCTCACTACGATTGTTTTACTGTAGATAAACAGGACGATCCAAAGAAATCGTTTACAAACTGACATGACACGGTGAGCATACAACAAGGATTGGTAGTCACCTAGAAACCCAGGGTAACAAAGGCCATCCGGGGCTACTAAATGGCGCTGCAGTTGTTAAGTCACATGCTACATGTTGACGCTCACTGCATGAGAAAAGTTTTGTCCAGATGCAGAGACACTGCTCACATCGATGCTGCATTGAACGGCGCACCCTCTCAAAGACACCTGTTGTATCTCGAAGACATACTGCTGCCGCAATGCTTCACACTAGATCCTCCAGCGATGTAAGAGATATTTCACACTCAAGGCCCTTCAGATACCCATAGGAAAAAATCGATTGGGGACAGATCGAGTGATCGTGGTGACCATGCTACTGGTCCACTTCTTACGCTGTGTACATTACTTTAATAGTATAGAAAAATATGCTGTTGTGAAACTTTGGTAATATATATAAGGGGTGATTAAAAATTTTCCGTTCGAAGGCCGTACAGTCAATAATCTGTATACGAGTCAGGCAGAATGTCCCTGAGCATTGAGGCGATCATTCCACCGACCCACCAGGTTGAAGGTAATCGTTTGATAAAACACCGTGCCCTTGTGGGTAAAGAAATCCATAATTGCCTGCTGCACATCCTCGTCCGACAGGTATCGTCGACTTTTCAAGGCCTTTTTTAAGGGACCGGAGGCGTGAAACTCGCATGGGGAGATGGCAGAACTGTAGACCGGGTGCTCGGCTGCCTTCCTCTTGAGTTGACGTAACTCCTGCATTACGACTTTTGCGATATGGGGACGTGAGTTGTCATGAAGCAGCATCATTCGACAACGTTGTTTTCCGACAGACATGCTGCCTCATACACATTCTTCATTCTCCGATGGATCTCTACCGGTGTTTGTCCTTCGGCATTCAAGAAAAGAATATCAGCATGTTGGTCCAGTTTGGACGCATTTGGCAACAACATCTCCAGAGTTCATATTTACGGATTTACCACACGCACGTCGGCAAGACACAAATGCTACATTAATCCTTGCCTATATGTCGGTGCTTATACAGGGCTATTCAAAAAGAAGGAACAGATTTCAAACATACACTCGTCCTTATAAATTAAGGATAATTACAGAATGTGGCGCTACACAACGTGGCACTACACAAAACTGGCGCTAATAGCATAGGCACATAGGGAACACACACGATACAGATCTGTAAGTCCACGGTATTGGTGATAAGTTGAGAAAACCGTCCCGAAACTCATGTACTTCAAAACGCCACTGTTTCCTGCGCATGTACTCCGACATCAGTATGGCATATGATCACCATGCAAACGTACACAGGCCGCACAACGGGTTGGCATATTCTGGATCAGGTGGTCGAGCAGCTGCTGGGGTATAGCCTCCCATTCTTACACCAGTGCCTGTCGGAGCTCCTGAAGTGTCCTAGGGGTTTGAAGACGTGCAGCGATTCATCGACCGAGAGCATCCCAGATGTACTCGATGGGGTTTAGGTCTGGAGAACAGGCAGGCCACTCCATTCGCCTGATATCTTCTGTTTCAAGGTACTCCTCCACGATGGCAGGTCGGTGGGGCCGTGCGTTATCATCCATCAAAAAGAAGGTGGGACACACTGCACCCCTCAAAAGGCGGACTTACTGGCGCAAAATGGCGTCCCGATACACCTGACCTGTTACAGTTCCTCTGTCAAAGACATGCAGGGGTGTACGTGCACCAATCATAATCCTTCCCCACACCATCAAACCACGACCTCCACACAGGTCCCTTTAAAGGACATTAAGGGGTTGGTATCTTGTTCCTGGTTCATGCCAGATGAACACCCGGTGAGAATCACTGTTCAAACTATACCTGGACTCGTGCGTGAACATAACCTGGGACTACTGTTCCAATGGCCATGTACTGTGTTCTTGACACCAGGCTTTGCGGGCTCTCCTGTGACCAGCGGTCAGTGGAATGCACCTTACAGATCTCAGTCTGTCAGTCATCTGTAGACTGTGTGTCTGAAGACAACTGTTCCAGTGGCTGCGGTAAGGTCCCGAGCAAGGCTACCTGCAGTATTCCGTGGCCGTCTGCGGGCACTGATGGTGAGATATCGGTCTTCTTGTGGTGTTGTACACCGTGAAAGTCTCGTAATGTAGCGCCTGGACACGTTTCCTGTCAGCTGGAATCGTTGCCATAATCGTGAGATCACACTTTGTGGCACACGGAGGGCCCGTGTTACGACCTGCTATGGTTCAAATGGCTCTGAGCACTATGGGACTCAACATCTTAGGTCATAAGTCCCCTAGAACTTAGAACTACTTAAACCTAACTAACCTAAGGACATCACACACACCCATGCCCGAGGCAGGATTCGAACCTGCGACCGTAGCAGTCCCGCGGTTCCGGACTGCAGCGCCAGAACCGCACGGCCACCGCGGCCGACCCTGCTGTGTTTGACCAGTCTCCAGTCGCCCTAGTATTCTACCCCTTATAACGTCATCAATATGTGTTCTTTGAGCCATTTTCAACAGACAGTCATCATTAGCACGTCTGAAAACGTCTGCACACTTACTCGCTACACCGTACTCTGACATGCACCAACACACCTGTGCGTATGTGGACTGCTCCCAGCGCCACCGTGCGACGACTGCAGGTCAAATGCACCGCATGGTCATACCCCGAGGTGATTTAAACCCGCAAACCGCTCACCAGAGCGTTGTTTCACCATGTATCAGCGTTATCCTGAATTTATGAGCATTAGTGTATATTGCTTCCACATTACAAAAGATGGAAACACAATTCCAACGTTCCTGGAAAGAAAGAACTTCAAATTTTTATGAATTCAGTGTGATCACCATGTGTTACACGAAAAATATGAAGACGGTACCTCATTTCCTGCCACACATACGCGTGGGGTAGCCGCATCGTCTGAGGTGGCTTGTCTTGGTCCGTGCGGCTCCACCCGCCGGAGGCTCGAGTCCTCCCCCGGGCATGGGTGTGTGTGTTATCCATAGCGTAAGTTAGTTTAACTTAGAATAAGTAGTGTGTAGGCTTAGGGACCGATGACCTCAGCAGTTTGGTCCTATAAGACCTTACCACAAATTACCATATTTCCAAAATTTCCTGCCACACACGAAGCAGCTGGTCTCTCGTTATCGAATTCACAGCTTCAACAATGCGATGTTGCATACCTTCAAGAGTGTTAGACGTAGGAGGGATAAAAAAGCGGTGTTTTACGTAACTCAACAGATAAGTCACAAGGGGTGATGTCTGGAGACCTGGGAGGCCACCGGCGATGAAGTTCACCTTCTGCTCTTCCTCTTTCAATCCAACGTCTTGCAACGGTGTCATTCAGGTAATGTCGGACGTGCTTAGAGAAATTCTAATTCTATCCATCGCTTGAGCCTTGTCCCGCAGTGATGCAGGGTCAGCCATCGTTAATCGGATTTGGAATGTTAATGGTTAAGGGGTGGCCGGATGCCCTTCCTGCCGCTACCCCGTACCCCCTGGGATGGAATTAGTGTAACCCAGCTGTCTGCGACGAGTGGAATCCATGGAATAGTGCAAAAGTGTTCAGATGTCTGCGAGCCGTGTAACGGAGGCGAAACATGGGGACCAGCCCGGTATTCACCTAGCGGGATGTGGAAAACCGCCTAAAAACCACATCCAGGCTGGCCGGCACATCGGCCCTCGTCGTTAATCCGCCGGGCGGATTCGATCTGGGGCCGGCGCGCCTACCCGAGCCCGGGAAGCAACGCGTGTGCGCTCTCGGCTACCCTGGCGGGTGGTTAGAGAAATTCTAATGGATGTAAAATAAGAGAAATTAGATCTCGCGCGAGAAGATTTAGGGTTTTATTTTCCCCATGTTCTAATCGAGACTGGAACGTAGAGAATTAGAATGAAATTTTGTTGTACGAAACGGTTGCCAAATATGTAAGTGTGAATTCCAAAGTAATTACATAGATGTAGATAACTTTTTGTTCCCTGTGTTTCGTTCCTGTTGTCTTGAGAACTGGGTGGAATATATTTTTCGAATAACACAGGAATTATTTGGAACTACCCTATGACCTGCACCGTTCCACTATATGCTGCTACGGAGCAATGTGCAGTGCAGCTGAGCACTTTAAGTTCCCAAGCGACTCTAGGCTGTTTTGCTCGTTCAGCAAACGAGAGTGAAGAGCAGCGGACGAGGCATAGCGCAGCACTGTGCCCTAAGGTGGCACTGCCGGCCCAGCCAGACTGTCACCGACCGCTCGGCTCGCGATGCTGCCTTAGACCCCACCGCTGGTACAGCCGAGCATCATGCGAGTATCTATGTTCTGAATGAATTGTACGAGGGCGGGCTGAAAAGTAATGCCTACGAATTTTTTATGTGAAAATACTTCAAACTTTTTAAATAAAACAAACTTCATTAACATTCTATATCCTTATTCCTCATGTCTACATGCTTATTTCTAAACATAATCACTCTGGCAAGGAACACATTTCTCCTAACGAGAGACCAGTTAGTTCACACTGTCACTTTAGAATGTCTGACTGTTGACGGAGACACAACCCCACCTTTGCTTGCACCTCTTCATCGCTATCACACTGAAGGCCTCGAAGGTGTTCTTTATGTTTTGGAATCATGAAAGTAAACGGAGGCCAAGTCGGGACTGTATGGCGGGTGATCGGTGACAGTAAAACCTAAGCGTCGGATTGTTGCAGATGCCGCAGCGCTCGTGTTTGTTCTGGCATTGTCATGGCGAAGGAGAGTGTGCACCACGTGTGGATGAATTCTTCTGTGTTTAGAAACTCGATTACAACACGCTGTTTATTACGCACCGACATAGTTACATTACACACCGCCATAGTACACGCTGCAATTCGAATCCCTCTAGCGGTAGAGTGTTGTAACTTGTGCCAGCAAAGTGAGAAAGCCGACCGAGTAATATGTGTGACATATAATACCTCACCCGATATTGAGAACTGAATAAAAAGTTCGGAGTCATTACTTTCCAGCACGCCTTCGTACGTGTGGTGCTCTACGGCGTTCAAATATTGACTTAAGCCGCCCGACAGGGATTATCTTTATTTATTTATTGACAGACTAGTATCGGGCTCATAGGCCCATCACAGTGGCATCCGCATTACAGGAGACAAAAATCTTTCAAAATATATTTATTTCTAATCGTCGCTACATCTTGCAGTTGTGGTGTGTGGAACTGCGGATGGCCGGTGACTCGTAAGGACTTCCACGGAAACCACACACAAATATAGGTTCCCTGTTATATACAAGTAGGACTGGATTTTTTTTTTTTGTTTATGTCGCAATTCCTGAAGGTGACTCTATTGAGGAGCCTAGATAAAAAGCTATAAAAGTAACGGCTGATGGAAAACTACTTTTGTAAATATTTATCTCTAGTGTATAGTGTTTCGTGTATTATAACGTGACATTTTTTCATGTAATCTCACTTACCTTATTTAGACTGAATACACTTGTTTCTTATCACATACAAAATATCTATACCGTAAAATTCGTGTTATTATCTAATTTTATGTTAGTGGAAATCGACATATAAATTTCGATACTAAGTAACAATCACTATGTGCTTTGAATTCAAAGATGATGACTGAGATTATACAATTTCATTTCTAAATTGTATTGTAAGTTCTTTTATTTCGGGTGCCACAGCAATAAAATTTGCTGAAAAGCAATTACATTTTTCACTGTGGCTTTTTTATAACCACTGTAATTATGCCACAATCAGCTCAGTTCCTCATTTTATTTGTTTTTTGATGAAATGGAACGATATAAACGTTGCAGATGAGTGTCCACACAGACTGCAATTATATGTGTGTTACTAAATGACAACTTACAAGTTCGTCAAATTTGTGAAGGTTTTAAATTTCATTTTATAGAATGACTTACTATATGACATGATGTAAGCATGAACATACTTGTGTTCACGATGTGGAATACATACATGATAATAATAACACACCGACAAAAGATAAGCAACGGTGAGGCACCATGTCTCCGGTACATATCAACAAGCTGCGATCAGCTGGGCAGTGGTGAATGTTTGTCAGTGTACCTTTGAAGACTGTTTACTGCAAACCTGACAGTGTCAAATAATCCTGGGTACAGAGCAACGTTCTGTGCGATGAGTTTTATATTTACGTAGACGTGCCATCACCACAATAATGTTATTTTAAAGTGTTGACGAATATGGAACGTTGTTCACGTTTTTGTTTATTACGACAGTATTACATGTCAAAATGGCAGATGTAAATTTTCATAAACCCACAAAGGTTGATGGCGTAAACTTAAGAGTATAGGAGCATGTGTTCTGCCTTACGGCAGGTGTTGTCATGGGGAAAGCCTCGTCAGAGAGGTCCACCGCATGAGCGGCTAGGGAAGTGATAAGTATAGGAGTAGCTATTGAAATTAGGAAATGGACGAAATCAGCCAATCATGATATGAATGACAATGATTATTCAACTGCCAAGATGGAAAATAGATTACAGATTGTATTGTCTGTGGTAACGACTGATCTAAAATGTATTTCAAGACTTAACGTTTACAAGGACAACGGTGAATTTGTCAATGAATTTTTTCTGGGCCGGTCTGTTGGTTCAGAATGATATTAGGATGTTTCGTCATGTGCGATAAAATGTATATTCCTTCCAAATTATTTAGCAAGCTGCCTGTCAATCCTACACATCCCCAGGAAAGGTCTGACTCGTGTTACAGTTTTCAGTTTATCACTATGTTGATGAAGTCTAACGTAAGCCTTAGCACTGACGTATGTGATCTTCACTACACTCACAAAGACAAAACCTTTCTCAGTATTTATGAATTCCAGAAAAAGTGGTGATCTGTACTCAATGTTCCGTTGCACATTGATGAGCCAACGCATCATGAATACCTGCATAACAGCACGCTGGTGTGCCTTTGGAATGCAGTATACCAGCCATACTTAATGCCATTGATTCGACAAGTGCTTGGTAGGTTTCTGGATGTAAGTGGTACCAAATGACTACGCATGGGTTACGCAATTCCCGTAAATTACAGACCAGTGGTTGGCGGGCGTGGAGCAGGCACCCGTTAACGACAGAGATAATTCCCATCTGGTTCAGCCTAGGGGAATTTGGTGGACAATACATCAACGTGAGTTCGCTATCACGCTGCTCAAACCACTGTAGCAAATTTCTGACCTTGTAACACGGGAAGTTACCCTGCTAGAAGTTGACAAAATGGCTCTGAGCACTATGTGACTTAACTTATGAGGTCATCAGTCGCCTAGAACTTAGAACTACTTAAACCTAACTAACCTAAGGGCATCACACACATCCATGCCCGAGGCAGGATTCGAACCTGCCACCGTAGCAGCAGCGCGGTTCCGGACTGAGGCGCCTAGAACCGCTCTGTCACAGCGGCCGGCCTAGAAGACGACATCGCCGTCTACGAAGACGTTAGCATGAAGGTATGCAGGTGGTCCGCAGTAGTATTCACGTATCTACGGTTCCTTCGATCACTACTACAGGTCCCATGGAAGCCCAGATAAATTTTTGCCATGGTATAACACTGCTCCCACTGTTCTACGTTTATGGCGAGGTGCATGTTTCGAGCAGCCATTCGACTGGATGACGGCATATGCAGACACGACCATCGACCTGGCATAACAAGGAACGTGATTAATTTGACCAGCTGGTACGTTTCCACTGATCCACGGTTTAATCTCGACTATGCCGTGCCCACTGTAATAGTAATTAATGGTGCTGTTGTGTCAACATGGGAACACGTATGGATCGTTTCCTGAGGAGCCCTTGAAGAAGTCCGCTGAACGATGTGCTCTCAAACGCTTGCACCAGCATTGTACTCGGTCGTCAGATGTACCACAGATGGCTGCAAATCCTATTTTACAGAGTGGGCAAGCATCCGACCTTCACGTTCTGTGATGAGCCATGGACGTCTGCTCGTGGTTTCGCCGTCCTTTAATCCACTTTCCATAGTATCTCAAGGCAGTAACACGCCAACAGCTAGCTAACTTCGCTGTATCCTAGTTGCTCGTTTCCAAGCGCCGAGCCATAACAACCTGCTCCTTGTCAGAGTCACTTATGCCAGTGTATTTCTCCGTTTGCGTTCGGTATCATCGCTAGACAGGTCCCCATTCGTCTATTTTTCTGTTATATTCTTTGCTTGTCGCGTCACGTGTTCGGAACGCCACAAGGCGGTATTGTTTCGCGACTGTTAGTGGTCACTATATTTTGGCTATCAGTGTGTGGTAAATCAATGACATTTCTGGTGGTGAAGATTTTGTTGAAACAAAGAGTAAAACTTTCTCATAATGTGAGACAAAGTGGTGATCGGTACTCATTATTCCGTTATATAACTCCGTTTATGGTTTTGCAGATGGTCAAAATTCCTATAACCACATATGAAGTAATCTTATCTCCTTGCCTGATTAAATTCCGATGTTGTTACTGATCACCCAGAAATGTGACATTCATGGAACTTTCACAAACTACGCAACTTCCACAACGTGGAAAAGCGTGAAACCGCTATGCACAAACGGTTTTCTACTCCGTTTCTGGCAAAAGAAGCTCTAGGTTAGCGTTGCCCTTCTAATTTTTCCTTCAACTTCTGCTGGCGACTTTTAGCCGCTCAGCACTGTTGCTGATAAAGCGCTAAACACCTTTGCAACGTGACAGAAACATATATACAGACCTGCAAGGGCACACATAGTTCCGAGTAGAACAGTCAGTGTGGCCTGATGACCTTCATGTGGGCCGTCTTGGTTCGAGCTGTCTTGATTTTTTTAAATATTTTTTTTTATTTTTTTACGCACAGATGCAGACGGGAACTTTGCGCTTTCACAGTTTCCACAGTTTCCAGCTCAGCTACACATTTCATTGACAGTTATCAATCTGGCTATCTAGTCGTAACCGTCCTCATATTAAATGACGTTTCAGTCTCAACAGAGCATCGAAGGAGGTTGCTTAGTGGGTGAGACATTCGACTCGTATCTCGGATGGCATGGCACAAATTCCCGTCCAGCTGCCCGAATTTAAGTGTACCGCTTTTTTCTCAGTCGTTAAAAGTGAAAATGTTCCTTCAAAAGGACTTGGTCGAGTTTCTCCTCAAATCATTGCCTTTCCTGAGCTTGTGTGCCGTCTGAAATAGTCCCATCGTCGGTGGATGGTTAAATCATCTTTTCTTTTTCCTGCAAATATTTTCCCGTCTGTATTAACAACTATTCATCACCAAAAAGATTCATTCGAAAGTTTTTAGTGATATCACATTAGAGCTATAAGTATAAAATTCTTCGGTTCACTGTATTCAAGAATTTTAGCCCCTTTATTCTTAAACAGTACTTTCATCAAGGAAAATTCATCATTACTTTTCTTCATGACGAGCAGGTAGCACCTTCAAGCATACATGTTACGCTGCAGTTTCGAGTAAACCAATTTAATACAGGTATTAATCTATAAAATACGACTGAATTTAATGAACATGTGAAAGTAAAGTATACTTCTTCTTCTTCGGTTTCTTCTAGTGCATATCCGTTCCTGATGTTGTTGACCATCACAACAATGTCATTTTTGCTTGTTCGAAAAAGTTTCTCGCACGTGTGTGAAATCCGCGTTCTTAAGTTTGCAAGACAAGATGTTCTTCTTTCTCGCCTTTTTTTACGAGATAACTTCCCTTGAAAGATGTCCCGCAGCAGTTTATACTTGTTTCCATTCCTCATTAAAAGGCCGCTATATTGTAGTTTTCTTCATTTTACTGTGTTTAGAACTTATTTTCTTTCTTAATGTCGTTAGTAAACTCTTAGGATTCTCCTGTAGATCCACATCTCAAATAGCGCAAGTCGTATGCCGGCGTCTCGGTCAAGGTCCAGATCTCAGATCCATAGAAAAGTATGGGAAATATATACCAACTTAGAAAACTTAATTTTACTTAGTTTGAAAGATGATGGCTCTCGAACAAATTAATCGCTTTACAAAATGCGGCTCTGGCTTTCGCAATACGGAATTTAATTTCTTGCGAGTTACCCTGTTCGTTGTTAATGTTTCTTCACACATGTGTATTTGTTTATTTGTTCAATAAGTTTACCATATATGTTTAGATGACAGTTTATTAAATCTTTCTTGCTGATGACAATTAATTTTGTTTTACTTGTGTTGATTTATAGGCCACAACGCGCTCTACTTTTATTGATTCGAGACACAAGATGTTTAAGACTATTTAGGAGGTCAGTAAGTATTACAGGATAATGAGAGTAGCAGATGCTGTTCCGCTTCTTTCCATTCAAGACGATTCCTCCTTCGAAATTTTTCAGGTGCTTCTTTCAAGATATATTATTCCAAAGAAAGATGAAATATCAATGGCGAGAGTGCACAGCCCAGTCTCACTCCTTGCCATTTCCCATTTCTGCCCTCACAGAATCACATTGATTTCAATACAGATTAATTATCATGTGAAGATCTGTGCCGTCTATTCCACTGCTTTCAGCACCTCGACCATCTTTTACTGTTGTACTCTAACAAAACGCTTTTGGTAATGAACACGACAGGTACAGACATCAAAGTTAATGTCTATACACCTCTACAAAAAGATCTGAATGCAGAACAGAGCCTCTCGAGTACCTTCAGCATTTATGAATGCAGTTTGTTCTTCACAAACATATTAGATTATTTTGTGTAGAATTTTGGAAATAATTTCAGGAGATGGCTCAGCAAACATATTATGCTGAACTCACTATTTTTTTTCGCTCCCTGTTCTTTTGGCATCATTATAAGCTCTGACTGAAGCCTTTTTTGAGGAATGACATCAGTAATGCAACTAATGACTCAAGAATACATTTGACCTTGAACATGGTTATTTGTCTTGACCGGAAGAATTCACACACGTGTCATCTACAAGCATCGAAGTGACAATGTAAGCGATGGATTCCCAGGTTGTGGTGGTGGGAAATTCAAAAATGCAAGATTGTGGAACTACTTCAGTTATGCTTTGCAACCCCTCTGTTGTCACAATTCAACTTGGCACCGTGTTCAAAAGTATCCGAATGGTCTGAACTGTGCAAAATGACACCATGTTCAAAAGTGTCCAAACAGAAGTTCGGGCCATGTTCAAAAGTATCTTAACAACTTGAAGTATTATCAAAAATGCATAAAGATATTGATAATTGTGGTGTAACTTACAGTATTTCCACATTAAGATATCTGTATTGTGTATCAAAAACATGTAACAAATACTATGTTGAAGGGAGACTTCAACGCAAAAGTGGGACAAGGAGAGATGTATAAACCAACAATTGGAAAAGAGAGTTTACATGCAAAAACAAATGAAAATGGCCTGCTGTTAATCAGTTTTGCGTTAAGTCAGAATCTTGTGGTGAGCTCAACATCTTTCCCCCACAAACAGATGTACAAAAGCACCAGATGGTAGCGCCGTCAATTAGATCATCTGCTGATAGATGAGAGGCACTAGAAGTGTGTGATGGACGTGAGATCGTACAGAGTAGCAGATGCAGACACAGACCACTTCCTAGTCATAGCCAAACTGCGGTTACAGCTGTGCTACAAAATGAAAAAGAACAACATAGCCAAGAGATAGTTTGACATTGATTAGCTTAAGGATCCAGAGATATGCCAGCAGTATAACATTAAAGTGCGTAACAAGTTTGAAGTGTTGGCATCAGACCACGCTGATGAAATAAATTGTTTGGTTGATTGGTTGATTTGGGTAAGGGGACCAAAAAGCGACGTCATCGGTCCCATCGGATTGCGGAAGGATGGGGAAGGAAGTCGGCCATGCCCTTTCAAAGGAACCATCTCGGCATTTGCCTAAAGCGATTTAGGAAAATCACGGAAAACCTAAATCGGAATGGCCGGACGCGGGTTTGAACCGTCGTCCTCCCGAATGCAAGTCCAGTGTGCTATACACTGCGCCACGATGAAATAAGTGTTAACAAGCGTTGGGAAGAAATAAGGATCTCTGTAAATGAAGCAGCCGAAGAAATTCTAGGAGAGTAAAAGCTGACAACTAAGAAGAAATGGTTCAATGAGACATGTGAATAAGCTGTGAAGGCCAGGAAGAGAGCAAGAAGGGCGGTGCACATGCTGGACAGACAATATGCGGAACAACAGGAAGCACTTAAGACCGTAAGAAGAGAAACAAATAGGGTTCTGAGAACCAAAAAAAAGGAAATTCATGAACAATATGATTGACGAAATCGAAAGGAAAAAACAATATCAGACAGCAGGAAAATGTTTCAGATGTTGAAACATGTGAGGGATGGTCACAGAAGCGAAGCTTTAGTTATTAATGATAAGGATGGAAATATGCTAACAGACAAGAAAAATATTCTGAATAGGTGGAGAGAATATTTTGAAGAGTTATTAAATGCTGAAGATCCTGAGAGTGTCTTTCCACGTGAGAATAATGCAGAGAGTGAAGGAGAAGCTGCAAACATTCAAGTGACTCAACAAGATGTAGAAAGAGCAATGATAAAACTCAAGAATAATAAGGTACCAGGAGAAGACAGGATAACGGCAGAGATGGTGAACGCAGGAGGAGCAACGCTTTAGAAAGAGCTATACAATCTCATAAAAGAAATATGGGAAAAAGAGGAAATCCCAGAAGAGTGAAAATCAGCTGTCATTATCCCACTTGCATAAAAAGAACATTAATAGGAATTGTAATAACTACAGAGGCATTTCTCTCCTAAGTACGTTATGAAGTTCTATCTTTAATAATACTTGAAAAACTTACACCATTTTCAAAAGATATTGTACGAGAGAACCAGGCAGGAAGGACAATCGACCATCGCTCAAATTTTCACCACGAGGCAAATCTGTTAAAAGTGCTGGGAATTCAACCATCGGTTTCTGGTGACGCGCGTAGACTTCTCAAAGGCGTATGAGAGTATCCACAGGTTAAGTATGTACAACATCCTGAGAAAGCTTGGTATACCAATGAAGTTAATAAATATGGTCAAGGTGTGCACAGCGGAGACAAAAGCTAAAGTCAAATACCAAGGGGAGCTGTCCAAGGAATTCCACATCAGAACGAGTGTGAGACAAGGTGATGTTATTTCACGACTGTTATTTAATCTGGTCCTAGAGAAAATAATCCGAGAAATGAAAAGAGAAAACAAAGGGGTGACGGTAAATGGAAGGACAGATTTATTGGGATATGTAGACGCCATTGCAGTTCTAGCAATATCAGAGGAAGAGATGTCAGAAACTGTAGAGGATCTAGCGCAAAATGCAAGTAAGGTCGGATTACTGATTAATACGGAAAAGACTGAGGTAATGAAGGCATCAGGAGAAGCCCCTAATGACATCCCATTACATGTAGGGATATGGAAATCTGCTAAATGGGAAAATTTTAAATACCTTTGTACATGGTTCAACAGGCAAAATAATTAAAAACGGGAAATAAACCAACGTATTGTGACTGGGTCTAAAACTTATTTCAGCCTAAAGCAGATAATGTTATCCAAGAATCTGTCAATCAAGACCAAACTTAAAGCATACAATGGCATGATAGTACCAGAATTGTTGTGTGGGACAGAAACCATAACCACAACAAAGAAGGATGAAGGAAACTTGTTGGTCTTCGAAAGAAAGATTATGTGAAGGATCTTTGCGCCTGTCCAGGAGGGGAGCTCGTGGAGACATAGAAAAAAAAACAAGAATTGTATAAGCTGATGATGCAACCGAACATCGTTCAAAAGCTGGAAGCGTGGAGAATAAGCTCGGTAGACCCTAGGAGACCAGACACCCCTCGGGCAAAAGCCGTACTTCCGGGAAGACCCAGAAAGCGACGTGAGGATGAGCTACAGAAAGACCTTTGTCAACTAGGAGTTCGTGACAACTGGATCCAAAGTTCACAAGATCGCCGTCTATAGAGGAGCATTGTAAGGTCGGCGCATGATCTAAAGGGTCCTCGATTGCCAATTTTATGATGATGCTATAACTACAATTCTGCTTCATAAGTAAATTTTGTCTTAAAGTGTAACACCTAAATAGTACGTAATCGGTGCCATATTGAAAAGTATCTGAATGTCCTGAGTTGTGTACATTGGCTCTATGGTCAAAAATATGCAAACAAATTGACTTGCGTAAATTTGGGTTATGTTCGAAAGTATTCCAATGACCTGAATTGCGTAAACTGAGGCCATGTTCAAAAGTGTTCGAATGACCTGAATTACTTATCAAAAATACTTGAAGATATTGACGATACTGGTGTAACTTATAGTATTTTCATGTATAAAATGTCTGTCAATAATACATTAACCTCGTCCAACACACAACATTAGTGTTAAGTGTCACAATATTACTTTCAAATCTGTGTTATTTCTGACAAATATTTAAAGAGTGTAACTTATAGTATTTCTAAGTGTGACATATATGTCAAAAAACACATGATACTACCGATCTAGGGGACTGATGACCTCAGCTGTTAAGTCCCATAGTACTCAGAGCCATTTGAACCACTACCGATCTAACTTATAGGATAAGCTGAACTGGACAGTAAACTGAACAAGCAAACTTTGATCTCTGCATCGCAGTGAGTTCAAGGAGCAATGGAGAATCGAATTAAATATCTCCATATCTAAGTAGTTTGTATTATTGTTCTATAGCTGTATGAAACAGGTGTTAGTTAAAATAATGTCAGTACTGGAAGAGTTAAATTATTGTGTAGGTTACAGGTTAAGATACACTTGGCACTGAAACTAGACCGTGGACGCTCAACTTAAGTGCCACGATGCAATTACCAAGTGTAAATTGTCTGTATTATTGTTGTATAACACTACAAGATACATGTAGCCAAAATAATGAATGGCTAATAATTTTTTATTACTTTTTATCTTGAACCTGCCTGTAAATATGTTCCACTGTTGTTTGTAAACGAAGTTTCAAAGAAGGAAGCAACATTTACTGAACTGTAGTTTTAACACTTGAATTTAGCACACGTTCATAAATTTAAAAAATGAGGGTTGGTATGCTTTCAACTAACCACATTCAACTACTTCTCAAAGCCATCAAAAACCTATACTGACTCCATAATTTTCTACAGTTTTTACGCTTTCATGTACCCAGTTTCAACTACATTTCAGAGTCAGCCAAAAGTTACAGCAACTCCATCCTAGGGTAAAAACTTTACCTTGCAGTACAAAACATATGTCATCTTCTGCTGATAGTACTAACTTATGCTATCACACAGTGGTAATTTGGAAATTTGCGGTAAGTTCCTATGAGACCAAACTACTAGGGTCATCGGTCCCTAGGCTTACACACTTCTTAATCTAACTTAAACTAAGGGCAACACAAACACACACGCCCGAGGGAGGACTCGAACCTCCGACAGGGAGAGTCGCGCGAACCGTGGCAAGACGCCCGAGACCGCGCGGCTACCGCGCGTGGCCAGTGGTAATTACATGACACTTTGATGAAATAATATACTGTTACAATTTGTTGTGGTATATCAACGAGCCCTGTCTTAACAAATGCGTATTAAATTCAAATGTGTCATCAGAGTGTCACATAGTTTCCGACGTACCAAGTGTGTCTTAACCTGTACATTAGATCAGTACCGGCATATGGGTTTGTAATGTTATAGAACAAATCTTCACGTAATATGATAAATACACGGCGCAGTCACATTAATGCAGGGCTTAACAACTGGCTGGTTTTGAGCGCGAGTACTCGCGTCTGCTCAGGCACGTGCTCGCGATCAGGTGCAAGGTCGCGGAGTAGGGAGGGAGGGGAGGGAGGGGAAATGCGCGCGCGCGTTTGAATAGGGCCGCAGCGTGCCTATTGAATTCGCGCCGACTGTGTAACATTTAAAGTACTACGATCAGTTCTAACAGTCACTTCGCTCGTTAAGAATCATGTCAAGTCACCGTTGTGTAACCCCAACCATGCTTTCGCAGTTCAACCCCCATTGGGAGGAATTGTATCTGTTTACAGAAAAAGATGGTATTGCAAAATGTTTAGTATGTCACAAAACGCTGAATTCTTTTAGGAAATTTAATTTTGCAGCGACATTATATGTCGTACCACACGAAAGACTACGGAAGTGGAAAATATGATGGACCAGATCGTGCACAGGAAGTTATTAAACTTAAAAGGAAGCTGTCCGAAGAAGATCTGGACGACGAAGAATAATCAACTGAGGCAGCTCTCAAATGGTTCAAATGGCTCTGAGCACTATGGGACTCAACTGCTGAGGTCATTAGTCCCCTAGAACTTAGAACTAGTTAAACCTTACTAACCTAAGGACATCACAAACATCCATGCCCGAGGCAGGATTCGAACCTGCGACCGTAGCGGTCTTGCGGTTCCAGACTGCAGCGCCTTTAACCGCACGGCCACTTCGGCCGGCGGCAGCTCTCAGAGTGAGTTACAAAATTGCTTTGCTTTTAGCAAAATCCCTGCGCCCCTTCACTGACGGCGATTTAATAAAAGAATGTTTGGTAGTTGCAGCGGAACATTTGTGTCCATCTCAAGTTGAACAGTTTCGGATTGTGCCATTATGTAACATGACCATTATGCGTCGCATACAGGACATGGCAGACGACGTCCAGAGCCAGCTTGCAAACATCTGTAAAGATTTTATGGCGTATTCTCTAGCTCTGGACGAAAGTGTTGATATTACTGGAACAGCACAGCTTGCCATATTTATTAGAGGTGTTAATAGAGATCTTCAGGTGAGGGAGGAGCTCCTCAATGTAGTAGCCATGAAGAACACTACAACCGGAGGTGATATTTTGAGTAGTGCTGAAGAAAGTGTTGAAAATACAGGATTGTCGTGGAATTCTTTAGTTTCAGTGTCAACAGACGGTGCACCAGCGATGACAGGGAAAAAAATCAGATTTCGTTGCGCTGTTGAAGGAGAAAATGCAAAAACTGACCGTGCCGAATGAAATAAGGGGCGTTCACTGTGTGATCCGCCAGGAAAACTTATGTGCAAAGAGTATCACTCTAAAAAATGTGATGAGTGTTGTTGTTCGTACAACCAATTATATAAGGAAGCATAGGCTACAACACAGACAATTTAAAAGCTTTCTTGAGGATGTAGAAAGCTAGATGGTAGCCAGCCTTATTACAGCGAGGTCTGCTGGCTTAGTCGTGGCGAATTATTAAATCGAGTTTTTTGCCTATTAGATGAGATAAATAAGTTCATAGAAATAAATAACATGTGTGTTCCCGAATTGAAAGGGCCTTCATGGAAATTTGATCTCTCGTTCTTAGTAGATTTAACTAGCCGTCTGAATGCTTTGAACATTTCACTACAAGGTCAAGATCTGCTAATTACTCATTTCATAGATCGAATACGAGCTTTTAAAATGAAATTGACACTTTGGGTGAGTCAGCTGGAAAGAGGAAATCTAGCTCATTTTCCTAAATTATCATCCATGCAAGATGTTCACAAAGACTGTGAACATTATTCACATAATGAGATTTTCACTCTGCAGCGGAGTGTGCGCTGATATGAAACTTCCTGGCAGATTAAAACTGTGTGCCCGACCGAGACTCGAACTCGGGACCTTTGCCTTTCGCGGGCAAGTGCAAGAGCACAGTTTTAATCTGCCAGGAAGTTTCATTATTCACATAGTTTAGTTGTCCTTAAGGAAGAATTTGATCAACGCTTTCAAGATCTGACAGCATTAGACAGTGATTTTGATCTGTTCTCCTCTCCATATTCAGCGAATATTGAAGAGATTCGTCCTGAGCTGCAACTAGAAATTATTGACCTGCAGTGTGACAGAGAATACAGAGATAAATTTCAGAACAAAAAAAAACATTTTGGAATTCTACAGACACTTCCCTCAGGATAGATTTCCTCGTTTGCACAAACTGGCGGCTACAATAATATCATTGTTCGGTTCCACGTATGTTTGTGAACAACTGTTCTCTGCAATGAAATGTAACAAGACGCGCCTGAGAAACGCATTGTCTCATCGAAATTTAAACTGCACGCTGCGCCTACAATGCACAAGAACTATTACTCCGAACATAGACGCAATTGTAAAGGGCAAAAAGTACAAGATAACCGAGAATCCCACACTTCAGTGACACCTTTTATTGTGTAACAGTTCACAAATTAATACGAATGTAGAGGCATACACTAAGCTAATAAAATTATGTGGCACCTGTACATTCTCCTTTATTTGTTTCATTTGTCGCAGTAATAATTCGTGAGTGATATCCCTGCAGGTGGCCGCGGATTTACATTGACTGGCGGCAGCTGTTGTGTGCCCCACGTGACTCTCCCCACTCTCCGCTCTCGTCCGGTAGTGGGGGTAGCGCGCTCGCGCCTTGCTGCTCACAGCTTGCTCCGCGAGCACGTATGTTGTGAAGCCCTGCATTAATGTGACCACCACCTCACAGACGGCAGGTGGCAGCACTAGTAGTGGAGGTTATATACAATGTGTCAGGGGATGCCAAAAACGAATGCCGGACATTTGCCACTCCGGACATTTGCCACGCAGGACAATTGGCACACTAGCCCCTTCGGCAGGTAGCGATCCCTCAGGTAAGGGACGCCCTTCCTCGTACTTCTTCTGTCCGCTTTCAAACCGCCGACTCCACATCTTACTCGATACAACCAGTACGTAAGGGACTTTCTTCTTCGACGTCTTGGCCAAATACAGAGCTTCTTTTCCGAAATAGAAATATTTATAACTTTTGGGAAACGAAAGCAATACCGACGATTATGTCAGTATGGTATTAGTTCTATCAAATATAAATATAGATTCCCCTATGTGTACGGTACCTTCCTTTCACGCTTACTGATTGCGATAGAAACAGTCCATCGCCATGGGAGCAACAAGAAAGGAACGATGTAAAGAGAATGCGAATGTACGCTAATCATTTCTTTTTGATTACTGCATTTGTGCCTACTTTAATTACTACAACTGCATGCCCAAAAGACAATAAGGAGAGAAGAAATGGGTATGTGAATGTTTGAAAACAAGAACGACATACTCCATATTAATTTACTCTCTAAAATGCGATATCCCTTGCGGTGAAACATTAGTTAATAATGTGTAGGGGGACAATGTTCAAAACATGACTGAAAATACGTTCACTACATAGAGATAAGAACATCTATGATTGACATGTCATCTAAAGTCGACGTACATTTTTAAAATGTTAGAAATAAGGAAATGAAGTCATGCAGAACGCTATGCTTGTAACGACTTAGAAGAGGAGTTGGTATTTACAGGGTCACAGAGAAAGCATCCTAGGTTTTGGAGGGAAAAGCCGTAATTGTAATGATCTGCACTACAACAGAAACAAGAAGCACAATTTAAGGAAAAATAACGTAATGTGTGTTTCAGCTCACAAGCGACATTGAAGCAGATAGTTCCTGTGACTTAGTATGGGCAGAGCTTATATTCGACAACCGGAATAAATTAATAACTGGCTCCTTTTACGGACCCCCGGTCTGAGATGAAACAATTGCTGAACAGTTCAAAGAAAACTTGAGTCTCATCAGAAATACACTCCTGGAAATGGAAAAAAGAACACATTGACAACGGTGTGTCAGACCCACCATACTTGCTCCGGACACTGCGAGAGGGCTGTACAAGCAATGATCACACGCACGGCACAGCGGACACACCAGGAACCGCGGTGTTGGCCGTCGAATGGCGCTAGCTGCGCAGCGTTTGTGCACCGCCGCAGTCAGTGTCAGCCAGTTTGCCGTGGCATACGGAGCTCCATCGCAGTCTTTAACACTGGTAGCATGCCGTGACAGCGTGGACGTGAACCGTATGTGCAGTGGACGGACTTTGAGCGAGGGCGTATAGTGGGCATTCGGGAGGCCGGGTGGACGTACCGCCGAATTGCTCAGCACGTGGGGCGTGAGGTCTCCACAGTACATCGATGTTGTCGCCAGTGGTCGGCGGAAGGTGCACGTGCCCGTCGACCTGGGACCGGACCGCAGCGACGCACGGATGCACGCCAAGACCGTAGGATCCTACGCAGTGCCGTAGGGGACCGCACCGCCACTTCCCAGCAAATTAGGGACACTGTTGCTCCTGGGGTATCGGCGAGGACCATTCGCAACCGTCTCCATGAAGCTGGGCTACGGTCCCGCACACCGTTAGGCCGTCTTCCGCTCACGCCCCAACATCGTGCAGCCCGCCTCCAGTGGTGTCGCGACAGGCGTGAATGGAGGGACGAATGGAGACGTGTCGTCTTCAGCGATGAGAGTCGCTTCTGCCTTGGTGCCAATGATGGTCGTATGCGTGTTTGGCGCCGTGCAGGTGAGCGCCACAATCAGGACTGCATACGACCGAGGCACACAGGGCCAACACCCGGCATCATGGTGTGGGGAGCGATCTCCTACACTGGCCGTACACCACTGGTGATCGTCGAGGGGACACTGAATAGTGCACGGTACATCCAAACCGTCATCGAACCCATCGTTCTACCATTCCTAGACCGGCAAGGGAACTTGCTGTTCCAACAGGACAATGCACGTCCGCATGTATCCCGTGCCACCCAACGTGCTCTAGAAGGTGTAAGTCAACTACCCTGGCCAGCAAGATCTCCGGATCTGTCCCCCATTGAGCATGTTTGGGACTGGATGAAGCGTCGTCTCACGCGGTCTGCACGTCCAGCACGAACGCTGGTCCAACTGAGGCGCCAGGTGGAAATGGCATGGCAAGCCGTTCCACAGGACTACATCCAGCATCTCTACGATCGTCTCCATGGGAGAATAGCAGCCTGCATTGCTGCGAAAGGTGGATATACACTGTACTAGTGCCGACATTGTGCATGCTCTGTTGCCTGTGTCTATGTGCCTGTGGTTCTGTCAGTGTGATCATGTGATGTATCTGACCCCAGGAATGTGTCAATAAAGTTTCCCCTTCCTGGGACAATGAATTCACGGTGTTCTTATTTCAATTTCCAGGAGTGTATGTAGCCTACTCATACAATTATAGTTGGCAGTGACTTCAATCTACCTCCCGTATGTTGACAAAAATACATTTTCAGATCCTACTGTAGATAGAAAACAACTTCCGTAATTGTTCTAAATGCTTTTTTTTAAGATTATTTTGAACAATTAGTTCACGAGGCCATTCAAATTGTAAATGGTTACGAAAACACACTTGACCTCTTGGCCACAAATAATCCTGAGCATCACGACGGATACAGGGATTATTGAACACACAGTCGTAGCAAGGCTCAATTCCGTAACAAAGAAATTCACCAAAACTAAACGCGAAATATATCTATTTATAAAAGCAACCAAAATTTCGGTTGATGTCTTTCTAAGAGACAGTCTCCAATCCTCCCAAACTATGTAAGTGAAGACCATATGTGGCTTAACTTCAAAGAAATAGTATCAACAGCACAGGAGAGATTCATACCAAATAAATTAATAAGAGACGGAACTGATCCCCCATGGTACACAAAACACGACAGAAAGCTGCTGCAGGAGCACCGATAAAGGCAAGTATGATTTAGACGAACGCAAAGTCTCCCAGTTTGGCGAAGTTTTACTGAGGCTCGAAATTTAGTGCCGATTTCAATGCGAGATTCATTTAATAGTTTCCACAACGAAACTCTCTCTAGAAATGTGGCGGAAAAATCAAAGAGATTCTGGTTCTATATTAACTAAACCAGCGGAAAGGCTCAGTAAGCGATGAGGAGGAGGAGGGGGAGACAAGAGACCCAACCCTTCAGAGCAGGTAAAGTCGTGGCAAATGTCCGGCGTGGCAAATGTCCGGCGTGGCAAAAAACAGTACAGTCGTTGTCATAATGCTAAAACGGAGCAGTATATCTGACGTACAAAAATGCATAATCGCTGGCTTTCGGGTCAAAGGTGGAAGGATTTCCGAAACAGCTAAGTTTCTGGACTGTTCACGTACCGCCACGGTTAAAGTGTATCGCGCATGTAAAATAGCGTTATTCAACACTGCCGACGAGGCAACTGTAGTGCAGCAGGGGCCATAGATGACAGGGGTGAACAACGGCTGCTGGGATATAAATGTGCGAAGAGATGTGCAGCTGTTGAGGAACTAACCACAACGACTGTTCAGCCAACGTTGCTGCGTATGGGCCTCCTGAGAAGGTGCCTCGTTCATGCAACCATGCTGACAGCCGTTCACCGGCGGCGAAGGCTGGAATTTGCACGCCGGTACCGTAATTGTAGTAGTTGGGCTTGTGAGATGAGAGATGGTCGTTGGCATGTATGGTGTGAAGGGCCTGAAAGCAAACATCCTGCAACAACCGTCGGTAGGGTCGTGAGCCGTGTGATAAGTTAATATTTCTTTAATTAGGCTTTTGGCCGTTCTGTTGTAAGTTTAAAAAGAAATTTCTTGGTTGGGAAAATTGTTTATAAATGTGTTTTAATTATCGTTGCCCTCCAGACGTGTACTGTAGGCCTTCAGCCGGTAATTGTTTTCAATCGCATGTTTTTTTTATTTTTATCTTCTATTTTTAATTGCTTTTGATTTCTAAGCCAGGCCTTCAGCCGTTCTTGTTTTTGGTTTGGTTTTGGGCCTTCAGTCCAGAAAGCATTTCAAGTTTTCTGTAACTAGGCCTTCAGCCGTATTGTCTAATTGTGATCTTTCAAAGCGATGAGTAAATAAGTGGTTCTTAGAAAAATAAAGTTGTGTGTTTGATTGTGAACTCACAGTAACTGTTTACGGCCCCATCCACAATCGTAACCTTATCCTGTGCGCTCTCTGAGAACTTACCAACCAGGTTTCAGGTCCAGGCCGGAGGAATGTTCTCGTGGCATTCCCTGGGTGATTTCGTAATCTGGAAGGCCCAATGGATCAACACTAGTATGCGTCTATCCTTGGGGACCATGTCCACCCCTACTATCAGTTTGTTTTTCCTCGGCATGATGGCATCTTGGCAAGGCAGTGCAAGCTGTCACACAGCTTGTGGTGTACACACATGGTTCGAAGAGAGCCACGATGAGTTTACCGTACTCCTCCTGGCCACCAGTATCTCCGGATTAAAACCCAATCGAGAATTTGTGGGACCAACTCGATCGGACTGTTCGCTCCATGGATCCTCAAGCGAGAAGCCTAGCGCATCTGGTCATGGCACTGGAATCGTTATGGCCGCTACACTCCAGAGCCTCACCGAATCTCTTCCTGCAGGTCCCGCAGCGGTGCGCGCTTCAAAAGGTTGTTATTCGGGCTTTTGACTGGTCGTCATATTAATAACACTGGATGATGTAATACAGACAATTTTATTTTGGTGCAAAGATAGAAATTTCTTCAGCAGTCAGAGATCTGTGTGAATCTTATACCTGATCGTCTTTGACCGAGAGTTAGCTAACATATTGCATTTGGTGCATTTCAGATATATACTCCATAATATGAAACTAAGCAGTTCCAGTTGCATAGCGCGTTAAGGATCTTGACAAAACACATCAGTTTTAGTATTCTAAAGTGTCGGAAATTATGAATTCACTGGACAAATGCAGTATAGATGTTGGTATTATTTTGTAGTTGATTATGAAGGCACAGCCTTAAACACTTTCAGACAACGATGAAACCACAGTTCCAATAAGTAAATGTTGCACCCTCCCTCGCCCGCATCTCGTGGTCGTGCGGTAGCGTTCTCGCTTCCCACGCCCGGGTTCCCGGGTTCGATTCCCGGCGGATCAGGGATTTTCTCTGCCTCGTGATGGCTGGGTGTTGTGTGATGTCCTTAGGTTTGTTAGGTTTAAGTAGTTCTAAGTTCTAGGGGACTGATGACCTCTGAAATTAAGTCCCATAGTGCTCAGAGCCATTTGAACAATGCAGACAATTTAGACGTGTAAATTGCGTTGTGGCACTTAATTTTAGAGTCCACAATCATGTTTCAGGTGTCAAATGTATCGTAACCTGTAAGTTACACAATAATTGCACTCTTCCAGTAGCTGACGTACTATTTTAGAAGACATTAGTTTTTACAGTTATAGAACAGCAATACAAACAATTCAGACTTGGAAATACTTAATTTAGAGCGCCATTATACCGTGCATGAAATGTGGCACAAAGATCAAAATTTTCTGGTTTTCCAGTGCAGTTTAACCTTGATAGGGTGTGTATGTGCGTGCTGTGTGCGGACGCAGGAGGAGCTGGCCGCAGTTCGCTAACGGCTGAAGACGCTTATGTCCGTGGTAAGCCGCTGCTTCTGAGTGTTTGCGGCAGAGGAGAAAAAGGTGATTTGCATTGGACATCTCATGTGTCTCATGTTTAGCTCATGGGCTTTACTGTAGAAGCACCTCCCTGCGTACCAGACACTGGTGATCCGCGCTCACTGCAGAGTGGCTGGTTGTTACGCAGTTGCATCCCTCAAGGTGGAGGGTTAACGCGGAAGGTGACCGTCTGGACTCGCTCATTCACTTTGTAAGTGGACAGGTGGTGGTCATTCCTTCAGCAGGGTCCGAGCAAGCACATCATCTTGAGGGGAGGGGAAGGTTTGCTAGTTATCCGGAACTTCAATATTAGGTTAGTTGTAGAGCCCCATATGGAAATAGCGTCCGGGACAGGAAAGAACTCAAATGTTCATTCAGTGTGCCTACCGGGGAGGAGGGAGGGGTCTCATCCAAGACGTGGAGGAAGTCCTGCCTGCAACAATCGAGGGTGCAGGGTCCTTCTGAAAGTTGTTGCTCGTATCGGCACCAATGACGCCTGTTGCGGGGGTTCTAAGGCTACAGGTGGTTTGCGGCAGTGGCGAAGACTGCTGGCTTCGCACGCGGGTTGCAAGCAGAACTCACAATTTGCAGCATCATACCTAGTGTCGATCGGGATACTTTAGTTTGGAGCTGAGTGGAGGGTCTCAACCAGAGGTTCCGTCGATCCTGGAACGTTCATGGTTGCAGATTTCTGCACCTGGATTATGGGGTGTAGAGTGGTAAGCCTCCCCTTGATAAGTCGGGTATGCACTATACAAAGGTTGCAGCTACTAGGGCAGCACAGTCTTGCAGGAGGGTACATGGTTTTTTTTTTTTTTTTCCTAGGCAGTATTGTGAAGTCCTCTGATGAACGCTCGCCGGTCGATATGCAGAGAGTGAAATCAGATCACGTGCGAAGCAGAGGTACTCCAGCTGTCAAAATTTTAACAGTAAATTGTTGAAGTATTCGTATCAAAATTCCTAAGCTTACTCCCGTCCAGGAAATTTGTTGAGCTCCAATTGTTCTTGGAAGTAAGAGTTACTGAAACCCAAAGTAGAAAGCTCCGAAATATTTAGCGATGCACGATACGTATATCGAAAAGACAGATTAGGCGCAACAGGAGGGGGAGTATTGATCACTGCCTACATAAATATTTTGTCTTTCGAGGTCGAAATTGAGTCTGACTGTGAAGTTATATGGTCACGATTTAGCAGGCCTATGTGAACTCAAGTTAATTATCGGATGTTTTTATCGGCCATTTGATACCGCCGTAGCAGCTGTAGAAGCTACTCAGATCGTGCAGTATTAGTTGGTGGTGACTATAAGCTATCGATTATAGACTGAGACGTCTATGCATTCACTTTAGGTGGCACAGACATACTGTCTGGTGAAGTATTTTTGAACACGTTTTCCGAAATGTGCCTCGAACAACTAGTTAAACAACCCACGCACAATGGAAACATTTTAGGTCCTGCAGCTACAAACAAGCATGACATTGTCGACTTTGTCAGCAGAGAGAGAGGGGTTAGAGATCATGATATCATCACAGCGACGATGGTTACTGTAGTCCGTCAAGAAAGCTAGGAGAGTATTTACGCTAGGAAATGCAGATAAGAAGTTGTTAGGTTCCGGCTTAGGCGATGAATGGACATCATTTAGTTCCACTATGATGGGCTGAGAGGAATTATGGGTAAAATTTAAACTGTTTGCAAATCGCGCTGTGGAGACGTATGTGTCAAGTAATTGGGGTAAGAGCGGAAAAGACGAGCAAAGGTCGACAGACAAAAGTTAGTAGAAATTCGTTCATCCGTAAGAAGATCAACGCGGGAAGCATACAACTTCCACCATCATACACTATGTGATCAAAAGTATCCGGACACCTAGCTGAAAGTAACTCACAAGTTCGTGGCACCCTCCATCGGTAATGCTGGAATTCAGTATGGTGTTGGCCCACCCTTAGCTTTGATGACAGCTTCCACTCTCGCAGGCATACGTTCAGTCAGGTGCTGGAAGGTGTGCCGCGCGCAGTGGCCGCGGGGTCTGGGTCGCCACGTCACGGATTGTGCGGCCCTTCCGTCGGAGGTTCGAGTCCTCCTTTGGGCATGGGTGTGTGTCTTGTTCTTAGCATAAGTTAGTTTAAGTAGTGTGTAAGTCTAGGGACCGATGACCTCATCAGTTTGGTCCCTTAGGAATTCACACACACACATTTGCAGGAAGGTTTCTTGGAGAATGGCAGCTCATTCTTCATGGAGCGCTGCATAGAGAAGAGGTTCGATGTCGGTCGGTGACGCCTGGCGCGATGTCGGCGTTCCAAACTATCCCAAAGGTGTTCTATAGGATTCAGGTTAGGACTTCTCGCATGCCAGTCCATTACAGTGATGTTATTGTCGTGTAACCACTCCACCACAGAGCGTGCATTACGAACAGGTGCTCGATCGTGATGAAAGATGCAATCGCTAACCCCGTATTCCTCTTCAACAGTGGGAAGCAAGAAGGTGCTTCAAACGCCAATGTAAGGCGGTACTGTGATAAAATGGTTCAAATGGCTCTGGGCACTATAGGACTTAACACCTGTGGTCATCAGTACCCTAGAACTTAGAACTATTTAAACTTAACTAACCTAAGGACATCACACACATCCATGCCCGAGGCAGGATTCGAACCTGCGACCGTAGCAGTCGCGCGGTTCCGGACTGAGCGCCTACAACTGCTCAGCCACCACGGCCGGTGGTACTGTGATAGTGACACGCAAAACAAAAAGGGGTGGAAGCCCCCCTCCATGAAAAACACGACCACACCATAACACCACCGCCTCCGAATTTTACTGTTGGCACTACACACGCTGGCAGATGTTCACCGAGCATTCGCTGCACCCACACCCTGCCACATTGTGTACCGTGATTCCTCACTCCACACAGTGTTTTTCCAGTGTTCAATCGTCCAATGTTTACGCTCCTTACACCAAGCGAGGCGTCATTTGGCATTTACCGGCGTGATGTGTGGCTTATGAGCAGCCGCTCAACCATAAAGTCCAAGTTTTCTCATCTCCCGCCTAACTGTAGTAGTACTTGCTGTGGATCCTGATGCAGTCTGGAATGCCTGTGTGATCGTCTGGATAGATGTCTGCCTATTACGCGTTACGACCATCTTCAACTGTCGGCGATCTCTGTCAGTCAACAGACGAGATCGACCTGTACGCTTTTATGCTGTATGTGTCCCCTCACGTTTCCACTTCACTACCACATGGGAAACAAGTGACACTCAATCACGTGACCAAGTTCGAAGTCCATGAGTTGCGCGGAGCGCCCCATTCTGCTCTCTCACGATATACGACCATTTCAGGAGTGTACCGTGAATATCAGGATTCCGGTAAAACATCAAATCTCCGACATCCCTGCTGCCAGAAGACAGATGCCGCAAGAACGGGACTAAAGACGACTGAAGAGAATCGTTCAACGTGACGGAAGTGCACTTCCACAAATTGCTGCAGATTTCAATGCTGGGACATCAACATGCGTCAGCGTGCGAACCATTCAACGAAACATAATCGATATGAGGTTTCGGAGCAGAGAGCCCACTCGTGTACATATTATGACTGCACGACACAAAGCTTTACGCCTCGCCTGGGACCGTCAACACCGACACTGGACTGTTGATGACTGGAAAGATGTAGCCCGGTCGGGTGAATCTCGTACCAAACTGTATCGAGCGGATGGACGTGTATGAGTTTGGAGACAACTTCATGAATCCATGGACCCTGCATGTCAGCAGGGAACTGTTCAACCTGGTGGAGGCTCATTAATGGTGTGGGACGTGTGCAGTTCGAGTGATATGAGTCCCCGGATACGTTTAGATACGACTCTAAGAGGTGACACGTACGTAAGAATCCTGTCTGATCACCTGCATCCATTCATGTCCGTTGTGCATTCCGACGGACTTGGGCAATTGCGGCAGGACAATGCAACGTCCCAAACGTCAAGAATTGCTGCAATGTGGCTCCACTCTTCTGAGTTTAAACTCTTCCGCTGGCGACCAACTCCCCAACCACGAACATTATTGAGCATATTTGGGGTGCCTTGCAACGTACTGCTCAGAAGAGATCTCCACCCCCTCGTATTCTTACGGATTTATGGACAGCCCTGCAGGACTCATGGTGTCGATTCCCTCCAGCACATCATCACGCATTAGTCGAGTCCATACCACGTCGTGTTACGTCACTTCTGCGTGCTCGCGAGGGTCCTACACCATATAAGGCAGGGGTACGAAATTTTTTTGGCTCTTCAGTGTAGTAGAGATGCAGTTAACAAGACCCATTTCTTTTATGTTATATACTCAATAGTAACGTAATTAATTTGAAAGAATATCCCAGTATTGACTTCCGTTTTCCACACAAGTCCATTCTTGACATCAGATGTTGCAAAGTTTACTGTAAAATTTGTTGTGCTGCAGAATAAGAAATGGCAACTTCGTCAATGCGTCTTTCTATTTAGGAAGTGATAAACATGGGTAGTCTTTCGTATGAAGTACAACGTGGCATACATCTGCCATGGTTATTCCTCTTTTAAATATATCGATACTTTTGCATTCTACTGTTTAAGAGTAAGAATTTGTCTATCGGCATTTGAGACGTATAAGTATGAGATATTCTGCATTTGGAGATCTCACATGCCTGTATTGACAACAATGTTTCACGTTCATATTCAAAATCAGAGAGCTCTATTGTGTAAAATGGAATTACAGAGAACTGGTTCATTCATAACTGTAACTGATACTGTGTCGCAGCTCATAAAGCTGTGCCCATTCACCAAAAACTTGCTTGTTAACTTTCAAACCATCCCAGGCTAGATGGAGAAGACCTTGACGCACGGCACTTGGAACTCAATTGAGAAGCTCTGCTTGGCACTGCGATCATGCGCCATCTAGTATTGATTGACTGAAATATTTCCTCCATGATTTGACACTTGGAACAAGTCTAGGGATATGCAGTGGAGTAACGAGAACACAACAGCGCAATGGCACCTACAATGGTTTTTATTTCCGTTCTTCTCTTGGCGGTGGCTTTTTAATTCGTATGCGAATTTTTACACATATTAAAGATGGGATTCGAGAGACTTTCCTAAATACTCTGTTTTCGACAGCCATCCAACAAACTCGACAGGTGCAGTGGAATAGGAAGCACGTTTTGCAATTAGATGCCTTTCATTTTTCAGGTTTCGGACTTTTACTGGATAACACGTGGCACCCGTAGCGAGAGGCTTTATTGCTTCCAAAAATAGGATTAAAAATTCAAAACAATCTGGCTTTAACGTAGGAATTTAAAAATATTTTTCTTCCATTTGGCATCGATCCCGTAGGGATTATGATGATAAAATTAAATGAAGAACAGCTTACCAACAGGCGTACAAATAAATATTCTGCACACTCTTCATCGGTTAATGAAACGGAAAGAAAACTGAGGAGAGACTCATGGGCAGTTGAATTACAAGTAACCGCTGTACTGTAGAAAGGGTCGTCCAATCCCCATGGAAAATGGAATAATTCGATGTATCAAGTGATAGAGATGAGGTCATATGTTGTATTGGCTAGGGCTGGGCAGACGATATTCTTCTTCTAACTGGCTCGAGATTCCCCGACACGCCGCAGAGATGGATCAATAGCACGTGACATTTGACTCGCACAGCGAAATTACACGCCACAACAAGCTATCGCCTCTCCTTAAAGTCTGACTGTTTCGTGAAATACGGGAGGAAATAGCGTTAAAGTCTATCACCATAGGAAATCTGTTGTATTTGAGAAAATCTCATACAGTACGGTACAGTACAGATATATAAAAATTTATAGTGATTTTTGCGTGGACCATGGACCTTGCCGTTGGTGGGGAGGCTTGCGTGCCTCAGCGATACAGATGGCCGTACCGTAGGTGCAACCACAACGGAGGGGTATCTGTTGAGAGGCCAGACAAACGTGTGGTTCCTGAAGAGGGGCAGCAGCCTTTTCAGTAGTTGCAGGGGCAACAGTCTGGATAATTGACTGATCTGGCCTTGCAACACTAACTAAAACAGCCTTGCTGTGCTGGTACTGCGAACGGCTGAAAGCAAGGGGAAACTACAGCCGTATCTTTCCCGAGGGCATGTAGCTTTACTGTATGGTTAAATGATGATGGCATCCTCTTGGGTAAAATATTCCGGAGGCAAATTGTCCCCCATTCGGATCTCCGGGCGGGGACTACTCAAGCGGACGTCATCATCAGGAGAAAGAAAACTGGAATTCTACGGATCGGAGAGTGGAATGTCAGATCCTTTAATCGGGCAGGTGGGTTAGAAAATTTAAAAAGGGAAATAGTTAGGTTGAAGTTAGATATAGTGGGAATTACTGAAATTCGGTGGCAGGAGGAACAAGACTTTTGGTTAGGTGGATACAGGGTAATAAATACAAAATCAAATAGGGGTAATGCAGGAGTAGGTTTAATAATGAATAAAAATAGGAGTGCGGGTAAGCTACTACCAACAGCATAGTGAACGCATTATTCTGGCCAAGATAGACACGAAGCCCATGCCTACTACAGTAGTACAAGTTTATATGCCAACTAGCTCTGCAGATGATGAAGAAATTGATGAAATGTATGATGAGATAAAAGAAATTATTCAGGTAGTGAAGGGAGACGAAAATTTAACAGTCATGGGTGACTGGAATTCGAGAGTAGGAAATGGGAGAGAAGGAAACATACTGGGTGAATATGGATTGGGGGAGAGAAATGAAAGAGGAAGCCGTCTGGTAGAATTTTGCACAGAGCATAACTTAATCATAGCTAACACTTGGTTCAAGAATCATAAAAGAAGGTTGTATACATGGAAGAATCCTGGAGATACTAGAAGGTATCAGATAGATTATATAATGGTAAGACAGAGATTTAGGAACCAGGTTTTAAATTATAAGACATTTCCAGGGGCAGATGTGGACTCTGACCACAATCTATTGGTTATAAACAGTAGATTAAAAATGAAGAAACTGCAAGAAGATGGGAATTTAAGGAGATGGGACCTGGATAAACTGACTAAATCAGAGGTTGTACAGAGTTCCAGGGAGAGCATAAGGGAACAATTGACAGGAATGGGGAAAGAAATACAGTAGAAGAAGAATGGGTAGCTCTGAGGGATGAAGTAGTGAAGGCAGCAGAGGATCGAGTAGGTAAAAAGATGAGAGCTAGTAGAAATCCTTGGGTAACAGAAGAAATATTGTATTTAATTGATGAAAGGAGAAAATATAAAAACGCATTAAATGAAGCAGGCAAAAAGGAATACAAACGTTTCAAAAATGAGATCGACAGACAGTGCAAAATGGCTAAGCAGGGATGGCTAGAGGACTAATGTAAGGATGTAGGCGCTTATCTCACTAGTGGTAAGATAGATACTGCCTACAGGAAAATTAAAGAGAACTTAGGAGAAAAGAGAGCCACTTGTATGAATATCAAGAGCTCAGATGGAAACCCAGTTCTAAGCAAAGAAGGGAAAGCAGAAGGGTGGAAGGAGTATATAGAGGGTCTATACAAGCGAGATGTACTTGAGGACAGTATTATGGAAATGGAAGAGGATGTAGATGAAGATGAAATGGGAGATACGATACTGCGTGAAGAGTTTGACAGAGCACTGAAAGACCTGAGTCGAAACAAGGCCCCGGGAGTAGACAACATTCCATTAGAACTACTGACAGCCTTGGGAGAGACAGTCCTGACAAAACTCTATCATCTGATGAGCAAGATGTATGAGACAGGCGAAATACCCCAGACTTCAAGAAGAATATAATAATTCTTTACAGACGAATGGAAAAACTGGTAGAAGCCGACCTCGACGAAGATCAGTTTGGATTCCGCAGAAATGTTGGAACACGTGAGGCAATACTGACCCTACGACTTATCTTAGTAAAAAGACTAAGGAAAGGCAAATCTATGTTTCTAGCATTTGTAGACTTAGAGAAAGCTTTTGATAATGTCGACTGGAATACTCTCTTTCAAATTCTGAAGGTGGCAGGGGTAAAATACAGGGAGCGAAAAGCTATTTACAATTTGTACAGAAACCAAATGGCAGTTATAAGAGTCGAGGGACATGAAAGGGAAGCAGTGGTTGGTAAGGGAGTGAGACAGGGTTGTAACCTGTCCCCGATGTTATTCAATATCTATATTGAGCAAGCAGTAAAGGAAACAAAAGAAAAATTCGGAATAGGTATTAAAGTCAATGGAGAAGAAATAAAAACGTTGTGGTTCGCGGATGACATTGTAATTCTGTCAGAGACAGCGAAGGACTTGGAAGAGCAGTTGAACGGAATGGACAGGGTCTTGAAAGGAGGATATAAGATGAACATCAACAAAAGCAAAACGGGGATAATGGAATGTAGTCGAATTAAGTCGGGTGATGCTGAGGGAATTAGATTAGAAAATGAGACACACATAGTAGTAAAGGAGTTTTGGTATTTGGGGAGCAAAATAACTAATGATGGTCGAAGTAGAGAGGATATAAAATGTAGACTGGCAATGGCAAGGAAAGCGTTTCTGAAGAAGAGAAATTTGTTAACATCGAGTATAGATTTACGTGTCAGGAATTCGTTTCTGAAAATATTTGTATGGAGTGTAGCGATGTATGGAAGTGAAACATGGACGATAAATAGTTTGGACGAGAAGAGAATAGAAGCTTTCGAAATGTGTTGCTACAGAAGAATGCTGAAGATTAGATGGATAGATCACATAACTAATGAGGAGGTATTGAATAGAATTGGGGAGAAGAGGAGTTTGTGGCACAACTTGACAAGAAGAAGGGACCGGTTGGTAGGACATGTTCTGAGGCATCAAGGGATCACAAATTTAGCATTGGAGGGCAGCGTAGAGGGTAAAAATCGTATAGGGAGACCAAGAGATGAATACACTAAGTAGATTCAGAAGGATGTAGGTTGCAGTAAGTACTGGGAGATGAAGAAGCTTGCACAGGATAGAGTAGCATGGAGAGCTGCATCAAACCAGTCTCAGGACTGAAGACAACAACAACAACAAGAGTCAGAGGCGAAAATGTCGTCCTTCAAACAATATTACCTGTCTCTGAACCTGTACAGTTTTATTTATTTTATTATTAGAAAACACAGTTATTTACGAAACGAATTACAAAAAAAAAAAAGAAATGGTTCAAATGGCTCTGAGCACTATGGAACTTAACATCTGAGGGCATCAGTCCCCTAGAACTTAGAACTACTTAAACCTAACTAACCTAAGGACATCACACACATCCATGCCAGAGGCAGGATTCGAACCTGCGACCGTAGTGGTCGCGCGGTTCCAGACTGAAGCGCCTAGGACTGCTCGGCCACTCCGGCCGGCAGTGAATTGCAAATGAGCCTTTCGACTCCTATTCACATATTAGAATAATGGGTAAAAAATTACCAGCTTTTAATCAGTTCGAAAATAAGATGGTAATATTCAGGTTAAATAAGGAAGAAACGCAATAAAAAATTACATGCCAAGTAAAGGTAATAACTCATATTAAACGGACGGCAAGTACGATAGCGAAAGTAAATTACCACGGCATTATCCATCATGGACATATTACCAATTGAGTTCATAGATAAAAATGTTGCCAAATTTTAATCAGCTAACAACTCAAAATACCCGACATGTGCTCGCATGTCCCATTAACGAGGCCAGAATACTGGCGCCGATGGGCATCAGCGAACGGCAGCGAGGTGACTAGCCTAGAGCGTGCACCAAGTACTGTCACAGAAAACAGGGGTAATGACAGTCATACATCAGATATAAAAATTAAACTTTATAAGAGAGGAATCTAAGTTCCAGGCAAAGCTGATAGACATAATTAAAGTGGAAAGTGTTGTTGTGGTCTTCAGTCCAAAGACTGGTTTGATGCAGTTCTCCGTGCTACTCTTTCCTGTGCAAGCCTGTTCATCTCCGAGTATCTACTACAACCTACATCCTTCTGAATCTGCTTAATTTATTCATCTCTTGGTCTCCCTCTACGATTTTTACCTTGCTCGCTTCCATCCAATACTAAATTTGTAATGCCTCAGAACGTGTCCTACCAACCGATCTCTTCTTCTAGTCAAGTTGTGCCACAAATCCCTCTTCTCCACGTTTCTATTCAATATCTCCTCATTAGTTAGTGATCTACCCATCCTATCTTCAGCATTCTTCTGTAGCACTACATTTCAAAAGCTTCTATTCTCTTCTTGTCTAAATTCTTTATCGTCCAGTTTTTACTTCCATACATAGCTACAATCCGTACAAACACTTTCAAAAAAGACTTCCTGAGGCTTAAAACTATACTGTATGTTAACAAATTTCTTTTTATCAGAAACGCGTTCCTTGCCATCTCGTTTCTGTACAAATCGAAAATAGCCTTTCGCTCCCTGTATTTTACCCCCGTCATCTTTACAATTTGAAAGCGAGTACTAGAGTCAACATTGTGAAAAGCTTTCTTTAAGTCTACAAACGCTGTAAACAAAGATGTGCCTTTCCTTGACCAATCTTCTAAGATAAGTCGTAGGGTCAGTATTGCCTCGCTTGTTCCTACATTTTTACGGGATCCAGACTGATCTACCCCGATTGTCGACTTCTACCAGTTTTTCAATTCGTCTTTAAAAACGAATCGAAAGTGATGCAAAGAAATAATGAAACGTAATACGAAAAGTAAGTAGCGTTGGGGGGATAGCCGCTCTGTTATTTGCAGGCACTCGCCAAGAAGTGTTTATCTATCAGAATGTGCTATCCACTTGCGTTTCAGTCTCACTTCCAGTAGAGACGTGGTATATCTCATTCTCATGTAGACTTAATAGCGTTTACATCTACTGTTGACACATTGTGCTGCATAAGAGAGATAGATAGAATCACATGTCCTCTTGGTAACGTATAGCGGTGCTGTCTCTAGTTTCTGCTTGCAGCATTTTAAACCCCATTTATAGTTCAGAAGCAGTTATGAGATGTTTGTTCGTATACTTACTATGAGCCTCGTTATCAGCAACGTATTAAACGTGCCGAACTCTATAGTAGTGTCATAATGTTATGCAAAAAGTGCTAGTAGGGTTTGGTCATATAAATATCCGTAATCGCATATTTTATTATAGTGTTTACACTTCCAGAGAACTAATCATAACACACTGCGTGACAAAAATGAGAGCATCCACAAGGAGAGGAGGAAACAAAATGAAGTTTCACAGAATGAGAGGATATGTGATTTTATTTCAGTGACTACAAAATAGAGTTACCTTTACAAAGAATTTGGCAGTATGAGCCCAGATATCAGTACGACGTCGCAACACCTCTGGCCTGGCTGCACTCATGCTGTTGGGAAGCGTACTGCGAAGCGGTTCTTTATGGTATGCATGGAATGGAAAAGCATGTTAAAAATGTAAATGAAGTCATCTCTCGCAGTTAATTATGCCCCTGTGATTTGCAGGCGCAATAAAAAAATCTCCAACATTGTAAAAGCCGTGTTTACTTCTTATTATATCAAATGTGTATGCAATCCGCAAAGAAACTTTTGAAATTACAATGCAATGATGTTTTATTATTTTATTTTGATATTAACACGGTACGAGGCGTTACTTTAATGTCGCATAGGAAAAGTCGCTCGAAGTGAGATTTTTTGCCACAGATTATGTGTCATCGCTGTTAACGTAATCGATATCTGGCTCCGTGACAGTCGCGCCTTCTATATACATAGCCTGCAAGCGTTCTTGGAAATTACCCAAACCAGTTTTCGGACTGAAGATCACAACAACTTGTAAATAAGGTAGGTTGAATAATGCGTTAAGTAAATGGTCTTCATTTTTATTATAGATTAACATGTTCTTATCACAGGCTTAGCTTAGCAGAGACTTAATAACCTAATATTCATTCACATTGTAGAGCGACATTTCTCCTCCACTACGCGGCTACCTTTAGGAGCAGTCATTGTGAAACAACCAAAACAGACAAATCCCTCGTAAATTTAGAAGGCTCTGTTAATAAGACCTGTTTATGTATTGTTTATTGCTTCCATCTATGTTTCGTTCTAATACACTAAGTCTTATTTCTGTTGACTATTTTACACCTCACAGCTCTTAAGGTTGTATGTACGTTATCAAGCAGGAACCAGTACTTCTCGGTCATTATTTATTCCAGTTTTCAAGAGCGAATAAGAAGTCGCAATAGTGGCACACTGAACAGACAGTCGTCATTATCTATCATGGGTGAAGGGTCCGTTTAGGAATGTGCAGAGGGGTGACGGTTAGGGTATAATGTCAGCCATGTGGTGTGGGAGGTGCTCTACTACACTGAGTGAGTTTTCAAACTCGGTAAAGTTTCTACTCCAGAAAAAACTTCCATGCAACATGAAGCGTTTCCACAGCAAGCTTGAGTCTTCGACGACCCCAACACATGCAAGAGACTTCCACCACAGTTGCAGGCAGACGACATGGTATGTCGGCACTATGTGTATGACATACGATAAATGTGAAAAATTGTCTGAAGATTTACCTGCCGGTTGAAACAGATAATCACATTAACCAAGTTTGATTCCATCGGAATAGTTGGGTGGCGGGGAGGGGGGGGGGAGGAATTCAGCAATTAGTCGCAAATCCAATCTGTATTTTTATTGGAGATCTAGATTTCAGCTGTTGAATAGCTACCTTTATTGGTTTAATTAAGTCATGTAGAACTTTCAGGCTTTTGACGACACATATTACTGAACGATTTTAAGGTGTACAAGGCCAGATTCTCACTGAGGCTCAGTTAGAATCTGGCCATGTACGCCTTAAAGTCGTGTAGTACCATGTGTTATCAGAAGCTCGACGAGTCTATACGACTCGAGTTAAACGCACTGAGATAGCAATTCAATACTTGAAATGTAGATCTGCAGTTTTATTTATTCGTGTGGCTCACAGGGTCATTTTACAGTCTTGATCAAGGACTTCATACATAAAAAAATACACAAAAATATTTGTAATATAAACAAGAAAAGAAACCGAACAGAGAAAATATTGTAACTGAATACCTAGGTCTCTTAACGACTCCACAGCTTTCTGTGTCACCAAATGCAGCTCACTGACTCCAGCACGAAATTTTCGTGTTATACATTCTTCAGTCATGTGCTGTGCATTTCGCATAGGATCATCACAGTCACACGTCGGGGCATCTTTGAACCCCTATTCATACGAAAATGTATCACCCTGGCGGTTAGCCTGCAGCTCTGCAATACAAACATGTATTGGATTTGCGAATGATTGCAGAATTCCTTTTCCTTTGAAAGATAATGACATTATTTCTCAATAAACAGAGGACTTGGCTGGTTGCTGCTTTTACTTTTTGTAAAATAGTGGATGTCGAAAAGCTGTTCATGCATCTGATAAAGTGTGGATGACAGTTACGTTTCTGGTCATTAAAACTGCAGTACTGGGAAGGACACAAAATAACGAAATCTTACTTTTTGTATGCATACAATATATTACGAAGAATACGTTATTGAGTTTGTAAGTGATTTGGGGTGTACAGGCTGTCAAATTTAGTACACAGAACTTCCATCTCTGGTAGCAACAGCCGTTCTAACCCGGATGGACATCTGGCCGAACTGAGCTCGGATGAGAGATACAGGCACGTCATTACATGTTGCTTCAGTTCTATGTCATATACCTGGTGTAACAAGAAACGTGATTCATCAGACCAGACGACACGTTTCAATCGATCCACGGTCCAGTTTCGATGACCCTCTGCCCACTACAATGGTAATCGACGATGTCGTTGGGATAACGTGGCAACACGTAGTGGTCGCCTTCTGCGGAGCCCTACGTTCAACAATACGCGCTGACCACCTGTTTCACCTCCAGCATTGTTATCTGACGTCAGATCTTCCCGTCTCCCTGAGGGTGAGCTCCCTGTTCCACGCTCTTCAGTCGCCTGCTCGTGACTGCCGAATACCCGAGCTCCAAGTAATGCACAGCAGAATGGCGATCAAAGCCCTCCTTTTAGAGCAATGTTGCTGGCGAGGGAACAGGAGGGGGGAGGGTGTCACGTCTACAGAATGAGTTTTGAAATCTCGTTCGAGAACACATGTTATGTTACGCGAAAAAAGGTAAGTTATACGAGTGCGTAATATATCAACATCACGCACATATAGGGGGCCTACGTTCAATATTATTTTAACAATATTTTACTATTAATATTCTGCACCGATATGTAAAATTTTGTGCCTCAGACTGAAAATGAACAAATGCAAGCAGCTGAACAATTATTATGAAACAGAGCCAATAATTTTTTCGTTAAAGAATATCGTAACTCCTGCAAATGCGCATCACTTTAACAGTGTTAACAGAGTCATTTTTACAGCCCAAAGGAAATAATGCACAACATTTGTGATAATAATGAACTAACGCTTCGCTACTTCTTCAGTGGCAAATTCCAAGTTCATTCGTTTCATTAATTTACACTGCATTTGTGCATCACAACGTAAGAGCTTTCCAAGCAAAGAAATCTTTAGCGCCAGCTACAGGTTAGAAACCGCGCAGTATTGCACGAGAAACAAACCACCACTCTCTTGTTAGTTCACCGGCATTATAAGCACAAACCTCTTACTCTGCTGAACAGTAGTTCGCTCTCGGGCATTAGGAGACTGCGGCAGCGAAAAGTGAGTGACAAGTAATCGGTCTGCTCTGACGTTTAAAAGCTATGCTTTCAGAAGGTCATAACTGCTTATTATCAGAGTGATGGTACAAATTTTCATGTGGGATCGATTGCTTGTGCTGGTATCTTGAAAGTTTAGTTTTTTTCTATGAAATACGAGGTCAAGTTGGAGAAGTTTGCTTGTAAGACCATTTCTTTCTTTTTTTCCTGATAACTGACTTTCAGATCAATTAAGTACGAGGAAGATCGAAGACAGCCATTCGATTAGCTACCTGATTCGATCAGTGTCACATGTGGTGTTAAATAGCACAATTTTTTGATATGTATAATCTACTCATTTATGGCCAGAATAGGGTTAACAGACATTTGGAACTACTGCCATACTCTCTTTGCACAGCCTGACAGACCATGAGACGCCATTTGAGAGCACTGTATTCTTGTCACAATGAAACTGGACTTAAATATCGAATCGGAAATTCTGATTTGTATTTGCTCGAAATTTCTTAAAACTGTGCATAATTGCTTTATTGATTCTTTCAACAAGGAAATAGTCGATTCACTTTCTCAACCCCGTGAAAATCGTTCTATTTCTCTTTCTTGATTCTATGGATGAAATGTCAAGATCCACTTCCAGTTAAATACTCGTATAATATTTCACAAATAGTACAATTTTAAAGCCATTGGGAATACAGAAGAGTCCAGTTAATCCGAACTAGTTGGGACCGGACCTTGTTCAGATTACCGATTTGTTCGGATTAGGCAGAATTACGGTGACGAGTGTTTAGACTAAAGTATACCAAGGAGATAAGTACGTACACCATGGTAACAAATGGGAACAAGTGTGGGGACAATGGCTCGCTCTCACTCCCTGCCCTTGTTGCTGTGCATTGTTGAGACCTTTGTAGTGACTGAGGTCAGTGCACTGCCAGTTGGCTCGCAGAGTGCTTGGTGTTATTGATCGCTGGCACGCATAACAGTTGTATTGTATTCGTTCAGGTTTAGTGGTGTACGTATTTTCGTCATGAGTAAACGGAAACATACAACGTTAACTCACAAAGAAAAACTGAATGCTTAGCAGCGGATAGACAATGGTGAGAATGTATCTAAACTGGCTACGGAACTGGGTGTCGGTGAAGCAACCATTAGTGATTGGAAGAAGAACCGAGTGAAGCTTCAACAGTCCTGTGCAACGTCGTCGGGAAAAACACTCGAAATTCGACAGACTTTGAAACAGTCCCAGTGCGATGAAGTGGAGGAAGCTCTTTTCCTTTGGCTTAAGCAGGAAAGAGAACGGGGAACTCCTTTGAGTGGAGCACTGGTTCAGGAGAAGGCTGTTTACCTGAAAAATTTAATGAATGTTGATGAGTCTTTTAGTGCGAGTACGGGTTGGTTGGACACATTCAAAAAACGTCATGGAATCCGTCAGCTAACAATTACTAGAGAGAAGCTTTCTTCTGACAATGATGATCCAGCGAAGGAATACTTCGGTGAGTTTGAAAAAATAATAAGAGAGGGAAAGTATTCTCCCCAAAGAATTTTTAACGCTGACGAGACTGGCCTTAATTTTAGGGCATTGCCAACAAAAAGCCTGGCATCAAAAGCAGAGGACAATGCTCCTGGTTTTAAAATGTGCAAATATCGTGTAACTTCATTAGCACGCAGCAACGCTGCTGGTAATCACAATCTGCCTTTAATGTTGATCGGCAAATCTGCTAGGCCAAGAGCTTTTAAAAACTGCAACATGAAGTCCCTGCCCGTATGTTATCGCAACCAGAAAAAAGCATATATGGATGCTAAGCTGTTCAAAGAATGGTTTCACGGCCAGTTTGTTCCGTCTGTTCGACGGTTTTCTAAGGAAAATCATTTGTCTCCTCGTGCAATCCTTTTGACTGATAACGCGCCATCTCACCCCGGCACTGAGGAATTATGTGGTGGAGAAATTATGGCGAAGGTTTTGCCACCGTATGTTACGCCATTTCTACAGCTGATGGACCAGGGCGTACTGCACATTAAAAATTATTTACAGAAAACACAATTTTTAAGAATGCTGATCCAAGATAACAGCATTCCTTTAGTGGCCAAAATAAAAAATACCAGTGTGAAGGATGTTGTTTATTGGGCCGCTGAGGCATGGTAGAATATTTCAGAAAATACTCTGAGAAAATCGTAGAGAAAACTGTGGACATATCTTGAATTTCAGTACAACCTAGCTGAAAATGAAGAGGAAAATCTACTACAAATGATACAGGCAATCCCTGGATGTGAAGAAGCTAGTGAAGGAGACGTAGATGAATGGATGGCAGCGGATGGGGCATGTGTGGAGAACCTTACTGACCCTGATTTAGTTGCTGCTGTGACTCGAGACCAGGAAGAAGTGGACTGCTGTGATGGAAGTGACAATGAGCCTGAAAGCGACAAAGGAGAGCTGGCGCCACACAGTGACGCAGCAGAAGCCCTTGACCTCGGCCTACGTTATTTGGAGCAACAGCCCACTGCTACACCTGCTGATTTGATGTTTATACGACGATGGCGCAACTATCCGTCACATAACAGACTGTCTTGATTACGCCAAAAAACAATGACTGAGTTTTTGTCATCTAAAAACTAGGAATAAAATGTCCGCTGTATTTTAGTAAGTTTGACATCTTTTCTTTCATTGTTATGCATTGTTTAAATTTAACGTTTCCTTGCCAATTTTTCTAATACATTTTTACTGTACTATGTAAATTAAAATAGTGTGTATGTACAGCAGTTTACCGCACAGTTTTCCATACTTAGACTAATAATTTTCATGTTCGGATTAACCGAACGTTTGGATTACCGGGGTTCGAATGGCTCAAATGGCTCTGAGCACTATGGGACTTAACTTCTGAGATCATCAGTCCCCTAGACCTTAAAACTACTTAAACCTACCTAACCTAAGGACATCACACACATCCATGCCCGAGGCAGGATTCGAACCTGCGACCGTAGCGGTCACGCGGTTCCAGACTGTAGCGCCTTGAACCGCTCGGCCACTTAACGGGGTTCGGCTTAGCGGGACTCTGCTGTACAATACTGGGAGCGGAATGTTATCTACAAGCTACGGTCGCAGGTTCGGATCCTGCCTCGGCATGGATGTGTGTGATGTCCTTAGGTTAGTTAGGTTTAAGTAGTTCTAAGTTCTAGGGGACTGATGACCTCAGAATTTAAGTCAATAGTGCTCAGAGCCATTTGAACCATTTTTGTTGTCTACAACTTGTACGGGATAAAGACTGCTGTTGCAAGAGCTGAAGGATACGAAAGGGAGTCTGTAGCTGAGAACGGAATGAGACAGGGTTATCGCCTATCCTCCATGTAATTCAATCTCTACAAATAGCTTGCAGGAAATGAAACTCAGAAGATATTAGAAAAAGGGTAATACTTCAGGGAGAAGAACTAAAAAAATTTAGGTTTGAAGATTACACAGTAATTCTGTGAGAAACGGTGAAGGACTTGGAAGGTCAGTAGAAAGGAATGTAGAAAAGAGTTTGTGCGATTGACTCAAACAGAACTAAAACTTCGGTAATGGAATGTAATCGAATTAAGCGATGAAGTCAAACAACTGACGATGGTCGAAGTAAAGAGGATTAAATAGCAAGAAATGATTTTCTGAAAAAGAGAAATACACTGCCAGAAAAAAATTAGTACATCCGTTTAGAGGTTTCCAATCCACCCAAGACTTATTGTTTCAAAGGTGTATGTGGATTACATGAAATGATTACATTTACAAATCGACAGCACAAGCTGTTCAGAGGTACCAGATATCGACTTATGCTGAAACACCGAAGCCGCACGGGATTAGCCGAGCGGTCTTAGGCGCTGCAGTCATGGACTGTTCGGCTGGTCCCGGCGGAGGTTCGAGTCCTCCGTCGGGCATGGGTGTGTGTGTGTTTGTCCTTAGGATAATTTTGGTTAAATAGTGTGTAAGCTTTGCGACTGATGACCTCAGCGGTTAAGTCCCATGAGGTTTCACACACATTAGAACATTTTTTTGAAACACCAATATTAGTATATGGTGTAGCCTCCATGGGCGGCAATGCAGGCGCTGACTCTGGCATCCAGAAGATCGTACAGTTGGCGAATACTGTCCTCGGATACGTTACGTCAGTACGCCTGCTCGACCTGTTCACGTAGTTCTATAAGAGTTGTTGGTTGGCAAGTCGCATGAGACACTTCTCGTCGCTTCATATCCCACAAGTGCTCGATTGCAGACAAGTCCGAAGATCGTGGTGGCCAGGGAAGTCGCTTCACGTCTTGCAGAGCACGTTGAGTTCCACAGGCAGTGTGTAGGCGAACACTATCCTGTTGGAACAACAATTCACCTTCTTATTGCAAGAACTGCAAAAGAATGGGTCTCACAACATTCTGCACATTCCGAGCACTGCTTAGCGTCCTGTCCAGAAAGACCAAAGGTGGACGAGGGTTGTAGCTTATGGCACCCCAGACCATAGGGCCTGGCGAGGGCCGAAGTTTGTTAGACGAATGCGCTCTACGAAACAGCGCTCACCAGATCTACGTAGTACGCGCAAACGACAATGACTTGCGTGCAGGCAGAATCTGTTCTCATCGCTTTTGATGAGTATTGCAATAAATAGTATGTCGAGTGTAGTTCTAGAAAGATCTGCTAATGATATTTTCATGGACATTAATAAATGGTTTAAAGCCAACTCACTGACATTAAACTTCGAAAAGACTCACTATGTGCAATTCAGAACCTGTAAGAGGTTTCCACCCAGCATATGCATAAAGTATGAAGAAGAGCAGATAGAAGAGGTCGACAGTCTTAAATTCCTGAGATTACAACTTGATAATAAATTCAGTAGGGAGGAGCACACCACAGAACTGCAGAAACGCCTTAAGAACTCTGTATTTGCAATTCGAGTGTTAGCAGACATAGGGGACATAAAAATGGAAAAGCTTGCATACTTTGCCTAGTTTCATTCCATAATGTCATATGGTATCATATTTTGGGGTAACTCTTCAAGTCAAACAATAGTTTTCAGAGTGAAAAAGCGTGTAATACGTATTATTTGTGGAGTAAATTCACGGACGTCCTGTAGAAACCTCTTCAAAGAACTGGGTATACTAACTACTGCCTCTCAGGATATTTACTCCTTAATGAAATTTGTCCCAAATAATATATCTCTTTTTCCAACAAACAGCTCAATTCATACATACAGTACCAGGAACAAAAATGATCTGCACAAGGACTTAAAAGCACTTACTTTAGTTCAAAAAGGGGTCCACTACTCAGGAACACTCATCTTCAATAATTTGCCAGCAAACATAAAAAATTTAGTTACAAATAAATATCAGTTTAAAAGGAGCCTGAAAGACTTACTAGTGGCCAACTCCTTCTACTCCACTGACGAATTTTTTAATAGAAACAAATGATGTATTGTATATATTCATACTATTTGTATTGTTATTTCAGCTTTAAAAAAATTGACATGTTCCACATCTACGAGGATCTCCTCAGCACGGATGTATGGAACGAAAAACTAATCTAATCTAATGTAATCTTAGGACCACGGCGTGCCGTTCCGTCTTCCAGGTGATCCTCTGACGGCACCAGTCTAGCTGTACACGTCGATGCTGTGGTGTGAGTGGAAGATGGGCTAGAAGTGTGCGTGCCCGTACTCCCACTGCTAATAATCAGTTCCCAACAGTTTTCGTTGCCACGTCTGGGATCACAAGGCCTTTTATCTATGCTGTGGTAGCTATATGATCTGCCTCTGCTGTCTTACAATACGACCATCCTGGAGGGCATCTGTCCTGCATCGACGTCCAGAACGTCGTCCAGGGTGCGAGAAAGTGCCACCACGCCACTCGGCAGGCCACAATCAGATCCCTTTCAAACTCGCTCTGTTGGCTGTAGGAAGCACGAGTGCGTCTCAGTGACAGCGTTGCCTGCTTGCTTCACACGTTTGCACCACGCTGAGCTTTCTGGCTATGCGCATTCCCTATTAAAGGGTAGACACAGATAGCGTTCTTCTAGCTATGCCGCCACACTAGCTGTTGGCGGATGACGTTGAAACCATCATCAGTACATCTACTATCCACCCGGTGACATATGCTGTCATCGGATCAAAATCAAAGTCATCTTTTCAGCTGTACCAATTTTTTCCAGCAGTGTATATTAACATCGGTTATAAATTAAAGCGCTGGGAAATATTTCGTGAGAGTATTTATTCGTAGTGTAGCATCGTACGGAAGTAAAACGTAAACGATTAACAGCACTGTCCAGAAGGCAATAGAGGTTTTGTAAGGGGGTGCTCCAGAAGAATACTGAAGATTAGGTGGGTAGATCAAGTAACTAATGAAGAAACACTGAACACAACCATGGAAACAAGAAAAACATGCCACAATTTGAGTAAACAATGGGGTACGCTACATACTGAGGCATGAAGGAATAGTTAATTCCATAATGTGGAAAGTGTGAGAGATAAAAAATTCCGAGGAGTAACAAGGCTTGAATACAGTACGGAGGTTACGATGGATATGGAGTGCAGTAGTCACGCAGGTGTGAAAATACTGTTGCAAGACAGGCTAGCGTGGAAACGTGAATCAAAGCAACCTTCAGAGTGATGCCTGTTACAAAAACTGTGACCTCGCTATATTCCCAGTAGCAAACAGTGGTAAAGAAAGAGAAAACCTGTTTCCTTAATAGCTTAAGCGTTTGTTAGGAGCTATCTCTCGACAGTTATGTTAGTGTAATCATACAGAGTAGTTTTCCACGAACGGCGTATACTTTACTAAAAAATTCCAGACTGTGAGGCCTTGCTCGTCGTTTCGTCTCCGACTGCGGGAGACGTCTTCGGAAATAACACGGCAAATACACTGAGAGACGGCCTCACTATTCGTTACGTGATTTTCTTTGGTTGACGTCATCGTTTCCGATTAAAAACATTCTATTGACGCAAAGTTGGCATCCATATTTTACTTATCCTCACTTCATATTTTTTGTTTAAATTGTAATGATGTTTATGAAACTCAAAACGGGCAAGATAATGTTGCAAACGTATCAGTAATCATATGGGTGGACGAGACCTCGGGTCATAAGATATACCGGAAAGCTACAAACACCGATAGACACCTTCACAAGGAATCCATCTATCAGTCAACGCTTAAAAGAGGTGTCATATAATCCTTGGTGGAGACGACTAATAAAATTTACTAGGCTGCTTATTTACTAGAAAACCTGAATTACTTACGGTAGGCTTTCAAGTAAAACGATTACTCCAGTAAGGAGCTAGAGCCAGGACTAACGATAACGAAAGCCGCCAACTACGGAAGTTTCCCTCCCTTTTATTAACAAAATTACGAATCGCATCGGGAACGTGTTGACTAAGTGTGGGGTTGAAATAATCTCAGATCCCTGAAATGTACTCGCAGTTGCGGATGGGAACAATCATCAGCTGTACGAGGGAATGACGACAGTGGAATTGTGCCGGACCGTGAATCGAACCCGGACTTGCCGCTTTACGCGAGCGGTCGCCTTATTCGCTTTGGCTATCTGTGCACGATACAAGGCCAGACCCAAAGGTCCATATGTCCTCGTTCCTGCATCAAAACCTGTAGTCGTACACAGTTTATGTAAATCACGTACGGCGGAGGACATTGTAATTGTAAGTCGCTGCCTGGCATTGGTGGATAATTACGAGATTGCAGTGCTTGTGTTGCTAAGAATAAGAACGATGCAATGTTCCTTCGGTGTAGTGCAGTGCCTGTTCGTTCGGTCATGCATGCACGTACGAAGGAACACCGCATCGTTCTTCTTAACAACACAGGTACTGGAATATTCGAATAACCTTATAACCAACAATAAAACAAAAATACGGAAAAAGATATATGGCGACACATGGTGTATACGAAATTTTGTGTGGCTGTGAGCAAGTATCGTTTGGAACCACAAAATCAAGTATTAATACCCTGTAAGAGGTCCATGACTAAGGAATTTATTGCTAGCGTACACGAACAGATGTAATTTCGATGGGTTGCTCACGCGCTGCCTGCGGTATGTAAGCTGTAATAGAATCGCAGACCAGAGAGGAGTGTCGGCTGCAGTAGGAGCCGTGTCCGCAGTAGTAGTAGCAGCCAGCAGTCGGCTGTATGGAGGTGGCTGGGCCAGTCGTGGGGAGCGATGGCGGTGCCTGAGCGATATAGTATAAGGCAAAAGCAGCCTCGCGCACATGTAGTTTGTTACAACTAAATTTGCACTATTGTTATATTAAGTCCCATGTGAATGTTTTTAAAAAAATCTTTTAATAATAATCTTTCTTATAAAAATAACTTTAACAATCATTCATCTGAATTTAAAGAATTTACTAATTTCTCCAATCCATGGTCATCCCTATTATAGTAAAGAAAAATCAGTTGTTTCTTTTATACATGACAAATCTAGCGCCAGCATTGCACTGGGCTGTGCCAGAAAAATTTATTATAGGAGCAGATATATACGCGTTATCCGGCGACTTCATTGAGGTAAGAGTTTTCAATTTATTCAGAATGATCTTTCCGTGCCAGGACGCAGCACTGCTGACGTCCAAATTTACCAGTTTAGATTCACTGTCAGTTAATTATTGAAAGGTTATACATGAGTCACATTTTTATTGGGAGATTAGTCACGTTATTATTGCGAGGTTACGGAATAATAAACTATTGCGAGGTTACGGAATAATAAACTGTTGGGAGGTGACACTGAATGTGAATGCTATACATATTTTTTCTGTTGGGAGGTTAAAACCTGCTTAGCTGAACACGAAGCAGACTGCCGCCTGGGACATACTGACAAATGGGCCTTGCGTCTACATCAACATCTGCACTATGTGATCAAAAGTATCCGGACACTCCCAAAAATATACGTTTTTCGTATTAGGTGCGTTCTGCTGCCACCTGTTGCCAGATCCTCCATATCAGCGACCTCAGTAGTCATTACACATCGTGAGAGCGCAGTATGATGCGCTTCGCGGAACTCACGGACTTCGAACGTGGTCAGGTGATTGGGTGTCACTTGTGTCATACGTGTTGTGCGCGAGATTTCCACTTTCCTAAATATCCCTAGGTGCACTGTTTCCGGTGTGATAGTGAAGTGGAAACGTGAAGGGACACATACAGCTTAAAAGCGTACAGGCGGACCTCGTCTGTAGACTGATGAGACCGCCGACAGTTGAAGAGGGTCGTAATGTGTAGTAGGCAGACATCTATCCAGGCCATCACACAGGAATTCCAAACGGCATCAGGATCCGCTACAAGCACTATGACACTTAGGCGGGAGGTGAGAAAACTTGGATTTCATGATCGAGCGGCTGTTCATAAGCCATGCGACACGCCGATAAATGCCAAACGACGCCTCCCTTGTAAGGAGCGTAAACATTGGACGACTGAACAGTGGAAAAACGTTGTCTGGAGTGACGAATCACGATAGACAATGTGGTGATAAGAATGCAGGGTGTGGGTATGGGGAATGCCCGGTGAACGTCATCCGTCAGCGTGTGTAGTGCCAACTAAAATTCGGGTGCGATGGTATTATGGTGCGGTCGTGTTTTTCATGGAGGAGGCTTGCTCCCCTTGTTTTGCGTGGCACTATTACTACACAGGCCTACATTGATGTTTTAAGCACCTTCTTGCTTCCCACTGTTGAAGAGCAATTCGGGGATGGCGAATGCATCTTTCAACACGTTCTAACAGCCGTTCATAGTCTGCCCCCGGTAGCTGAGTGGTCAGCGCGACTGAATGTCAATGCTAAGATCCGGGTTAGATTCCCTGATGGGTCGGAGATTTTCTCCGCTCAGGGACTGGGTTGTCCTAATCATCATCATTTCATCCCCATCGACGCGCAAGTCGCCGAAGAGGCGTCAAATCGAAAGACTTGCACCCGGCGAACGGTCTACCCGACGGGAGGCCCTAGTCACACGACATTTACATTCTATTTACCTGTTTATAATGCACGGCATGTGGTGGAGTGGTCACATGATAATAACATCCCTGTAATGGACTGACCTGCACAGAGTCCTGACCTGAATCCTATAGAACACCTTTGGGATGTTTTGGAAAGCCGACTTTGTGCCAGGCCTCACCGACCGACATCAACACTTTTCCTCAGTGCAGTACTCCGTGAAGGGTGGGGTGCCATTCCCCAAGAAACCTTCCAGCACCTTATTGAACGTATGCCTGCGAGAATGAAAGTTGTTATCAAGGCTAAGGGTGGGCCAACACCAAATTGAATTCTAGCATTACCGATGGAGGGCGCCACGAACTTGTAAGTCATTTTCAGCCAGGTGTTCGGATACTTTTGATCACAAATCTAGCACCCCGCCTCTGAATTGCTTCGATGGTTTCCTTCAATCCGACCTGGCACGGACCTCAAACATTCGAGTAGTACTCAAGAATAGGTCACACCAGCATCCTATATGTGGTCTCCTTTACAGGTGAACCACTCTTTTCTAAAATTCTTCCAATAAACCGTAGTCGACCATTCACTTTCTCTACCACAATTTTCACATGCTCGTTCCACCTTATATTGCCTTGTAACGTTAAGCCCAGATATTTAAACGACTTGACTGTGTCAAGCAGGACATTAGTAACACTGTATGCGAATTTCACAGGTTCGATCTTTCTATTCATTCGTATTAACTTACATTTTTCCACATTAAGGCTAGCTGTCATTCATCAAACCAACTGGGAATTTCGTCTAAGTCGTCTTGTATCGCCGGCTTCGGTGGCCGAGCGGTTCTAGGCGCTTCAGTCCGGAACCGCGCGACTGCTACGGTCGCGGATTCGAATCCTGTCTCGGGTATGGATGTGTGTGATGTCCTTAGGTTAGTTAGGCTTAAGTAGTTCTAAGTTCTAGGGGACTGATGACCTCAGCTGTTAAGTTCCATAGTGCTCAGAGCCATTTGAACCATTTCGTCTTGTATCTTCCTACAGTCACGCAATTTCGACAGTTTACCGTACACTACGGCATCATCAGCAAACAACCGCGGATTGCTTCCCTCCATGTCTGTCAATTCATAGAGAACAACAGCGGTCCTATCACACTTCCCTAGGGCACTCCTGGCCATACCCTTGTCTCTGATGAACACTCACCGTCAAGGATGTCATGTGAGAGAAGGGCAAGCTGAGTTTCGGACGAGCAGTGCTCTCTAAATCCATGCTGATTCGTGCACATCCATAGACATCCAGTCTATACTCGGGGGATTAAAGTTGCCTCCAACTAGTACTGCATGATCTGGGTATTTACGCACGCCTATTGGCCGTGGAACATGCTTTCCGCGATCAAAACTGCGAAATCAAATTCAGTGAGAACGGCGCTTTAGCAAATACCCAGCAGCACCTTGAGCGCTTATGAGAGAGATTATGAAGACTTTTGAACCCTATGACAAGTTCATCAGAGAAGAAGAGGGACTTATGTTAAACAAAATATGGACGCCGACTTTGTACAAGCAAAATGAAGACAGATTACTTTTAATTGAGAACGATGTAGCCAACCAGAAATAATCATGCATTCGGGTTCAAGTGACGAATGGCAGAGCTCTCTATACAGCTTTATAAGTTCGAGGACCATCGACCCTCTGATGCAATTTCCATTTTACCCACGAAGACGACACATTAGGGATTATCGTGAAACAAGACGCTGACCATGAAGCACACGGTCTAATACTCACATAAGTATTTAATGAACTTGTCGTTATCACCGAAATTAATAACAACAAATATTTTCATATAAATTTCTGTTAGTGCAGAAATTAATGACAAGATCTCGAAATTTGAATGAAGTATTTTAGTGGAATTCACCATGTTTCGAATGTCGCAGATGGAAATGCAAGCCGGCCGCGGTGGCCGAGCGGTTCTAGGCGCTTCAGTCCGGAACCACACGGCTGCTACGGTCGTAGGTTCGAATCTGGCCTCGGGCGTGGATGTGTGTGATGTCTTCAGGTTAATTAGGTTTAAGTAGTTCTAAGTTTAGGGGACTGATGACGTCAGCTGTTAAGTCCCGTAGTTTTTAGAGCCATTTGAACCATTTTTTGTTTTTTGTTTTTGGAAATGCAAATTCTTACACTTCCAAATTCCGATGAGTAAATCTCTCGAACCTGCGCCACTATGTCTTCTTTCAAAGGGTCGCGTGTGAGTTGGACATTACGAGATGAATTTAAAAAACAAATTCGACAGTGAGTGAGATCTGGGAAGACGTTTCAGCGCGAACCCGTTGCTCATGCAGTTAGAGCGACAGAGTATATTGGCCTGGGCTAGGAGAGACGTCTGACGAGCCTAATAACTGGGAGACGCCCACTGTGCTCCATTCGTAAGACAGTCCTGTGACCTCGTCGCTGCGTCACTCCTCGTTTCTCCACATGTCGTAGGCTCCCACGATTCTCTTGCAGTGAGGCAAAGTAGACTGGCGGCGTTGTCTGCCGCGTAGTCGAAACAAACTTCCAACAAAATGTCTGTTCACTTTTTGCAAAACTTGTTTCGAGTACTCCGCAGAAGTTTGCTGGGAAGCATCTGAAATACTGAAATGTCCAGTGGATGATCGGTGGATGATACTACTCATTGCCATTGCTAGAACTATAGTCAAGTACTAAGACAGGATTTTTTATGACACTACCCCGAGTTGCGAAAAGACGTTAACCCTACCAGTCCCGAGCTTCCGGCCACTTCGGTATTCTCTTCTATGCCTTTCCTTTTTTTTTTTTAAATGAACTAACAAGTTGTTATATACAAAATTTATCGAATGAAGATTAAAAATTTCTGAGTGTAAAACATTTACTCATTTTTGGTTTATGCTTGTCACCGCTTGCTTATCATTGTCGCTTGTCCAGGACTAACTTTTCGCATTTTAACTGTACTTGTGCTGTTTTCCGAGGCGGAATACCTCCTAGAAGCCACACTCAGTCTCAACGTCATAAATCATGTGCGCGCGTTCGATCTGTGCGTGGTAGACCTCTTTGTCTCGCAAGCTACATGTGGCTTGATTCTCGAAGTGACCTTATTCCTCCATTATTAATCGACCTACATACACTCGAAACGAAGAAGCTAGATTTAGCGTCCTGCGAAAGATTCCCCATTTCTGGGTACGTGTGGTCGTGCATTTCCTTCGTCTTAACTCAGCACAAGATAGTCGAAAGTGTATATGCTCTGTCACACCAAGTTCTCAGGAACCTCAACGGCCTTTCGGACACCCGCTGCATTTACGTCTACAGTGAAGATTATACTAGAGGCTTGTAACAACTTCCAACACTACAATATACCGCTTACATTTCAAAAGGTCTGACAAAGCTGAAGCGAGAGTGTTCACATTTTTAACGTACTATTTATCGTGGCGTATTATTGTGCAGATGTTTGTCGACCGTGAACTTGAGACGGAGCGGTCTCTCTCTTCCTTTTTTTCATTTTTTAGGTCGAGAAACACGTGTATCAAAACTGGATTGACACGACGAAGCATAGCAAGCAATAAAAATATCTAATATTCGACTTATTAAAAAACCAGTCTAGCTATGCTGAAGCCTTTACCCATGATGACGCTTTGGAAATGCAATTTCATTTATAAAAAGTTAACCTGCGAAAGACAGCAAATGAATTAAGTTACTGTAACGAATGTCAGCGGAGACGCCAAAAGCGTGCACTGCGCAGGCAGGCGGGAAACAAATACTGTCTAGTTTCTGAAACAGCAAAGAAAAAGTTACATAATATATGGATGTCGACTTAACACCAACAGAATACCAGTAGAGTACTTTTAATCGAGAATGGTCGTGACAGTCAGAGACAATCACGCATTCGTCATCACATGACAGATGGTGGCGCCCTCTATGCAGCTCTATAAACGTAGGGGTCCCTCACCCTTAATGCAGCTCCCGTTTTGTTTCTCAAAATATCTCCCTCAGTCAGAGACGAAACGTCATATAATAGTTTTATATATCGTCCACTGCCTCTCAGACCGGAAGTTTCAGCTGAAGTTTGAGGGCTTTCAAAAAAAATTAATGGTGGCCCTCAACTACGTAACCTCAGACTCAGAGTCGAAATATTAAAAGTTTTGCCTGGTTTCGTTGTCTAGGGGCTGGGATACGTAGTTGCCACATTACAAACCAAATACTGCTGAGTCTACAGTATACAATATGAATATACACATGAAACGAATGGTCGAAGGTTCCTATCACTCGGCAATTGCGAATTTTGAATGTAACATAGACATTTATAAAAGAAAGATTGCAGTTAAATAAAGTCCGCAGGTACTATTTTAACGACTTTAAATGACGAGTACGATAGCAGAAATACCTTTAAGAATGCCTTTTATTACTGTAAAACACTTACTGGTGTCGATGGTCCTGCAATTAAATAAAATATAAGTTGAACAACAGGGAAGCAATAGATTCCTACTTCACTTAATTAGTTATTAGCAGCAACATACCTCTCGAGATATTCACTTCTAAACGCATACTACGTCTTCACTGCAGAAGCCAGAGAAATCTCACAAGTGCATAAGTCGGCATTGCGAAATATTTCTATCTCCCGCGACCACGCGCAAACTGCTCAAAACTCTCCAAGTATTTCCTGCGACCGTCCCTCACGCCTCCCGTCCAGCACCCCTCTGTCCCATGCGAACTGATACTCCTCCCTCACTTCTATCCAGTCCCTCCACTGACTTCGGTAGTTGCTTACCGTAGTAACGAACGCTGTGATTGGCTAGAGAGCTCCCGCCAAGTCTCCAAGCTGACGCACACTCACAAATATATTGAAACACATACGAAATACTGGATTTACATTTAAATAACTTGAAATTAAATAAATATTCCAACAGCTGGACTATGAACACGCTCTAACATACATTATTAAATACATAAACATATTAAATAAACATATATCAAGGGAACAGAAACAGAAGTAGGCAAGTAGCCTAATGCCTCTGTGCTTTCTAAAACACAGTAAATATTTGACCAATTTCTTCATGAATAGTATATATCGGATATAAACAAAGACATAGACGAATAAATATATTTATAAGCATGCTGCTATCGTTTTTTCGTGTAACTGTGGAGCACTTATGGCCTGACACGATCAATAGTAATTGGTCACTTTGACCTCCAATTACTCATGTACTATTCTAGTTACACGCCTGTAATTCATACCAATTTAGGTTTACACCAATAGCTTTCTAAGGACACGTCGATCGGCAAAATCGGATGAACCGTTTAGATTTTTGGAATTCTTTACTGGGTGTTACTTGTATAATTTACAGTCAGATACTAAACTTTAAACTAATAAAGATATTGAAAAACATCAGAATCGTTGTGCAGATAACGGTAATGTACATGTTTCTTTTTAAGTTATCATGATTCCTCTGGATATTATTAATTTCTGTATGAACTCTGAAATGTCTGTCATTATGGTTTCACAAAGTCCGCCATCTTTGGCACTCCCGCCAAACAAATCTCCTTCATCGACACAAAGCACAGCCTTCGACATAGCGTCAACATGGAATTCCCAGCCATGCACTCGGCCTGGACCGCGCGCTGGGGTACCCCTCTTGCTCCGTCTAATGTTCTTCACCACACAGTTGCTGACGAGCCCCGGCTTCCCGAACGGCCCGTGCGGCCACGCCAACTCCAAACTTAGAATATTTTCAGGCCGCCGCAACTCACCCGTTACCTCACAAGTTAACAAATTTTGCTTGTTTCTATCCTTTTCCGTAAACATCTCCAGTTCCTCTTGCACATAGTTAAGCTATTACATTTTAACAGCGATTTTTTATACGCTGTGTATGTGCTTTAGCAATCTCGGAAATTGTGTACGCCCTGACTCACTGCATTTATCCCTGGGTGAATGTACTCCATGTTTCAAGGTACGTCCAAGAAAATTAAATTATGAGTCCAAATACGACTTTAACTTTCCACCGACATATAACATCTTATTAATTCCGCAGATCACTTCGGGGGAATGGCATGATGAGTCTTCAGAAGCACGCGACAGCTGGTTTCCTTCATCATTCTTCCCCATCACTGGGTGTACTCCTTTGCTCACACCGAGCAAGGTAGCTCAGTCGTTAGCACACTGCTGTCAGTTTTGGATGGACAACGGTTCAAATCCGCGTCTGGCCATCTTGATTTAAGTTTTCTGCGTTTTGCCAAATCGCTTGAGGCAAATTCCAGAATGATTCCTCTAAAAGGGCACGGGCGATTTCCTTCACCATGCTTCTTTAATCCAAGCTTGTGCTCCGTCTCTAATGAGCCTGTTGTTGATAGAACGTTAAACTCTAATATTCCTTCCTTCCCTTTCTCCCACGTAGTCGACTTCTTGGCTTTAGAAAGTAACATATTTGTTTTTAATTGTCACATTCATAGCAAGCATTTTGCATGTGCTCGCGCATGCAGAGAGGGCCATTAGAGGAACGGCAGGAAACAATCACTTAACAGTCCGAGTTGGGCGCGTTATTGTCCTCTTGATGGGATCGTAAATATGTAGACCATCCGACCGGCTCTGAATGGTGCGTACACATACCACATCCTGCGTTTCAGTATTCGTCTTATACGAGAACAATTAACTGGCTGAACAATCCATGTAACTGTTGCCAACTTTGATAGACTTCGAAGAAGACGATCTATTGAAACATAAGCACCACGAAATCAGAAAATGTTGTTCTTGAAGAAACAATACTGGCATTTATTCAAAGAAGTAAAAGGATTCTCGTGTTTATTCCGTATTTCTTGATTCTCCGATGGCTTGTAACAACGTTCCTCACAAACGGCTTCTAAAAAATATTGTCCCAATGAAATATTGATAGATTTCTTGTAAGATAGGTCACAGTTCGCAGTAACTGATGGAAACTCACGTTGTGAAAGGAAAGTGCTCCTGAGGCTCCCCATTGACGTGTTGTAGGCCCTCCCTGTTGTTATTAATCCATACAATGATTTAGTAGACAATATATAGCTTCCTCCCGTGTATAACTTGTGTAAAGACCGTGAAGGCAAAATTAGACAGATTCGAGCCCACACGGAGACTTATCAACAATTTACCTTCTGGCGAACTTTTGCATCTTGTACAGGAAAGGGGAAAGTGACAAGGGTACACAAAGAACCGTTCGCTACACATCATAAGGTGGATTCAGCAATAGAGATGTATAGAGTTCCCTAAGAACAGAGCACTTAAAGTAAATTGTTCAGATCCGTCATCACAAAAAACTGATCCAAGTGACACCTAAATCTGCACTTACATCTATACTCCATCAGTCAGCTTTTGCTGTGAGGCATAGGGTATTTTGTGTGCCACGATAACTTCCCACCTTTCCTGTTGCAGTCGCGAATAGTCTACGCCAAAAACAATTTTTGGTAAGCCTCAATGTGAGCGCAAATCTTTCCGAGCTTACCCCCGGAACGTACACTCTTACAAATTTAACAATAAACCACGCAGTGATGTACAATCGCCTGTCATTGGGTACGGATGAGCATCTCCATGACGCTTTCGCGTTTACTAAATGAACCTGAATCTTCCCTATTTCCTCTATCATTCTTATCTTTACCGATTCCAGACAGACGAGCAACGTTCAAATATTGGTCGAACGAGAGTTTTGTAAGCTACTTCGTGGATGAACTGCACTTATTGAGGATTCTTCCAATAGATCTCAATCTGGCATGTGCCACTCCTGCAATTAGTTTTATATGGTCGTTTCACATGAAATCGATTTGTACGCTTATTTCTAACTGTATGATGGACATGACTGGTTTCAGTTACTGTTCTGTAACTGTGTAATCAAACAATAATGGGTCTTCCTGCATATTTATGCGCTTTTGTTTATCCTGAGGGTGAATCGCTAATCCCTGCATCAAACGTCGATCTTCTGCAGGTCTTCCTGCATACTGAATAATTTTTCTTGCGCGGCCACTTCTCCGTATATAACAGTATCATACGCAAAAAGCCTCTGGCTACTTCCCGCGTTATCTGCTAAGTCGATTTTACATATTGTGAAAAGCAATGGTCGTATAAGACGCCCGTGGAGTGTGAAACATGATTCAGCATACTGTTGTCAGTGGTGCCGCAGTTTTGCAGTTTTTTCTTCTTTCACTGGCGCCTGTGAGGAAGAGCCAGGAGGAGGAGAGAGACCCGGCCGTTAATTAGCCGGCACTTGGGTCGCCAACTTTCCACGCCTGCGTGCCGCGCTGGGCATCTCCCCTCTCGGCGCGTTTAGTCGACACCAAACTTAAGTTTGCTCACGACCACTACCCTATTGGATTTAGGATCTAATTAAGTTCCGCTACACTCCCTCCTCTCCCCCACACCCCGCTCGCTGTCTCTCACCCGGCATTCTCCACTACTACACAACGAGAGATTGTGGCGCATTGCTGAGAAACAATGGGCGTGTACCTACAAGTGTTAGATAAAACAATGGAAACACGCTTCAACATAAATGCAGATGTTAGCCAAGCCTGCAGGTTGCACTGTTGCGTTTGACCACTAACGGCACATCTACAACGTCTTCGATAAGTTGCAGGTGTCAGCCGTGTTCAGAACAGTGTTCTATGTAACGCATTATGTCGGATCCAAGTGAATTCGAACGTGAGCAAATTAATGGCGGGTACTTGCGTGCCCAAGGTAGCCGAAGAGATTGATGTTTCAAAAGGCGCGGTATCGAAGACTCATGCCGCATACAGTGAAAAAGGAAAACCTCATCCACTTAGTCACCAAGCAGACGAAAGTGTGTGTTGAGCTATCGTGACGGGCGGTCACTGACGAGGATTGTGACGAAAAATAAGAGGACGACAGCGGCAAAATTCACTGTAAAACTGAATGCCGTATTGCCAGAACTACATACTTCTAAGGATATGGTGTCTGTTCTTTCGGACCTTCCTCTTCTGTGTGGATGTACACATATTCCCCGAACTCTTACGGGACTTGGTAAGAATGTCTTCCACGAGTAATGAGTGTGTTGGGGTGGGACACTACGAATGTAGTGTGTGGACATACAAGATGAGTATGTTGGTCTCGCGGGAGGCGTGCGGGACATAATCCCTGCAGTCGCCCTATCCTCTGTGCCCTGGTTGGTTCAGATGGAGCCGGCACGGTAGCTCAGCGTGTTCGCTGTAATAAAAAACTGAGTGAACGGATCAACAAAGAACCTGAACGGGTGTCATCGGACGTCCGCCCCGAACAACTCCAACGAACAATATAGAACAAAATGAGATCTAAAAATAAAAAAAAATTATACCTCAACGCCCGTCAGCACCTGAAGGTATTAATATAATTCTAACTTAGTCATTTATTTGGTCGGGTGAGTTTTGTTGCATACTGTTTCCAGCTTCTGACCGAGGCCTCACGGTTACTCTGCAAGGTCACATTATCGCCAAGGATTAAGTGATCGTTTGGATGACCAGGTCCACCCCATGGTTCAATATCTGTTCCCCAGTGATGATGACAGAGCCCCTTGTTTACACACCTCACATCGTCCAGGACAGGTTTCGTGAGCACGAGGATAAATTTTCGCATTTTCCCTGGCCACCAGCTACCAGACTTCAATATCACTGAGCCTTTGTGACCTACTTTAGAGAGATGGGTACGTGGTCGCGATCTACCTCCATCATCGATACCTGAACCTGCCACTGTTTTGCAATAAGAGTAGCATAAAATTCCCTTGAAAACCACACAGGAACTGTATCTATCGACTCAGAGACGACTGGAAGCTGTTTTGAAAGCCAACTATTTTCGAACACCGTATAAGGCATGGTAATGTTGTACTCTTTTTGGTGTTTCCATATTTTTGTTCTCCCCCTGTACATCTAAATGACGTCTGCGTGATTACTCTGCAATTCATGCCTAAAGAATGCCGTGAGAGCTCTGATTTCTCTTATTTTACCGTATTTTGGGGTATGGAGGTACGAGTCCTCCCTCGGGCATGGGTGGGTGTGTTGTTCCTTAGGATGATTTAGGTTAAGTAGTGTGTAAGCTTAGGGACTGATGACCTTAGCAGTTAAGTCCCACAAGACTTCACACACATTTGAACATTTTTTTTGTTGGGGGGGGGGGGGGGGGACGGAGGAGACGTTTCGCGATTGAAATTTCGTGAAAATATTGCTCGGTAGTAAAAAACTGGTTTCTTTTCATGATTGCCACCCTAACCGTCTTATCGTATCCCCGACACTCTCCTCTCTGTTTCGTGACAACGAATAACGGGTTATTCTTCTTTGAACTTTATCGATGTCCTCCGTCAATCCTATCTGACCAGAATCCCTTACCGCGAAGCAGTATTCCAGGAGAGGGCTGACAAGCGTAATGTATGCACTCTCTTTGGTAAATCTGTCGCACCTTTTATGCGTTCTGCCAGCAGAAAACAGTCTTTGGATCGCCTTCCTCATACCGTTTTCTTAGACATGGTTAAAATTTAAGTCCTTCGCAAGAGTAACACCAAGGCATTTCGTTGAATCAACGAACTTTAAATTTGGGTGATTTATTTTATAACCGAAATCTATCGGAATTTTTTAGTACTCCTGTGGAGAAACTCGCATTTTTTTTCTATTCTGGGTAGTTTCCACACTTCCCACCATGCCGATATCTTGTCTAAATCATTTTATAATTTATTTTGATCGCCTGATAACTTTACTAGACGGTAAACGAAAGCAATATCTGCAAACAACCTAAGAAGGCTGCTCAGGTTCTAAGATAAATCGTTTATACACAGGGTGATTAGAATTAAAGATCCATATTAAAAGAGCTGCGGAAAATGAACCACTGCTCAGAATGACTTCAAATTTGAACAGAATAGTGTGGAAGAAGGGGGAAACGTTGTGGAAACAAAAAAACTATTAAAGAAACTTTTAACGCTAGATGGCCCCGTGAGCGGCAGAACATGCCAAATGAGAGACGCAGGGCACACGGTCATTTCTCAGTTTGTATCTGAGACACAGGCCATGACTGACTCAATCCAGGATATTACGCTGCTGGTAAATCTTTTTCACAAGTACGGTGATGGTGCGCCAGCAACTCTGCACTAGTTCCGGGCACTCAACGGTATGAAAAAAAGCGTTGGTCCGATGTCTGCCATGCGTCTTGATAAAATGACTAAGAAATTTGAGAACGTAGGTTCTTTTGAAGTGCATGGTGGCTGCTACGGTCGCAGGTTCGAAGCCTGCCTCGGGCATGGATGTGTGTGATGTCCTTAGGTTAGTTAGGTTTAAGTAGTTCTAAGTTCTAGGGGACTGATGACCACAGCTGTTAAGTCCCATAGTGCTCAGAGCCATTTGAACCCTTTGAACTACATTACTTCCCTTCAATTACTACGAACTGTGGCCTTTCTGATAGGAATTACGTGTTCAGTCGATGAGCTGAGACAGTACTCCACGGATACGCTGTTTGAATAAATGCTATTTGTGTGGAATGGTGTCAAAAGCCTTCTGGGAATCTTGATATATGGAATGAACTTGTCGTTAGTAGGTGTGAATAAAGAGTACATTCAAATCGTCTTTTTCCAGGGTTTTTCTAAAATATATTGAGACGTATGCCGGATGGTTCGTTTGAAATGTCACAGTCGACATTTTTTCCCACACTTCCCTAATTCAAGCTTGTGCTCGGCGTATGACAGAATCGTCATCAACGAGACGCTAATCCCTGACCTCCCTTCATTTCCCTCAGAAATCTAAAATGTTCACCGTCCCACTTACGAAAGCAAGAATGGAACTGTTTACGTAGAATACAAGTTGCCTCTGCAGATGAATTCTCGAAACTGTGGAATGCATTGACCGACCTACGATCACGAGTAAGGGAACATCTACCTATAGACTCAATAAACCACTGTGGACTGCATCGCACTGAGTACTCCCCATTCTACCACTAATCGGAAGTCCTTCCTATTCCATTCTCGCAAGGAGCGCGGTAGGAATGATTGCCCTAGAGCACGCTTGAAGTTACTTCTACATCTGTTGATGACACTCCACCCAAGATAATATGCTGTGCCGACAGTAACAAGAAATCCTCAATCCAGTCACAAATTTCGTTTGATGCCCCATATGAACTAACGAGAACGAGACTGTTGGTCTTGCACGCAGGAGAAGAAAATTATTACTTCGGACACAACACGCTACTGGCCACATGCTTCAGATCCCTCTATTACTCGACGAAGCGAACCATTGACTCGGCTGTCCCGGAACTATTGTGGCCACGTAACTAGATACTGTCGCATTGCCTACTGCACATTGGTACAGTCCAGTCACGAAAACCAACTGAGGAAAATACTTTCTCCAGCATCTGCGATTTATTGACGGCGGGAAGGGGAACGTAGAGACAGTTTTGACGAGAAAGGTGACGGAACATTCCCGGGTTCGATTCCCGGCGGGGTCAGGGATTTTCTCTGCCTCGTGATGCCTGGGTGTTGTGTGATGTCCTTAGGTTAGTTAGGTTTAAGTAGTTCTAAGTTCTAGAGGACTGATGACCATAGCTGTTAAGTCCCGTAGTGCTCAGAGCCATTTGAACCATTTTTTTGCGACGGAACATACAAGGAAAGTGTTAAGGATCAGTTAGTCGATGGTATGCAAATTGCGGCAGGAAGGACACGACGCTTAGAAGAGCGCAATTCAAGAACCTACCTCAAATTAGAGGAAGAAATGTAGTTACAATAAATATACCGTTGATGATATGGATAAATGTGTTATTAAGCAGATATTTATGTAATATTATGAACAGTAATTATAAATACAAACTTTGCCAAAACTTGACAGCTTTTATCAAAGAGAACTGGACTTCACCGCTAGCGAGGAGATTGAAAAAAACCATTCTCTGTATCGGACATGGATTTAAAAGATGCCAAAATACAGGAGTCATCACATGTGAATAAGAAGATGCACACTATCTCAACAGAAGTATACGGACACCTCTATGTAACGTGGAATTGACAGATGTAACAAAAGGTGGACCAACCAGTATAAAAGAAGGTGGGGAGTACTGTTTTGTTAGCAGAGGAGCAGTAACAGCAAAATGGGTCGTTTAGTACTCATAGAACTCAGTGGACTTGAACGCGGACTAGCCATCAGATCTCACCTGAACAACTTAACCATCGTGGACAATTTAAGTCTCCTCCTGCTCCCCAAGTCGACTGTTGGTGATACGATTGTTAACTGGTGCCGGCCGCGGTGGTCTAGCGGTTCTAGGCGCTCAGTCCGGAACCGCGCGACTGCTACGGTCGCAGGTTCGAATCCTGCCTCGGGCATGGATGTGTGTGATGTCCTTAGGTTAGTTAGGTTTAACTAATTCTAAGTTCTAGGGGACTAATGACCTCAGAAGTTGAGTCCCATAATGCTCAGAACCAAGACGAGGCAGACCTCACGTACCGTCCGTCAAGCACTGTGGAAGGTCGTTGTAAAAACATTGCGTGGTATTAGTGAAAGAAGTCACTCTTAAGCTGTAAAGTGCTGTCCATTTCTGTAGTCAATGACAAGCGATGCATCAGGTGGAGTAAAAAGCGACGCTACGGGACGCTGGGTAACTGCAAGGGAAGAAGATTGGGATTAGCGTCCCGTTCACATCGAGGTCATTAGAGAAGGATCACGAGATCGGATTGTGTCAAGGATGGAGACGGAAATCGGCAGTGCCCGTTCAAAGGAACCATCACGGAATTTGCCTGGAGCGATTTAAAATACACTACTGGCCATTAAAATTGCTACACCAAGAAGAAATGCAGATGATTGCCGGGTTTTCATTGGACAAATATACACTCCAGGAAATTGAAATAAGAACACCGTGAATTCATTGTCCCAGGAAGGGGAAACTTTATTGACACATTCCTGGGGTCAGATACATCACATGATCACACTGACAGAACCACAGGCACATAGACACAGGCAACAGAGCATGCACAATGTCGGCACTAGTACAGTGTATATCGACCTTTCGCAGCAATGCAGGCTGCTATTCTCCCATGGAGACGATCGTAGAGATGCTGGATGTAGTCCTGTGGAACGGCTTGCCATGCCATTTCCACCTGGCGCCTCAGTTGGACCAGCGTTCGTGCTGGACGTGCAGACCGCGTGAGACGACGCTTCATCCAGTCCCAAACATGCTCAATGGGGGACAGATCCGGAGATCTTGCTGGCCAGGGTAGTTTACTTACACCTTCTAGAGCACGTTGGGTGGCACGGGATACATGCGGACGTGCACTGTCCTGTTGGAACAGCAAGTTCCCTTGCCGGTCTAGGAATGGTAGAACGATGGGTTCGATGACGGTTTGGATGTACCGTGCACTATTCAGTGTCCCCTCGACGATCACCAGTGGTGTACGGCCAGTGTAGGAGATCGCTCCCCACACCATGATGCCGGGTGTTGGCCCTGTGTGCCTCGGTCGTATGCAGTCCTGATTGTGGCGCTCACCTGCACGGCGCCAAACACGCATACGACCATCATTGGCACCAAGGCAGAAGCGACTCTCATCGCTGAAGACGACACGTCTCCATTCGTCCCTCCATTCACGCCTGTCGCGACACCACTGGAGGCGGGCTGCACGATGTTGGGGCGTGAGCGGAAGACGGCCTAACGGTGTGCGGGACCGTAGCCCAGCTTCATGGAGACGGTTGCGAATGGTCCTCGCCGATACCCCAGGAGCAACAGTGTCCCTAATTTGCTGGGAAGTGGCGGTGCGGTCCCCTACGGCACTGCGTAGGATCCTACGGTCTTGGCGTGCATCCGTGCGTCGCTGCGGTCCGGTCCAAGGTCGACGGGCACGTGCACCTTCCGCCGACCACTGGCGACAGCATCGATGTACTGTGGAGACCTCACGCCCCACATGTTGAGCAATTCGGCGGTACGTCCACCCGGCCTCCCTCATGCCCACTATACGCCCTCGCTCAAAGTCCGTCAACTGCACATACGGTTCACGTCCACGCTGTCGCGGCATGCTACCAGTGTTAAAGACTGCGATGGAGCTCCGTATGCCACGGCAAACTGGCTGACACTGACGGCGGCGGTGCACAAATGCTGCGCAGCTAGCGCCATTCGACGGCCAACACCGCGGTTCCTGGTGTGTCCGCTGTGCCGTGCGTGTGATCATTGCTTGTACAGCCCTCTCGCAGTGTCCGGAGCAAGTATGGTGGGTCTGACACACCGGTGTCAATGTGTTCTTTTTTCCATTTCCAGGAGTGTATTATACTAGAACTGACATGTGCTTACATTTTCACGCAATTTTGGTGCATAGATCCTGAGAAATCAGTACCCAGGACAACCACCTCTGGCCGTAATAACGGCCCTGATACGCCTTGGCATTGAGTCAAACAGAGCTTGGATGGCGTGTACAGGTACAGCTGCCCATGCAGCTTCAACACGACACCACAGTTCATCAAGAGTAGTGACTGGCGTATTGTGACGAGCCAGTTGCTCGGCCACCATTGGCCAGGCGTTTTCAGTTGGTGAGAGATCTGGAGACTGTGCTGGCCACGGCAGCAGTCGAACATTTTCTATATCCACAAAGGCCCATACAGGACCTGCAACATGCCGTCGTGCATTATCCTGCTGAAATGTAGGATTTCTCAGGGATCGAATGAAGAGTAGAGCCACGGGTCGTAACACATCTGAAATGTAATGCCCACAGTTCAAAGTGCCGTCAATGCGAACAAGAGGTGATCAAGACGTGTAACCAATGGCACCCCATACCATCACGCCAGGTGATACGTCACTATGGCGATGACGAATACATGCTTCCAATATGCGTTCACCGCGATGTCGTCAAACACGGATGCGACCATAATGATGCTGTAAACACAACCTGGATTCATTCGAAAAAACGACGTTTTGCCATTCGTGCACCCAGGTTCGTCGTTGAGTACACCATCGCAGGCGCTCCTGTCTGTGATGCAGCGTCAAGGGTAGCGGCAGCCATGGTCTCCGAGCTGATAGTTCATGCTGCTGCAAACGTTGTCGAACTGTTCGTGCAGATAGGCCGACGATCCGTTACAGCCATGCGGATAAGATGCCTGTCATCTCGACTGCTAGTGATACGAGGCCGTTGGATTCCAGCACGGCGTTCCGTATTACCTTCCTGAACCCACCGATTCCATATTCTGCTAACAGTCATTGGATCTCGACCAACGCGAACAGCAATGTCGCGATACAATAAACCGCAATCGCGATAGGCTACAATCCGACCTTTATCAAAGTCGGAAACGTGATGTTACGCATTTCTCCTCCTTACACGAGGCATCACCACAACGTTTCACCAGGCAACGCCGGTCAACTGCTGTTTGTGTATGAGAAATCGGTTGGAAACTTTCCTCATATCAGCACGTTGTAGGTGTCGCCACCGGCGCCAACCTTGTGTGAATGCTTGAAAAGCTAATTATTTGCATGTCGCAGCATCTTCTTCCTGTCGGTTAAATTTCGCGTCTGTACCACATCATCTTCGTGGTGTGGCAATTACAAGGGCCAGTAGTGTATATATATATATATATATATATATATATATATATATATATATATATATATATATATATATATGTTAACCCACTACCTAAATACATTAGTGGGTCCTAATTTTGTATTTTACATTTTTGCAGTTGTTATTTCTACACTGCAGGTAAGTACTTACAATTACTCTACCACTACAGGGCTATATAGTCTTTTATTTTTTAGTTTCAACTTATGCCTCGGTATTGGTTATTATATATCTTTCTCTAAATTCTGTTATTATTAAGATACATCTACTTTATCCTACTAGCCTGTGCTACCCCCAGCGTTAGAGTTGTGCCAGTGTTCTATAAACCTAATTGTTGTTGGCCTTGCCCACCGAGCTAACTCCAGTGGGCGTGGCCCTTGCACTGGACTGGCCGATGACTCCATTTCGCTGAAGTGCTATACTAAGCGATTTAAGGAAATCACGGAAAACCTAAATCTGAATGGCAAGCCGGAGAATGCGAGTGCAGTGCGCTAACCATTGCACCACCTCGCTCGGCGCGGGTAACGGGAAATGAGTGATTTGAAGTGATGAATCACGCCATGGCAGGGTTTGGATTTGGCGAACGCCTGGAGTGCGTTACTTGCTGTCATTTGTGACGCCAATAGTGAATGGACATCATTCAGTTCCATTCTGATATACGTAGAGAGATTATGGGCAAAGTTTAAACAGATTGTAAATCGCGCTCTGGAGAACTATGTGACGAGTACGTAGATTAAGGATGGAAAAGATCCACCACGTTTTAATAAAAAATTCGGGAAAATGCTGAAGAAGGAAAGACGGTTGCAGTCTCGGTTCAAAAGAGAACGCACAAGGGACAACAGGCAAAATTTAGTAGAGATTCTTGCATGTGTAAAATTATCGATGAGCGAAGCGTACAACTACCACCGTCATACCTTAGCAATAGATCTTGCCGAGAACCGGTGAAAATTCTGGTCCTACGTAAAGTCGAAGGTCACTCGTTGATCAGTTTGTTGTCCCAAAAGAAGATATCAAAAGGAAAGATGAAGTTTTAAATTTCACGTTTAAGAAATCGTTTACGCAGGAGGATCATACAACATACCCTCGTTTGACCATCGCACAGAGTCCTGTATGGAGGACACTGTAATAAGCATTCCTGGCGTAGAGAAGCAACTGAAGGATTAAAAACACGTAAGTTGCCAGGTTCGGATGGAATCCCAATTCCATTGTACAGAGAGTGCTCTACGGCAATGGATTACTTAGCTTCCGTTTATCGCGAACCTCCCACCCCATACAAAGTCCCAAGTGACTGGAAAAAAGCACAGGTGATTCGTGAATGTATAAGAAGAGTAGAAAAAAGAACCCAAAAATTACCGATCAGTATCCCTAACATCAGTTTGCTGCAGAATTCTTGAACATATTCTAAGTTCGAATTCAATAAATTTTCTTGAGACGGAGAAGCTTTTGTTCACAAATCAGCACAGATTTAAGAAGCATCGCTCGTGTGAATCATAGCTCTCCATTTCTCAATCGATAACCTGGAAACCATGGCTGAAGGGAAATGGACAGGTTCCATATTGCTGGATTTTTGAAATGCGTTTGACGCGGTGCCCCATTGTGGACTTTTAAGGAAAGTACGAGCTCACGGAGTAGGTTCATATATATGTGAGTGCCTGGAAGACCTCTTGTGTAATAGAACCTAGTACGTTGTCATTGACGCCGATTGATCAACAGAGACAACGGTATCGTCGGCAGTGCCCTAGAAAAGTGTGATAGGATCGTTATTATTCTTCTTACACACGAACGATCTGACGGACACAGTGAGCAGAAATTTGCTGGCGTCACTGCGGTGTACGGGATGGTATCGTCAATGAGTGGCATTTGAAAGTGACTGCAGAACGATTCTAGTGTTGCTAACGTTCATTTCGCGTAATGACCATGAAGATAATATGAGATACGAGAAATTAGTTTTCGTGCAGAGGCATATAGATAGTCGTTTCTCCCTCGGTCTATTTGCGAATAGAACAGCAAAGGAAATGCCGTCTACATCTACATCTACATTTACACTCCGCAAGCCACCCAACGGTGTGTGGCGGAGGGCATTTACGTGCCACTGTCATTACCTCCCTTTTCTGTTCCAGTCGCGTATGGTTCGCGGGAAGAACGACTGCCGGAAAGCCTCCGTGCGCACTCGAATCTCTCTAATTTTACATTCGTGATCTCCTCGGGAGGTATAAGTAGGGGAAAGCAATATATTCGATACTTCATCCAGAAACGCACTCTCTCGAAACCTGGACAGCAAGCTACACCGCGATGCAGAGCGCCTCTCTTGCAGAGTCTGCCACTTGAGTTGCTAAACATCTCCGTAACGCTATCACGCTTACCAAATAACCCTGTGACGAAACGCGCCGCTCTTCTTTGGATCTTCTCTATCTCCTCTGTCAACCCGACCGGGTACAGATCCCACACTGATGAGCAATATTCGAGTTCAGGTCGAACGAGTGTTTTGTAAGCCACCTCCTTTGTTGATGGACTACATTTTCTAAGGACTCTACCAATAAATCTCAACCTGGCATCCGCCTTACCAACAATTAATTATATATGATCATTCCACTTCATATCGTTCCGTACGCATACTCCCAGATATTTTACAGAAGTAACTGCTACCAGTGTTTGTTCCACTATCATATAATCATACAATATAGGATCCTTCTTTCTATGTATTCGCAATACATTACATTTGTCTATGTTAAGGGTCAGTTGCCACTCCCTGCACCAAGTGCCTATCCGCTGCAGATCTTCCTGCATTTTGCTGCAATTTTCTAATGCTGCAACTTCCCTGTATACTACAGCATTATCCGCGAAAAGCCGCATGGAACTTCCGACACTATCTACTAGGTCATTTATAAATATTGTGTAAAGCAATGGTCCCATAACACTCCTCTGTGGCACGCCACGGGTTACTTTAACATCTGTAGACGTCTCTCCATTGAGAACAACATGCTGTGTTCTCTTTGGTAAAAACTCTTCAATCCAGCCACACAGCAGGTCTGATATTCCGTAGGCCCTTACTTTGTTTATCAGGCGACAGTGCGGAACTGTATCGAACGCCTTCCGGAAGTCAAGGAAAATGGCATCTACCTGGGAGCCTGTATCTAATATTTTCTGGGTCTCATGAACAAATAAAGCGAGTTGGGTCTCACACGGTCGCTGTTTCCGGAATCCATGTTGATTCCTACAGAGTAGATTCTGTGTTTCCAGAAATGACATGATACGCGAGCAAAAAACATGTTCTAAAATTCTACAACACATCGATGTCAGAGATATAGGCCTACAGTTTTCGGCATCTGCTCGACGACCCTTTTTGAAAACTGGAACTACCTGTGCTCTTTTCTTATCATTTGGAACTTCCGTTCCTCTAGTGACTTGCGGTACACGGCTGTTAGAAGGGGGGCAAGTTCTTTCGCGTACTCTGTGTAGAATCGAATTGGTATCCCGTCAGGTCCAGTGGACTTTCCTGTGTTGAGTTGCTTTTCTATTCCTTGGACACTTATTTCGATGCCAGCCATTTTTTCGTTCGTGTGAGGATTTAGAGGAGGAACTGCAGTGCGGTCTTCCTCTGTGAAACAGCTATGGAAAAAGGTGTTTAGTATTTCAGCTTTACGTGCGTCATCCTCTGTTTCAATGCCATTATCATCCCAGAGTGTCTGGATATGCTGTTTCGATCCACTTACTGACTTAACGTAAGACCAGAACTTCCTAGGATTTTCTGTCAAGTCGGTACATAGAATTTTACTTTCGAATTCACTGAACGCTTCACGCATAGCCCTCCTTACCCTAACGTTGACATTGTTTAGCTTCTGTTTGTCTGAGAGGTTTTGGCTGCGTTTAAATTTGCAGTGAAGTTCTCTTTGCTTCGCTATAGTTTCCTAACGTTGTTGTTGAACCACGGTGGCTTTTTCTCGTCTCTCGCAGTTTTACTCGGCACGTACCTATCTAAAACGCATTTTACGATTGCCTTGAACTTTTTCCATAAACACTCAACATTGGCAGTGTCGGAACAGAAATTTTCGTTTTGACCTATTCGGTAGTCTGAAATCTGCCTCCTATTTCTCTTGCTAAACAGATAAACCTTCCTCCCTTTTTTTATATTCCTGTTTACTTCCATATTCATGGATGCTGCAACGGCCTTATGATCACTGATTCCCTGTTCTGCGCTTACAGAGTCGAAAAGTTCGGATCTGTTTGTTATCAGTAGGTCCAAGATGTTATCTCCACGAGTCGGTTCTCTGTTTAATTGCTCGACGTAATTTTCGGATAGTGCACTCAGTATAATGTCACTCGATGCTCTGTCCGTACCACCCGTCCTAAACATCTGAGTGTCCCAGTCTATATCTGGTAAATTGAAATCTCCACCTAAGACTATAACATGCTGTGGAAATTTATGTGAAATGTATTCCAGTGGTACAAGACACTCTCCGCCACGTACCATACGGTGCCTTGTGGCGAATGTATGTAGATGTTTGTGTAGAACATTGAAGTAAGGAGTAGGTTGTGGTACGATATGAGGGTGTTTTTATGTTTAGGTTATGTTATGGGCGATGCGTACAGAATAGGAACAGTTCGGAGACGATGTTTATTTTTATCATCATGACAATGCAGCCTGTCGTAAAAGAGCATCTGTGAGGCGACGGTTTGTGGAGAACAACATTCCAGAAATATGCTGGCCTGCCTAGGTTCCCAAATTAAACCAGTCGGACCCCTTTGGCATTGGTTACAACGTCGACATCGCTCCAAACCACAGAGTCCGACATCATTACCTTCTTTGGTTTCAGCTCTTGAGGAAGAATGGGCTGTCGTTCTTCTACAGACATGAGACGCCTCATTGAAACTGTCCCCATCAGTAGGGTCGACATAGCCTATACGTATGTCCCCTAATGGTGTCAATATAGTTTTGAACACATAGTGCAGTTTCAAAATGGGTGTATTATATTTGATTTTTTCGAATAAATGAAGCGTCGGTTCTGGACCAGCCACTGGTTTATTCTAACGAAACATGGATTCTTTCACATCACACTGTGAATTACCGTTGTCACAACGATAGCGTTCGGTGATTATTGACAAATAAAAGTGTTGGCCATTGTTCAGTTGTTGTTCTATGCAGGGCATTGATATATACACGTGTAGTGCGTGATGGCCCTCCACGTTTACGTACAGTGGAAAGTTCACTGTTATTTGCTCTCTTTCATGTTTCTGGGGCATCAATACGTCGGTGCTGCAACTCCGTCCAAGTCTTCTGTTTTCTACGACGAGTAATGCCTACTCTACGCTTCGCAAGCCGCTTTATTGTCTGTGACAGATGGCACTCCATTTACCACTCTCAAAACCACCTCTTCCGGTGCCATTCACGGACAGTGCGCTGGAAGAACGAATGTCATCAAAAAGTTATTATTAATATAATTTCTCTTATTTAGCCTCCGTTTCACTAGATGTACATGGAAGAAAGTAGTATGTTCCCTTACAGTTCTTCAGACGTTCTACCACAGGACACACACTTCTTCTCTTGTAGCTTCGGTCACTGGATTTGGATGAGCATTTGCGTGACGCTTTTCAGCTTCCTAAACGAAGCTGTAGAGAAACGCGCCGTTCTTCTTTTCATCTTGTCCGTCTCTGCTATTAATCCTACCTGAAAAGGATCGCAAAAAGACGAGCAATACTCGAGAATCGTTGGAACGAGTGTTTTGTTAGCTCCCCCTTTCATCGGTGAATTTCATTTCCGTAGCATACTTTTCATGAATCTTAGAATAGCACGTGCCTTTGCTGAAAGTAGCTTTATGTGGTCTCTCTGGACGCAAAACCACCAGAAATGTAATGTTTGTGGCATTTTTCGGTGAGTCATGTCCAATCTTGAAGTCTAATAATAATGGGTCTTTCCGCCTTTCTATAAACAATATGTTACGCTTGTTTATATATAGGTTCAAGTACCAGGCGTTGCATATTTCTACAATATAAGCTGGCGTTGCAACTCTGCTATACACTAATGAGCCAAAAAATTATAACAACTACCACCGCGTGATTGAACGCCGCTTGGCAGCGTTGCGAACACGTGACAGTGTACGGAAAGTGAACAAGCGGAGCAGAGACGAACAGGAAACCATTTAAACAACGATGATGCAACCGGAAATGTGCTTATCCTAGCCTAAACTTTGTAATACGAAGAATCTATAGTCTGTCAACAGAAACTGTTCTCGAATACATCATTCTATCTAGAGCACTTATCATGCTCTGACTACCATTTTCTTCAACGGATAAAAATTGTTCTCACCTAAGCATAGCTGCGGCAGAAGTTTTGAGGTGAGTGGTGGCATCGTTCACTTTTTAAATATGCAGGGAAATAACTCAATCGTACGCGGTAAAAAATTGTTCAGAGGGATCTGAGCACTATGGGACTTAACATCTGAGGTCATCAATTCCCTAGAACTTAGAACTACTTAAACCTAACTAACCTAAGGACATAACACACATCCATGCCCGAGGCAGGATTCGAACCTGCGACCGTAGCAGCAGCGCGGTTCCTGACTGAAGCGCCTAGAACCGCTCGGCCACAGCGGCAGGCTCGTACGCGGTAAAAAACAAACTGCAGGCGGTAATGAATCTTTGTTACGTCAGGAAACCTGTTTACCGTCGCGTAAATGGCTGCAATTTCCAGTTTTACATAGGGCAAGAAAACACCACGTATTAAGTAAAGTATACTCATCCCGTAAAAAAGTTTATCCTCAACGTGTCATTTGACATGGCTCCGTCACTTTGTTACGCAAACCTGTGTCCAAGAAAATAAGGCACAAAACTGACCGCTGAAAACATTACATCATTCACAGTGTATTCGCCTACAAAACAACACAGCAAAAGGCGGATTCGGGCGCAAATGCCATTTACATTTTTAGAGCTCAAATAAAAAGGCCGGCGTTATTACGCCACACGCGCGGGTGGAAATGGCACAGGCACAAAAAACTGGAAACGTACGTAAACAGCAGACAGTAAAGGTCTCCCGGAGCTGTAACCGAATGTAAAACGTTCTCCTCTTCTAGTATATGCGATACCCCTCAGTTCGGAAGCGTTGAATTTCTCCGGTCGAGATCAGTAGGACGCAAATACCTCAAGCAATGCAGGAGATAGAAAACTGGCGTTCTACGGATTAGAGCGTGGAATGTCAGATCCTTCAATCCGTCAAGTAGGTTAGAAAATTTAAAAAGGGAAACGGATAGGTTAAAGTTAGATATAATGGGAACTAGTGAAGTTTGGTGGCCGGAGGAACAAGACTTTTGGTCAGGTGAATACAGGGTTATGAAAACAAAATCAAATAGTGGTAATGCAGGAGTAGGTTTAATAATGAATAAAAAAAATAGGAGTGCGGGTAAGCTACTACAAACAGCATAGTGAACGCATTATTGTGGCCAAGATAGACACGAAGCCCGCGCCTACTACACTAGTACAAATTTATATGCCAACTAGCTCTGCAGATGATGAAGAAATTGATGAAATCTATGATGCGATAAAAGAAATTATTCAGGTAGTGAAGCGAGGCGAAAATTTAACAGTCATGGGTGACTGGAATTCCAGAGTAGGAAAAGGGAGAGAAGGAAACATAGTAGGTGAATACGGATTGGGGGTAAGAAATGAAAGAGGAAGCCGTCTGGTAGAATTTTGCACAGAGCATAACTTAATCATAGCTAACACTTGGTTCAAGAATCATAAAAGAAGGTTGTATACATGGAAGAATCCTGGAGATACTAGAAGGTATCAGATAGATTATATAATGGTAAGACAGAGATTTAGGAACCAGGTTTTAAATTGTAAGACATTTCCAGGGGCAGATGTGGAATCTGACCACAATCTATTGGTTATGAACTGTAGATTAAAACTGAAGAAACTGCAAAAAGGTGGGAATTTATGGAGATGGGACCTGGATAAACTGACTAAACCAGAGGTTGTACAGAGTTTCAGGGAGAGAGCATAAGGGAACAGTTGACAGGAATGGGGAAAGAAATACAGTAGAAGAAGAATGGGTAGCTCTGAGGGATGAAGTAGTGAAAGCAGCAGAGGATCGAGTAGGTAAAAAGACGAGGGCTAATAGAAATCCCTGGGTAACAGAAAAATATTGAATTTAATTGATGAAAGAAGAAAATATAAAAATGCAGTAAGTGAAGCAGGTAAAAAGGAATACAAACGTCTCCAAAATGAGATCGACAGGTAGTGCAAAATGGCTAAGCAGGGATGGCTACAGTACAAATGTAAGGATGTAGGCGCTTACCTCAGTAGTGGTAAGATAGATACTGCCTACAGGAAAATTAAAGAGATCTTTGGAGAAAAGAGAACCACTTGTATGAATATCAAGAACTCAGATGGAAACCCAGATCTAAGCAAAGAAGGGAAACCAGAAAGATGGAAGGAGTATATAGAGGGTCTATTCAAGGGCGATGTTCTTGAGGACAATATTATGAAAATGGAAGAGGATATAGATGAAGATGAAAGGGGAGATACGATACTGCGTGAAGAGTTTCACAGAGCACTGAAAGCCCTGAATCGAAAAAAGGTCCCGGGAGTAGACAACATTCCATTAGAACTACTGACGGCCTTCGGAGAGCCAGTCCTGACAAAACTCTACCATCTGGTGAGCAAGATGTATGAGACAGGCGAAATACCCTCAGACTTAAAGAAGAATATAATAAACCCAGTCCCAAAGAAAGCAGGTGTTGACAGATGTGAAAATAACCGAACTATCAAATTAATAAGTCACAGCTGCAAAATACTTACACGAATTCTTTACAGACGAGTGGAAAAACTGGTAGAAGCCGACCTCGGGGAAGATCAGTTTGGATTCCGTAGAAATATTGGAACACGTGAGGCAATACTGACCTTACGACTTACCTTAGAAGAAAGATTATGGAAAGGCAAACCTACGTTTCTAGCATTTGTAGACTTACAGAAAGCTTTTGACAATGTTGACTGGAATACTCTCTTTCAAATTCTAAAGGTGGCAGGAAGTGCTCTCTCGAAATTTCAGTAGTAAATCTCTTCGTGATGGGCAGCACCTCTCTTGTAACGTCTACCAGCGGATTTTTTTGAGTATCTCTGTAACGCTCTTGCACCGGCTAAACCAACCCGAGACGAACGCGCCGCTCTTCGGTGGATCTTCTCTATCTCTTCTATCAGTTCTACCTGGTAGGGAAAATAGACAGAGGGACAGTACTCAAGAATCGGTCGAACAAGTGTCTTTTAAGCCACTTCTTTCGTGGATTAGTTATATTTCCTTAAGATTCTTTCTATGAATTTAAATCTGGCATGTGCTTTTCCCACACTTTGTTTTATGCGGTCATTTCACTTATGACGAATGGAATCTGACAACCTCATATGAAGATGGTATCTGTTTTTTTCTGACATGTCCGAAAGAACAGATACCGTCTTCATATACACTCCTGGAAATTGAAATAAGAACACCGTGAATTCATTGTCCCAGGAAGGGGAAACTTTATTGACACATTCCTGGGGTCAGATACATCACATGATCACACTGACAGAACCACATACACATAGACACAGGCAACAGAGCATGCACAATGTCGGCACCAGTACAGTGTATATCCACCTTTCGCAGCAATGCAGGCTGCTATTCTCCCATGGAGACGATCGTAGAGATGCTGGATGTAGTCCTGTGGAACGGCTTGCCATGCCATTTCCACCTGGCGCCTCAGTTGGACCAACGTTCGTGCTGGACGTGCAGACCGCGTGAGACGACGCTTCATCCAGTCCCAAACATGCTCAATGGGGGACAGATCCGGAGATCTTGCTGGCCAGGGTAGTTGACTTACACCTTCTAGAGCACGTTGGGTGGCACGGGATACATGCGGACGTGCATTGTCCTGTTGGAACAGCAAGTTCCCTTGCCGGTCTAGGAATGGTAGAACGATGGGTTCGATGACGGTTTGGATGTACCGTGCACTATTCAGTGTCCCCTCGACGATCACCAGTGGTGTACGGCCAGTGTAGGAGATCGCTCCCCACACCATGATGTCGGGTGTTGGCCCTGTGTGCCTCGGTCGTATGCAGTCCTGATTGTGGCGCTCACCTGCACGGCGCCAAACACGCATACGACCATCATTGGCACCAAGGCAGAAGCGACTCTCATCGCTGAAGACGACACGTCTCCATTCGTCCCTCCATTCACGCCTGTCGCGACACCACTGGAGGCGGGCTGCACGATGTTGGGGCGTGAGCGGAAGACGGCCTAACGGTGTGCGGGACCGTAGCCCAGCTTCATGGAGACGGTTGCGAATGGTCCTCGCCGGTACCCCAGGAGCAACAGTGTCCCTAATTTGCTGGGAAGTGGCGGTGCGGTCCCCTACGGCACTGCGTAGGATCCTACGGTCTTGGCGTGCATCCGTGCGTCGCTGCGGTCCGGTCCCAGGTCGACGGGCACGTGCACCTTCCGCCGACCACTGGCGACAACATCGATGTACTGTGGAGACCTCACGCCCCACGTGTTAAGCAATTCGGCGGTACGTCCACCCGGCCTCCCGCATGCCCACTATATGCCCTCGCTCAAAGTCCGTCAACTGCTCATACGGTTCACGTCCACGTTGTCGCGGCATGCTACCAGTGTTAAAGACTGCGATGGAGCTCCGTATGCCACGGCAAACTGGCTGACACTGACGGCGGCGGTGCACAAATGCTGCGCAGCTAGCGCCATTCGACGGCCAACACCGCGGTTCCTGGTGTGTCCGCTGTGCCGTGCGTGTGATCATTGCTTGTACAGCCCTCTCGCAGTGTCCGGAGCAAGTATGGTGGGTCTGACACACCGGTGTCAATGTGTTCTTTTTTCCATTTCCAGGAGTGTAGTTAAGGCTAACAGGGCATTGACCTTATTCTTCTGTGCTGGATGCACACGCATTGCCCGAACTCTTACGGGACTAGGTAAGATTTTCTGCCGCGAGTAATGAGTGTAATGGGCAGGGACACTACGAATGTAGTGTGTGGACATTAAGTTGGGAATGTGAGTCTCGCGGGGAGCGTGCAAGGGATGAATCCCTGCAGTCGCACTATCCTCTGTGCCCTCGGTGGCTCAGATGGATAGCCGGCACGGTAGCTCAGTGTGTTCGATCAGAGGGATAGCTACCCTCTTTTTAAAAAAAAAAAAAAAAAAAACACTGAGAAAATTGATCAACAAAGTACTCAAACCGGTGTCATAGGACGTCCGTCCCGAACAAATTCAAGGGACAGTATAGAACAAAAAAAAGAAAGATGGATAGGTCGTCGGCCTTGTAAGAAGGAGATCCCGGGTTCGAGCCCCGGTCGGGGCACACATTTTCAACTGTCCCCGTTGATGTATATCAACGCCTGTCGGCAGGTTAGGATCTTGATTTAATTCTCATTTCATTCTTACAACCTCCGTCCTCCTTGTCAGAGACCTCAGAAACGGACATGTACACTGTGTTGCTGTATAGAGGACGGGGACTCGAATGAAAAGATGCTGCTGTGCCACTACTATACCGGCGTTGTTGGGCACGCCACTATCGTCGTGCCTCTCTCTCCTCTCACGCCAGGGGAAGCTGCAACGACGATCGCCGACCTGACAGTCCACAGTGCTCCAGACGTCATCGCACTGTCTGAGTGAATACTAGTCTTACTTCAAGCAAGTTCATGTTCTAACTCAAAAGTGGATGACGTCGCTGTATGATCCTGCAGGGATAAGCGAGCAACATGTTTGTCATCTCGGACACTAGTCGCGTGGTGTCACTAAAATCGTGCATGGCGTTCAGAATGGCCGTCTTGAATCCATCGAATCCACTTTCCGATGACAGTCGTAAGATTCCAATCAATGCAACCAGCAATACTGCGGAGCTATAAATCATAGCCTCGATAGGCTACAATGCTGCCGGTATAGAATTCCGGCACGTGGTGATACACGTTTCTCCTTCTTTCACGAGGCATAACACGATTGTCTCCCAGTGAACCACACTCAAATGCGATTTCTTACTCAGAAACCCCTTTCACTGAAATGCTTAAGCTTTGTAAGCTGTCCAGTCACATTAATGTGGCCACTTGTCAACATTTTCGAGCCCAGACTGCTGCGAGAAGAGCAGGAAGAGAGTCAGTGGGCTAGGGAAGGTACCGACTGGAATGTGGAGCCATGCCGATTCCAGTGCGGTGGCCAGCTGCGCTAGCTTTCTCAGTTGAGGATCCATGTCCCGAACAGCCCGATCGAGGTAGTCCCACAGATTCCCGATTAGGTTTAAATCCGGGGAGTGGTTGGCCACAGGAGTTCGGTAAACTCACCCTGGTACTCTTCGAACCATGCACATTCACTGCGAGCTGTGTGACACTTTGCATTCACCTGCTGGTAGATACCACGGTGCCGAGGACAAACAAACTGCATGCAGGGATGGAAATGGTCCCCAAGCACAGATGCACGCTTGTGTTGATCCACTGTGCCTTCGACAATGACGAGATGACCCAGGGAATGCCGTCCAGCCTGAGCGTCTCTGATGATTGTTACAGGGTGTTTGCTTTCAGACGTTTCACGCCGTACATGCCAATGGCCATCCGTCCGATGGAGCATAAAACGCGATTCATCTGAAAAGACCACCTGTCACCACTCACTGGATGTCCAGTTGCGGTACTGACGTGCAAATCACAGGCATTCGTTGCTGATGAACAGCAGTGAGCATGGGTGCATGAACCAGGCGCCTGCCGTGGAGGCTCATATGCAACAACGTTCGCTGAAAGGTCGTTAAGAAGATATAGTTGGTAGCCCCTTGGTTGATCTGGGCGGTCAGTTGTTCAACAGTTGCACGTCTATTCGCTGTACACGTCTCCACAGCTGTCGTTCACCCCTGTCATCTACGGCCCGTGGTGCACCGCTGCTGCCTCGGTGCCGGTTTTTAATAGCGACATTTTGTCATGCACTGTATACTTAAACAACGGCGGCACGCAAGCAGTTTACGAACTTAGCTGTTTCGGAAATGCTTCCACTCTTGGCCCCAAATCCAATGATCATGCCGCTTTTTGACGTCGGATAAATGGCTCCGTTTCCGAATTACGACAACAACTTCACTGTTTTCCGCATCACTTCGACACGATTTTTATACCTTCCACTACTAGTGCTGCCACCTGCCGTCTGTGAGTGGTTACACACTCAAAAATTCAATGTCTCTCTACTAGTGTAAAAGGCATTACTGTTGCGTAAATGAATATATGATCCTTTCCAAACATAGGACATCATCGTCAAATGTTACGATATATCATAGCATCTGTGATACTCATATGTTTGTAAGCTCTTTGTATGTATCAAAACATGTGGTGCGTGGTAAAAATCTCCTCAGTGACAAATTTAAAGTGTTCAGTGAGAACAATTTTCGTGTGCAACAATAAGAATGCAGTGGGAATGTATTTACATCTGTTGGACGAATGTTATGAAAACAAACACTCCAGACCGACGTTTCACGTAAGTCACATGCAACGAAAATCTGTAACGCAACCATCTGTGTGTGGCGTGTTTATAATTAATTAATCTGTAAAAAACACACCACATGTCATAAAGAAAGCGTGTAAACCGTCTGAGGATGAATCACGATTCGAAAACGGTAACGGTACCCTTTGAATAAAGGAACTGAAAGTAAATTTGTAGCTGGTTGCTGTCCTAACACAACATTTATCTTCAAACAACAGCCACGGTCTCCATCATGTCATCATATGACAAAATTGCAAGGAGATGAAGGGTATAGCGGTGGAGGGTAGGGGGGACACAACACTGAAGGTGCGGCAGAGGGTGGGGGTTGGAGAGGAGAGCAGCAACCAGGGGATGAGGGGGATCAAGTCGGTGGGAGGTGTAGAGGACACGGATATGTTCGAGGAAAAGGAGCAGAGGCGGGAAAGGAATCAGGATCCACGTGGAGGATGGGAGGCATATACAGAAGGCGAGGCGGAGTGCATGGACCTCGAGGATCTGGAGGGACTTACAGAATTTGGGGGGAGGGGGGGATATCCAGGATATCCAGGCGGGACACTGAACATAGGCAATGATCACATTAATGTGACTGGATCGTGCATATCCAGGGGGGAAGAAATTATTGCGCATAAGTTCATTAGTAAAAACGTAATGAGGTGCACATTAATTGCAAGTGGTGCTGCATTTCTGTCATGATGCATAGCGAGTTGGCCACCAATTCCACGTAGCCTGTAACACTGGAGTCGACGGCTGGCACTGTTACAGCGGAATGTCAGCAATGCGGCAAATGACGAGCTCATCATAGATGAAGAAATAGGCATCGTTTGTGAAATCGTTCTGTTCGTTCTACAGTTTATCATGTACCTTCTTCCTTGAAGCATAAATCTCTATTTCTTCTAAAAATAGCTAAATTTATATCTTTTTCCTTTCCATACTGAGTGATTCAGCTAAGTTGTTCACTCCAAACGGTAGTTGAATGCTGAATCATTCTTAGATGCCACACTCTTTTCCCTTCCAGATGGCGTCGATCCTATCACATGTAGTCAAGGATCATTAGAATCGGTTTTAAATTAAACTATTCTTGACTATTCCGCTTTTGTATGTGGACTCTCTTAGCCGCGTCGAGCTGGAGCAGGTGACTGTATAACACAAACCTCTCCTATAACACAGCAATTGATTTCCTGCTGAAAACAGATAAATCACAAGTGCTAAATATTGTAATTTCTCTGAAACTACTCGAAGGATTTTGAGCAGTGAAACACCGCTGAATACACCTCCCTTACAACTACGGTACTAGCGCCAGAAATACACTCCTGGAAATGGAAAAAAGAACACATTGACACCGGTGTGTCAGACCCACCATACTTGCTCCGGACACTGCGAGAGGGCTGTACAAGCAATGATCACACGCACGGCACAGCGGACACACCAGGAACCGCGGTGTTGGCCGTCGAATGGCGCTAGCTGCGCAGCATTTGTGCACCGCCGCCGTCAGTGTCAGCCAGTTTGCCGTGGCATACGGAGCTCCATCGCAGTCTTTAACACTGGTAGCATGCCGCGACAGCGTGGACGTGAACCGTATGTGCAGTTGACGGACTTTGTGCGAGGGCCTATAGTGGGCATGCGGGAGGCCGGGTGGACGTACCGCCGAATTGCTCAACACGTGGGGCGTGAGGTCTCCACAGTACATCGATGTTGTCGCCAGTGGTCGGCGGAAGGTGCACGTGCCCGTCGACCTGGGACCGGACCGCAGCGACGCACGGATGCACGCCAAGACCGTAGGATCCTACGCAGTGCCGTAGGGGACCGCACCGCCACTTCCCAGCAAATTAGGGACACTGTTGCTCCTGGGGTATCGGCGAGGACCATTCGCAACCGTCTCCATGAAGCTGGGCTACGGTCCCGCACACCGTTAGGCCGTCTTCCGCTCACGCCCCAACATCTTGCAGCCCGCCTCCAGTGGTGTCGCGACAGGCGTGAATGGAGGGACGAATGGAGACGTGTCGTCTTCAGCGATGAGAGTCGCTTCTGGCTTGGTGCCAATGATGGTCGTATGCGTGTTTGGCGCCGTGCAGGTGAGCGCCACAATCAGGACTGCATACGACCGAGGCACACAGGGCCAACACCCGGCATCATGGTGTGGGGAGCGATCTCCTACACTGGCCGTACACCACTGGTGATCGTCGAGGGGACACTGAATAGTGCACGGTACATCCAAACCGTCATCGAACCCATCGTTCTACCATTCCTAGACCGGCAAGGGAACTTGCTGTTCCAACAGGACAATGCACGTCCGCATGTACCCCGTGCCACCCAACGTGCTCTAGAAGGTGTAAGTCAACTACCCTGGCCAGCAAGATCTCCGGATCTGTCCCCCATTGAGCATGTTTGGGACTGGATGAAGCGTCGTCTCACGCGGTCTGCACGTCCAGCACGAACGCTGGTCCAACTGAGGCGCCAGGTGGAAATGGCATGGCAAGCCGTTCCACAGGACTACATCCAGCATCTCTACGATCGTCTCCATGGGAGAATAGCAGCCTGCATTGCTGCGAAAGGTGGATATACACTGTACTAGTGCCGACATTGTGCATGCTCTGTTGCCTGTGTCTATGTGCCTGTGGTTCTGTCAGTGTGATCATGTGATGTATCTGACCCCAGGAATGTGTCAATAAAGTTTCCCCTTCCTGGGACAATGAATTCACGGTGTTCTTATTTCAATTTCCAGGAGTGTATCTATTGATCCACTTGTAAAAGACAAGTTGATACCGATGTGTCTGTAATTAATACAGCTATTGAAAGACACTGTACTTCAATAAATGACGAGTTGCTCGCAATTCACTTGAGTCAAAAGAGATTTACAACGTCTTAAGCTGTTCAGGAAATATTTGAAACGAACGGCTTAATTGAATCACCTTGTATAAGACTTTTAACTATTCTTGAACTGTTAAAGATATGTACCTTTAGGTGTAATTTTATCTTTTTTTAGCATTACGTAGATAGTCACTTGGCAAATTTTATTGATCATATGATGGTTCTTTGTCATCGTTTTTTATTTACTGACAATTTCATGGCAATCACTGGTTTGGTCCATACTGTTTACGGCATAGTAAAATGATTTTGTGATTGCGTCGTAAAAAATAAAAGAATATCATTATCGTTTAAGCTGTGATGTGCTGCCCTCTTCAAGTAAGCGTTGCAGCTAGTGTTACCAGGTCCAAAAATATAAACATCGGTCCCGACTTTATATTTTGCAGAACATTTTTACCTAAAAGCCGAGTCAATAAATTTAATAATTTTAAACAGAAACAGTTACTTAGATGTTGTCAATAGCTTATTAATAATCAGTTACAATCAGTGTTGTGGAAGATAAACATTAAAAGCGATTAAAATAAGAAAACAGTCTGTAAACAGCCTTATAATTTGTCAGTTGTGATAGCAACTAAGTAGTAGATCATAATTCCTCATTCTTTTGTCTAAGATAGTCTTATGTCAAAATAAACTAAAAGTTCTTCATTAAACAAAATAAACAAATATCTCTTTTTTGTGACGGAAAACGGAAAGATGTTCAATAATATTGGTAATTCCAATTAGATTATCACCTTCTCCTCGTGATACTTATTCTTCGCACTTACGCCGTTAGTTGGATTGGGGCCTATTGGTGCATTCTCTACTTCATTGCTAAAAAGCGTAACAAGAGCCGGACATTTCCGACTTTTATGTACTTGGCCGGACATGACCGCAAAACGCCCGACATATCCGGTAAAGTCAGACACCTAATAACGCTAGTTTCATCATAAGAAATCTCAAAGGCTGGTTCAAATCAGGCGGCAACAGAAAGGAACGGCAGGAAATGTCACCATCAAATGGAGACGTGGTCACACTATATGGAACGTCAACATATCTTCATTTCGCTTAGACCAGTACTGAACGGTGAAATTCAGGTCGTGAGATACCATTCGTTGGACAAAAAGTCGGAATATGGTATAAGGATTAAGGAACTAGCAAAGATAAAGTTTATTAATGGCCAAAGCAAACGTCAAGACTGACGCTCTTGTTAAAGTTTGTATGGTAAGCTGCCGAGAAGGGAAACAATAGAAAAAATGTCATTCAAATATTGCAGAACAGCGACATCTGTTTGCTAGAGGAGATATACCCATCAAACAATATTTTGAATGCAAGGCGTAGAGCATTTTTATCTTTCCATAACGTTTTTTTTTTTTAATTACCAAATAACGTTCAAAATAACCGTTCTTCAACTTAAACTGATCTGACTTTTTTATTGTTACAAAGAGATTAGTTAATAAAAATTGCTTCATCAACTTATTTTCTTATTTATAAACAGTGTAGGCTGTTTCTCTGTTCAGGTATCCTCCTTTTCTTGTCGTTAGCATTCATGCCATGTAGTACGTGCTCCACTGTATTCACTATTTGGGAAATTTCTTTATTTACCTCAGCGGCCGGATGCCCTTACTTTTACCACAATCGTCCTTACCTAAGGGAGGAAAAAACTATACGCCATATCTCTGTGAATTGTTCAAACTTTGTGCCGTATGTGATCTTATTTGAACCGTTTGTGCATTATATTTTTTGAGGCGGAAAGTGGGGACCAGTCTAAACGAATCTGGGAAACCGCCTAAAAACCACCCTCAAGACTGGCCAGTGAACAAGCTACAGTCGTAAATCCGCTGCGCTGATTCGATCCGGGTGGGGCTCACCTTCTTGTCTCCCACGCTAGCGCGCTTCGCGTCACGCTATAGGCTATACGAGAAGCTTTTATCTGTCGAGGTAATGTAAAACATAAAACTTTTTCGCTGTCAGTTATGTGTCCTGTCTTGTAGAGGAACACTATTGGCAGAAATCTGCAAGTCGTCACGATACGAAAATAAAACACTAAAATAAATGCTACGAAGACACAGAAGCATGAAATCCATTACTATAGCATGAGTGAGTGCGTCGAAAATACATTAATTTCCGATGTTGCTCAGACAACGAGAACGTCCCCCTCACCAACGTCAACGTCAAAACTTTCTTCCGGAGAAACTGTGACATTGACATTCCACTGTCGGCCTGTGTGAATACCGCCTTCTGAAATGAATTCTTGAATATTTTGACGTTCCGATACGTCGCGTGTGAAATGATTTTAATTCAGAAGTGCATGCGTCGTAATCACGGCATTCACCAAACCATAATTTTGTCGTATTTCGTCTACAGTGAAAATAAAAATTTATTCCATCCAATTCGAGGCTGTACAGAAGGGGCAACGAGATAGACGTGCATCAGTGGCACAGGCACAGAGGGGGCGAAAAACTGACCGAAAAATTACAAGAAGAAGATGGTTCAATAATTAAGAGGAAGAGGTACGTCGGTTCTCTTACACCTACGCTGCCTAGGAGAAGAAACCTTTCCCTTGGCTCGCGGCTATATACGCAGACCAAGGGCGTCCATACGATAGGGCCTAGATCTGGGGGAACGGGGTATTTTTAATGTTTTGGAAGACGAATGGCGACTTATAGCACAAAAAATTTCGAGACCCATCTCTGTTAAAAACCTGCGTAATACTGGCTTTTAAATCGTTTTCCTGAAGTAAAATCACCTTACTACATATACTTTTTTTTCCTTACCCTGAGAGTTATGGGGGGACGGCTCTCCCTTGCCTACCGATGTGGGCGTCCTTGACGCAGAATGTTGTCACATTACAATTTTTACAGAGTCAGTTGATCCAAGTGGCATCACAAATAAACGACAACCACCGGACAGACGTCAGTCATTATAACGTGGTTAATGTGACAGCAGTGTCCCTGTTTCACACAGCTGCCAGCTACACAACTCGCACGTTTTCAACAATGGAATTCTTGATGCTGTTTCGGTACGGCACTGTAGCGTGCGAGCAGGTATTGAATAAATGTGCTGTCTGACGATATACTTTCCATTTTTGACATTTTCTGTTGGCTGAGGACTGGAAAGAGACCCGACAGTCGAGGAAGCAAGGTGGAGAGAATAATTGTGTAATTTGCTTGCCCCTCCAGCCAGTGCTTTTGCAGCTCCCAAGTTTTGGTTGGTACTATCTGCGTTTACAAATCAATAAGAATTCGATAATAAGCCTTGACAGGCTGATCAATAACGTTAAGTGAGTTGTTGGTCATTGTGGCTATAGACAGTTATACACTAATCATTTAAGTTCAACCTTTCTGCAAACAAACGTATGTTTTGCCATTGGTCATCGCCTACAATGCTCAAGCAAGTGTTGTGTGTTTTAGCGCGAAAGAAATTTGACTGTCTTGTCGACAGAATACGATGCAGCTGCTAAACTTGATATCAATAATATAAGCAATAGTTTGCTTCTCTCAAAGCAAGAAAATGCAAAGTAAAATTACAATAAAAACACTATTTCTGGAAAGATACGAGGGGCGTCCAGCAAGTAATACATCACTTTTTTTCTCTGTCAGTTTCGCTTGAAAAAATGTAGAATTTGCTATAGGACATCGTGGTTTGTTATGGGACATCGTGGAATGTTCCGCTTCAGCCCCTATAGTTTCAAGAAGTTGTGACAGATGGTGGCGCTATACATAGCCTTCAAAATGACGTCTGTAACGGAGGTGTGTTCCAAGCACTGAGCTGTAATTGAGTTTCTTTTGGTAGAAAATAAGAGCATCGCATATATTTATAACTGCTGGCGTCCGCCCCCGGTAGCTGAGTGGTAACCGGCACGGTAGCTCAGCGTGTTCGGTCAGAGGGCTGCGTGCTCTCTATAATAAAAATAAAAAAAAAACTGAGCCAAGGAATCAACGATCAACTTGAACGGATGTCTTGTGACGTCCGCCCAGAAGAACGCAAAGAACTATATCGAAAAAAAAAAAGGTCAGCGCGACAGAATGTCAAGCCTAAGGGCCCGGGTTCGATTCCCGGCTAGGTGGAGATTTTCTCCGCTCAGGTACTGGGCGTTGTGTTGTCCTAACTATCATCATTTCATCCCCATCAACGTGCAAGTCGCCGAAGTGGCGTCAAATCGAAAGATTTCATAACTGCTGGCAGTGAACAAAAGCACGGTGAGTCGTTACGCGAGGTGCCTGTCAACATGGCAACAACATCGCGCAAGCCTGTGCGATCTCCAGTGTGCCGACCTGCTGCATACGGCTGTGGCTCTTGCTGTATGTTCGTCGCCACAGAAATGCAAACGAACTTCTCCGTGACAACGCAAGACCTCACACAGATCTGCGCACCCCAGAGGAGTTCACAAAACTTCACTGGACTGTTCTTCCTCATCCACCGTACGGCCCTTTCCTTGCACTTTCCAATTTCCATCTGATTGGCCCAATGAAGGATGCACTTCGCAGGAAGCAGTACGTAGATGATGCCTCTGATGTCGACCTGTAGAGGCGTACCATGTGGAGGCCCTCCCACTAAGGTGGCGTAACGCCGTCGCATTGAACGCAGATTATGTTGAAAAATAGAGTTTCGTAGCCAAAAGAGTGGGGAATAACGTAGTGTATAGCAATCCTGAATAAAACCAACCTGCTTTAAAGAAAAGTGTATTGCGTTACTTATCGAACGCCCCTCTATATTTTCGCAACTCTTAATTATAGCCCATTTTATGTAATTTCTAATTAATAATTTATACACTATTTATAATTTATGAGGTTCAGGTAAAATCTCTTCTTTATTATACGTCATACTAAAACCAAGGTATAGTAGCAGCCAAAGAATAATATATAGGTTGGTTGGTTGGGGGAAGAGACCAAACAGCGAGGCAGCGAGGTCATCGGTCTCATCGGATTACGGAAGGACAGGGAAGGAAGTTGGCCGTGCCCTTTCACAGGAACCATCCCGGCATTTGCCTGGAGCGATTTAGGGAAATCACGGAAAACCTAAATCAGGATGGCCGGACGCGGGATTGAACCGTCGTCCTCCCGAATGCGCGTCCAGTGAGCTAACCACTGCGCCACCTCGCTCGGTAATATATAGATCATACGTTACTTTCAGTTTGTTTAGGAAGTCTATACAATTAGTAATTTACCAGTAAAACCCAGATTCCTTAACGAATCGAACTCCTATGTATAGAATCGTTTCGAACGTCTGATTACAAATGAGTTAATGTGTTAAATATTTGCTTTAAGCATGTTAGCGAGAAAATTTTAGGAAAGTTTTGAAATTATCCTTAAAGTTGTCAGAAGTCGTTAAGATCTCTCATTATGAAACACTACATGAATATAAACTGGAAAATTTGCGCTATATTTTAAGTGGAAGCTTTTTTATCACGCATCTCAATGTTTATAATGCCATATCGCCTGAACTACCTGTCGTACAAAAATATAATTTTGCAGGTACATTCAGTGGTGTATGTGGATAATGTCTGCAAACTGTGTTGCGAATAGCCTTAGTACTAAAGACGTAATCAATTAAAACGTCATACCTGATGATGCCGTTTTACTGCATGAATAGCGGAAATGTAGTGATGAACTTTTCTCCTTTCATCATTTTGTGGGGGCGCTACAGTCTGGAACCGCGCGACCGCTACGGTCGCAGGTTCGAATCCTGCCTCGGGCATGGATGTGTGTGATGTCCTTAGGATAGTTAGGTTTAAGTAGTTCTAAGTTCTAGGGGACTGATGACCTCAGAAGTTAAGTCCCATAGTGCTCAGAGCCATTTTTTTGTGGGGTGTGTCTGCGAGGAAAAGTTCAAAAAGATTTGAGGAGCGCCGGAACAAAAATCGATAAATCCGCATTTGCTGTTAATACAGAAAGTAACAAATAGTGATCTCTAAATGGCTCCACAAGCTATAAAAAGAAGAAACACACCATGTAACACTTGATGTCGCGTTGTGCTGAAAATTATTTTGTGGCAGCATGTATTATTAGTCCCGTATCTCCCCCCTACAGCTCAAACACGCGAATACAGCAAAAGTGGATATACTGGGTTTTGTTCCGGCGCTCCTCATTTTAAATTATATGTAAAGTTTGTTAGAAGTCGCCAATTCTCAATTACTGGTTGAATAAGTCCGGGCATTTACGTGCCTTCAGTTCCCTTGCCTCGAGACATATACACAGTTTCTAACGTGGCTTAGTATGTTAAAACTATTAACATAAGATTATACATTTTAATGAGTATTACAGCATTTTAAATTTTTAAATTCTTTCAGTAACTAGGTGAAATATTGAAAATCAAATTTTTGAACCCCTGGTAGATTTTAGAGGGGCAACCTGCAAATTGGTTGGGTTCCGGTTTCCGGGTTAGTCGTTTCTAATATACATATACATTTACTGCAACTTACACTTCATTTGTTGTGTGCAATACTTTTTATGAATACAGTTCATTTAAACAATATTTTACAATAACGTTTCTTTTATTAAACCAACTGACAAGATTTAAAGTCTGCTAAAGCAGCGTAACAAACTGCAGGAAGGTAGTGGATAGTGTTACGGGTGGGGAGGGAAAGGGGGGGGGGGGGGCGCGTAGTGCAGCCTTGGCAGTTCTGTCAGGGGGGTAAGATAAGCTGTCAACAGCTCTGTGTATTTCTACGGAGTGCCAACGCGAACCTGCTGTCCGACGACCTCTAGGGCAGTCAGTAGCGTGGTAGTATACACAAGGGTTGCGCAACCTGGAGAGACAGCTGGCGCACGTAATGCTGTGTGAGGCAGGCGCCTGCGCCACACAACTCCAATCACGTGTAACCTTGCGCGCGCCAGTGGGAAGGTAGCGCGGCAAGCGGTTAGGGCGTTAGGCAGTTCCACTGCCTGCCGCCTCTCCGGTAAGTTCGATGGCGCACTATTCGTTACTCGCTTCTCTGTCACATCTACGGGAACTGATTGCACCTGGTGAGAGAGCCCACCCGTTCCTCGAAATCAGTTTCGTTTTATATCCTTAATTTCCAGTGCAGTTATGAGGACAATTCAAACAGAAGTTAAGCATATTTTTCATAGATGGAAGCACTGAGCAACACGGCTGGCGCATGCGCAGAAGAATCTTCAGTACTAAGCGGTGGTGAAGACATGATAGGGGAGACGTAAATGACGGGATGTATTGTTGGCGCGAATTATGAGCTAACGCACCAGCTAGAAACGTACTCCTCAGCTGAAGTGACACCAGTAATGTGTGTTGAGATGAGAGTGCGTAGGAATAATTATCTGTACACACAACATTGTCTGCAACCTGGGAGATGATGAGTTACCTTTCCTTACTCTGCATGAAGTGCGGGACACTCACACGGCTTCATAAGTACGAGGAGTAGTGCTTAAGTTTCAGTCATCACCTCGAAGAAATGAAGTTACGTAATTTTTTTGTTTGGTTTTTTGACAGTAGGGTCTGCAGCATGAGATAAATCGAAACATATAATATTGTATAAGAAGTCAATTCCGGTAGCCGCAATGTAATCTTTATTTGCTTGTATTTAGAGGTCTCTGCACAACAAGGCTGCCTGTTTCGGTTTACAATGCCATTTTCAAGTGCACGTGCGGACGTTGTGAATAGTGAGTCGTATATACGTCTAGAACGTCATTTTTATAACACATTTTTGCTTAGGTTTAGAAGGATTTGACGATCATATGCGATCCAGAGACCAGCTGTGAGCTGTCTGCTATGAAATAATACTATTATAATCACGTATTCTTTATAATACGAAAATTTTCATCACAATCGTTTGACAGCTGTTTGACAGTTGGGGTACTTAAATATAGTATTTTTGCATATTTTTCATCTCTGAAAGTCAGGGATGCTGTGTTTGTTGCAGAGATTTTATGTGGTTAAGAATTTTTTGTATATGTGTTGTCTATGATTTCATATGTTCATCCTTTCTCGTGGTCGAAAATTTCAAGGAAATGTTCTGAGTAGGGCTTGTGTTTCAGGGCAATTTGTTCATTGAGTAAGTCGTGTGGGAAAATTTTCGTATGTGTATTACTCAAAATTTTCCAAAATATTCATAGTACGTCATTTAGATACATTGTGTAAATTTTGTAGAGTTTTCAGTGTGTTCCGCTTTGTGGTTTTCATTCTTAAGATGTAGGTAGAAAGTTCCTCGATTGCTTTCGCATGGTGTCATATGTTCTTTGAAGATAATGTTGATGTTTCTTCCTGTTTGCCTGGTGCAGAATTACCTAAAGTTTTCACAAGAAATTTTATAGACTACTGAGTTCGAAAATTCTGAGATTTTGTTCTGTCCTGATCTTATTCGTGTTTTGAGATTACTGGTCGTGCGAAACGCTAATTTTACATTTGTCTTATGTAAAAGTTCGTTCATTTTCTTCGTTATGTAAGCTAGATATTTCGTTGACACATCTGTTACCTTTGTGATAGTTTTAGGTTCTTTTTTCAGTGTTTTATCCTTATGTATGGTTTGTAATTTTAGGTTTTGTTTATTGGTTGTACATTCTGAGCAATATATTTCGGAGGAAATTATTTTTCTGTGCGTGCATTCTAGTGTCATAATTTATTTTTGTATTGCGCGTTGGTCGAGTAGCAAATTTACAGTTCTGTTGACCACTGATTTGAAAAATCCATATTTATGTGCATTCATATGACAAGGATTTTTGTTAATCATGTTATAGTGTTTGCTGATCAGTATATTTCTTATTTTATTTATTTTTAGGTCAAGAAAATAAATGAAGTTGGTTTCAGTTCATGTAGCAAAGTTTATTTTTGGATGTAAGTTGTGAAAATTTGTGGTATATTTCTTGGACATCAGCACTGATACCATTTATTAGCAATAGGATATCCAGTACTTATCTGTAGTAATATACACTGAAGTGGCAAAGAAACTGGTACAGGCATGCATATTAAAATACAGAGATATGTAAACTGGCAGTATATGTCGCTGCAGTCGGCAAAGCCTATATAAGCAACAAGTATCTGGGGCAGTTGTTAGATCGTTTACTGCGGCTACAATTTCAGGTTATCAAGCTTTAAGTGAGTTTGAACGTGGTGTTATAGTCGACGCACGAGCAATGTCACACAGCATCTCCGAGGTAGCAATGAAATGGGGATTTTTCCGTAGACCATTTCACGAGTGTACCGTGAATATCAGGAATCCAGGAAAAAATCTAATCTCTGAAATCGCTGCGGCCAGAAAAAGATCCTGCAAGAACGGGACCAACGACGACTGAAGAAACTCGTTCAACCTAACTGAAGCGCAATCCTTCCGCAAATTGCTGCAGATTTCAGTGCTGGACCATCAACAAGAGTCAGCGTGCGAACCATTCAACGAAACATCATCGATATGGGCTTTCGGAGCCAAAGGCCTGCTCGTGTACCTTTGATGTATGCACGACATAAGGCTTTACACCTTGCCTGGGCCTGTCAACACCGATATTGGACTGTTGATGACTGGAAAGATGTTGCCTGGTCAGACGAGTCTCGTTTCAAATTATATGGACGTGTATGGGGTTGGAGACAACGTCATGAATCCTTGGACCCTGCATGTCAACAAGGGATTGTTCAAGTTGGTCGAGGCTATGTAATGACATGGGCCGTGTAATGTTGGAGTGATATGGGACCCTTGATACCTCTAGATACGACTCTGACAAATGACACATACGTAAGCACCTGTCTGATCACCTGCATCCATTGTACATTCCGACCGACTTGGGAAATTCCATCAGGACAATGCGACAACTCACACGCCCGTAATTGCTACTTAGTGGCTCCAGGGACAATCTTCTGAGTTTAAACACTTCCGCTGGCCACCAAACTCCCCGGACATGAACATTATTGAGCGTATCTCGGATGCCGTGCCCCCTCATACTCTTATGGATTTACGGACAGCCCTGCAGGATTCATGGTGTCAATTCTGTCCAGCACTACTTGAGAAATCGGTCGAGTCCATGCTATGTCATGTTGCTGCGTCACTTCTGCATGCTCGCGGGCGGCCCTCCACGGCATTAGGCAGGTGTGCCAGTTTTTTTGACCCTTTAGTGTATAATTTTTCCCGGTAAGTGACTGTTGAAACTACAAAATTTTTCTTCTATTGTATTTCTAAATAAGTCTTCAATCGTTTGTGCTATACTGTTGCCCATTGCAACCCCATCTGTTTGTATATCAAATTTCTTATTAAATTCAAATTAATGTTGAGAGAGGGTAAGTGATAGAAGAAATATGAATTAGTGGGTTGCCAAGATAGATATTTTTCTGTATTGAAGAATGATATTTTTTATTGTATCTGTTTTTTCCGCAACTTGTGTGTTGGTGTATAGACCTGTTATGTCGAATTAGTTCACTTTCACAGTTTGGGGGATGTCTTTGATGGTATGGACTAAGGTTCTTTAGTTTTTTATGGTGTATTTTTTGTATGTACCAGGTGATTATAATTAAACTGACAGTGTTTCGAGAGCTGCAGCGTGGGCTGTATTTATCACAGGCCTCTGAAACATCATACATATGTTCATTAATTGGTGCCCAAGGAGAGTATACCTAAAAACTATAGTTCCACTGTCTACCACCAGGTGAAAATATGGCACTGTAAGCAGTCAGAATGTGGCGTGAATGCAGGAAAAGGCGAGGAACGATCAAGCACATAACGGTGGTTCTGGCACTTTTACCAAGATATGGTCACAAGTTACAACATACATTCATTATAGTCTCCCAATCAGCAGCATGCTGCATCCGTAATCATAATTTTCGACAGTTGCTCGCACCATATCTAGTGTAATCAGAGCGATTATGTCGTCCTATACTATCCTTCATATCAGAAAGAGTCCAAATACATCCCTGATAGACACAATCGTTGAGAAATCACATGGATTTAGCTTGGGGGATCTTGATCTTGCCTAGAGATGAAGCAGTCATTGCCGAAGGTTTCTCGAAGCATATCTTTCATCTGGCAAGCGACATGTGGTGTCGACCTGTCTTGCAAGAAAATAGTTGTGTGGACACAGCCGCGTTCGTGCAAAGCTGGAATCGTGTTTGCACAAGGAAGCCCTCACAACATGTAGATGTTACTGTACACCTAACAGGCCCACGAGGTGTCATCTCCCCAAAAGAAAAACAGACCGACAATGACGGAGTTTGTGAAACGACACCACACAGTCACATAAGGTAAGTGCGATGGACTTTCCTGCGCAACATTTAGCGGAGTAGAACCCCATGTGCGACACTTCTGTACATTTGCGGCACTGTGCAGAGTAAAATGTGCCTCGTCCATCCAAAGAATATTCCCGGACCACATGTCATACATTTCCATTCGGGCCAAAAAACGAAGGGCAAAGTCACGGCGTTGTAGCCTATCTTGGGGCTTCACTTGGCGCACATTATGAATCTTGTAGTTATACCAGTGTAAAATGTGCTACAAAATCTTCCGAACTGTTAACCAGCAGAGAAGCAATTCCCGTGACACAGCTCGAGCACTGGCTGCAAAATTTGAGGCAGGTGGTGCACGGTCGGCTGTATCTGCAGCAACTTCAACAACAACTGCCAGTCTCCCTCTCTCTGCTGCACTAACCGATTCACGTATTTCCTCAGATTTCTTGATCTTGTTCTTTATCCAATTTATTGACATGGGGGCTCTTTGCAGCTGTTTCTGCTGGCGATATTCTCGCAATGCAGCGTTGCTATTGCCGCCGTTCTGACGAAACAACTTTACCGGCAGTACACAGTATTTCGTTTACTACGGAAAACTTCCACCTTCTGAACCCTTTACCCAACATTCACTTCACACAAGAAATCTACAAGTGGCAGACAGCATACTGATGTCAAAATAGGAAACATTTCGTATTCTGACTGCTTACAGCGCTATGATTTCACCTGGTGGCAGAAAGTGAAACTATTATTTTTCATCATACTCTACGAGCGCACCGATCTATGAGCATACGTACTATGCTTCAGCGCCCTGCGATGTACACAGCCTACACTGCAGCACTCAGAATATAATTAAAATTCTGCAGTCAGTTTAATTATAAGCACTGAATTATACCCACCCAGTATATAGGCTAGTTAACAATTTATTTACTTTTTTAGTTTTTTGGATTCTGATTGCGATGCACGTACGTACTCCTCGTACACATTGAAATCTGCTCGCCACAATACCATTGCACGCCACTAGAGGTGCCAAAACGAGATGGCGCACCCATTGATAAGATGGAAATGGGCTGTGTCATTTTGTTTTGGCTTTCCTAGAGGAGTGCAACTGTACTATGGCGGGGTGATTTCAGTATGTACCAGGACTGCAGACACGTACCACAAAAAATGAATTACGTAACTTAATTTTTTTGAGGTGATAATTAAAACCTTATGACTACCCCTCATATTGGTTTCCAAACCTACTGGGTTTAGGGACTTTCCAATTACGTCAGCTCTTCTTCCATTACCATTGAATAGTAAATTATAATAATAATAATAATAATGCAGCCGGCCGAAGTGGCCGTGCGGTTAAAGGCGCTGCAGTCTGGAACCGCAAGACCGCTACGGTCGCAGGTTCGAATCCTGCCTCGGGCATGGATGTTTGTGATGTCCTTAGGTTAGTTAGGTTTAACTAGTTCTAAGTTCTAGGGGACTAATGACCTCAGCAGTTGAGTCCCATACTGCTCAGAGCCATTTGAACCATTTTTGAATAATAATGCATTAAAGAAGCGTAATGGAAATATGTTGCCAGGGAAACCTACTCAGAAAGCCTGATGGTCAGGGCCAGTTTCTTACGAAAAACAGGAAGTCCAGGTATGGCACGAACTTCCATTAGTCCTCGAGGTGTTCGAAATTTCTGAGTATCGTGTAACGGTTATTTCATGTTGTTGCTTCTTTATTGATTTAATCGTCCATTTCATGCCACTGAAGCTAATCCAACTGAAATAACGAAATGAGAAGTCTTGCAAGGAGACAACATTTTCCAGGAAAGTGCTGTTTATGGAGACAGGTGGCGACTAGTGGACTTCTGGCACTGGAGTCAAAAGCCAATCGTTCGGCAGCTCAGGCTTGGTTAACAGGAAGACTTAAAATGTTTAAACAATTTGAGGAGCTGGCATGAGTTTACAGAAACTGGGAAATTGGCCGGCAGCGCCACCGGGTTTTAAGATGCAAGTCATAGGTCTTCTAGGTATTACGTGGTGATTAGAAGTTTTTTCACCTGTACTCCACAGCTTTGATAATAACCATTTTAGCCGGCCGAAGTGGCCGTGCGGTTAAAGGCGCTGCAGTCTGGAACCGCAAGACCGCTATGGTCGCAGGTTCGAATCCTGCCTCGGGCATGGATGTTTGTGATGTCCTTAGGTTAGTCAGGTTTAACTAGTTCTAAGTTCTAGGGGACTAATGACCTCAGCAGTTGAGTCCCATAGTGCTCAGAGCCATTTGAACCATTTCAATAACCATTTTATGCTGGTTGTGTCTCGTAAGACATTAGAAACCTTTCATTTGGTGAACGATATAAGGTATTCGAAACGAGTATTTCGGCAAATGATTGTATGCAAAGTGCATGTATTTTTATTCTATGTTTAATCCTCTCAACTCGTATGAACCGAGGTATTGATGTATTTTTTTTAATGGAACGGTACAATTGCATTAACGTCTGTGGAAAGCTCTTGAAACGTCGAGTACAGTGCTACAACACTTGTTGATGTTAGGTGTGAAACGTTTCGTGACTGTATCCGGGAAATGTGCGAAAACTGAAAAGCTGGGTGACCGGAATCGGTCATTACGGTATACACGCCACCAAAGTGCGGCTCTCATGCCAGGCTCCACCGCTGTATCAAACCTTTGAACTCATTGTTTTTTCCAAGAAAGCTGTTCACTTAAATGTATGCACACACATTTGAAAAAGTGTTACTGTGCCGCTTCTGAAGTTAGTATATTCCATTTACAACATTCATAGCCGTCCCTGTACCTATGTCACATAAAGCAGGGTCACGAGAAAATACAAGGGGCGTTCAGTAAGTAATGCAACATTTTTTTTCTCGGACAATTTCTGTTGCAAAAATGTGGAATTTGTTGTGGAACATCGAGGGATATTCGCTCTTTAGCCCCTATAGTTTCATGAGATTCCGGTATGTGGCGGCTATATACATAGCCTTCAATAAGGCGTCTGTAACGGACGTACGTTCCAAGCAAAGAGCTATCATTCAGTTATTATTATTATTATTGACGGCCACCATCATATTCAACTAAAAATTAAAAATAAGGTGTCATGTGAATATCGTTAGATTTAACAACAAATGAAAAATAAATACTTGTTTTGTAAATAAAACTGCTTTTTCCTGCTGCTAGTTACTTTGTTTATCCCAGACGCTTATCGCCTTCTTCTGTTCTAAGGCATCATCAGTGGGATCTATAACGATACAGTTTTGTTAGTTTTAGATTATTAAACAGTTCACTTCGCAATTTTTTTTTAAAAAGTAATTACTTAGGATTTGCTAATCTGCGTTTCCTCACATCTGGTCTGGAGGTCGCACTACCACTTTTATCACTGCCATATAATCACATCTTTGTGTTCTCGACTTCCACACACTGTTCACCATGATTCTCACTCTTTTTTGTGGTGGACTATTGTTCTTTTGTCACTCGATACAACTATTTCATCGTACACTGTTTATCACAACGTAAATATTTCGACTCCATTACGTGTTTCTCCTTCTTTGGTATGTTTACCTATTTGTTGCCAACCTAACAAAGTATATATTAGAGACTAACTTCTATTTATCATGTTTATACCGTGTGTGTGCATGAGTGAGAGAGAGAGGGGGATAGAGCCGGCGATTTTTTTTTTTGGGGGGGGGGGTGTACTAGCTGTTAGCGAGTGGTTGAAATAAAGTTAAATTTACAATTGTAATATAATATTTGCATAACTGAAAATAAATTTAACGAACTGGAAAAAGAAAATTGAGTTTAGTTATTTAAAACTGTGTCATATGTTTATTGATTTCAAATATTTCCGCAGCCTATATCGTATGGGTGGCTTTCTGTTAACAGATGTCCTGCAAAGCTTGAATGTCACTTTCCTAAGAAGCCAAAGGTCGCTTCGTGACTAAGTAAATAATATTTTGTAGAGCATCAGGAAATCGTTTCCGATTCAGTAATATTAGTACTAATGAACTGTGTTTGTTCCTGTAGAAACTTGAATTCTTTTGATTTTGATATGAACCTCGACCTAGGTAGCTTTGAACTTTATACTATTTTGCCTGCGCAGAGGTTTCTCCTGAAATATCAAGAAACCGGCTGGAGATGGTACAGTGACTGTTAACGGTGTACATGTTGTCGGATTTGCATTTTTTCTTAACGTAGGGCATTTATTACCGGGCAGAGACTATTTTAAGCCTGCGTCGGGGATGAAAGCGAGGCTGTCGTCCCTTATTAAGGCTGTTTAACAAGTTGAGTCGTGCCGAGAACTGACCCGTGTACGCTGATCAATATTGTAATCCATCGCATAATGCTCTCGCACATATATAGGACCGCGCTGAATCCAGTCGGCGGCGGCATTCGCACGGAAATTTGTTATGAAATTCGGTGGGGTATAGGAGCTAATTAGATTTGTGTCAACCCATGGTAAAATTTTGCAGTAATTTGAGCATCGCTGTTCAGAAGATCACGTAGCTCAGAATCTTCTTATTTTCTTTTTTTACTTTCTCTTTGTCTTTTTCTCGCATCTACGCACGGTCGGAATGGTTACTATGAACTTGGCATGGTTAATTTAAGGGGTGGCCGGGTGCCCTTCCTGCCGCCCGTTGTCCCCTGGGAGAGAATATGCGTACCATACGTCCAGTATTATCTATATGAAAGAGTGCGAAAATTTTCTGAATACTTGCTAATCGTGTAACTCAGGTGGGACTTGGGTACCAGCCCGTTATTTACCTACTCGAATGTGGGAAACCGCCTAAAAACAACCACATCCACGCTGGCCGGCACACCGACCCCCGTTGTTAATCCACCGGAAGATTCGATGGGGGGGGGGGGGGGGGCGGCGCAACTCGCCATCCCGTAAGCTGCTCTGTAACGCGCACGGCTATGCGGGTGGGTATCGTATAGCTCAGAATGATGATTCGGTGGCACCTGAGGTGGACTGGTTAGATTTGTCTACGAACACTGATGACAGTCATCACAACGGATTTAGTTTTTTTCTGGAAAAGCACGAATGTCAGATGAGAAACTTCTTGAATAAGTAAAGAGCAGTACTGACAGGCAGATCGCCAAAGTGTGATAGTCGAAAGGGTTGCATCGCGCTGTAAGCTACAAGACATTTTTAAATAAATTGTAGAGAGTATTTAGTAGAAGAGGACATTTGCCTACGAATTGAATACACACAGCCCAGCCGCAAACTGAATCGAAGACCTGGACAGGGTAGCAGCATCGTCGTGTTTACACCCAAGAATCAGGGAGAAAGAGAGGGATGGGGATAATAACAGCGTACAATTACAAAGAAATGGTTCAAATGACTCTGAGCACTATGCGACTGAACTTCTGAGATCATCAGTCGCCTAGAACTTAGACCTACTTAAACCTAACTAACCTAAGGACATCACACACATCCATGCCCGAGGCAGGATTCGAACCTGCGACCGTAGCGGTCGCTCGGCTCCACTCTGTAGCGCCTAGAACCGCACGGCCACTCCGACCGGCGTACTCTTACAAGTGGAGTGCTTCTGCACAGGTGTCCCAACTCCAATACGCATGAATTAAACTCTGACAGGCGCATTTGTTTGACAACACTCCTCACACAAGGTCACTGTACTGTTCCAACGTTCATTCACAGTTTCCGTATAAAACTAATGTACACTGCTGACCATTAAAACTGCAACCCCACGAAGGTGGAATACAAGAAACGTCAAACCGGCGAGAAGTGTGCTATCTACATTTATACTACGCAAGCCACCCAACGGTGTGTGGCGGAGGGCAATCTACGTGCCACTGTCATTACCTCCCTTTCCTGTTCCAGTCGCGTATAGTTCGCGGGAAGAACGACTGCCGGAAAGCCTACGTGCGCGATCGAATCTCTCCAAATTTTACATTCGTGATCTGCTCGGGAGGTATAAGTAGGGGGAAGCAATATATTCGATACCTCATCCAGAAACGCACCCTCTCGAAACCTGGACAGCAAGTTACACCGCGATGCAGATCGCCTCTCTTGCAGAGCCTGCCACTTGAGTTTGCTAAACACCTCCGTAACGCTATCACGCTTACCAAATAACCCTGTGACGAAACGAGCCGCTCTTCTTTGGATCTTAGAAGTAACTGCTGCCAATGTTTGTTCCGCTATCATATAATCATACAATAAAGGATCCTTCTTTCTATGTATAGCAATACATTACATTTGTCTATGTTAAGGGTCAGTTGCCACTTCCTGCACCAAGTGCCTATCCGCTGCAGATCTTCCTGCATTTCGCTGCAATTTTCTAATGCTGCAACTTCGCTGTATACTACAGCATCATCCGCGAAAATCCGCATGGAACTTCCGACACTATCTGCTAGGTGATTTATAAATATTGTGTAAAGCAATGGTCCCATAACACTCCTCTGTGGCACGCCAGAGGTTACTTTAACATCTGTAGAAGTCTCTCCATTGAGAACAACATGCGGTGTTCTGTTTGCTAAAAAGTCTTCAATCCAGCCACACAGCTGGTCTGATATTCCGTAGGCTCTTACTTTGTTTATCAGGCGACAGTGCGGAACTGTATCGAACGCCTTCCGGAAGTTTTTGGTTACTAAATTTCAATGAAACTGCCCATAGTAGGTAGGTGTAACGTCATCTACATTCTGTATCGGATTTAGACAGAGGCAGCTTCATCGCCTATCGAGACTGTGGTGTCTCATTCCACTAAATTGCTGCCCGCGTCGTGCGAATGTTGAACCGATGGGTTCTGGAGGGCCAGTATCAACGCCATGCAGAATTTCAACGGTTTCACGTGACTAGCGCCAGAGGGATAGACCCACTGAGGTGACAAAAGTCGTGGGAGAGCGATACGCACATATACAGATGGCGATAGTATCGCGTACATAAGGTATAAAAGGGTACTGCATTGGTACAGCTGTCATTTGTACTCATCTGATTCATGTGAAAGGTGTCCGACGTGATTATGGCAGCACGACAGAATTAACAGACTTTGAACGCGGGATGATAGTTGGAGCTAGACGCATGGGTCACTCTATTTCAGAAATTGTTCAATATTCCGATGTCCACAGTGTCAAGCCTAATCCGTGAATACCAAACGCAGTGGCCGACGGCATTCACTTAACGAGAGAGAGCAGCGGCGTTTGCTTAGAGTTGTCAGTGCTAACAGACAAGATACACTGCATGAAACAACAGCAGAAATGAAGGTGGGGCGTACGACGAAAGTATCCGTTAGGATAGTGCAATAAAATTTGGTTAAAATGGGCTATGGTAGCAGCTAGCACCACGACATCACTTGCACCGCCTCTCCTGGGCTCGTGGCCATATCGGTTGGACTCCAGACAGCTGGAAAACCATGGCCTAGTCATATGAGGCCCAATTTCAGTTAGTAAGAGCCGATGGTAGGATTAGAGTTCTTTAGACCACCCGAAGCCATGGATGCAATTTGTCAACAAGGCTCTGTGCAAGCTGTTGGTAGCTCCATAATTGTGTGGGATACGTTTCCGTGGAATGGACTGGGTCCTCTGGTCGAACTGAACAGATCATTGATTGGAAACGTGTATGTTCGGCTATTTGGAGACCATCTGCAGCCATTCATGAACTTCATGTTCGCAAACAACCACGGAATTTTTATGGATGACAGTGCGCCATGTCATTGGGCCACAGTTGTTCGCTGTTGGTTTGAAGAACATTCTGGACATCTCGGAGGAATGATTTGGCTACCCAGGTCACCCATCGAACATTTGTGGGACATCATCGAGAGGTCAGTTCGTGCACAAACTCCTGCACCGGCAACACTTTCGCAGTTATGGGCGGCTATAGAGGCAGCATGGCTCAACATTTCTGCAGGGAACTTTCAATGACTTGTTGAGCCCATGCCACGCCGATCTGCCGCACTGCGCCTGTCAAAAGGAGGTACGACAGGATACTAGGAGGTATCCTATGTTTTTTGTCACATCAGTGTACAGCTCGCTCGGCTGTACAAACGCGTACGGCCGCCTGACGTACCGTGAGCCTTGAATTCAATTTTTTGCAGCAAGACAAGTATCCATTACTGTAGTGCGACGGTGTGTAGAGAATCACGTTCTGTCAACACGGCTACCACCGTTGCGGCTTGCTTTGGCGCTGAAGCCGACAGGAGTGTACCAACTGTGGTGCGATTAACGACAACATGGACTAGGAAATGACAACACAACGTCGTGTTCTTTTTTTCGGAGAGTTCTTGTCATTTGTATAGAATCACGATATACGTATCTGTCTGTGGGCACTCTATAAAGGAAAACGAACTTTGTCAGACGCGTTCTCATTGTCATGGGGATCCTGCACCTGACGCGATGGTATGGGGCGCCTGTCATTGGCTACATGATTACCTCTGGTTTACATAGCAAGTAACTTGGACAGGAAGCACTACGTTTCTGACGTGTTAACGCCGGTGGCACTACCCCATCTTCAAGGTCTCTGTGACGTTATCTTTGGACGGGGTAAGAGGTAACGCAGCCCTCATGTTACACATTCCGTCCTACACTTTACCGCTGCAATATTTCAGAGAGAGAGAGAGAGAGAGAGACAGAGAAAAATCAAAGAACCTACACTCCATATCGAGACTAGTTACAGAACGTCTTTGCATAATTTCAGCAAAAAGCAGTTCGCGAATTGTTGTAAGCAAAGCTGTTGGAAAATTCAAAGTGTCATTTATGACACAGCTTCCAAACTGTAGAAGGTCTACTGGTGTAATATACGTCTGGAAAGATACATTATTATCGCGTTATCCAGCATCTGCTTTCTGTTGACAGAAGTGGAAGGCGTTACAGCTAAGTTGTCTCTCTGAATGGCGACATCTTACGCTTGTTTTTCGATAAGCCAGCGCCGGGCTGTTTTAAATTTTGCAGCAAGTAGTTTCTGTCTTAAGGGTTTAGATTGGATATACACTCCTGGAAATGGAAAAAAGAACACATTGACACCGGTGTGTCAGACCCACCATACTTGCTCCGGACACTGCGAGAGGGCTGTACAAGCAATGATCACACGCACGGCACAGCGGACACACCAGGAACCGCGGTGTTGGCCGTCGAATGGCGCTAGCTGCGCAGCATTTGTGCACCGCCGCCGTCAGTGTCAGCCAGTTTGCCGTGGCATACGGAGCTCCATCGCAGTCTTTAACACTGGTAGCATGCCGCGACAGCGTGGACGTGAACCGTGTGTGCAGTTGACGGACTTTGAGCGAGGGCGTATAGTGGGCATGCGGGAGGCCGGGTGGACGTACCGCCGAATTGCTCAACACGTGGGGCGTGAGGTCTCCACAGTACATCGATGTTGTCGCCAGTGGTCGGCGGAAGGTGCACGTGCCCGTCGACCTGGGACCGGACCGCAGCGACGCACGGATGCACGCCAAGACCGTAGGATCCTACGCAGTGCCCTAGGGGACCGCACCGCCACTTCCCAGCAAATTAGGGACACTGTTGCTCCTGGGGTATCGGCGAGGACCATTCGCAACCGTCTCCATGAAGCTGGGCTACGGTCCCGCACACCGTTAGGCCGTCTTCCGCTCACGCCCCAACATCGTTCAGCCCGCCTCCAGTGGTGTCGCGACAGGCGTGAATGGAGGGACGAATGGAGACGTGTCGTCTTCAGCGATGAGAGTCGCTTCTGCCTTGGTGCCAATGATGGTCGTATGCGTGTTTGGCGCCGTGCAGGTGAGCGCCACAATCAGGACTGCATACGACCGAGGCACACAGGGCCAACACCCGGCATCATGGTGTGGGGAGCGATCTCCTACACTGGCCGTACACCACTGGTGATCGTCGAGGGGACACTGAATAGTGCACGGTACATCCAAACCGTCATCGAACCCATCGTTCTACCATTCCTAGACCGGCAAGGGAACTTGCTGTTCCAACAGGACAATGCACGTCCGCATGTATCCCGTGCCACCCAACGTGCTCTAGATGGTGTAAGTCAACTACCCTGGCCAGCAAGATCTCCGGATCTGTCCCCCATTGAGCATGTTTGGGACTGGATGAAGCGTCGTCTCACGTGGTCTGCACGTCCAGCACGAACGCTGGTCCAACTGAGGCGCCAGGTGGAAATGGCATGGCAAGCCGTTCCACAGGACTACATCCAGAATCTCTACGATCGTCTCCATGGGAGAATAGCAGCCTGCATTGCTGCGAAAGGTGGATATACACTGTACTAGTGCCGACATTGTGCATGCTCTGTTGCCTGTGTCTATGTGCCTGTGGTTCAGTCAGTGTGATCATGTGATGTATCTGACCCCAGGAACGTGTCAATAAAGTTTCCCCTTCGTGGGACAATGAATTCACGGTGTTCTTATTTCAATTTCCAGGAGTGTATGTTTCCTTAGTTTCAGAGGAATATTTTCGCTCTAGGTTATTCGTGAGTTTAAGTACTGATTTATTGCACTTATCCATAACCTATCCTTTCAATTTGTGTTCTCAGTACCATTTGAAAGTGGGAAAACCCCTTCCTTTTGTAGTGCATACCCCCCACTTCTTGCAGGGAATACAGGCTGCTGTGCTCATTTTCTAGGACAATTACTTTTTTCATGATATATGTCCATTGAATAACACTTAACAGAAATTGCAGAGAACGCAATCTAGAGCTTTCCTCCACTGTTCTACCTGTCTCTTTCTCATACCAGGAGACTCTTCTGCCCCATTATTTATGGTGATCTTCCCTGAATTCCTTTCTTAAGTCCAGGAGTATATTCCTTATTAAAATCTTCTCCATTCATTTCTGTGTCGAGATTATGCTAGTAGTTGTTTGACCTCTTCGTGTGTCGTACTGCAGGGAATATTATACTGCACGGCCAGCGGGCATTTCTTCTTTGTTGGCTCACAGGTGACCTCTGCTTTCAATCTCTCGTATTCGATTTTTTTTTACATCTTTTACGGTAACAACATCCACTATTAAGATGTTCTCAGTTGATCGAATACTGTTTATTTTTAGTTTCTCTTTCTTAGGACCGATAACTTTAGGGACAGTTTCCCAAACTTTCTTTATATCTTTCACTTTCTTCGGTTTGACACATCCCGTCAACCCTTGCTTGCCCACTTTCTCGTCTATGTTTTACTTCACCGTCTGAATTGTGAGACCATTGTTGAAGCCACTAAGGTATACAATTTTTGAACTTTTTCCACATTCTCCACCCTGCCAACGAGCCTCGCCTGTGGTATAGCCCAAAATATTAATCCGTCTTTAAACGCTAACATTTTAGCTGTCGTTATATTCTGTCCGACAATTTTCATTTCTGGTCCAGGAAACGGGACAGGTATTGGTAAGTTGCCTCAATAGTCACGCACTAGACCCAGTAGCATATGAACTGCCCGACGCCCCGGTGTCCTTGTCCTTGTCCTTCTCTTTTAGAAGCAACGGTTAGAAGTTGCTCACCAGCTGACGGACTGCACTGACAGGCCGGAGCAGATGTTGCGACACGGCGCCCGCTAACTTAGCTTGTGGGCGTGACGTGATGCCGGCTGCGACTGTTTCTGCTCACAGTGGAATGTGGACCGTCGCGTAGGCTCAGCACTGTTCAAGTGTACTGCTTGTTCGGCGGAGGAGCTAGCGTCTCGCGATGCCGGAGACACCATACTCACCACAGAAAAAAAGCTTCAAAGTTTGTTTATATTGAACCAGAGACTTAGACGAAACGTTTTGTTACTAACTACGAAGCACTGGCACTCAACTAACTGCACACACGAGAGGGGTTTGCTTAATCACTACCCTATTCAGTACGAAATCTATACTTCACTATGAACCGAAGTTACGGCACGTCTCAGACGAACGCCATCTTGACTCCCTCTCGATACAGAGGATGTTTAACTGGTGTCTTCTCCAGATCTCTACTTCATTGTTATCTTTTACATATATATCTATACTCCGCAAGCCACTTTGCAGTGTATGGCGGAGCATACTTTGTTTACCAATGTCACGTACCCCCTTTCCTGTTCCAGTCGCTAATTATTCCCGAGATGAACGATTGCCGGTATGCCTCCGTGTTGGCTCAAATCTCTGCAGCTTCATGTTCATGCTCTTTTCGCGATATGTACAGTCTTAGACATAAAAACTGACCGCCGGCCGGCCGCCACAGAGACTAAGTCCGAGTCGTTCACTTAAGATGGCCAATAAAATTGACCGCCCCTGACAACTCTTAAGTCCGGCCATCTGCACAATCTGGCAACACTGTAAGATGCGGAAGTGTTTGGAGGAAGTGATGTCTACTTCCGAGTTGTTCTCGGATTGTGTGAGCCCGTGGTCTGGTGGTAATCGTCGAGCGTCCTAAGCGTATAGTCACCTGTTCGCGTCCGACTGAACAATTTTTTTTTTTTTAAAACCACATTTCGGTCTAACGTTATGAGTCTGATTGAACATCGAAGATAATTCGCTTAACATTCTACCCACCAGCCATAACAACTATTCCAGAAACAATTCCGCACGACAGCTCGTGGCTGCGTCGCGATCATAACAGCTTACGCTCGACCGTTTCCTCGCGCTGCAGCGGCTACCGGCTACCGGCCAGACGCCATCCGCCGCCTGAAATCCGGCGCCACCCACGTGAACGCGGCGTCACGCTGTCAGTGTATGTATCAACTGTCATTTTCGAATTTGAAGTTCTAGTTATCATCTTGAAGTGAAGTATTGGATTTTGCATACTTGAAAATCATGAACTACAGTTAAGCACTGTAAAATTGAGTCGCAAGTGGAAAAATGTGTAACATCTGCAACACAACGTTTTTGGTAAAACTATGGGACTTAACATCTTAGGTCATTAGTCCCCTAGAACTTAGAACTACTTAAACCTAACTAACCTAAGGACATCACGCACATCCATGCCCGAGGCAGGATTCGAACCTGCGACCGTAGCGGTCACGCGGTTCAGGACTGGAGCGCCTAGAACCGCGCAGCCAGTGTTTGGTTCACCCCAAGTACAGGGTTATTACAAATGATTGAAGCGATTTCACAGCTCTACAATAACTTTATTATTTGAGATATTTTCACAATCCTTTGCACACACATACAAAAACTCAAAAAGTTTTTTTAGGCATTCACAAATGTTCGATATGTGCCCCTTTAGTGATTCGGCAGACATCAAGCCGATAATCAAGTTCCTCCCACACTCGGCGCAGCATGTCCCCATCAATGAGTTCGAAAGCATCGTTGATGCGAGCTCGCAGTTCTGGCACGTTTTTTGGTAGAGGAGGTTTAAACACTGAATCTTTCACAGAACCCAACAGAAAGAAATCGCATGGGGTTAAGTCGGGAGAGCGTGGAGGCCATGACATGAATTGCTGATCATGATCTCCACCACGACCGATCCATCGGTTTTCCAATCTCCTGTTTAAGAAATGCCGATCGTCATGATGGAAGTGCGGTGGAGCACCATCCTGTTGAAAGATGAAGTCGGCGCTGTCGGTCTCCAGTTGTGGCATGAGCCAATTTTCCAGCGTGTCCAGATACACGTGTCCTGTAACGTTTTTTTCGCAGAAGAAAAAGGGGCCGTAAACTTTAAACCGTGAGATTGCACAAAACACGTTAACTTTTGGTGCATTGCGAATTTTCTGCACGAATGCGTGAGGATTCTCTACCGCCCAGATTCGCACATTTTGTCTGTTCACTTCATCATTAAGAAAAAATGTTGCTTCATCACTGAAAACAAGTTTCGCACTGAACGCATCCTCTTCCATGAGCTGTTGCAACCGCGCCGAAAATTCAAAGCGTTTGACTTTGTCATCGGGTGTCAGCGCTTGTAGCAATTGTAAACGGTAAGGCTTCTGCTTTAGCCTTTTCCGTAAGATTTTCCAAACCGTCGGCTGTGGTACGTTTAGTTCCCTACTTGCTTTATTCGTCGACTTCCGCGGGCTACGCGTGAAACTTGCCCGCACGCGTTCAACTGTTTCTTCGCTCACTGCTGGCCGACCCGTTGATTTCCCCTTACAGAGGCATTCAGAAGCTTTAAACTGCGCATACCATCGCCGAATGGAGTTAGCAGTTGGTGGACCTTTGTTGAACTTCGTCCTGAAGTGTCGTTGCACTGTTATGACTGACTGATGTGAGTGCATTTTAAGCACGACATACGCTTTCTCGGCTCCTGTCGCCATTTTGTCTCACTGCGCTCTCGAGCGCTCTGGCGGCAGAAACCTGAAGTGTGGCTTCAGCCGAACAAAACTTTATGAGTTTTTCTACGTATCTGTAGTGTGTCGTGACCATATGTCAATGAATGGAGCTACAGTGAATTTATGAAATCGCTTCAATCATTTGTAATAGCCCTGTATTTGATTTCCTCGGTACCATCCATATGGGAGAGGGTTTCCCCTACCGGCCACACGGGGTTTTTATTATTATTATTATTATTATTATTATTGTCATTATGTCATCAGCAAATCCGATATGGTGTATCTTCTCACCACTGAAATAGATGTGTATTGTTCGATTCAGTATTTCCATCACATAAATATGGGTTATAATTACGTTACATTGCTGCTAGTGGACATATTTCTCGCTTATTCTTAGATAGTTGCAACCTGTTACTCCATCATAGGAATTTATGTGCGCAGCATTGTTGCAATACAGACGTTCGAATTATCCTATTTCTGTTATTTCATTTCGATACCAGATCGTTCTAATCGGATTCAGCCAGTCAGTCTTAATGCAGATATCCGACTACGACTCTCATCATTTATTAGACTGGGTAAACTGCATTCTTAATCGGACTGTTGAATTTAGATCACTTATCTATGACAGGGCCTGAATTCTTAAACACTGTGGAAAATAATAATACAATGTGCTTATTACAAACACGTTATTTAAATATAAATATATGAACTAACGAGATAACAGTTTATTTACAGGAACACAGCCCCATCTATCATAGCAGAGCAGTGCGAGATGGGTTTCAGGGCCAAGAGAGGATAAAGCTGTTGCCGTTTGTTCCACGATCACCGAACATCAACCAGATAGAGAATATGTGGGCAGAGGTAACAAGCTCATTGTCATGTGGACCTACAAATGCAAGAGACCTTTGGACGAATATAGAAAACGTATGGTGGGAAGTAAACCACACTGTCGACGACTTACGTAATGATCGTGGGTGGTTTGGTTACTAAAAGTATACTCGTCCACAAAACCCATGTGGACAATTATCTGCTAATCGGTCAAGCTTTGCTTTGTCGCAGCTCTTTAGCATGCAAGTCCATTTACTTTCAGTCTCCTCCTTACAATTCTTGCAATGCAAGGTAATTGAAAAATCTCATCCACTCGACGCCAGCTGAGGAACTGACTGGTGCATGTGTTGTTCAACACATAGTAATTGTCACCCTCACTGGAATCAGTGACTGTTTGTGTGTGAGTGTGTGTGTGTGTGCGTGTGTGTGTTTTCGTGTTCACGCACAATCTGAATCAATACTATTAACATTAGAGAGACAACCAACAATAAATATTGCATCAAATATGACTGTAAAGTATTTTAATGCGATGGGAAGTTACAAACTGAATTTTTACCCAACCCACGACCTGCATATTACGTTAAGTAAGATGTATTAATTTCATAGTATCGTTAGCAGAGACAGTGCGCTCTTGTTGTCGAAACTCGCGACAAGTGCAGCGATTAGCAGTGCCCAATGCCGCCGCGATTTGTTTATGTTGGCTGAGCGTGGACACTGCAGCTGACGCTTCGCCCTAAACAGAAAGAAATCACCTTGGCTCTGACTGCAGTGAGCGGATATCACTGCCTGCGTGTTCTTATAGTAACCAACGTGAGACTCTCCTCACAGGTGCCATGGAGCAATTGCAACGGGTATCATGTCATTAGTCATCAGAATATTAACCAGTGATGAAATGCCCACTCTATTTGAATCCCAAGAAAAAAGGAACCTTCTCGCAAAGGAATGTGAGGTGATATCAAAATTTATTCAACAAACAAAAATTAACTGCAGGGCTTTCATGTATACAGCAGTAGCACACAAGGAAATATTATGTCTTGGAAGCGTATGTTTCATTTCCTCTTCTCATATTAACGCCCTTGTTTTAGTATGAAGTGAGAAAATAAACACGGAAAACTAAAGTTCCTTAGAAGCATATCAGTCATTTCCTCTTCTCATATCATAACTCTTGTTTTAGTATGAAGTAAAAAAATAAACAGTTTAGGGTTGTGAAGCATAATATGACACCAGATTCTTATCGTAGGCGCTATCGGAAAAGCAAAAAGCAGGGAACTGTCCATTCTTTTGTCCAACAGTCTGTCTCCTTTCATGCATTACTCCCGCTAGGAGATTCTTATTTAAGGACTTGTGGGCATCAAGTTCTTCAGCAGAACAAGCCTTATGTTAGTGTGCTAATTACGGTATGGAAAAAATGCAACAAAGACCATTTCCCCTAGAGCATTGGGGATATTTGCACATGTCTGTATTCAGCAATGACTGCCAGCTGCCACAACACTTCACAGAATCCATGCGGCAGGCAGCACAACTGTGCGTGCACTTCAGACTTCATTCAGTAAGACGTCAGGAGATGGATGGAAACGTCAAATTAACGTCGCTTTCCGAGTCGTCTTCAATCCAGAATGAGGTGTTATTAAGATAGTTGAGCGTTCTAGCAATTACACTTTTATAATTCCCATACGAGCATTCCGATAGCCAAAAGAACCCGTTAGTGTGAAACCATCGGGAACTGCATTAATATCAAACTGCAAGAACTTGAGACAATACGTGGACTCTTCTCTTCACTGGGTGACCTGTAACTGTTATTTAGGATTCTCTCCGTCCTAGGCGTAATGCAAATGGAACTTCAGAGGCGGTTTCCGCTATTCTTGACAAACATCAGCAACTTGTAAGCACTGCGAGTTACAACTGCGTGATGATAATGGTTCAGGTTGTCAGTAGTTGTGGTGGTGTTATGCTGTCAAACTGTTTACAAAAAAATGGCTCTGAGCACTATGGGACTTAACATCTATGGTCATCAGTCCCCTAGAACTTAGAACTACTTAAACCTAACTAACCTAAGGACATCACACAACACCCAGCCATCACGAGGCAGAGAAAATCGCTGACCCCGCCGGGAATCGAACCCGGGAACCCGGGCGTGGGAAGCGAGAACGCTACCGCACGACCACGAGATGCGGGCAAACTGTTTACAGTAACGTTAATGGTGGCCAACATAATTTAGCGCTGACTACCTACGTAAGATAGTGTTGTGGCGTCGTCGCTTCTCTTTATTTGGCCTCAGCCTGAGTAATCCGATTTAACGAACATAGTACTCCATTCGCGGGCTGCTAATGATACAGTATGACTACAGAGATCATCGTGCGGATATTACATTAATTCTGCAATGAATTGCTTAACAAATATTACCCTCAGCTATGCAGCTGGAATGACTCATTACACAGGTACTCTATGTTGCACTTGGTTAAGTGATCAGTTCGTTGCAATCCTGCTTCTACTGTAAATACTTGTTTACTTAAAAAATGGTTCAAATGGCTCTTAGCACTATGGGACTTAACTTCTGAGGTCATCAGTCCGCTAGAACTTAGAACTGACAACTGACTGGTCGAATGAACATCTATTCTTTGCAGCTGTTAGTTCACGCTGACGTCGCTTATAAGCCAAGAGTAAAATAAGTCTCACAGATTCTTCGGCGCACAGTGTAGATGCATAGGAAGACTGTACTGCAAGAGAATGAGTTACCTCTCCTCGGGGCAACACACATGACCAGAGAGGTCCTTTCGTAATGGAAAAACAATGAGAATGAAAGGTGAACATCCACTATATTCACCACATTCCACACCCCCGTGATTTACACCCGTTCCCGCTTCTGAGTAGTTTTTCATAGACCACTGAATGTAACGAAGAAGCTATGATGTGTATTTTCCATATCTTTCAGTGCTGGAAAGGCGTCCGCGGTGTACAAGGACTGGGACATTCCGAAATTTTTGGGAAAGGTTGTCAGCAGACTATTTGTTATTTACATCTCTTTTAAATCTCTACAAATACTAAGCATAGGTAGTCAACTTTATTGAACTCGTATTTGAAAATATGGCTGAAATTCTTTTTGCATGTTCGATTTTCGTTTCGACAAAACAAACTACATGTTGTGGAGGACTGGAGATAGTCTTTACAAATTCTAGAAACCTTTCTTTGTTATAAATATGCAGGCCGCTGTGTGTAAGCTTAGGGACTGATGACCTTAGCCGGCCGGTGTGGCCAAGCGGTTAAAGGCGCTACAGTCTGGAACCGCGTAGCCGCTACGGTCGCAGTTTCGAATCCTGCCTCGGGCATGGATGTGTGTGATGTCCTTAGGTTAGTTAGGTTTAAGTAGTTCTAAGTTCTAGGGGACTGATGACCTTAGAAGTTAAGTCCCATAGTGCTCAGAGCCATTTGAACCATTTTGATGACCTTAGCAGTTAAGTCCCATAAGATTTCACACACATTTGAACATTTGGTTCTAGGCGCTACAGTCCGGAACCGCGCTGCTGCTACGGTCGGAGGTTCGAATCCTGCCTCGAGCATGGATGTGTGTGATGTCCTTAGGTTAGTTAGGTTTTAGTAGTTCTAAGTCTAGGGGACTGATGACCTCAGATGTTAAGTCCCATAGTGCTCAGTGGCATTTGAACCATTTTTGTTATAAATATATCAATAAAAGGGTAATGTCTACATCTACATCTACGTGATTACTCTGCTATTCACAGTGAAGTGCCTGGTAGAGGGTTCAATGAACCACCGTCATGCTGTCTCTCTACCGTTCCACTCTCGAACGGCACGCGGGAAAATGAGCACTTAAATTTTTCTGTGCGAGCCCAGATTTATCTTATTTTATCGTGATAATCATTTCTCCCTATGTAGGTGGGTAGCTCTGTAGTATCTCTGTTCGAGTGTGCAATCTTTCCGTGCATATTATACTTTTAATTTAGGTTAGTCGAGCCAACGGCATTGCCACAGTGATAACACTTGTTTCCGTCAGATCACCGACGTTAAGCGCTGTAGGGCTCGGGTATGAACATGGATGGATCACCGTCCGGGCTGCCGAGTGCTGTTAGCAAGTTGGATGCACCCAGCCCTTGTGAGGCCAGTTGAAGAGCTACCGTGTGTCGGACCGAGACTCGAACTCGGTACCTTTCGCGGGTCGTGAGTCGTACTTAGGTAGCTCGCGGTCAGATGGTAGAACACTAGCCCGCGAAAGGCAAAGGTCCCGAGTTCGAGTCGCGGTCCGCAGACAGTTTTAATCTGCCAGGAAGTTTCATATCAGCGTACACTCCGCTGCAGAGTGAAAATTTCATTCTGGAAACATCCCCCAGGCTGTTGCAAAGCCATGTCTCCGCAATTTCCTTTCTTCCAGGCGTGCTAGTCCTGCAAGTTTCGCAGGAGAGCTTCTGTGAAGTTCGGAAGGTAGGAGATTAGGTACTGGCGGAAGTGAAGCTGTGAGGACGGGGCGTGAGTCCTGCTTGGGTAACTCAGTCGGTAGAGCACTTGCTCACGAAAGGCAAAGGTCCCGAGTTCGAGTCTCGGTCCGGCACACGGTTTTAATCTGCCAGGAAGTTTCAGCTACTTGGTTGATAATTAGTGGCACCGGTCACGAAAACTGACAGTGGCCGGGAGAGCGGTGTGCTGACCACATATAACTCCGTATCCGCATCCGGTGACTCCTAAGGCTGAGGATGACACGGCGGCCGGTCAGTACCATTAGGCCTTCAAGACATGTTACGTTCGTCGAGAATGCATACTAACTTTTAACCAGTATTAAAGTAGTGGATGTGTTTTATGCCAACTTACACCTCTGATTGGGTACCGCATTGCAAGACACGGGTATATTGTTACAAATTATTTCTTGAGGCTTAATGATGTAATATAACAACTGTTTTCCTTCATATTTGTGCTTATTTACATAGAACTTTAATACAAATGATGGTGTGCGCATTACACTCAAATTTATTCTTGAACTAGGAATAGACATTAAAACAAATTAACTTGATCGGATACTTTAATCACCAAACTTGAGAGAGAAGTATGCGTGATCGCTATCCACTTTCATAATAGTTATCTGAACTTGCTAGTATGTTGCAGAAAGAATGGTATAAGATTCCCTTGAAAACCATTCAGGACCTGTAATTATCCATTCCGAGACGACTGAAAGTCGCTTTCAATGCCATCAGTTTTCCTACGCTGTATTAGACATGGTAACGTTTTGTGTTCCGGTGTTTCCATATTTCTGTCCACCCCAAAAATACGACAAAAATTCTGCTCTGAGCATCCGATTTTTGTATACATTTTTAAAGCAAAAAAGCTAACTCAAGCAGACACTTCAGACAGCAGAAATAAATTTGCGAAACACAATTTGTCTCGTTGCACCGGACTGCGAATATTCCCAAGTGAAAATATTGCACTTCTCTATGAGGGAAACCATTTTGGGCTCAAGAATAGCAAGAATAACTCTCTCTTTCCTAGCGTTTATCCTGGCATAAGGAGTGCACTGTCTTCATGGTTTGGCATATTGATTTTATTTTAATTTTGATGCCAGATGCCCTTCCTCTCCGCGCAGTCGTCGGTAAACCTGAGGTAGTGAAGTTGTGTCCACCATCAGGCAGGGAATTGTGCAAATTATTTTCTGTGTGTTATTTATTTTCTTTGGTTTGTGTATCGTATTTTTCCGAGGCGGAGACTGGGGACCGTCCCAGCGTTTGCCTAAACTATCGCGGAAAACTGCCTAAAAATCAGGGACATGGTGGCCGGTGTATCACACTAGTGGTCGTTTATCCGCCGCTCGGATGCGACCCGAGTCAAGCTGACCTCCTTGTCTGAGAGTCTAGCCACGCGATAGGCGAGGAGTCAGAAATCCTCGTGGAATAAATAAATTTTCGGATAAAATTGTCTTCTCATGCTTACCTTGGCAGTGCTCTTGTTGACCACTATCTCTGTCCTGCCCAAACAGCATGCTGAACCGTGTAGTGCCCATGATCAGTAGAATGTATTCTTCGATTTGTAGTGGCTTCTAGAAGCTGGTCTTCAGCGCGTCAAATATATCGCGACAAACGCGTTTACCACGTGCGAGCTTATCTGCAAGTCAACTGAGCTGCCTCGCATTTACTTTAAACTAAAGATGGAAGCTCGCTGCTGCCGAACGCATGATTTGACGTTTTTAAACGGGTTAACATTGCAACTATAGTTAAGCGAAATATTCGCTTAAAATTGTTAAATTACAATCACAAACTCGCTTCCATCGCGCTATGGAGAAAATTAAGGGGAAATCATTGTGACACGAAATATAGTATTGCTTCAGTTTTACTTTATGAGTTCTTGAATAAGCGCAAAAGTATACCCAACTTCCATTAAATACGTTCTGCTGTGAGCCAAATACCACGCCCTTGCTAATGCGTCACGTGTCGTAGTCCCCCCACTCTGCCCAACACGTATGGGTCACGTGCAGCTCCACGCTGCACAGTTGCCAACATCTGCAAATGTTTCCGCTGCCCCTCAAGTACGACTGCTTCTGAGGACGCCTTTCACCCTCTTGTTTTTATTGGCGATATAACCAGTCGCACCTGCAGGTTTTCGTGTCAGGAGGGGCAAAACATTTTCCCCACACACATGATCATTTTCTCCTATTTGTTCCTACAGTGCACTTTTAGTAACTGGTCAATTTTATAAACATAAACACGCTAACATTATAATCATACAAAAACCAGTTCCTGCATTCTCAAACTTCACGTCTTCCCGCCATATACGTTATTTTCTCCTGGATCCATGGCAAGCCCTATTCTCTCAATTGTTTTCGAGCCGTTAAAAATTTCATATGAATAATACTTGCTACATTTTGCGCTTTCGAACCAGTACCACAGGCTTCAACATCTATTTTAAATCGATTTGTGTGGAAACTACATCATGTTCCCGCTCCCACGCAACCTGTAAGATAATGCATAACATAAAACTGTAGAATTTGTCTCAGAATCTAAATAGTTTTGAGTTCTATGAGAAATGTAGGTGGCATTTTTAGGGCAACTTCGAAAATGGTTCCGCAAAGTTTCGTCACTTGACTATACTCAAACTCAAATAAAGCATAAGAATTTGAATTCGTTTTGCTCTTAAAGGAAAGATATGTAATGCACAAAACAGTACGCAAGAAACAACTGATTTCAGCTTAAAAGTTGGCGCAATTGGCTTACACTAATTTAGCAAGATTCTCGTTGAAGAGTTCTTCTAGTGTCTTAGATTTGTTTGCCAAAAAATGGCTCTGAGCACTATGGGACTTAACTAGTGAGGTCATCAGTCCCCTAGAACTTAGAACTACTTAAACCTAACTAACCTAAGGACAGCACACCATCCATGCCCGAGGCAGGATTCGAACCTGCGACCGTAGCGGTCGCGCTGTTCCAGACTGTAGAGCCTAGAACCGCTCGGCCACTCCGGCCGGCTGTTTGCCATAACATTAACAAAATTACTTAACTTTTTAACTATATTTTCTGCCATTCGTATTTCATACGCGTTTTTGCAGACTTGTGAAACAGTTCGAAATTGGTGAATGGACAGGTTATGAATGTGCTGTGATGACTGGCATGGCAGAAAAGCACACACGACTGACAAAGTGCACCTTAATGCTTCAGAATAAATCAACCATGGATGTAATGACAGCCATTCCAGTCAACATGTTCTCTTTGTACCATCTACGTCATTCTTGAAATTATAATTTTGCCCACGTTCCTGTGAATTCAATAAAATCTTATACTTTAGAGAATTGTCAGTCTCATTTTTTTTTTCAAGTAATTTCCATCATCATAAATACTAACCAGGAAAATAATGTCCCTTTAGTCAAAGCACTTGAACCAGTAGAGGTACGTCCTAAGCCTATATTTTCTCCACCAGTACAATTAATGGGATGTTTAATAGATAGTTCAAATGGCTCTGAGCATTATGGGACTTAACATCTGAGGTCATCTGTACACTAGACTTAGATCTAACTAACCTAAGGACATCACACACATCCATGCCCGAGGCAGGATTCGAACCTGCGACCGTAGCAGCAGCGCGGTTCCGGATTGAAGCGCCTAGAACCGCTCGGCTGCTTAATAGATATATCTGAGTTTGACTCATACTTTTCATGTGGTACTTCATCGCAGGTAATATTGCCTCACTTTCACTTTCGGTTTTCATTCGTTTATGAGGTGCAAAAAAGTCACTAATGTCGAACATTTTTTTACTCTGTTCAACATACCACAAAGCAAAAATTCTAAACAAACAGCGGTCATGCTCCACTGCTCACTTACAATTCGTTGTTGACAATGGAAAAACTGAGAGAACATTCACTGACGACAACATTCTCGTGGTGCGCCGATCGGCTGGCTTTCGTGACAGCACGTTATAAAGATGGTTCAAATGGCTCTGAGCACTACGGGACTTAACGTCTATGGTCATCAGTCCCCTAGAACTTAGAACTACTTAAACCTAACGAACCTAAGGACAGCACACAACACCCAGTCGTCACGACGTTATAAAGACGTTCATGCTCAAATGTGGTGGCTATTTGCAATGTTTGTTACGGAATTAATTAAATGAATGCTTTTGTACGACCCGAGTTTGGTGGTATGTAATATTTCTTTCCTTATTTATGAGACACGCATTTTTGACAAGTAATAAAATCCCAAATATTATGGCTATCGAATGTAAACTTAATTTTGTACTTTTCGTCATATAGGTTTTGTATTTAATTTTTCAAGAATGTGGGGAGGCTTGCGTGCCTCAGCGATACAGATAGCCGTACCGTAGGTGCAACCACAACGGAGGGGTATCTGTTGAGAGGCCAGACAAACGTGTGGTTCCTGAAGAGGGGCAGTAGCCTTTTCAGTAGTTGCAGGGGCAATTGACTAATCTGGCCTTGTAACATTAACCAAAAACGCCTTGCTGTGCTGGTACTGCGAACGGCTGAAAGCTAGGGGAAACTACAGCCGTAATTTTTCCCGAGGGCATGCAGCTTTACTGTATGGTTAAATGATGATGGCGTCCTCTTGGGTAAAATATTCCGGAGGTAAAATAGTCCCCCATTCGGATCTCCTGGCGGGGACTACTTAGGAGGACGTCGTTATCAGCAGAAAGAAAACTGGCGTTTTACGGATCGGAGCGTGGACTGTCAGATCACTTAATCGAGCAGGTAGGTTAGAAAATTTAAAAAGGGAAATGGATAGGTTGAAGTTAGATATAGTGTGAATTAGTGAAGTTCGGTTGCAGGAGGAACAAGACTATTGGTTAGGCGAATACAGGTTTATAAATACAAAATCAAATAGAGGTATTGCAGGAGTCGGTTTAATAATGAATTACAAAATAGGAGTGCAGGTAAGCCACTACAAACAACATAGTGAACGCATTATTGTGGCCAAGGTAGACACGAAGCCCATGCCTACTACACTAGTACAAGTTTATATGCCAACTAGCTCTGCAGATGACGAAGAAGTTGAAGAAATGTATGATGAAATAAAAGAAATTATTCAAATAGTGAAGGGAGACGAAAATTTAATAGTAATGGGTGACTGGAATTCGGTAGTAGGAAAAGGGAGAGAAGGAAACGTAGTAGGTGAATATGGATTGGGGCTAAGAAACGAAAGAGGAAGCCGCCTGGTAGAATTATGCACAGAGCACAACTTAATCAGAGCTAACACTTGGTTCAAGAATCATAAAAGAAGGTTGTATACATGGAAGAAGCCTGGAGATACTGACAGGTTTCAGATAGATTATATTATGGTAAGACAGAGATTTAGGAATCAGATTTTAAATTGTAAGACATTTCCAGGGGCAGCTGTGGACTCTGACCACAATCTATTGGTTATGAACTGTAGATTAAAACTGAAGAAACTGCAAAAAGGTGGGAATTTAAGGAGATGGGGCCTGGATAAACTGACAGAACCAGAGGTTGTACAGAGTGTCAGGGAGAGCATAAGGGAACAATTGACAGGAATGGAGAAAGAAATACAGTAGAAGAAGAATGGGTAGCTTTAAGAGATGAAGTAGTGAAGGCAGCAGAGGATCAAGTAAGTAAAAAGACGAGGGCTAGTAGAATTCCCTGGGTAACAGAAGAAATATTGAATTTAATTGATGAAAGGAGAAAATATAAAAATGCAGTAAATGAAGCAGGCAAAAAGGAGTACAAACGTCTTAAAAATGAAATCGACAGGGAGTGCAAATTGGCTAAGCAGGGATGGCTAGAGAACAAATGTAAAGATATAGAGGCTTATCTCACTAGGGGTAAGATAGATACTGCCTACAGGAAAATTAAAGTGATCTTTGGAGAAAAGAGAACCACTTGTATGAATATTAAGAGCTCAGATGGAAACCTAGTTCTAAACAAAGAAGGGAAAGCAGAAAGGTGGAAGGAGTATACAGAGGGTCTATACAAGGGCGATGTTCTTGAGGACAATATTATGGAAATGGAAGAGGATGTAGATGAAGATGAAATGGGAGATACGATACTGCGTGAAGCGTTTGACAGATCACTGAAAGTCCTGAGTCGAAACAAGGCCCCAGGAGTAGACAACATTCCATTACAACTACTGACGGCCTTGGGAGAGCCAGTCCTGACAAAACTCTACCATCTGGTGAGCAAGATGTATGATGCAGACGAAATACCCACAGACTTCAAGAAGAATATAATAATTCCAATCCCAAAGAAAGCAGGTGCTGACAGATGTGAAAATTACCGAACTATCAAATTAATAACTCACAGCTGCAAAATACTAACGCGAATTCTGTACAGACGAATGGAAAAACTGGTAGAAGCCGACCTCGGGGAAGATCAGTTTGGATTCCGTAGAAGTATTGGAACACGTGAGGCAATACTGACCCTACGACTTATCTTAGAAGCTAGATTAAGGAAAGGCAAACCTACGTTTCTAGCATTTGTAGACTTAGAGAAAGCTTTTGACAATGTCGACTGGAATACTCTCTTTAAAATCTGAAGGTGGCAGGGGTAAAATACAGAGAGCGAAAGGCTATTTACAATTTGTACAGAAACCAAATGGCAGTTCAACTGGCTCTGAGCGCTATGGGACTTAATTACTGAGGTCATCAGTCCCCTAGAACTTAGAACTACTTAAACCTAACTAACCTAAGGACATCACACACATCCATGCCCGAGACAGGATTCGAACCTGCGACCGTAGCGGTCACGTGGTTCCAAACTGACGCGCTTAGAACCGCACGGCCACACCGGCCGGCCCAAATGGCAGTTATAAGAGTCGAGGGACATGAAAGGGAAGCAGTGGTTGGGAAGGGAGTGAGGCAGGGTTGTAGCCTCTCCCCGATGTTATTCAATCTGTATATTGACCAAGCAGTGAAGGAAACAAAAGAAAAATTCGGAGTAGATATTAAAATCCATGGAGAAGAAATATGAACTTTGAGGTTCTCCGATGACATTGTAATTCTGTCGGAGACAGCAAAAGACTTGGAAGAGCAGTTAAAACGGAATGGATAGTGTCTTGAAAGGAGGATATAAGATGAACATCAACAAAAGCAAAACGAGGATAATGGAACGTAGTCGAATTAAGTCGGGTGATGCTGAGGGAATTAGATTAGGAAATGAGACACTTAAAGTAGTAATGGAGTTTTGCTATTTGGGGAGCAAAATAACTGATGATGGTCGAAGTAGAGAGGATATAAAATGTAGACTGGGAATGGCAAGGAAAGCGTTTCTGAAGAAGAGAAATTTGTTAACATGGAGTATAGATTAAAGTGTCAGGAAGTCATTTCTGAAAGTATTTGCATGGAGCGTAGCCATGTATGAAAGGGAAACATGGACGATAACTAGTTTGGACAAGAAGAGAATAGAAGCTTTCGAAATGTGGTGCTACAGAAGAATGCTGAAGATTAGATGGGTAGCTCACATAACCAATGAGGAGGTATTGAATAGGATTGGGGAGAAGAGAAGTTTGTAGCACAACTTGACTAGAAGAAGGGATCGGTTGGTAGGACATGTTCTGAGGCATCAAGGGATCACCAATTTAGTATTGGAGGGAAGCATGGAGGGTAAAAATCGTAGAGGAAGACCAAGAGATGAATACAATTAACAGATTCAGAAGGATGTAGGTTGCAGTAGGTACTGGGAGATGAAGAAGCTTGCACAGGATAGAGTAGCATGGAGAGCTGCATCAAACCAGTCTCAGGACTGAAGACCACAACAACAACAACATCTTTTTAAGACTTCACAAAATTTTTACATGTGTGTTTTTAACGTCCATTTATGACACAACAGACCACTCTTTTAATTTTGGGAAGAACGAAAAATTCACATGCCTCTAGGAAAAAGACAACGACGTTGCTGAAGAACGCATTCGTACATGTTGAAAATAAATTGATGGTTCATATGCTTATAGTCATTGCGTGCAACTACATCTGTATGCATACTCCGCCTAATCGTTTCTTTCCAGTTCCACTCCCAAAGAGATCACGGGATAAACGACTGTCTATATGCCTCTGCACTAGCCGTACTTTCTCTTATCATCGCGGTGCCTACGCGAAATGTACGTTGACAGCAGTAGAATCTTTCTGCTGCCAGCTTGAAGTGCCGGTTCTTTACATTTTTTCAGTACTGTCCCCGAGAAAGAACATCGCCTTCCCTCCATGGGTTCCCACGTGAGTTTTCGAAGCATCTCAGTAATAAATACATACGTGTTGTTCTAACCTACCGGTAACAAATATAGCAGCCCGCCTCTGAATTGCTTCGAGGCATTCCTTCAATTCGACCTGGTGGGGATACCAAACACTCGTTCAGTACTGAAGAATGGGTCGCACTAGGGTCCTACATCCGGTCTCCTTTACATATGAACCACACATTTCCAAAATTCTCCCAATAAACCGAAGTCGACCATTCGTCTTCTCTAACACAGTCCTTACGTGCTCGTTCCATTTCCTATCACTTTCTAACGTTATGTCTAGGTATTTAATCGATGCGACTGTCTCAAAAAGCACTCTACTAATGCTGTATTCGAACATTATGGGATTTTTTCCTACTCATCTGAATTAGTTTACATTTTTCTACGCTACCATTCATCATACCAACAAGAAATTTTGTCTAAATCATTTCGTATCTTCCTACAGTCACTCAGTGACACTTTCCCGTGCACCAAAGCATCATCAGCAAAGAGGCGCAGATTGCTGTTCACCCTATTATTGCATAATTTAAGTACACTGAAGCGCCAAAGAAACTAGGATAGGCATGCGTGCCGGCCGCGGCGGCCGAGCGGTTCTAGGCGCTTCAGTCTGGAACCACGCGGCTGCTGCGGTTGCAGGGTCGAATCCTGCCTCGGGGATGGGCGTGTGTCATGCCCTTAGGTTAGTTAGGTTTAAGTAATTCTAAGCCTAGGGGACTGATGACCTCAGATGTTAAGTCCCATAGTGCTTGGAGCCATTTTTTTTTTTTATAGGCATGCGTATTCAAATGCAGAGATATGTAAACAGGTTGAATACGGAGCTGCGGTCGGCAACGCCTATATGGGATAACAAGTGTCCAACGCAGTTGTTAGACCGTTTACTGCTGCTACAATATCAGGTTATCAAGATTTTAGTGAGTTTGAACGTGGTGTTATAGTCGGCGGAGGTAGCGATGAACTGGGGATTTTCCCGTTCAACCATTCCACGAGTGTACCGTTATTCCAGAAATCCGGTAAAACATCAGATCTCCAACATCGTTGCTGCCGGAAAAAGATCCTGCTAGAACGGGACCAAGGATGACTGAAGAGAATCGTTCAAGGAGACATAAGTGCAACTCTTACGAAAATTGCTGCATATTTCAGTGCTGGGCCATCAACAAGAGTCAGGATGCGAATCAATCATCGAAACACCATCGATATGAGCTTTCGGAACCGAAGACCCACTCGTGTACCCTTGATGACTGCACGACTCAAAGCTTTACGCCCTGCCTGGGCCCGTCAACACCGACATTGGACTGTTGATGACTGGACACATGTTGCCTGGTCGGACGAGTCTCGTTTCAAATTGTATCGAGCGGATGGATGTGTAAGGGTGTGGAGACAACCTCATGACTCCATGGATCCTGTGTGTGAGCAAGGCACTGTTCAAGCCGGTGGAGTCTCTGTAATGATGTGGAGCGTGTGCAGCTGAAGTGATATGAGACCCCTGATACTTCTAGATACGACTCTGACAGGTGGCACGTACGTAAGCATACTCTCTTATCACCTGTATCACTTCCGCTGGCCACCAAACTCCCCAGACAAGAACATTACTGAACATATTTGGAATGCCTTGAAACGTGCTCTCCAGAAGAGATCTCCACGTCTTCGTACTCTTACGGATGTATGGACAGCCCTGCAGGATTCATGGTGTCAATTTCCTCCAGCAGTATCTTACTTCAGACATTAGTCGAATTCATGCCACGTCGTGTTGCGGCACTTCTGTGTCCTCGCGGGGGCCCTACACGATATTAGGCAGGTGAACCAGTTTCTTTGGCTCTTCAGTGTATTTGGGAATTTGTTATGTCGCAATGCGTAGTAACCTCGTAAATTACTGGAGAGACCCTTTGTCGTATCAGGTAATATTTAATGATGCTAGTCTCCGTGTGGCTTTTACATGGTAATAAGAGTGATTTCTCTCATACGGTATCGGGTGTTATTGTTTTTTGAGTCAGCTTGATAGTGTTTTTACTTTTATTTTATTTTGGGAAACAGAGCCGTTGAAGCAAATCTGTGTAGAACACGACAGAGTCTGAAGGGTTGCCTTATAGTACTCTCTGTACATTACGTGTCTTTGAAAGACATTTTGCAATTTTCCACCTGGGCTGGTTTTTTGACAAGTATTCACTTTATTAATCTTACACAGCTGGGTAATCGTTAAGGATGTAATAAAGTGAATACTTGTCACAAACATGGGAGATGGAGAGCTTCAAAATTTCTTTTAACAAATATGCGGCTGTGGAATCCCACGTGATGAAAATATGTATTGTGTAAACTATATTGTTAATTTTGTTTTTAATTCAGTCTGTACATTAAGTATCGTGTAAATCATGTTGTTAATTCGATTTTTTTGAATACATAAATTAAGTGAAAATAAACTTCGTGAGTTTTGGTTAGAGTTCTTTAATTCTCTGTCCTGGGGCGACCAATGCGTGAGATGCGATGAAGAAGTGTGCTTTTATTTTAAAGTAATTCTAATATAAATTTTGGTGAGTGCAAATAATGCAACCCCACTTTCGTCCTCTTGAGTTTTATTAACCTCTACTGAAGATTTTGTTTCGAACTTGTTCGTCACATGCTGCCTATTTTCGCAGCTTCGATTCGTTTTTTATTCAGACAGACTTCCTGTGTGAATATTAAGCTATCATAATGTCCAAAGAGTTAGTATAAGGTGATTTGCACTAGATGTTGCGAAATTTTTGGCAACCATGTCGTCAGGACCAAGTTAATCCATTTCACAATTACAGGTTACAAGGCATAGCACAGCGTCGCTCTCTTTAAGGTTTATGTTCTAGTATGAAGTGCTCTGTGATCCAGATCACAAGGAAGTACCAATTGTCCGCTAATTCCACAGAGCTGCTAGTATGTTCAGAGTGTGGTTCGATACAGAAAAATAGAGCAGATGGTAGGTATGTCTTCTAAGCAGCCAGAAACGTTATCCCTATGTGTAATTTCAGTTAAATAACAGAAAATTAACTCGATTACGTTTGAATATTCACTATAGCCAAATGTATATTCATTATAGTCAGATACCAGTCCGTTGCGCATGTGCATTCGTTATCAGTCTGTTGGGTCTGCATATTTAACGTTAGTCACATGTCCTTAAATAATTAATAATTAGTCAGGTGTGCAAGAACATTTCAATACTAAAGGCGTAAACCGAAATTACCAAAATGCATCAGAGCACACATTTTAACAAGAAATGCCTGTAATATAAAGTTATGTCGCAAGATGACCAGTTACTCGTAGAGTATTAAAGTAAAAACTCTGAAAAGATTGGTGTAGTTATTTTACACGAAAATGTCCTTTATGCAAGCGCTCCCTATCTAACTGGTGCAAAAGAATGGCGTGGTCCACACAAAGTAATGATTTTGTTGGTTGGTTGGTTGATTTGTAGAGGGAGACCAATCAGCGAGGTCACCAGGCCCATCGGATTAGGGAAGGATGGGGAAGGAAGCCAGCCGTGCCCTTTCAAAGGAACCATCCCGGCATTTTCCTGAAGCAATTTACGGAAATCACGGAAAACGTAGCTCAGGATGGCCAGACGCTTGTTTGGAACCGTCGCCGGCCGGAGTGGCCGAGCGGTACTAGGCGCTACAGTCTGGAACCGCGCGACCGCTACGGTCGCAGGTTCGAATCCTGCCTCGGGCATGGATGTGTGTGATGTCCTTAGATTAGTTAGGTTTAAGTAGTTCTAAGTTCTAGGGGACTGATGACTTCAAAAGTTAAGTCCCATAGTACTCAGAGCCATTTGAACCATCTGGAACCGTCGTCCTCTCGAATGTGAGACCAGTGTGCTAGCCACTGCGCCACCTCGCTAGGTAATGCGTTTGTTAAATCAGAAAAGATGCCAATAGCCTTAACTTATCATTCAGTCCTCCACATTCCACATATACAAAACCATAAATACATAAATTGGGCATTGCTTTAACTATGAATCTGTCAATAAATTCTATGTGGAACGTCCCCTTTTTGAACAATTATACAGGACTGTCCTTAACCTGACACACAATATTTTTAGCGCAACGCAATCTGACTTTCAGAAATCCCTACAGAAGAATGGCCCTGACTAACATTAACCTATACCTTTCACAAATCACTTACCTCACCAAAAATCTTCGTTACTCGAACTACTGCAATACAACGGCCGCCACTACTGCCAGCTAAATAAAAGATTCAAACTACTGAAGGCACTAACTACTGATAGGCATAGTTAGCAAATGAAAGATTTTAACAGAGAACAAACAATGTATTTACCTTAATAGTCATAATATATACAGCAGTTCATGACAAATTACAAAACTCCGCCATCTCTCTCCCCACATCCACCACTGCTGGCGGCTCACCTCCAACTGCGCAACGCTACGCGCTGTTCACATCCAGCTGCCGCTGCCCAACACTACAATAGCAGACAACAATGCAAACTAGACACAGACTGCACGCAGCACAGCCAGTGATTTTTATACAGAGGTGGCGTTACCAATAAAAAAACCTAAACAGCCTACTTACATATGTACTGAGATATCTCACTGGGCTCTTTTACGTTTCCCTTTCTCTAGAAACTACAGAAAAAAATAATACCAGAGAAAGTGGGATATAATAGATATTCTCTCTCTTTCCTGTTGTAAAATTGTTACCATCACCATTGTCGAATCACACCAAACATTCGGCAGCCACGGCTGGATAACAGACTCCCTTAGATTTTCCGTGCATTCAGCCTTCAGCTATAACCATCCACGTAGCTCCGGCATTTTTTCTAATGTCATGTATCCACCTCACGTAAGGCTGTCATTTCGGTGTTTTCATCCCTTGTAATCCACCGAAGAACTTCCTTGATCCATCTACAGTCCTTTTGCCGGAGCACGTGTCCTGTCCACCACCATTTCGTACTCATTTCAATCATAATTACTTCTTTGCCCCAATCTCATCCCTGACCCATTTGTCTGTTACCTTGTCTCACCCACTGTCTTAACATCCATCTTTCCATTGCTCGCTTACTTCGTCAATCCTCAAGTTTTGAGTATTTTACACGCTAAAATTCTTGTCTGACTGCCGTAAGTCAAAATTGGTGACACATACTGATTGAAAACTTCCCGTTTCATGGACATCAGAAGCTTATTGTGGAATCTACTTGCATAACCATTCGGAACTCTGTTGTTTATATTGTCTGTTCAGTCATTGTCTTTAACCACAGCGAAAAAAGTATCCACTGATTTTATGTCTTCGTTATTAAGTTGTACAACTTCATTTAGATGTGATGGTCATGCATTATTTTAACCTATAGATGTTATAAATTACAGTCCTTCGTCGCGATTTTCTGTCTGTATGTGAAATCCAATGTGAGGAACTTGATTAGACTACGTCAGCCCAAACTGGAAAGAATGTCACGATTTATAACGTCTTATATTCAGCTATGTCGTTAGAGATGGAGTGCTCATCGGACAAGCATGAAAGAGGTAACGAGTCTGTCATGTTGAAAGAACATTAGCATTTCCCTTCAATGAGGTAAACCAAGGAAATTTTAGATCCTTGTGGCTGGACGGAGATTTCCGTATCTTTCGGTCACTAATGCACATTTTTGAGCTCAGATTCATGTAATGTTATTTGGTTTGTTTTATTATCTCAAACGTGCTGTCCTTGATACATCGGATACAGAATGATCCCTGCCCCTCACAGCCGGCCGAAGTGGCCGTGCGGTTAAAGGCGCTGCAGTCTGGAACCGCAAGACCGCTACGGTCGCAGGTTCGAGTCCTGCCTCGGGCATGGATGTTTGTGATGTCCTTAGGTTAGTTAGGTTTAACTAGTTCTAAGTTCTAGGGGACTAATGACCTCAGCAGCTGAGTCCCATAGTGCTCAGAGCCATTTGAACCATTTTGAACCTGCCCCTCACAGCTCGTTTGTCTACAATGGAATTATTTCGCAGTGTACTCGTATTGTCCCATCTGTAGTAGTTTACGAACTAAGATTCTAAAATAGTGTCAATACAGACTGCTTTATATCGAAGAGTATAAAATGTTGCAAATATTATACGGATAAAAAATGGCTGTGAGCACTATGGGACTCAACTTCTGAGGTCATCAGTCCCCTAGAACTTAGAACTACTTAAACCTAACTAACCTAAGGACATCACACACATCCATGCCCGAGGCAGGATTCGAACCTGCGACCGTAGCGGTCGCGCGGTTCCAGACTGAAGCACCTAGAACCGCTCGGCCACACGGCCGGCTATTATACGGATATTATAGAGGCTTTATAAACACGTGAATTTAAAGATTGCTTTCGTCGTTTGTAATGAAGATAAACTGGCAGACCGTGGATGCGATTATGGTCTTGCGGCATCTTCGTAGGCGTAATAGTGAAACCTAAGTCTGCTGTCTCTCTAACGACATAAGCAAGTTACCCAGCTCTCAGATTGTGTCTTTCGAATAATGAACGCTCATTAAAAGAATTTGTTGTATACTGCTAATGGAAAATTTTGAAATCTCTAGACTTTAACACGAGACGTCAATGCAATACGAATATAGATACACGTTGTGATTTTCTCCCCCAGTAATGAACGGCTAATAATGTGTGGAACAGAAACCGTGGTTTGATTAAAGATAAAAGGCTGCAAAAATTGTAATTCATTTAAAATGTTAGAGGCAAATATAGGGGCAGGAAAGTTGCGTATTATAGCACGTTCTCTACTGAAATACGTCGATCTACTACATAGTTACTCGTGAAAAACTTGCTGCGCTTGTCCTGAATGTTTGGTACCGAACATTCACTAACTTCTACATCTACATCTACATCCATACTCTGCAAGCCACCTGACGGTGTGTGGCGGTTTTTATGGCAATTTAAACCTGTTTCCATGATCTTTGACTTCCTTAAGGTGTGCGACACATCTCTGCACTGTCATCTAGAGGAGAAAACCACGAGCTGACGGAATATTGGCCCAGCTTTGTGAACGGATTCAAGACTTACTAGCAGGTAGAATTGAACACTTCGTTCTTCACGGGGCGAAATCGTCAGATGTAAATGTAGTTTCGGGAGTATCTCAACGGAGAGTTACAGGGCCCGTACGTCTTGCCTCACAGCGGAATAAACGTATTAGCAGTTACAGCGATTACATTTGAAATAGTAGACAGTTATCTTACTTTTTTCCATCTGCTCATTTTCATTTGACTGCCCCTTGTATAAAAACTATTTGGTGGATCACGTCGGAAGTTTCGTGAAGTTGCCCGCCGATAATACCCTTGTACATACAGCGATGTTACAACATCAGAATGTTGTAGTAAAATGCGAGAAGACCTGCAGTGTTCAGACGCTCGGTACGGGAACTAGAAGTTGTCCCTCAAAATAAAATAGTGGAACGTGTGATGCATAAATTTTCGGAAGGACCCCTTACAATTAGATTACACGACTGGAGATTACTCACTGGAAATCGCCACAACATTTAGACACCTACAAGTAAAATATCTGATCAAAAATAGCCGCACACTCCAATGTAAGGTGGAATTGGTCATTAGATGTCACGAGAGGCGGACTAACCTGTATGAAAGAAAGCAGGGAGTATTTTGTAGTGAGTAGAGTTGAAGAAACAGCAGGATAGGTCGGTCAAATCGGCTTAGTGACTTCGAACGTGGACGAGTCGCTGGATGTCACCTGACCAACAAATCCGTCAAGGACATTTGAACCCTTTCTGTCTCCAAGGTGCGTGTTGGTGATGTGGCTGTGAAGTAGAAACGTGAAGGAACAACCACAGCTAAACCAAGGCCACGCAGAGCTCATATACTGACGGACAGGGATCGTCGAATATTCCGGACGGTAGTTATAAAACACCGCATAGAAATGAACGGAAGGGATCTCTTGTGAGTTCCAAAGTTCTAGCAGCAGTACATCTGGCACAATGATTGTGCGTAGGGAGTAAAAGAGGATGGGGGACAGTGGTCGAGCAGCTCCTAATAAGGCACACATTTCTCAGACGATGCTATAAGCGACGCTTGAGGTGATGTAAACAGCGACGCCACTTGACAATAGTGGATGACTCGAAACGAGTAGTCTGCAGTAATTAATGACTCTATACATCGCGGCTGTACGATGGAAGGTCCTTTGTTAGGTTAATGCCGTCATGTGTAGAGCCAACAGTAAAGACGGGGGAGGTGATATTACGGTACGTTGTATTCTTCATCGTTAGGATGTGATCCCTTATTGCGCTTAAGGAAAAGCTCAATGCGGAAGGATATAGATTTTACAGCATTGTATAGGTGAGGAACAGTTCAGAGACGATAATTGTATCAGCTGTCGTAAAGCAGCATCTGTGAAGCAATGGATAGACCTGACCAGAGTTCCGACCAGAGCCAAATGGCACCTTTGAGAAGAATTAGAACGTCTCCTTCTCTCCAGACCCCAGCGTCCAACTTCACTGTCTTCTCTGGCTTTGGCTGTTGAAAAAGAATGGGCAGCCATTCCTCCACTGACATTCTGACACGTCATTTAAAGTGTCGCCAGCAAAGTTCAAGCTTCATATTACTGTGCACTCTTACGTGTCCGTATACTCGTGATCAAATAGTATACACGTTCGGAGAGTCTGAAACAGGAACGACCGCATAAAACTAGTTATAGGTAATCCTGATGCCAGACTGGGGTTAATTTAGGAAGCGCGAAAGCATCACGAAGATATCATCCGACTCAAGTGACACGTAATATAGGCATATTACATCATATAGGCGTTTACTGTTAAAATCCCTAGAGCGGACATTCTATAAACAAACCAATAATCTAGTATTTCATTCCATAGACATCTCACGAAGTGATCATTACCGTAACATTCGTGGAATTCGAGGCTTAACCTGTTCGCGAATGTAACAGGAAAAAGGGAAATGTTAGTTGTACACCATATACCCTACACTTCACATCACGATGTGAGTTTTTGAGCATAAATGTGTGCATATTACATATAGTTATAACAGGACCAGTTTAAGGTCGCGCGGAGTCCGTAGCATTGCTCAATTGCGAGGTCCCTATCCAACAATACGTATTCAAGACTTCTGAAAACATATTTCACCTCTATACAATATGAGGAGGTAACATCTAACAAAATTATATTACAGTAATTTATCCATTAACAGATCTTGTGCACAGCGATTTATGTTCAGTTACCTGACCAAGATTACAAACATTGGCGGAGACAGTAAAAATAACCGTTAGAGTTGAATTTTGTGAGCATGATTGTCATTGTAAGGAAATAGTAGAGTTTACGAATAGTAAGTCTCTGCATCGGCCGGCCGGTGTGGCCGAGCGGTTCTAGACGCTTCAGTCTGGAACTGCGCGACCGCTACGGTCGCAGGTTCGAATCCTGCCTCGGGCATGGATGTGTGTGATGTCCTTAGGTTGGTTAGGTTTAAGTAGTTCTAAGTTCTAGGGGACAGATGACCTCAGATGTTAAGTTCCATAGTGCTCAGAGCCATTTGAACATTTTGAATCTCTCCATCGAAAAAATGAAATAAAATATCTGAACCACTATTTACTTAGGCTGTGCATTCATTGTTCTGACCAACTGGCTAGCTTGTTCCTACTATTGTTCTTAATAATTGGGAAGAGTAAGGTAAGTACTGTTCGAGGGTGTACCATTTGCTCTAATTACTGGTAAGCTGCCTTTATTGACGTTGAATGTCACTTTAACATGCAAGATGAGTCTTCTAACACTGTCACGACACTCCATAGGACTGTGCTATTCAGTAAGACGTGGTGATATACTGGTTGGGAAAGTCTTACCTGCATTGCGCTTATCGATGGAAGCTGAAAACCTGGCATTGCTGAACTCCGCGGGAGAGAGTAAGCACACGGGCTTGGTTCAAATGGTTCAAATGGCTCTGAGTACTAAGGGACTTAACTTCTGAGGTCATCAGTCCCCTAGAACTTAGTACTACTTAAACCTAACTAACCTAAGGACATCACACACATACATGCCCGAGGCAGGATTCTAACCTGCGACCATAGCAGCTGCGCGGCTCCGGACTGTAGCGCCTAGAACCGCTCGGCCACTCTGGCCGGCTCTCACGGGCTTGTATAAACGCTTTAAACATTAAAGAATGCATGATAACGTTCCAGGAAACTCGCCAGAAAACATTATGAAAAGGCACGCTCTAAACATAAAAGTAGGAAAAGGAGCATAAAAAGATAATCCCAAAAAACATAAAATTTTATGATATATTATTACCGGCGCTTAAAAAACACAACAGAAACATGTAGGCATGACATAAACAATATTATTGCTTTGAGTTCTAAGCTGCAAACAGGAAATTTTCCACTAAAAGGTAGAGAGTGCGACTGCAGAGCCCAAGCTACAGCAGATGCCACATGGATAAAGGTAAATCGCCTTCGAGAAAAACGCATCTGTCTAACGACACTTCTTGAAAGAGGAAACAACCTGCACCTTTCTCCAATCGCTTGAACCGCTTAGTTGTTTCGATGACTTGCGACTAACTGATGTTAAAAAGGTCCTTAAAATTTACAGAGAAAACCTCCATGGCGTTAAAATTAACTTTCTTGAACATATAAACATTTTTATATGACAAAAAAGAACTGCTACTGGACGAACAGTAAATACCATTGTACGAGGCTGTGAGGATGCGGCGAGATTTTCTGTGACAGGGCACTATGCGTACCCTCTATTTTACGGATTTTTTTTTTTTTCCTTTTTTGGTCCAATTCTTCTGTCTCTCGGTGTTTGTGGAGTTCTAGTTGTCCAACTGCGACTTCACCTTTGCTTCACACTTTACAGTGGCAACACATACGATCCTGACATCTGAAACATACTGCGGAAAGCTGTTCCCGTACTACTTCCTACTGTACGCTCCTTTCTGGTGTCTCGCCGGAAAACTGCAACTTCGCCGTCACACCAACTCTGTAAGACAAGTTCATACTATCAAAGGAAATACTATCCAAAAAATGGTTCAAATGGCTCGGAGCACTATGGGACTTAACATCTGAGGTCATCAGTCCCCTAGAACTTAGAACTACTTAAACCTAACTAACCCAAGCACATCACACACATCCATGCCCGAGGCAGGATTCATAGCTTCCCTAGTTAGTGGGGTAGTTCTTGTCAATTGTTTTCTTTTGGCGTCTATGTGGTAGCGTTGCGTATGTTGGTCTGAATTGTCATTGTGATATTGTTTATTTCTTTGTCAACTTTTGCCGTCATGGAGAAGTCAGCGTCTGGCCGGATGCAATTTGGTCCGTGTCTCTTGTATTGGTCCCAGTTTCTAATGTTATCTGGTCTCGGGAAATCTGATTGTTGGCGAACTCTTCACGTTTGCATTAGTACATTGTTGTGATCTGAACATAAAGCATTTAAGGCTCCTAGTGCAGTGTCTTTTGATATATTTTTCGTTAGGGTCACTTCTAACAAGCCTGGGCGGTGAGCTGCGAAAACACAGTCACTGACCACAAATTGCATTACGTCTCCCATCCCTATAATAGGTTCTCTCACTTTGGGTTTGTGGTGGGAGGCTACACGCTGGATGCTTTGCATTCTGTTTACCAGCTAGCAGTACTTTCAGGTGTGTGAGAGAGATTTTATTAGGTCCTCCTCTTGTATGTCTGTTTGGGATTAGGTAAGCCATCCCAACCACCACTACACTGCCTCCTGTATTTATGGTTACCAGTGTGGCTTCAACGTGCCACAAGACTAGCTATTCAACAGCGTCATTGACAACTGAGTTCCTAATGAACACCGCTGTACCCTTGACTTCGGTCTGTCTGTTCTACAGGTCATTACATTGCTAAACCGGATACAGTAGAGCGGGGATCAGGTGGGTTCCAGCTGCTAGTGAAATGACGTTTCTTCAGAGATGAGTGTTTGTATTTATATTTTCTTCTTTGTTGTACAATTTGGGTTCGATATAGAAAAGGTAAGTGGCCCGTTTGGGACTCTTGCCTATGCCATGTTGAATCATGTCTTTTAGTATTCTTTCTAGCAGATATGCTGCCTTAGTTGTCTTGTGGGTTGTGCTTCGATTAGTGTTGAGAACAGCTGCGCTTAGTTTAATAAGTCCAGTGTACTCTTCTCATACTGCTGCGCCCAGCGGGCCGCTCATGTGTGAGATGTCCTGGTTTGATGTCTGGGGCGAGCCTGTGACAGATTCTACATGCGTCTGAGGCACTGGCGTCAGGGGTGTATAGTTTCTGTCGGATTCTTGTCCCATTGTTGACTTATTCTCTCAGTTTCGAAGTCCGGGTGTTTCAGTCTCTTGGCGTTTAGTGGCAGTAGTGGCAGTAAGTCTGCTGGGTCTGAGGGATTTGTTTATGCTGGCTGCATCTGTTGTGGTTTTCCTCTTGTCTTGGAATGTCGTGCTTTGTGTGGTTATGTGTTTTTCTGGTGGAACCCACCCTCCTTCCATGAGGCTAGGTGTGCCTCTTTGCCCTTGTGACTAGTGAATGTTTAGCTTAGTGCTCTCGTAGTATCTTTTCAACGGTGTTGACCTGAACATTTCGCACACCGTGTTTGCATGTAGCAGTAGTTCATGGTGCGTCCGAATACCTGAGAGTTTCGGCACTGACGTTCGGCTTCCCTGTCATGCTTCTATTACCACTCTAGTGTGCAGAAGGGAGCGTTCTCAGTTCATTTTCTCTGATTGCCTGTCGTTGGGGGAGTTGCTGGATAGGTGGGGAAGGATAACAGCTGTTTTGTATCCCTGTGTCTGTGTTTGTATTGAAACACTGGCTTGTATCCCAAAATCGTTACGTCGTCTAAGTTTGTCTCTGTTGGGATCTGGGGTTGGAGCTGTTCGATAACTACTTTTAAGTGTGTGTCGTCCGACGTTTGGTGCGGAAAGTCTGGTATCAGGAGTTCCACGGGGGCAGTCTTCGTGAACCGAAATGATCGGCGTTTGGATCACCCTGCTCTGGGTAGATTTACTTTCATTCTAATTGATCCGTAGTGAGGAGGTCCTCCAGGATTTAGAACATTTCAGAAAAACAATAATACATGACAAATATTTACAACTCAAACAAATAAGCTAATGTACCAACCCACAGGTCCCAAGTGGAATGATCGTCATTTTTTTTAATGAACAATATATGAAAGAATCAGTTTACAAACACTAATGCACTGAATTTAAAATAAAAAAGTTTTTTTTTATTTGTAAGGTAATAAATATGTAATAGAGCTGCTATAATACTTCTTTACAATGAACACATTGCTGCCCTGAAATGGTGCAGAAGTTAGATTGTACTTACACACACACACACACACACACACACACACACACACACACACACACACACACACTTGTTTACAATGAACACATTACTGCACTGAAATTGCGCGGAAGTTATATTGTACTTACATATACGGATCAGTTAAGTCTACTGAGAAATTCATCAATGGAGTCGAAGGAGTTGGCCATCAATAAATCCTTTGGGCTTCTCTTAAACTGAATTTGATTGGTTGTTAAGCTTTTTATGGCTGCTAGCAAATTATTCAAAATGTGTGTTCCTGAATAATGCACACTTTTTTGTGCAAGAGTAAGTGACTTTAAATTATCGTGAAGATTATTCTTATTTCTAGTATTGATTCCATGAATTGAGCTGTCGGTTTGAAAAAGTGATATATTTTTGATGACAAATTTCATTAAGGAATAAATATATTGGGAAGCAGTGGTTAGTATCCCTAGTTTCCTAAACAGGCTTCTGCAGGATGTTCTTGAGTTCACACTACATATAACTCTTACTGCACGTTTTTGTGCCCGGAAAACTTTAGCTTGACTTGATGAATTACCCCAAAAAATAATCCAATATGACATTATGGAATGAAAGTAAGCACAGTATGCGAGCTTTTTCATTTTTATATCCCCTATGTCTGATATAATTCGCATTGCAAATAGAGACTTGTTAAGGGGCTTCAGCAGTTATGTGGTGTGCTCCTCGCAGTTGAATTTATTATCAAGCTGTAATCCCAAGAATTTAACACTGTCCACTTCTTCTATATGCTTGTCATCGTATGTTAGGCATATACTCGTGGGACACCCCTTACAAGTTCTGAACTGCATGTAGCGTGTTTTTTCAAAGTTTAGTGACAAAGAATTGGCTAGGAATCAGTGATTAATGGCCACAAATATTTTATTAGCCGATCTTTCTAAACTCTGCACTTGATTTGCTATTTATTGCAATGTTTGTATCATCGGCAAACAAAACGAACTTGGCATCTGGTAATGTTACTGATGAAAGGTCATTGACATACACAAGAAAACGTAAGGGCCCTAAAATGGAACCTTGTGGGACCCCACTTGTAATTAGTTCCCAGTTGGATGATGCCTGATACCTTAATACATGTCTCTTGCCTAATAAGACCCTTTGTTTCCTGCCAGAGATATAAGATTTGAAACATTTTGCAGCATTTCCTGTTACACTATAATATTCTAATTTACTTAAAAGGATATTGTGATTTACGCAGTAAAATGCCTTTGACAGATCACAAAATATACCAGTTGCCTGCAATTTTTTGTCTAATGACTTAAGCACATTTTCATTGTAAGTGTAGATAGCATTCTCAATATCAGAACCCTTTAGAAATCCGAACTGTGATTTTGACAGTATGTTATTTGAGATAAGATGGTTATAAAGCCGATTGTACATTACTTTTTCTAAAAATTTTGAGAATGCTGGCAAAAGTGTAACTGGACGGAAATTTGATGCTATTTCTTTCTCTCCCTTCTTAACCAGTGGCTTAACTTCATCATATTTCAACCTGTGTTGTGGCAGCAGCTGACTCTATCAATTATATACCTTTCCGGTCATTATAACTGATCCTTGCATTTCAGTTTGGGACTTTTCAGTGATTAGATAATCTACATTACCAGCGACTACACCGAAACCCGGAAACCGTTACCAGTTGCAGACTCCTTGTCTAACGGCTTACGGGAGCAACAAAAATTTGATTTTCAATATTTTCGTAATTATTGACCGAATTTAGATATTTAAAATGCCGCCACAATCTACTCGTTAAGGGGTATAAGCTTATGTTAAAAGTTAAACACATGAAAACAAGCATTACAGTTAGAAACTGTGTTTTCCTTGAAGCAGCGTAACTGATGGCGCGCAAATACCTGGACTTCATTCATCCATTATTTGAGAATGACTGCATATAGAGACTTGCAACAAATCTTAAACATAATTTAAACCTTTTACGTGACATTCTCTCGCTAATACCGACCACAAAACGGTCAAAGAAAGAAAGTTTATTGCTTGCTACATGTTCTCTGTTCATACAGTTTAACTTCAGCATCAGACACGACGTTTTAATTTATCACTTCCTTACTACCGACTCTATTATCAATACAGGTTGCAGGCAGTATACACATATACCACTGGGTGTGCCTGTAAAATTACATGATTGTACGACACATAGTTCAGGATATATGATGTCATAAAAATTGAGACGCGTGAAACACTTGCTCTTGCTTCAAACCGAGCGCAAATTTCCCAAACTATATTCATCCATTTTTCATTATTTGCTTAACGTCAAATAGTTAACGCTTTAACTCATTTGTAAATTAATAACAAGTTTGGAGCTGTTCAATTCTTTAAAGAATTTCCTGAGTAGAGCCCAATAAAATGTATCGCCCTATCTAGCAAGATAAAACTAATAGAAGTTTTTAAAAACATGATGCGAACATCTGCGTGTCTGGGAGATGCATACTGATGTGGCTTGCCTCTGAAGTACTCAAGTTGAAAGCCACAACACATCGTTAACTTCTTGACTCTACTGCATGCTAAAATTTCAAAATTTTCGGTTCAAATCTACACAGGTTAATCTACACAGATTTGATCAAATGTTCAAATGTGTGTGAAATCTTATGGGACTTAACTGCTAAGGTCATCAGTCCCTAAGCTTACACGCTACTTGACCTAAATTATCCTAAGGACAAACACACACACCCATGCCCGAGGGAGGGCTCGAACCTCCACCGGGACCAGCCGCACAGCCCTTGAATGCAGCGCCTGAGACCGCTCGGCTAATCCCACGCGGCAGATTTTATAAAACTGTGCGTATCATGTCGTTGCCGTTGCATTTGTGCGCGAGTGGCGGACAATCCGTCGATTCTCCCTCCTTGTGGTGCACGTCGGACGGCCAGATCCTTTATGTCGTGCATCCGTGCTTTCCTATATCCATCGCCGCCAACAGCGGGCAATGTTGGAGTCCGTACGACCGATGTGGCGCGCAATACCACGATAGGACCATCCAGCCTCCCATAGCCCCACGATGCGGCCCCTATCGAACCCGTCTAGCTGGGCAACAAGCTGTCGAACGTGTCGTCTGGGCATCAGGCACTTGCAGGTAATACTCTAGTGGCGCTGCCCGTTGTCGTACTGACACTGCCGTTTGAGGTCTTTTATATCAACTGATGGACACGACGTCACTCTCCCCGACTGCGCGCCCGACAGTGGAAAAGTCCACCCACTAACTTTTACTGAATGTCACAGTACACTTCTAAATGAAACACATACATGATACTACTTTTCCTTTACTCACCAAGTCTCAGTAAACAACGGAACATTTTAGCAATGGTTCAATTCCTAGATGAAAGAAATCAGCTCTTTGGTCACGGAGTCATTCTAGAAACGCTGTGGGAAGGTTCTCACCTTCGGAAACTCTTCTATTGTTGTGAATCAGCTCCTCGACTGCCTAGAAATTGTCGTCTGTGGTCGATGTCTGTGCGCCTTCATCAATTTGTTGACACCATTTCACTACGGCTGGACTGGACACTGCATTTGGTCCATACACCGCCAGAATTTCACGTTGAATCTGTTTGCAATTTGGGCGTTTTAATCAGAAGAATCTTGCTGTCCCACGTTCTCCAACTTTGAAGGACATTTCCATATGCCGCGCCATTTCACTCACGCGGTGTGATGTACTCGTAACTGTTATCCAAAACGCAGCAGAACTTTGTCTTCAGAAACCAGAACATGTATTGTCTTCTACAATGCATATCTCTTGTACTGCAATTGTCTTAGCGTACGATGACATGTTTCACTCACTTTCCTAGGGACCCGTGTATACTAAATACATTTATGGCAGGTTTTAGACCCTTGACGAACTGGAAGTTAATCAGACAGTTGCCGGTATTGCTTACTCACTTGAGTTATTCGAGTAGGTTCCAGTTCTGACACAAATTTAAATTTTCTGCAGTGTTTATATTCTATAATTGTAAGTCTGTGATTTTCAGAAACAACATTCTTTTTTTCAGGTTTACATCGGTGGTTGATGTGCTGGAACTACAGGTATTACGGGTACTTCACAGTCGTTACGACCCTTTTCGAAAGGTTTGTACCCATTTATGAGCTATTAAGTCTTCTATGACATACTTGAACACATGTAAACGTAGAAAACAAGTAAATTATTTCATCTTACTTTTAATCAAAAATCCTGCTATTCAAGAAATGGAAAATCATATATAACGATATTGCATCAAGCTGCCGCATCTAATTTTCTAGCATTCTTTATGCTTTGGTGAGCAACACTCGCTAGAAGCACCATAGTCGATGCCTGTAATCTCAAACAATGACACAGACGCTCTACCCACTGCTTTGTTTCTGCTGTAATCTTACTAAAATGCTCCAAAAATTCCTGAGAACCTCGCTTTTGAATTTCCTTTTGGTCAGCGTTCTACAAATGTGGCAGCTATTATGTGCAAAGCTTTCTCGTTGATAATAATCCACGACAATGTGTGTAATATTTCCTGTAGTGCGCTTGTGGCGCGAAACGGTAAATACTGCTTGTCACCTTTTCCCATTGTTGTCATCAGTGTCTAGATTTTAGGGATGTTTTTTTACGTCGATAATTTCCAAAACAAGTACGGAAAGTTTAAACTCTGCTGTCCATTTCTGAACTGGTGGAACTGAAGGAGAAGATTAATTATAAGACGTCATCAATTTCGGATAAATTTCCATTGGCGATGACTCTTACAAAACGAAAAAAATTCCTGAAATACTATATTCCGTTGTTCCATGTCGACGAAATATGGCACCACTATTTAAGAAGGGCTAAAAATAAAACTATTAAGCGTATCAAGTTGACACTTGATGCAAGAATCGGAGGTCCATAGGCCTCCTTATTATCTGTTATGGCTGTACTGGGGTACAATAAAATTAAAATCATGTCAGAATGATTATCAGTTGCATAATGCACCACTTGTTGTATGAAATGAGGACTGTTAAGCGGAAGAGACTAAATTCCATAAACAAGCAGTTATACCATTTATATCGGGTACTGATCTTAAATTAAATTTTGTTGTAGTAATGTTAATCAATAAGACTTCATAATAGCAGATTCCAGAAGACGGTGCAGATCTCGTTATTACGTACACGCCCAGCTGCGAGTGAACAGGTTGAGAAACGCATTTTGTCTGCTGAGCTGAGCGAGCGAATTCAGGCCCACGTTTGTGACGTACGCGCCGCGGCCTGTCTTTCTCGTGGGTCTCGACTCAGCCGTTGTGACGTCACTTGAGGAGCTACTTGGTTGAGTAGGAGCGGCACCGGTCACGAAAACTGACAACGGCCGGGGGTGCTGTGTGGTGACCACACGCCCCTCCGTATCGGTATCCGGTGAGGCCTAAGGCTGAGGATGACACGGCAGCCGGTCGGTACCGTTGGGCCTTCAGAGCCTGTCCGGACGGTGTTTGGTTTTTGGAAGTCCAAAATGTAAGGACACTTAATTAAATTGATGTGTGATGTTTTGTGTAGAAAAGAAGTTATTACTTGGTGTCTGCTAAAATATGCGGAACGATTTTCTGTGTATCCCGGTGAGGAAAATCCGAAAACGGTATTCGTTACGCTCGGAAGAGGTTTTGGATGCTTTCAATTCTGATGTAATTCCTTTCAGTTTATAATTATTCATTTTCACGGAGACAGCAGTGGTTGTTAGGTATCGTGTGGGCACAGCCAGCCAGATAAAGGGAATCTAACAGATCCGAAGAGTTTCCCCAGAACCAGTGACCTACTCTCCCTCAAGAACATCCATTTAGGATGGAAATAGAAAGTTGTGCCAGTAACGATAGCACGTAGTTCCTGGCTGGGACCGTATCCCTGTATAGGACGCAGCAGGATCGCACAGGGTCGCTTTTGTCGGTTTTCTGGAGGTGTCGAAACGTAAAATCTGCATCGAGAAGTCAGTGTCAACTACAATGGATATCGTGGTAGGCGCCAAGTTGGCAGAAGTCTCTGGAGCCGCGCGAAGGCTACGGTCGCAGGTTCGAATCCTGCCTCGGGCATGGGTGTGTGTGATGTCCTTAGGTTAGTTAGGTTTAAGTAGTTCTAAGTTCTAGGGGACTGATGACCTCAGATGTTAAGTCCCATAGTGCTCAGAGCCATTTGAACCATTTGCAGAAGTCTTGTACTAAGAGCTGAGTCACTCAGAGGAGTAGTAAGAGCCTCTAGTACACACTGATGAGCCAAAAGCTAGGTCGGATTGAGAAAGGATATCTTGGCTGTACAGAGGCGGGCTGCTAGATCTGTTACCATTGGGTTCGAACAACACGTGGCTGTTGTGAAGATGCTTCGGGAGCTCAAGTGGGCATCCCTGGAAGGAGGGCGACGTTTCATTCGACAAAGTTTTTGAGAGGATGTAGAGAACCGCTATTTGAGGCTAACTGCGGAACGATTCTGCTTCCGCCAACATACATTGCGCGTAAGGACCGCGAAGATAAGATACGAGAAATTAGGGTTCACACAGACACATATAGACAGTCGTTTTTCCCTCACTGTATTTGGGAGTGGAACGGGGAGGGGAATGACTAGTAGTGGTATATGGTACCCTCTGCCACGCACCGTACGGTGGCTTGCGGAGTATCTATGTAGATGTAGATGTAGACCACCGCTCACCGCGAGGCTAAACGCTCCTGGTGGTGTTGCGGACACGTGACGCAGTAAGGAAAGAATGTAAGCGGAACCTAGACGAATGGGCAGTCATTACAGCGAAGATAAGGGCCGCAAATGCGGAAATCCACTGATACGAGGTGCTATCCAAAATTTCGGGACTGACGAAACCCTTACCTTTGGACTAATGGTCACCATCACCCATTCGCACGTACACACCGGTCCCAGCGCTTCTGCCACTGGTCAAACGTTTTGTGGAAGTCCTGTTCTTTGAGGGTCTTCATCACCGCCAGCGATGCTTCTTGAATCCTCTCTAGAGTGCCGAACCGACTGCCTTTCAACCTGAATTTCAGTTTTGGAAATAGTGCGTAATCGCAAGGTGCAAAATCTGGCAAGTACGGTGGGTAGGGTACAATCACCATGTTGTTTTTTGCCAAAAAGGTCCTGGTGAGCAATGACGTGTAACAGGGCGCGTTGTCGTGGTGCAGCAGCCAGATCCCTTGACGCCAAAGCTCGGGCCGTCGTCACAGTAGCACGTGGAGTTCACTGTTTTGTTGAGTGGAACGAATGCTTTGTGCACAATTCCCTTGGTATCAAAGAAAACGATGATTTTGCTCTTCACCTGTTTAGCTTTTTTGGGGTTTGGAGAGCCCGGGCATGCCACTCAAACACACGCGTACGGCTCATGGTTCAAATGGCTCTGAGCACTATGGGACTTAACATCTATGGTCATCAGTCCCCTAGAACTTAGAACTACTTAAACCTAACTAACCTAAGGACGTCATACAACGTACGGCTCATGCTCTGTCCCCCAAACACTTGTTGAATCATCGCAAGGGTCTCGGCAACACTTTTCCCGAGATTCACACAGAATTTCATACACACGCGCTGTTCTGTTCGCGGATTCATCGTAAAATCTCCACACACCAAACACAGGGTATTACGGAAATCACTGTGGACGTTCAACACGTCTTCCCAGCTGAATGCCACTCCGCACACTGACTCATCAGATATGCAGCTCTCGCCACCTGGCGGTGCAAAGGTCTACTACTCCTATTTCCCATATGGCAGCACCAGTCCCGAAAATTTTGGATTCCACCTCTAATATGCGGTTTTCAAAAAGGTCAAATTGTTGAGCTGCGGCTGGAAACGAGAAGCTCTGAAATGGCAAAGCTGGTCGCCTGTTGGCGTAGTGCTGTTGTGAGCACCTATGGAAAGTGGTTGAAGGATGGTGAAATAATGAGTAGGCCGTATGGTACTGGATGACCACGTCTCATCAAAAAGAGGTAGAGGTCGGAGGTAATCCAGGATATACAGCGGTCTGTGGCAGATCTACTACGGGGGTGCGATGCTGGTGCAATAGAAACGTGGCGCCTGTCGAATGATTCTTATTTCTTGTTACACCAGATCGATGGTTGGGACCTTACACGCCCTCATCCAGGCAAATGACTGCACGAAACATTCACTGCGCCACAATGCAGGCCGGTAAGGGGAGAATTATGCTAAGAGGTACATTGCGTTGGGCTTCCATGGGAACTGTGGTGGTAGTCGAAGACATCATGATAGCATTGAACTACGAGAACGTTATTGCGGGCCACCTGCATCGCTTCATGTTTGAAGTCTCTCCCTACGGCGATGACATCTTCCAGCAGGATAACTGTCCGTAGTACAAGGTCAGAATCGTGTACAGTAGTTTGAGGAGCATTGTAGTGAACTCACATTGATGTCTTGGTTATAAAATGTGCCTGATCTCTACCCACTGGAACACATACCGGACGAAAGCTGCGTGCCTATAAATCACCATCCCGTAATTTGCAGGAATTGCTTCACTTGTGTGTAGACGTCAGGTGCCACATACTTCTGGAATTCTGTCAAGGACTTGTAGAATCCATGCCAAGCAGAATCTCTTTCGTACTGTCTCTGAAAAGTGGAACAACATGCTATTGAGCAGGTGGTCATAAGGTTTTGGGTCAAATGGCTCTGAGCACTATGGGACTCAACATCTGAGGTCATCAGTCCCCCAGAACTTAGAACTACTTAAACCTAACTAACCTAAGAACATCACACACAACCATGCCCGAGGCAGGATTCGAACCTGCGACCGTAGCGGTCACGCGGTTCCAAACTGAAGCGCCTAGAATCGCACGGCCACACCGGCCGGCATAAGGTTTTGGCTCATCGGTGTACACTGACGTGTATAACAGGGTAGTGCATTGGCAGAGCTGACATTTGTCAAATGGTTCAAATGGCTCTGAGCACTATGGGACTTAACTTCTGAGGTCATCAGGCCCTTAGAACTTAGAACTACTTAAACCTAACTAACCTAAGGACATCACACACATACATGCCCGAGGCAGGATTCGAACCTGCGACCGTAGCGGTCGCGCAGTTCCAGACTGTACCGCCTAGAACCGCTCGCCCACTCCGGCCGGCTGACATTTGTACTCAGGTGGTTCATATCAAAAAGTTTAAGACGTGACTATGGCGGCACGACGGGATTTAACAGACTTTGAACGCGGAATGGTAGTTGGATCTAGATGCATGGGACATTCCCTTTCGGAAATAGTTAGGGAATTCAATACTCCGAGATCCGTAGTCTCAACAGTGTGCCGAGTATACTAAATTTCAGGCATTAACTCTCACCACGGACAACGCAGTGGCCGACAGCGTTCACTTAACGACCGAGAGCAGCAGCGTTTACGTAGAGTTATCAGTGCTAACAGACAAGCAACACTGCGAGAACTAACCGCAGAAATGAATGTAGGACGTACGACGAATGCATCCGTTAGGACAGTGTACCTAATTTGGCGTTGACGGCCTATGGTAGTAGATGACCGACGCGAGTGGCTTTGCTAACGACATGACATCGTCTGCTGCGCTTACCTGGGCTCGTAAACATATCGGTTGGACCCTAGACGACTGGAAAACCGTGGCCTGGGCAGGTGAGTCCTGCTTTCAGTTGATAAGAGCTGATAGTATGGTTCGAGTGTGGCGTACACCTCAGAAAGCCATGGACCCAAGTTGTCAACGAGGTCCTGTGCAAGTTGGTGGTGGCTCCATAACTATGTTTCCTATGTTTACATGGAATGGACTGGGTCCTCTGGTCCAACTGAACCGATGATTGACTGGAAGTGTTTATGTTCGGCTACTTGGAGACCGTTTGCAGCCATTCATGGACTTGATGTTCCCAAGCAACGATAGAATTTTTATGGATGACAATGCGCCATGTCACCAGGCCGCAGTTATTCGCGATTGGTTTGAATAACGTTTTGGACAATTCAAGCAACTGATTTGGCCATCCAGATCGCCCGACGTGAATCTGTCGAACATTTATGGGATATAATTGAAAGCTCAGTTCGTGCACAAAATCCTGCACCGGCTACACATTCACGGCTATTAAGGCAGCTTGGTTCAGTATTTCTGCAGGGAACTTCCAACGATTTGTTGAGACCATGCCACGTCGAGTTGCTGCAGTACGTCATGCGAACGGAGGTGCGGCACGATATTAGGAGGTCTCGCATGACTTTTTTCACCTCAATTTATATCAAAACGTTTTTCATTCGCGAAGTGTTTACCTTCACAATTTCCGCAATATGAAGATGAACCTGTGAAAAGGTGATCCACACTCCAGCTGTGTGGCTTGGAAACAGGGGTTCACTGCATCCTCTCTGCCCTGAGCAGGCCTAACTAAGGCATGGAATTCGTTTCTTACTGCTGGTGTGATTCGAGTTTCACCTCTCCCGGACAGCCGTATGTGTTAGCTCGCCGTTTCTTGATTCGGTCGCTGCGCCGGCCCCTAAAGGCGAGGGCCGGGTTGCCGGCCAGACTGGATGTTATTTTTTGGCGGGTTTCTCACATCCAACCAGGTGAATACTAGGCTGATTCACAAGGGCAAAATTTCACGATTTACAAACATCTGAAAAAGTTCACACACTTTAACATACAGACTGTTGGGGTGCACACCATCTTCCCCAGGGGTTGTCGTCTACTACCATAGGCCGTTAACGCCAAATTAGGTACACTGTCCTAACGGATGCATTCGTCGTACGTCCTACATTGATTTCTGCGGTTAGTTCACGCAGTGTTGCTTGTCTGTTAGCACTGATAACTCTACGTAAACGCTGCTGCTCTCGGTCGTTACGTGAACGCTGTCGGCCACTGCGTTGTCCGTGGTGAGAGGTAATGCCTGAAATTTAGTATACTCGGCACACTGTTGAGACTACGGATCTCGGAGTATTGAATTCCCTAACGATTTCCGAAATGGAATGTCCCATGCATCTAGCTCCAACTACCATTTCGCATTCAAAGACTTTTAAATCCTATCGTGCCGCCATAGTCACGTCTTAAACCTTTTCATATTAATCACCTGAGTACAAATGACAGCTCCATCAGTGTATTGTCCTTTTATAAGATGTGAAGCAATATTACCGCCATCTGTATATGAATGTGCATATCGCTATCCCATGACTTTTGTCACCTCAGTATGTAACGAAACACAAGTAGTAACAATTGCCAATTAGAAATCATGACCCGCAATCTTTATCGACGGTACTTCTATGCCATGGTATCAGCAACGTCTGTTTGGTGTCTCCTGTTCCCCCTTGTTAAACGCATTAAATAACAAATGTGTAATAGTTAATATTAATAAACTCGATAGGGGGGGGGGGGGGGGTGACTTGGTCACCACGAAGCTAACAGCGATCCAGTGTCGGAGGATACGTGGAAACCAAAATCTTCGATCGTGAATTTGTTTTATTCAGCTCAAGAAGTTTACTATCAAAGACTGGCTTGTTTTCTACGTATTATTAATAATGTTACATAGAAATATCTTTGATAGACTCAAAGGATTGTTAAAACGTAATCACCAGAATCCAGATATGGCGATAATAATTTGTGCCCAAGGAGCATGTGGTGTCACAAAGAGATACATGCAGAGATAATATTTTGATGTAGGTGTACATAGACACTGTGAATTTATCGAAAGAACACTGCATAGGCTGTTCTTTTATTTTGAAGTAAAGACATTATTTATCAGCTAACTAATTCCAGTTATCAACCTACATCACAGTAAAAATGTCATGTATGTATCGACATGAACCATTATGTACAGTATTTCTCGTATCAGTTTGGGGTGGGAGGTGATTAACATATCATAGCGAAGTTCGTACATAAAATGAAAAACCACGACTCTTACGTGCGTTTCAACACTGTGCCAGCATCCATCAAACACTGAAATACTTTAGTATAACTATTAAAATGCATGTCAACGAACTTAACAGCAGTCGTGTTGTTCACTTCGATGATATGCATCCCATGTGATTTTAAGACACTGATCACGCCGTCGGTGTTTTGACGTCAGTAGTGAAAACGACCGGAAAACCTAGGAAGACACACAGATTCGCATGTGAGGGATTCGCCCCACAAATCAAAAGGGACGGCACATATAGCCCACGAATTCAGTGATCAGCGTTTATTGTCCTTTTCTTCTCTGAAACGTATTTACGGAGATTTGTTGCACGCTATCCAGTGTAACGAACCGAATACCTTGCGGTATCGACGGCGTCTTCGCCGACCACACCCGGCACGCCCCTCGCCGCACACGGCTATTCGTCAGGCAGCACTGTTAAACCTCCCGCCAACGGGCTCGCTCTTCCATCGCTCGCTGTCTCCGATGTGGTCACCACGCACAGATGCCACTAAAGGACGCGCAACAGACATGACCTCACTGGCTGCCACTCTGATTGGCGGGCGCATATTTTTAAGCAAGAACTTCGCCCAGACTCGGTGTATCTGTAGATTTATCAACCTTTGAACGTAAGACTGCTTTGAGGAAAACACATACACATAACTCTGTGCTGCAAAGCATTAATACTATCAGTGACGCATCGGAGTGTACCAGAATTCAAGAGTCTTTGTTTTTTTATCAAGAAAAGACTTTATGAGGAAGGTAACAAGACAGGCTTCAACAGTTACCGTCCACTTTCCTTCCTGGCACCTTTTTCCAAAATATTCGAAAAAGTAATGTACACTTAAGTGGAAACAGTCTATTTAAGCACATCACAGTTAGTTTTCCTGAAAGGCTGTTCGATTGAGATTGTTAATTATACATTCACTCATCAAATAGTACAAGCCTTAAATAATATTTCGCCAACTGGTATTTGTTGTGATCTCTCAGAGGCCTCCGATTGTGTAGATCATGATACTCTCTCAGAAAAACTCATGTGCCTTGAAACTGATAGCTTTACACGCAGCTGGTTTGAATCATACTTGAAAAACAGAATGCAAAAGGTTGTGCTGAATAATTCAGACAACGTCAGAAAAGTAGAAAATTTTAGTGACTGTGCCGGCCGGGGTAGCCGTGCGGTTCTAGGCGCTACAATCTGGAGCCGAGCGACCGCTACGGTCGCAGGTTCGAATCCTGCCTCGGGCATGGATGTGTGTGATGTCCTTAGGTTAGTTAGGTTTAATTAGTTCTAAGTTCTAGGCGACTGATGACCTCAGAAGTTAAGTCCCATAGTACTTAAAGCCATTTGAACCATTTTGGTGCATGATTAGCACACTGAACTCGCATTTGGCAGGATGACATCCTGAATTAAGTTCCCATGATTTCCTTGACTCGCTCCAGGCAAATGCCAGGATGGTTCCTTTCAAACGACAGGGCCGATTGACTTCCCCATCCTCCACTAGTCCGAGCTTCTGCTCCGTCTCTAATGACCTTGTTGTCGACGGGACGTTAAACGCTAATCTCCCGTCCTTCCATTCCTTTCTTTCTACATGTTCTGACACTCAGTAGAGATGGGCAAAACCGTCTTTCCCAGGTGTCGTATCAGGACAGCTCACTCACTGGAATTAACTAACTCTTTTCCATGTCACCACTCACCGTTCACTTAGTGAAATAACTGAAAGGAAGGCGTTTTGTTCAAAATGGCTCTGAGCACTATGGGACTTAACTTCTGTGGTCATCAGTCCCCTAGAACTTAGAACTACTTAAACCTAACTAACCTAAGGACATCACACACATCCATGTCCGAGGCAGGATTCGAACCTACGACCGTAGCGGTCGGGCGGTTCCACACTGTAGGGCCTAGAACCGCTTGGCCACCCCGGCCGGCGAAGGTGCTTTGTCTTTTCTGTATTTTTACCTTATTTTAACCTGTTCTGAAATAATATAAAAATATGATCAAAAATTTTCGGTTGTATCCCTCCTAATTTTGAAATTTCCGTAGAGTCCTACAGTTCGTCCTCTGTAAGGTTTGAAACTATTACAGATAAATTGAGAACACTTTTTCAATTTGAGAAATTATGAAGCAAAATTCATCCTTGCATTTTTTTCACAATTTTAGGGAACACAAAATATAATATAAAAACTAAATCGTAATTGAATTGAATTTTCTACCTCCTCAAATTATCTGCTGTTGTCGTTCACAATTAACATGACAATATACGTGTCTAAGAGGAAGGAAATAATCAGTGTTATGATGTATAACCTAAATTTGACCACAGTTAATAAAATTCTTCTGTGTATGCGAGCGCATTGTCGATGTATAAAATTTTCCGACGGTTCGGCTACTGTTGCAAATGGCCTTCTTCAGGGTATTTTTGCTAAACGCTGAACGAGAGAAACTTTAATTCTTATATTCTGGCGAAATAGTCTGTCAGTCCAATCTGAAAGGGTATTGAGGATCAGGAGGAGGGGTGTTAGACGTCCTTTATTGGTGTTAGCATTATTTCTTGTCATTGGTGGAAATAGACATTCTTGATTGATGTTTGCTTAATTGCTTGCCACAATGTAAATATAAGGATGAGAAGCGGGCGGCAATTATGACGTAGCGCTGTCTACTTGCTGCCTAGTGCCGGCTGAGGTGTGCCACTAGTGTGTGTACCTATGTCACTTTGGCCTTTCGCGCGCCTGTGTGTGCGTTGTTTCGCAAGAGCTGCCGTCCCGTAGCGCTGTTACTGCTGGCAGCCAAGACGCTGGAAGTCTGTCCATCCTCTCTGTTCGTCTCCTTGATGCGGTAGTACCACGTTATGAACTTATCTTTGTTGTGACGTCATTCCCTAGAAATGTTTGGTACATGCCTTCTGCGACTCCTTTCATTCAATGTAAGATTTTACAGGCTTGTGTCATGCTGGGATTCACAATGCTGCAAAGGACCAAAACATTCTGTGTGTATGACTGTGTCGTTTCGCCACGAATTTGGGCCTTTACTTCAATTGTATTTCTGCTAAACGGAGTTTCTGTTGATTGCCACCAAATGTTGTCTTCAGTTCGAACTTGCCATAGCTGTAGAGCTTCTCTTCGTTGTTTTTCAACCATTGCTGAACTGTGACGTCCAAATAAACGTACACGTGTACCAAATATACCATGTCATCCCACCTGTAGTATTTGGCGACTCAGTCGAATCCTTTCAGCCACTTCGGCAGGTCCTGACCAGAACCTCTGGAAAACACTGATGGATGCGTGATGTTCAGCTGACTTACTACTGAGTTGGAATTCATTGGGTCTTCTAAATACACTCCTGGAAATGGAAAAAAGAACACATTGACACCGGTGTGTCAGACCCACCATACTTGCTCCGGACACTGCGAGAGGGCTGTACAAGCAATGATCACACGCACGGCACAGCGGACACACCAGGAACCGCGGTGTTGGCCGTCGAATGGCGCTAGCTGCGCAGCATTTGTGCACCGCCGCTGTCAGTGTCAGCCAGTTTGCCGTGGCATACGGAGCTCCATCGCAGTCTTTAACACTGGTAGCATGGCGCGACAGCGTGGACGTGAACCGTATGTGCAGCTGACGGACTTTGAGCGAGGGCGTATAGTGGGCATGCGGGAGGCCGGGTGGACGTACCACCGAATTGCTCAACACGTGGGGCGTGAGGTCTCCACAGTACATCGATGTTGTCGCCAGTGGTCGGCGGAAGGTGCACGTGCCCGTCGACCTGGGACCGGACCGCAGCGACGCACGGATGCACGCCAAGACCGTAGGATCCTACGCAGTGCCGTAGGGGACCGCACTGCCACTTCCCAGCAAATTAGGGACACTGTTGCTCCTGGGGTATCGGCGAGGACCATTCGCAACCGTCTCCATGAAGCTGGGCTACGGTCCCGCACACCGTTAGGCCGTCTTCCGCTCACGCCCCAACATCGTGCAGCCCGCCTCCAGTGGTGTCGCGACAGGCGTGAATGGAGGGACGAATGGAGACGTGTCGTCTTCAGCGATGAGAGTCGCTTCTGCCTTGGTGCCAATGATGGTCGTATGCGTGTTTGGCGCCGTGCAGGTGAGCGCCACAATCAGGACTGCATACGACCGAGCCACACAGGGCCAACACCCGGCATCATGGTGTGGGGAGCGATCTCCTACACTGGCCGTACACCACTGGTGATCGTCGAGGGGACACTGAATAGTGCACGGTACATCCAAACAGTCATCGAACCCATCGTTCTACCATTCCTAGACCGGCAAGGGAACTTGCTGTTCCAACAGGACAATGCACGTCCGCATGTATCCCGTGCCACCCAATGTGCTCTAGAAGGTGTAGGTCAACTACCCTGGCCAGCAAGATCTCCGGATCTGCCCCCATTGAGCCTGTTTGGGACTGGATGAAGCGTCGTCTCACGCGGTCTGCACGTCCAGCACGAACGCTGGTCCAACTGAGGCACCAGGTGGAAATGGCATGGCAAGCCGTTCCACAGGACTACATCCAGCATCTCTACGATCGTCTCCATGGGAGAATAGCAGCCTGCATTGTTGCGAAAGGTGGATATACACTGTACTAGTGCCGACATTGTGCATGCTCTGTTGCCTGTGTCTATGTGCCTGTGGTTCTGTAAGTGTGATCATGTGATGTATCTGACCTCAGGAATGTGTCAATAAAGTTTCCCCTTCCTGGGACAATGAATTCACGGTGTTCTTATTTCAATTTCCAGGAGTGTATATAGACCGTGCGGACGATGTACTGACTGTGTAGGCGCCAAATGGCTCTAAGTACTATGGGACTTAACATCTGAGGTCATCAGTCCCTTAGACTTAGAACTATTTAAACCTAACTAACCTAAGGACATCACACACATCCAAGCCCGAGGCAGGATTCGAACCTGCGACCGTAGCAATCGCGCGGTTCCGGACTGAAGCGCCTAGAACCGCTCGGCCACAGCTGCGGGCTGTAGGCGACAGCTTTTATGTTGCCTAATTGGAGCCACTGTGATGTAATCTTCAAATACCTGGCGTCTCCACCAAACAATGTAACGTCGACACCACAATCAAGTCCACATCCGTAGGCATGGTCCTCAAAGAACCATTACACTAGGAACTGACACCAACGTACAGCCAGAACAGAACTGAACTCTTCGACGGAGAGTGCAGCAATTTATACATTCATCGAATATTCCAGAATTCTGGTATTTATGGAAACATCAAATATTCTAGAATATAAATACATTATAAAGATGAGATGTTTCAAGAACATTCCAGAAACGATAAATACACTGCAGGAAAAAAATAGTTCACCTGGAAAGACGACGTCGATTTTGATCCGATGACGGAACAGTAGATGTACATAACGGTTTCAGCGTCATCCAACAGATACCGTAGTGGCATAGCTGCCAGAACGGCACCTGCATCTACCCTTTAATAGGAAATGCTCGCAGCCAGAAGGATCAGTGTGTTGTGGAAGTGTGAAGCAAGCTGGCAACCATGCCACGGAGGTGCATACGGCTTCCTACAGCCAACTTAACGAGTTTGAAAGGGGTCCGGTTGTGGCCTTCCGAGTGGCGGGATGGTCCTGTCGGAGATTTGCGACACGAGATGGACGTGCTGCGCCAGTTGTGCAACGATGGTCACGTGAACATTCTCACACCCATAGACGAGGTTGTGGACGTCCACACCGCACAGACGCCCGCCAGGATCATCCTGTTTGTAAGGGAAGCAGTGACAGATCGTACAAGTACCACAGCACAGATAAGAGGGCTTGTGAGCCCAGACGTGTCAGTACGAACTGTTGCGCACCGGCTATTAGCAGTGGGACTACGGACACGCACACTTCTAGCCTCTGTTCCACTCACGCCACAGCATCGACGTGCACGGCTCGACTGATACCGTCAGAGCATCACTTGGAAGATGGAATGGGATGGTGCGCCGTGGTCTTCAGCGATGAAAGCAGATTCTACCTGCACACAAATGCTGGTCGTTCGCGCGCATAGGGTTGACATGGTGAGCGCTGTCTCGTAGAGTGCATTTGTCCGTTCTTGCAACAGGAACGTGATGTGTTTTTCCATCAGGGTAAGGCTCCTCCACAAATTATATATAACCTTGCAGTATCCGGAAACCGGTTCATTGTGTCGGCCCTTTGTAACTGGTTCCGTGGATTTGTCGACCGTTTCGTTTCCGACCTGTTTGTAGGTGCCGGAGGTACAGTGGCACTTGCGACCAACTAGTTTTGTACCGTTGTATTTACGACCAGAGCCTCCCCAACTGTTGTGGCTTCCTTTAACGCGGCAACAGATAGGTGCACAGTACCATCATTGCTGCTCCTTTCACTCGCAGGAGTTTAATCGTTCGTTTTTCAGTTGGATACAATGTAAAGCGACGTTATTATTACAAAACAGTGAGAAATGCCACGTCTAACAACAACCAGTTTTTCACCGTGATATTTTCAACCACAGCCTTCCCCACTATTGCTGCTTCCTTTGGCAGTTGTAAATGCCATGGCTAAAATATTTCTTGTCAGAAACACCACGCTGACGCCCTGGATCGCAAAATTCACAGTCGCAAATCCACGGCATTGCTTGTTTCACTCGCCTCTACCCTATAGCTCCCCAAACCAAAGTATTTCCCCTAATTCGCGTTCTTTAGTCTCAGGTGGTATTTTCATCTTTACATCGCATGGTTATTAGAGCACCCGACAAAAAACTGATCGCCCCACGAGATATCATGCTAATACCATGATAACACAGCCTCTGGCCTAGATAATAGCTTCAGTTCGGCTAAGAAGAAAGTCCGCAAGTTTCTTCAGGAATGTTATATTCAGCTGAAGACATTGATGGATAGATACCGTAGACCTACAAAACTGCAAAGGTTTCGACTGCTACGTTTCACCTGCTGCTTCAAATATTTCCAGACATCATCTATGGTTTTAAGGTGGGGTGATTCTGCGCGCCAGTCGCGGTGCGATACGGTGCCAGAATATTCATCAAACCAGGAAAATATGCCTCGGTAACCTGAATTACTGGGCCTAATTCTTGGTACTAAAACAGATATCACAGACCCACCTTCGGCCTGTAGTACACTATGGGTTGAAACCTCACTGGACCGTCGGTGCACTCGACGTTTTGCATTATTCGAAAAGAGATAATCGCTTGTAGTCGGACCACACAACACGCCTGAAGCCAGCTGCTGTCCAGCGGCCGTGTTATTTGGCCCACTGAAGACGCGTAGCTTTTGTGTTGCTGAGAGCGATGGCCCTTCGCGAGGTAACCGACATCGAATGTCCGTTATATGCCCTTTCATCATGTTCGCTTTGAACCGGGTTTAAATGGCGCTGCATTCACTACCAGCAACCATTCCTATCGGGTCTGAAACCTATTGTCATCGAGAAGGCGTAACAGCCGACTCCGGTCCCAGATGGTTAGTTTGTTAGGGTCTTTTTACGACCATTGCTCTTCGCTATGTTGCATGGCTGCGAGTGTTAAGCCATTCATTGTAGACACGTGGGATAGTTCGCACTAATACAACAACGAGTCGCGCAACTTCATTCTCGGTGTGCTAATGGGCACAGCCGAACACAAGTCCTTTTTTCCATTCTCTACCGTCTTCACGTCGATCCATGTTACTGTGCTGATTCCATGCGCCGCCTCGCGCTTACATTCTACTTCATTATTTCTATGACTTATATCTGCAGTGGAGGACCACATGTCCGCCTGCTACCACATTAACGCACTCTACAGAGATCCAAAGCTTCCAGTTTGCCCTTAAGGGGCTCACTAACATTTTGGCTGGTGAACAAATATTCAGTCCTACTTAATCGCTTAACGGAAGCCGGTGATATTACAAATACTGTACATGTTAATCTTGAAATTTATTACATTGTGCACCGATCGAGGAAGCGCAGTGGTTATCATACTGGACTCGCGTTCGGGAGGACGACTGTTCAAACCCGCGTCTGGTCATCCTGATTTAGGTTTTCTGTGATTTCCCTAAATCGCTTCAGGCAAATGCCGAGATGGTTCCTTTGAAGGGCAAGGCCGACTTCCTTCCCCATCGTTCCCTAATCCAGTGGGACCGATGACCTCGCTGTTTAGTCTCGTCCCCCGAACCAGCCAACCAAATTGTGCAGTGTCAGTATTTGAAAGACACTGTCAGATACAGACACTGCACTAACGTGTTTCATGCTAAAGTCAAAACAACCTAACTAGAAAACTAAATAAGTCTCTCCTTGTGGGGGAATCACATAATTGTACGAGCACCATGGGAAGGCCGGCCGTTGTGGCCGAGCGGTTTTAGGCGCTTCAGTCTGGGACCGCGCCACCGGCATGCCTCGGGCATGGATGTGTGTGATGTCCTTAGGTTAGTTAGGTTTAAGTAGTTCTAAGCTCTAGGGGACTGATGACCTTAGAAGTTAAGTCCCATAGTGCTCAGAGCCATTTGCACCATTTTGATTGTTCCCGTAAAATCCATTCTGTAGTTGGATAATCATAGAGCTACGCCTTCCGCGCGCAAGTACTGTACTTGCGCGCGGAAGGCGTAACTCTATGATTTTAGTTCCCGTCCAGCACATATCTTTAATCTGCCAGGAAGGTTCAAATGTGCGCACGCTTCGCAGCAGAGTGAAAGTTCTTTCTGGAAATGAAAGTTTTTTTTCATTATCTTCAGTGGCCTATAATCCAATATTTTATACCTTACAGTATTTATATATTAGAGAAGTGTTGATGTAATTTTAAATTTTCATGCAGGTATGCAACAGGATGAAAGGCAGATTGTTCTCTGCCACATGCGTTTCGCTTCTTTTATTTATGAAACATCTTCACTGGCGATTTACAGTGTTGCTAGTTCATGTATGTGTGGTCCTGCAGATGTGTTTACGCGGTCCCCATACTCTAGAAGGCCGAATGCGAGTGCTTTTTCACACACATTTATTGCTGCACTTCACTTGCACTTCCTTCCTTTATAAAAGACGAGAAACGGGTATGGCAAAAAACCAACTGCCTTTCATTTAGCTCCACAAACGGAACATACCTCCATGAATTTTGAAGCAACCAAGGAACGACTGAAAACGGAAAAAATGACAATGATTTTGAATTTGCTACTGCAGTACAGTTTTTTCCGTTTTTAGGGAGAAGTTATTCTGTGTTATTAACATCTATCGTTCCTACTTAGGATTCGTGTAGTCCTTTTCACGTACGTGCCCCAATAAATCTGTGCTTAGTCGTTCTTTGCAGTTCAGGACATAATTTTCTTCGCATCTGCACGCACATTTCACGATTATGTTTGAATGAAGTGAAAATAAGACTCCCTGGAATTTACACAAAGGATTTTTATCCGAATATCCATAGCCAAAAAAAAGTAGCAAATCGATAGATGGGGTGCGAGATTGACCAAGTGTAAGGTCTAGTTTTGCAAAGATAAATATAATTGCCTGAAAATAATTGGAGTAATTTAGAAAAACTTAATTAGCGATTTGAGGGAAAACTCTTGTCCGAATCTTCATATCCAAACAGTGAGAGTGATATGGACAAATGAGATATTAAACTGACCAGCGGGAGGTGTAGTTTTGCAGAAGAATATTTAACTATATGAAAGCAATCATGGAAATTAAGAAATACGTAATTATTTATTTGAGCATCTGCTGCTAGTAAAGAAAACGAAGTGTCAAATATATCATATCACAGCATAAACTGAAACTTCTCTGCTTTCTTTTGATCTATACACTCGTAATAATAATAGAAATCCGATCGATATTTAAATATAGGATATTTCATGCTTCCTGAACAAAACTTGAAAATAAAAAAAGAAGCTTGAAAAAAAAATGGTCATGTGTTTTGTGAAATGATTTGTCCAAAAGTAAGAAATAAAACAGATTATAGAAACTATCTTAGAATGATGCTCAAAATCATGTGCATTCGGTACCGAATGAGAATTTAAAGTTCAGCGTTTAACTGGGAATCTTAGGATTTAAAGAGAACTAGAGGATATACGTCTGGTGGAATTTCATTCAGTGGTCTCCGTACACCTGTAACGTATTACAGCTCATCTGAACATAAAAATAGCCAATAAGCTATAATGTAGGAACAAATACTGAATTATTTCATCATATATTTGGTACATAAATACAGTAAGAGAAAATATGTCACTATATTCTGTTTATAATAAGCATGAAAATAAATAATCATATACATGTTTAATAAAAAAGCAGTATATTTTCCTCATCGAAGAAAAACTAAATCATTTGTTTCTTCCGTTGGTCCAAATGGTTCAAATGGCTCTGAGCACTATGGGACTTAACTTCTGAGGTCATCAGTCCCCTAGAACTTAGAACTAGTTAAACCTAACTAACCTAAGGACATCACATACATCCATGCCCGAGGCAGGATTCGAACCTGCGACCAAAGCGGTCGCGCGGTTCCAGACCGTAGGGCGTAGAACCGCTCGGCCACTCCGGCCGGCGTTTCTTCTGTATTAGTGTGTTGAATGTGGTACAGGCTATGACATTAAGTATCTGTTTAGCACAGGACAGACGAAAGAGATGATATGCACCTGCGAGGTCGAATAGCAGTCGATACGTGTGAGTTAGTACAGTTATTTTTATCGTCCCCTGGCGTGGTAAGTATTGCGAGGAAGCGGACGGCTTCCCTGTCTCTTGCCACCGGCAGGTGACATGTTCGGGGAAACTTTCAAGCAAACAGCTTTAAGCTTTGCCCTGTCGCGCCTACACACTGTCTGAGACACGTGACGATACTTCCATCGTGTGGCCACGTATCGAAGCGGAGATGCAGAAGGCCCATTCAAAACCTCATTTAAAATACGAGTAGTTTCGGAAGAGAGGAAAAAATTACGCTGTGATTTCGTTTTTCAACTGGGAATTCTGTAGAACTGCCAGAGTAGTTCTGATAAGTACGGCTGCGGTAGTCCTGAACCAGATATCAGCCAATATCCCCAGCAATGTTTCCCACACAACTGTAATTTTTATTGTAAAATATCACGCCTACTTTTTAAAGTGACGAAAGGTAAAAATATTTAGCTAACTTCTAATAAATAATAGCCACATGTTTTTCTATATTTTTCTTAACGTAAACCACGCAATAATAACTCACTGAAGTGGTCGGTACCGGTTTAACCTGTCTATGTATATTCGATTTAAATCGTTCAGCACACATCATAAATGATGCCGTAAGTTCATTAGATTCCTCTCTGCTACTATTCATTTCACTCCAATGAATGATATTCTTTTCTTAAATGTTTTTCCGATGATAATGGATAACCTCCATTAACCTTTTACCAAAATATTACCTATTCTGTATTAATATCTATTTCCACTGTGTTGTCGTCGCACAGTAAAAAAAAGGGTATTTGGACCCAGGAATTTACTTCTCAATTTTCCAATTCAGCAAAATAGCAGATGACAAGTATTGGTTCAAAATGGTTCAAATGGTTCTGAGCACTACGCGACTTAACTTCTGAGGTCATCAGTCGCCTAGAACTTAGAACTAATTAAACCTAACTAACCTAAGGACATCACACACATCCAGGCCCGAGGCAGGATTCGAACCTGCGACCGTAGCGGTCGCTCGTTTCCAGACTGTAGCGCCTAGAACCGCACGGCCACTCCGGCCGGCCGACAGGTATTGACAACAAAGGAAATGAACAGACGACTAAAACTGGCCTAGAGTGCTTTTACTAATCTGAATAGAGTTTTCAAAACTGTTTCCGATGTGTCAAATGCAGAGTTTAAAATTAGAATGTATAACCAGTTTTGACATACATTCTGAAAATCAGTTCTGCTGCTACTTTTTTTCCTTAGTGAGGTGGTGGGGGCAGGGGGAATCTTTCTCTTTCCGTCTTGCTTTATTATACTTCTCAACTTCCTGTAGTCTGCCTGTACTACCTTCGTCGGGTTTGTTATCGGCAGCAGGTATGGTCAGCCTGTGAATGGGGAGCCATTCCTGGCTGGGATGTTTATGAGCGGTCAAATGGTTCAAATGGCTCTGAGCACTATGGGACTTAACATCTTAGGTCATCAGTCCCCTAGAACTTAGAACTATGTAAACCTAACTAACCTAAGCACATCACACACATCCATGCCCGAGGCAGGATTCGAACCTGCGACCGTAGCAGTCCCGCGGTTCCAGACTGCAGCGCCTGGAACCGCACGGCCACCGCGGCCGGCTGAGCGGTCAGGACACAAGTCCATCCAAGTGAGCAGAAACTGAAAAATATCCTGTGTTTAAGTTGGCTGGTAATTTCATAGAATTACTTGCCATTTTAGGCACTTTTAGCTCGTGTGCTACATTATCCTATGACAGTTAGCAGATCATTCTGGAAATGGTTCTGTAGAGAGATAAACGCGCTTTTAATTATTAGGAGAGAAAATAAACAAATTCAACACGAAACAAACGGAAACGGAAGATATAATTATAGCAGTACTGAAAATGAAATGGAAATCGGTGTGGCCAGGCGTTTAGATGGTACATGCGTGGAAGAAGTACTTTGCTGGAGGCCAAGAAACAGGAAAAGGCCGAGAAAATCACGTAAAATGAGGTAGATACGTTTACCGTGTCGATACCACACGCCTACTTAGACTCATGGCGTTACCAAATAGTGGACATAAAACACTCACTGAAGTTCAGTATGCATCAAATACCAGCCAGAAGAATAATTACAGTTACTCTCATGACATCTCACACTTGGCCTCAACAACACACAGTCAGGCTGTCGCTTTTCAGTCCATTCTAGATCGCGAATTACAGTACAGATCATTCTGTCACCACAACCTACATTCCAAAAAAATAATATAGAAGCAAAAGAAAAACTGGCAATTTTTTGTGCTGTTTCAGTTTGCGCCCTTATGACGTCACACACCACATCATCATTACCACACAGGTCATACTCAACATTCGGTATCAGTAAGTTCAACCCACTATGACCTTACATTCTACACTGAAGAGCCAAAGAAACTGGTACACCTGGCTAATACTGTGCAGTGCCCCAGCGAGCACGCAGAAGTGCCGCAGCACGACGTGGCATTGACGCGACTAATGTCTGAAGTAGTGCTGGAGGGAACTGACACCATGAAGCCGTCAGTGCTGTCCAGACATCCGTAAGAGTACGAGGAGGTGGAGATCTCCTCTGAGCTGCACGCTGAAGTGCTTACCAGATATGCTCAATAATGCTCATGTCTGGGGAGTTTGGTGGCCAGCAGAAGTGTTTAAACTCAGAAGAGCGTTCCTAGAGACACTCCGTAGCAATTCTGTACGTTTGAGGTGTTGCACTATCTTGCTGGAATTGCCCAAGTCCGTCGGAATGCACAATGGACATGAAAGGATGAAGGTGATCAGACAGGATGCTTACGTACGTGTCACCTGTCAGAGTCGTATCTCAACGTGTCAGGGGTCCCATATCACTCCAACAGCACACGCCCCATTCCATTACAGAGCCTCCACCAGCTTGAACAGACCGTTGCTGACATTCAGGTTCCGTGGATTCATGAGGTTGTCTCCATACCCGTACACATCCATCCAATCGATACAATTTGAAACGAGACTCGTCCGACCAGGCAACATGTTTCCAGTCATCAACAGTCTAATGTCGGTGTTGATGGGTTCAGGCGAGGCGTAAAGCTATGTGTCGTGCTGTCATCAAGGATACACGAGTCAGCCTTCGGTTCCGAAAACCCATATCGAGTAGTTTCGTTGAATGGTTCGCACGCTGACACTTGTTGATGGCCCAGCATTGAAATCTGCAGAAATTTTCGGAAAGGTTGCACTTCTATCAGGTTGAACGATTCTCTTCAGTCTTTGTTGGTCCCGTTCTTGCAGGATCTTTGTCCGGCCACAGCTATGTCGGAGATTTGATGTTTTACCGGATTCCTGATATTCACGGTACACCCGTGAAATGGTCGTACGGGAAAATTCCCACTCTACCGCTACCTCGGAGATCCCGTGTCCCATTGCTCGTGCGCCGACTATAACACCTCTTTCAAACTCACTAAATCTTGATAACCTGCCATTGTAGCAGCAGTAACCGATCTAACAACTGCGCCAGACACTTGTCTTATATAGGCGTTGCCGACCGCACCGCCATATTCTGGCTGTTTACATACCTCTGTATTTGAATATGCGAGCCTATACCAGTTTCTTTGGCGTTTCAGTGTAATATTCAGTAGATTATTATAATCCCTCACCACCAGCACATTCAGCCATTTGACACTCGTCCCTCGATAAAGCACTTTCGGGTGGGTTGAACCTATCAATACCTTTTAGTGTCCCAGACATGTTCCTTCAGATTCAGATCAGTCGAATTTCCTGACCACAGAATCAACGTGAGTACATTATCATGCTCTTCGAATTATTGTAAAACGATTCTCGCCTTTTGACGAGGCTAGTTATTCTACGGAAGTTTCCCTCTCCGTCAGGAACATATCAGGGATGAAGGGATGCAGGTGATTCGCAGTTATGTTCACATAGTACCTAGCTGTCATGGTACCTTCGCTTACTACCAACAGCCGCATGGAAGCCCAATTGAATATTCCCCATAGAATAATACTGCCCCATTTTACCTGCGTCCATGTTGCGGTGCATGTTCCGAGCAGCAGTTTGCCTGGACAAGCTTCTGACATCCACTTTCTATGGTAAGGCGTGGACGTCATAACTTTTTCAGCTGTTCGTTGTTTCAGCATCCTTCAACCACTTTCCACAGGAGCTCACGCAACTAGCATCCTAACTGCTGATAGCTTCGCCATTTCCGAGGTGCTCGTTCCCAGAGATCGGGCAATAACAATCTGCCCTTTGCCAGAGTCCATTATCTTACTGAAATTCCCCATTTGCGCCCTGTATCGTCGCTAGAATGATTTCCATTCATCTCTGCTCTGTTCAGATACTTTCGTTAACGCGTCACGCACACGCACCGCTACCTGTCGATATTAAATCTCGCGGTGGGCAGTGGTCATTATTTTTTGGCTTATTAGTGTATACTGGAAGTTCTGCGCTGCCCACATAGTGGATACGAGGAAGCTACGTAGTTGCCACACTCACAGCAGAGAGCGACTACTATTTATTTACAGTTGGAACAGTTCATTAAATTGGCGACAGAGTGTCACTGACGCGACTGTGGACACTGCACAAAGTTCAAGGAGGCCCCTTGCCTATGAGGAAGCCACAGATGCGCCACCTTCAAATAAGGGAAGAGATCAACATGCTGGCATAACTCAACAACAACAACAACAGCAGCAGCAACAAACGACAACATTTGGTCACTGAGGACGTAGAAATAAACGTTCTGATTCATGGAGACGATAAGCTGATTGAGTATGTCCACGTAATGGTACAAAGAATACTCCTAAAACATCACAGAACCAACTCTGCCCTCAACTAAGCCCTTCACATACTGCAGGCTAGACAACTAATAGGGCCGTCGATGCACTCTGCTCTCTGCATCATTTGAAAAAAGCAAGAATCACAGTTGTCGAACCACACCACACGCCTCCAGTCAGCTGCGGACCAGTTTGTGTTGCTCAGTCCATTGGAGATATGCAGGTTTATATCCATCTGCGAGAAATGGACTTTCACGAGGTACCCGACTGTATGCAGTTCCCTTCGTAAAGTTCGTCCGGACACTGATTGAGTTGCACTATCCGATAAAAGTACCTGGACAGCTTTCAGTGGACATTAATGAGAAGTGTGTTCAGGATCAGCCTTTATGAAGGCTTGAACTCTATGCGGGTCACATTCAGTGAGGTGTCTGAATGTCCGTGGAGAAATGGCAGCCCATTCTTCCTCAAGAGGAAGGCTTATCACCTTCCTAAGTGGGTGGAGCTCTGACATTACCATTCCCGAAGGTACTTCAAACGAGAGTCCGAAATCATGTATCATACACAGCCCAAGTGCTGAATGGTCTACAAACACGTCACAAACACTGCCATCTGAATGACGGAACTGGAGACCATTCATAGTGTCATTTAGAATACTGCCGCTCGCTACGTCGTTAATTAACCTCACATATACCACACTGCTCACTATGAATAGGTGTATGACAAGAAGATCGTTATAGTCAATCTTAACATCATCTCTAAGTAATTGTTCGATTTCATGTGCTTTCGGATGGGCATATTCACTTAAAAAACTGAGCATCAATGTCGATTTGCGAAAAGAAGAAGCCATTCTTCTTTGAAAGGCAATTTAGCGCGCGAAGACGGCTGAAGCACAGAAACAACCCCGAACACGGTATCAGTGGCAAGGTCGTAAACAGAGACGTCCGCCCGCTACACTGCCAAAAGCAGACTGCCACCTTCAGCTACACCCAAACTTCGGGGTGTCACGGTGAAACGTCCCCTTAGAAAAATTAATGAATTACTGTGCTGATAAACCTCGTACATTATTTGATTTTCAAACAGCTGAGCAAAACTGAACGTACTCAAACATTACTCTCTTTACTTATTCTGTTCAACACTAAACTGACACACAATATTTTTAGCGCAACGCAATCTGACTTTCAAAAATCCCTACAAAAGAATGGCCCTGACTAACATTAACCTATACGTTTCACAAATCACTTACCCCACAAAAATCTTCGTTACTCGAACTACTGCAATACAGCGAGCGCCACTACTGCCAGCTAAATAAAAGATTAAAACTACTGAAGGCACTAACTACTGATAGGCATAGTTAGAAAATGAAAATTTTGATACAGACCAAACAATGTATTTACCTTAATAGTGTTCAAAAGTCATAATATATATATATATATATATATATATATATATATATATATATATATATATATATATATATATCAGTTCATGACATCCAGTCTTACAAATTTATTGTCTCTGATGGACACACGTCCAGATTGTCCGCTCTTAAAATTCTGCCATCTTTCTCCCCACATCCACCACTGCTGGCGGCTCACCTCCAACTGCGCAACGCTACGCGCTGTTCACATCCAACTGCACAACACTACAATATTCCAACAATGCAAACCAGCCACAGACTGCACACAGCACAGTCAGTGATTTTCATACAGAGCGCTACGTGGCGTTACCAACATAAAAACCTAAACAGCCTACTTACAACGGTTTAGACTACATTCTACTATATTCTCACAGGTACTTTGAATTCCTACAGGGAGGGACGATGATTAAAGTTGCAGCCTTGCTTTTGGCATGAAGTACTTTATTGCAGGGTCTGTGTTGATTCAATATACTATGCGATGTCCTTCAGACATGCACTGTTAGCCACATCATATATTTCGTCCATTGTCAAAATGGTTACATGTATTTTAGTTGGATCGCCTGTTACTGATTTTGTGTTAAGTGGATCAGCCGGCCGGGGTGGCCGAGCGATTCTAGGCGCTACAGTCTGGAACCGCGCGACCGCTACGGTCGCAGGTTCGAATCATGCCTCGGGCTTGGATGTGTGTGATGTCCTTAGGTTAGTTAGGTTTACATAGTTCTAAGTTCTAGGGGACTGATGACCTCAGATGTTAAGTCCCATATTGCTCAGAGCCATTTGAACAATTTATTTTAAAGTGGATCAGATAATTTATGTCAAATATTGCTATAATAACGGATTAAACAGCAGCAAGTTGAAGATATGCTAATTGTTTGTTGCTTTAGGTGAGTCAGTTATGAGCAAAAAGAAAAAAAAAGAAAGAAAGATTTTACGATGGATGTAAAATCAGTCGATGAAATCGTGAAATAGTGAAAGAATTAAAGAAGTCGCTGATGACATTAGCTTATGAACTTGTCCATGACACGCATTTTATTCGAATGTTATGTGTATGAAATTTGTGACAGCAAAATTTGTTTGCAAAACGGTTGAATTTCGAACAAAAACAGTGGCGAATGCAAGTTGCTCAGGAGTCACTAGACGAAGTTACCAAAGATGTAGCACTACAGAGAAGTGTCGTAACAGGCAAAGAAACATGGATTTATGGACCTAAGGGAAGCTAAAGGAAGCATTCACCATCGCCGAGCTTGGAACTTCCTGGACAAGTGCGCCCAAACGTTAACGTTATGCTCACTGTGCTCTTAGATTTTTACAGCATAGTGCACCATGAGTCCTTGCGTGAAGCACTACGAAAAAAAAGAGACGATAAAACCACTCGGATTTGTGGCGAAACAATTCATAGCATAGAATTACACAACAACAGTGCTCCTGCTGACATTTCGTTTCTTCTTCTTCAGATTTCGATCCAAAAAAATGCTGCAATAACGCCCAAGTCTCCATATTCGCCCCATATACACCCTATTTTCTGGTCACAACAAACAAAGAATATATTACAGCGCCGTCGTTTTACAAGCATAGCTGAGATTAAAAACGGACCGCTAAGAGAGACAGAAGAAACCCCAAACATCTAATTCCATACGTGTTTCGGGAATTGAAAAGCCCTTTCATAGCCGGCCCGAGTGGCCGAGAGGTTCTACGCGCTACAGTCTGGAACCGCGCGACCGCTACGGTCGCAGGTTCGAATCCTGCCTCGGGCATGAATGTGTGTGATGTCCTTAGGTTAGTTAGGTTTAACTAGTTCTACGTTCTAGGGGACTGATGACCACAGCACTTAATCCCATAGCGCTCAGAGCCATTTGAACCATTTTTGAACCCTTTCATAACATCACTTAACAGTGACTATATTGAAGGGGATAACATTAATGTAGACAACTCAGTAAAATTCCTTTCAGAAATCGAGAATTCCAGTTTTAGTTTTCTAGCACAGAAAAAGCGCAGTAACGTAAGTCGACGTTGAGACGTGACAGAATGGCAGAGAGGAGTTACCGTACTTGTAACGGCCCGTGACCACACTGTCAATGTTGTCTAGTTCCGCCGCGCCGGGTAGCCGCGCGGTCTAAGGCGTCTTGTCACGACCCGGGCGGCTCCCCCCGTCGAAGGTTCGAGTCCTCCTCGGGCATGGGTGTGTGTGTTGTCAAATGGCTCCGAGCACTATGCGACTTAACTTCTGAGGTCATCATTCGCTTAGAAATTAGAACTAATTAAACCTAACTAACCTATGGACATCACACACATCCATGCCCGAGGCAGGATTCGAACCTGCGACCGTAGCGGTCGCTCGGCTCCAGACTGAAGCGCCTAGAACCGCACGGCCACTCCGGCCAGCTGTGTGTTGTCCTTGGAGTTAGTTTAAGTTAGATTAAGTAGTGTGTAAGCTTAGGTACCGATGACCTCAGCAGTTTGGATCCATAAGACCTTACCACAAATTTCCAATTTTTTGTCTAGTTAGTTGGCGTATCAACGCTGACTATCGAACGTGTTTACGATGAATGGTGTACCACTCGCAGCCGTGTAACGCTGAACGTCGTAGAAACATTCTCACCGACAATCAAGAGCTAACAGCCCCCATGAACTAACGGACAAGGACCGTCGAGTATTGCGAAGGGTGTTTATAAAAAATCGCATTGAAATCGGAGCAAGATATCACTCGTGTGTTTCAAAGTGCTAGCAACAGTCTAGTAAGCACAATGACTGTGCGTACGGAGTTAAAAAGTATGGGGTACAATTGTCGAGCACTTCATCATAAACTGCACATTCATGTAGGCAATGCAAAGCGACGCTTGAAGTGGTGTGAAGAACGACGCTAGTGGACACTGGATGAGTGGAAAAGAGTGATTTGGACCTATGACTCACGCTATAGCCTGGGAAAATCGGATGAAGGGGTTTGGGTTTGGTAAATGGCGGGGAATGTTGCCTGCCATCATGTGTAGAGCCAACAGTGACGTACCGAGAGAACCGTGTTACGATATGGGGGTGTTTTACGTGGTGAGGATCTGTACTTCTTATTGTGCTTAAGAAAGCGCTACAAGCGGAACCGTATGAACACATTTTATAGCATTATTTCCTGTTTACAATAGAGGAACAGTTTTGAGACGATGATGGTATTAGCATGAAATACACCCTGCCATAAAACAGGATCTGTGTGGATAATAGCAACATTCTAACTCATGCAAACGTGTTCCATTGGTTTCAGGTCGGGACTCTGGGCTGGCCAGTCCATTTCACGAATGTTATCCACATAGATCCTGCTCGACATTTGTACCCCATTCTTTTTAACTCCGTACGCCCAGTAATTGTGATAACTAGATTCAAATGGTTCAAATGGCTCTAAGCACTATGGGACTTAACATCTGAGGTCATCAGTCCCCTAGACTTAGAAGTATTTAAACCCAACTAACCCGAGGACATCACACACATCCATGCCCGAGGCAGGATTCGAATCTGCGACCGTAGCAGCAGCGCAGTTCCAGACTGAAGCGCCTAGAACCGCTAGGCCACAGCACCCGGGGCTAACTAGACTGTTGTTAGCACTTTTACATTCACGAGTGATACCTTTCTCCGATTTCAATGTGATTTTTTTACAACCACCCTTCGCAATACTTGACGGTCCTTGTCCGTTAGTACATGGGAGCTGCCAGCTCTTGGATGTCGGTGAGAGTGTTTCTACGACGTTCAGTGTTACACGGCTGCGAGTGGTAAACCATTCCTTGTAAACACGTCCGACAGTCCGCGTTCATACGCCAACAGACTAGACAAAGTTCATAGTGTGGTCACGGGCACGTAGAAACTCGTAGCTCCTTTCTGCCATTCTGTCACGTCTCGACATCGACTCATGTTACTGCGCTTTTTCTATACAACCTCCCGGTACAAGAAAAGAAAAAGAGGAATTGTAAGTAGGCTGTTCAGGTTTTTATATTGGTAGCGCTCTGTATGAAAATCACTGGCTGTGCTGTGTGCAGTCTGTGGCTGGTTTGCATTGTTGGAATTTGCTATTGTAGTGTTGGGCAGTTGGCTGTTAACAGCGCGTAGCGTTGCGCAGTTGGAGGTGAGCCGCCAGCAGTGGTGGATGTGGGGAGAGAGATGGCAGAGTTTTGAGAGCGAATGATCTGGAAGTGTGTCCATCAGAGACAGTAAATTTGTAAGACTGGGCCGGCCGAAGTGGCCGTGCGGTTAAAGGCGCTGCAATCTGGAACCGCAAGACCGCTACGTCGCAGGTTCGAATCCTGCCTCGGGCATGGATGTTTGTGATGTCCTTAGGTTAGTTAGGTTTAACTAGTTCTAAGTTCTAGGGGACTAATGACCTCAGCAGTTGAGTCCCATACCATAGTGCTCAGAGCCATTTGAACAATTTTGTAAGACTGGATGCTCATCAATGCTTGTACAACGACGGCACTGTAATATATATATATATATATATATATATATATATATATATATATATATATATATATATATATACACTGCTGGCCACCGTAAATGCAACACCATGAAAGACAAGAGGTAGCACAACAAGATTTATTTCGTAGATAACATGTTGACCAAGTATCAAATGATTACGTTTACAGACGTCTGTGACACGTGGTTCCTGCCAGAATCAGTAGCCAGAGTAGCCGCCATTGTTGGAGATCACCGCTGCCACACGTCTCGGCATTGAGTCAAAGAGACGTTGGATGTGTTCCTGGGGTACAGCAGCCCAAGCAGCTTCCACACGTTGCCAAAGATCATCTGGTGTGGCAGCTGGGGATGTAATCTGGGCCACTCGTTGAGCAACCATGGACCACATGTTTTCTATCGGCGAAAGATCCGGAGAGCGAGCCGGCCAGGGAAGCAATTCAATCTAGTTATTGACGAAGAACCTTTGGACAATGCGTGCCACGTGTGATCGTGCATTATCCTGTTGAAATATGGCTGTGGCCGAGCCCTGAAGGTAAGGAAGGACAACTGGCTCCAGCACCTCGGATATGTAGCGCCGGCTATTTAAAGTACCGGCAATGCGTACTAGAGGCGTGCGAGAGTAATATTCAATACCGCCCCATACCATAATACCCGGTGCAAGACCAGTGTGGCGGTGCATAATGCAGCTGTCCAGCATCCTCTCTCCACGGTGTCTCCACACTCGAATCCGACCATCGTGGTGCTGCAGACAGAAGCGTGCCTCGTCAGTAAAGACAACGTCATTCCATTCTGCCGTCTGTCATCACACCATTGGCGACGGAGACGTCTGTGGTTCTGCGTCAATGGTAGACGAAGCAATGGACGTCTTGCGGACAGACCACTCTGCTGTAAACGGCGTCGAATGGTACGCGCAGACACTGGATGATGCGTTACAGACGCAATGTGCTGTGCTATGGTTCGGGATGTCACTGAGCGATCCGTCACTGCCATGCGCACAATTTGCCTATCAGCACGTGCAGTGGTGCACCGAGGTGAATGCGATCGACCACGTCGGTCCGTCGTACCCTCCTGCATCCAACGGTCACATATCCGCATTACAGTTGTTTGGTTTCGTCCAACACGACTAGCGATTTCTCTGTATGATAATCCACAATCTCGGTAAGCCACTATCCTTCCTCTGTCGAACTCGGATACTTGATCAAAAGATGTTCGCTGTTGTCTACGAGGCATAACTGATCGTCTTGTGAAACAACCACAAGGTAAACACACGTGCCGAACGTACACTCGTCGAAATCGTCAAGCCTTAAATGGCGCTATGAGGTGTCGCCAAAGGCGCGCGTGATGTGCGTCTGCGCTGAAATTCTAATCAGTTGCATATCTCATCGCTGCAAACCCATGGTGTAAATTTCACTTGATTCGGATGCTTCCTTCAGGGTGTTGCATTTACGGTGGCCAGCAGTATATATATATATAATTTCATGACATCCAGTCTTACAAATTTACTGTCTCTGATGGACACACTTCCAGATCATATATATATATATATACATATATATATATATATATATATATATATATATATATATATATATATATATATAATGACTTTTGAACACTATTAAGGTAAATACATTGTTTGTTCTCTATCAAAATCTTTCATTTGCTACGTATGCCTATCAGTAGTTAGTGACTTCAGTAGTTAGAATCTTTTGTTTAGCTGGCAGTATTGGCGCTCGCTGTATTGCAGTAGTTCGAGTAACGAAGATTTTTGTGAGGTAGGTGATTCATGAAAGGTATAGGTTATTGTTAGTCAGGGCCATTCTTTTGTAGACATTATTGAAAGTCAGATTGCGTTGCGCTAAAAATATTGTGTGTCAGTTTAGTGTTGATCAGAATAAGTAAAGAGCGAAATGTCTGAGTACGTTCAGTTCTGCTCAGCTGTTTGAAAATCAAATAATGTAAGAGGTTTATCAGCACAGTCATTCATAAATTATTCTGAGGAGACGTTCCAGAATTATTGATTTTTGAAAGGAATTTTACTGAGTTGTTTTCATTAATGTTATTCCCTTCAATAGAGTCACCGTTAGATATTGTTATGAAAGAGCTTTTCAATTCCTGAAACAGGTCTGGAACTCGATGTTTGAGATGTCGTCTGTCTCTCTTAGTGGTCCGCTTTTAATCTCATCAATGCTTGTACAACGACGGCACTGTAATATTTTCTTTGTTTGTTGGGACCAGAAAATAGGGTGTGTATCGGGCGAATATGGAGACTTGAGCATCATTGCAGTATTATTTTTGACCAAAATCTCAAGAAGAAGCAACAAAATGTGGGAAGGTGCATTGGCGTTATGTAAATGTTATGAATTTGTTTCGCCACAAATACGCGCGTTGTTTGTCTCTTTTTGTTCGTAGTGCTTCACGCAAGGACCCATGGTGCACTATGCTGTTAAAATCTAAGAACGCAGTGAGCATAACCTTAACATTTGGCCACACTTGTCGAGGTAATTTCAATCTTGGCTTAGCTCCGATATCGTACCCGTAAACCCGTGTTTCATCGCCCGTTATGACACTTTTTTGTAGGTGTGCAACTTTGGTAATTTCGTCTAGTGACTCATAAGCAACTTGCATTCATCGCTGTTTTTGTTCGAAATCAACCGTTTTGTAAAAAAATGTTGCTGTCACAAGTTGCATACACATAACATCCGAATAAAATTCATATCATGGACAGGTTCATATGCTAATGTCATCAGCGGCTTCTGCAGTACTTTCACTTTTTCCACAATTTCATAGCTTCATTTTACATCCGTTGTAAAACCTTTTATTTTGCTCCTAACTGACTCACTTGAAGCAATACTTAAACTTTCTATAACTTACTGCACATTACTCCGCTATTAAACCAATATTTAATACAAATTATCTGATTCATTTTACTCTAAATAAATAATCTGCGTTACTACCAAAACACATGTAACCTTCTTCACAATAGACGAAATATCTGATGTTACTAACAGCGTACGGATACCATATAGCAGTGTCTGTGTTGGATCAATGTACTCTGCAATGTCCTTCAGACATGCACGTTTTCTGATTACGTCCTTGCCGCTGAGATCGCGTTCGGGGTTGTTTCTGTGCTTCAGTCATCTTCGCGCGCTGCATTTCCTCCCGAAGAAGATTATCCTGTTCTTATCGTAAATCGACAGTTTTTTAAGTGAATGTGCACATCCGAAAGCACATGAAATCGAATAATTTCTTAGAGATGATGTTAATGCCAAGAGTGACTATAATGATCTTGTCGTCATACACCTATCCACAGTGAGCAGCGTGGTATATGTGAGGTTAATTAGCGACGCAGCGAGCGGAAGTATTGTAAATGACACTGAGAGTGGTCTTCGGTTCCGTCATTCAGATGGCAGTATTGGTGATGTGTCTGTAGACCATGCAGGACTTTGTCTGTGTATCATATATGTTTTGGAGCACCCATTTGAAGTACCTTTGGAGATGGTAATTTCAGAGTTCCACCCACATGGGAAGATAATAAGCCATACAGTTGGGAAGTGGGCTCAATTTTACTACACGCCAGTCCTCAGTGGGTTGCAACATATTCGTACTGAATTTAACAAATACATGTCATTCTATTTATATATCGGCGGGTGCCGCACCATTGCAATCTGTGATGCCCAGCTGAAGACGTGCTGGGGCTGTGATAGAGACGGAGCTGTTCGCTTGGAGCGCAAGCAGCAAAGGATCATGCAAGTGCCACATGGGGATGAACTTGTTTCGAATACACCGGCAGCACTTCAAATGATGTATGTCGAGGGTCTCTGCAATGACTCCAGCCCATTGTCTGCACCTCCTCCCACTACTGAACTTTGCCAACCAGGACTATACAGCTGGGAACGTCGTCTATGCCTGGGCTCACTCTTGCTCCACCTGTGCTGATAAGTGGTAAGGAGGTTCCAGTTGGCGGGATGGACATACACTCCATGGTTGTGACTACTGCTGCCTTCGTGCGTGACTGTCAGGACCCGCTTCTGTCTTCAGATACTGAAGCACACATGTGTAAACAGCAGTCGCCAAAGAGATGCAAGAAACGTCAGCTTACTCCGTCAGACACCTGCCGGTCACAGTTTGTGGACAATAATGATCCTATCCACCAAGACCTTCTCTCGTTGGGTGATTCCATGATGGAACATCCTGCCCATCTCTTGTTGGATACAGAACAACCATTGCACCCACCTAGCGCTGTGCCTCCCATCGATCGACGTAAATTGGGCCATCGCCATTCTTCCTGCAAAGCTGCATCATTGCCCTCAGGTGCCACAGAGACTATGCTGAACAATCTGGGCCCACGCACTTCTGCGTGGTAGGTGATGTTGAAGATGGGTCAATGAACATCGAAGTTTTGTGGTTGCTACTGCAGCAACCTATGATTGTTAATCGAATGAGGGTTTGGATGAAGTCGCATTGTCTGTTGAAAAGGCATTTACGGATGCTGCTGGTCTTCTTGCTTCAATGAGTATCCCCACGACTACAGAACGATGGAAAGCTTATAGGTTAGGTTCTGTAAATATCAACACGATTGGGACACTGGTCAAATTGGCTCTGGGAAATGTTGCTGGCGTCAGATATCAAAATTATCATCCTGCAATAAGTTTGTCTCGACAAGTTTCTGGATTTGTATGTATACAATGTCTTTGTTCCACAGTACACTGAAAGCGGTAGTGGGACAATGATAGTCCTACAGAAAGAAATCGTGGTTGAAGAAGTGGTTTATCAGAAGCTTCATGGTGTTCAGACCATCAATATCTATGTTCTCTCTGGGTTGGAAAAGCAATGGAAATGGTCACGGTTTTTACTCAGAAGTTTGTGAGCCCCTACAAACATTTTATTTTTGGTGTAGACTTCAGCTGTGTGATACCCAGAAGGATCAGTTTCTCCATTATATCCCATGCCAGGAGCTACAACTGCTGGTGCAGAATTTGAATCTCGCTCACGCGTGGGAACGTGTTCATGATGATCGAAGTGGACATACGCGTGTTATGAGGCATTTAGCGAGTCGGCTTGATCGCGTCTATGTTTCCCATGGACTCATGGCTGTGAAAGTTGACAATGAGTTGTCGCCTAAGGCCTTCTTTGACCACGTAGTATACATATACACTGTCCGTATCCAACAGTGGAGCATGTGGTGTGGTTGAGGCACATGGAAGTGGAATGTCGCACATTTCCAGGATTCAGAGTGCAGGCAGTTAATGAAGCGACATGGATCGCTTGCCGAACAAGCCTTCCGATGTACCATTCAGAACTTTGATAGTGGCTCAAATGTGCTAAGGCTGCTGTACATTGCACGATGACACAATATGGTCGCAGCTCTGTGGCCAAGCACCATCTCGTGACCGACAGGTTGAAATTCAGAGGGTAAAGATGAAGATTGTTTCACTTGCACGTCAACACATTGAGGGAGCAATGACACTTGCCAAATGCCTGGATGGGGTCTGTGGGGAATCCCAGTAAATGCACCACATTGTCAGAGAGAAGAAACAGTGTTAAAGAGTACTGGTGCATGACCTTGACACACCAGATGATCGCCGGCTGACGTCCCAGAAAGATACTATGAGCGCTTTTGCAGACCATTCACAATAGCTCCATACAGAAGTGGATCAGGATGTTACAGCACTGGATGACGTCTTCCAGTATTTGCCTGGTGTTCTTGACAGGGTTGCTGTAGACCTCCTTACCAATAACGTTACTGCTGATGACTTCGACAACACTCTCCATAAGGGACTGATTAACAAATCCCCAGCCCAGATGGTTTCTTGCTGGAGTTTTATTACGATTCCACGACGTTATGGTTCCCAGTTGAATTGTTATGTGCCAATAACTGTTGTCCCCTGACCTCCACTCTCTCCTGCTTTTGTGAAAGGACTGATTATTCCAGTCCTCAAACCATATGAGGGTCGGATCTGGATCAAATGTGCGTTGATGGGGACAGTAACATACACAGAGTGCTCATGGACTATCGTGATGTTATCGCCCTAGTACTGACCTGCCACTTTGGAGGTGCCTTGGTGTTGGTAACCTTCAACCACACCTTTGGTAGGGTGAACCATGACTATAATGCAGAAGCGATGTGACAGTCAGCATTCCCCCATGGCATCATACATATCATCATGCAATTCCTCTGACGTGGGTACTGATCATTGGGTGTGCAGTGGGCCCCATTATTATTTCTCGATCAGGTCTGGCAGGGACGTCCATTGCCAATTATCCTTTTTGCCATTGCTTTGAGCCACTATTACACGGATTGTGGAGCTGGTTAACTGGTATCATCATGAGACATATATTTGTCTGTTGGGCGTATGTTGATGACGTACTTTTTTTGGGTCAGTCAAGGGCGAGGTGTGTGTGGGACTGGGATGGATTACTTGATATGGAACTGCTGTGAGTAGTCGTATGAATTTGACGAAATCTGGTGCTTCGAACATTGGCAGAGGGCTTCCAGAATGGAGTGCAGCTCCATTGTGGTCAGTGGACATGGTCAAATATTTGGTAATTACTTTCATGTGCAACATAGAGAGAACGGTTTCGGCTAACTATAAACGCCTCCTTCAGGTTATCCGCATAAGCATCGATAGTAATCTGTTGTGAGCTTTGGATAGGGTACAATGGGTTGATTTTTTCAACTATCATCTGGCGCCTAGGATGCCGTATCTTACCAGTGCTGGGGGCGACGGCGAACAGGTTGCTGGCAGAGTTTGGATATTTCATGTGTGTGGGTCTTATCTTTAATTTGGCAAATTTTCCGCTTTTCCCTCAGTGTCACACGCTTGACATGGATGAACATCGAATGGTGTGTGGACCTTCTGCAGAGGGTGGCTGTTTATGCGCAAAATACATACTTTTCTTCTTCGTGCTGCTCCACGTCCTATTGGGTTGCAGTTGCTTCTGTTCCTCAATGAGACTTTTTCCCACGCACAAAGACAAACGCAGTGAATTGGATCAAAGGAGTCTCAATTCAATACTTTATTAAAGATGTCAGCAAAAGTGTGCTTATTTTTGGGACATTTCTCCAAGATCGTGATACCTCTTTAATGCAGAGCTCGAGTTATCGTCAATATTATGACACTTTTTGGTAGTGTTTTCATGGATACTAAACGGTGGCCAGGTATGAGAAGGCGAATTCTTGTTTGGCGTTTATTCCAGAACTTGACCCATGTGATAGGACTATGGGATATTTTTCGAGAAGACGTGTCCGACTCACACCTGCCGGAACTTGAGGATCAATATGAACTTACTCATCTCTCGCTGTTTTTTTTTGTTTGTTTCTTATTTTGACGAAGTTCCCAGATCTTGACGGAACCTATTGAACGTTGATACTCTGGTAAAAAAGAACATTATACTATTAATGGAATTGTAATAAAATTCAGCTTTATACATTATTTGTAGCTACTGGTTGTAAAAAAATGGCGGTTAAAGCGACTGCTCGCGTAAAGCGAGAAAACTAGGTTTGATTCCCGGTCCAGCACAAATTTTCATTGCCATCAATATATTGTGGAGTTGGAGTTTCACCATATCTACAAATGCGACTATAATTCTTGTAGTGTACAGATACTTTTCAACCATGTTTTCCAACGATTAAAAAATCACGCAAATCGGATTAATACAACACGCGAAAATACAAAATTCCTTTTTTTTTAATCATATCTCGTACACTTCATTCACTGTCATGAATTATGTCAGCGGTGTTCGGTCAGATGATCGCTTGGTACCAGCTCTGCACTACAGCGCTCCAAAATTTAATGGGTGACCAATATTTATTACATGAAGATAATGTTTTCATGCAAAGACGAGATCCCTTCCGTTCAGTTAAGCAATTATTCGCCTTCTTGCCCCTGCCCCTCTTTCTTCTGATAGTTGCCGGATTGTTTGACAATTTCTTTTATGCTGTTCATTGGCTCATTACAAATTCCGAATTTTTGTTTGCTGTCGTATAGATCCGGCATCGTACTGTTTGTAAACAGCACCATTGCAAAACTTACTCCCGTGATACATGTATCTCTATAACAACTTTCATAAACGTGTACCTCTGCTACTCTCTTCAATATAACTGACTCGGTTCGATTCCCGGCGGGGTCAGGGATTTTCTCTGCCTCGTGATGGCTGGGTGTTGTGTGCTGTCCTTAGGTTAGTTAGGTTTAAGTAGTTCTAAGTTCTAGGGGACTGATGGCCATAGATGTTAAGTCCCATAGTGCTCAGAGCCATTTGAACCATTTTGAACTGACTCGGTGAACGTAGTATGGTGAAAACGGAGCTCGAAAACAATCAATATATGATCAACACTGTGATTGTTATATCTGGTTTTCATGAAAGGGTCGACCTAAAGTTCACTCAGACTACATAAACAAGCACAATATACCCATATTCACTTCGTTTAGCCATTCCCCTTTATGATTCCATTTGGTGAACGAAAGAAAACTATACTGTTCCATATTGCACAATACTAATTATTGAATAAATACCTCATCCTCGTATTCGCTCCATCGTTTCCGCAACCCAACTCGTACTTCTTTACTCTGAGCCGAACATTCAGACTGGGCTTGGGATATCAGACAGCGATGTCTCGGAATGTCGATGTATCGCAATCAGTTACGCGAAATCTTGAATCGATGGTTGCTAGTTGAATAAAGGCAGCTTGAATATTTTGTGGCAATATATTCGGATAATATTATTATTATCAGCATCTAACTCATAGAAAACTCAACTCCACTTTCTTTTTAATACTGATATATTTAAACCATAGTAACGGTACCTACAGTTTTATATATTAAATTTATTAGAGGAACTTCGATTGTTGTCAATTTTGTACTGTCGTAACCGCCTCTCACTCAAAAGGAAGGTTGGTAGAAATGTTTGAGGTGATATTCATGCCAACAAATTAGTATTTTATGTTCTTTAGAAACTAAGTTTTGGAGCAGATAATCTTTTCGTGTAAATTATCTGTAGTCAGAGTAATTTTGGTCATTTATTTTCGCCTGTCTATTTTTTCATCTACTGTAATATAACTTTTCTATTTTTTTATCCTAAGATTAAAATAATGCAGAGTTAAATTTTGGTTTCCTTAATTTTTTTATCATTTCATGAAATGCACGCCTCACAGGCTTATATAACGTATGCAATCATAAATTATAATCTGGATTTTACAAGCAAATTTTTAGCACTGACATTAATCTGTATGAAACGCATGACTATTTATATTTCATTCCAACCGATTTCGGTCATAAATCATGTTCACAGTCATCGAAAAATTAATCTGCAGCTAACATTATGTATCAGAACTCAAATATCGTTCATTTAGAACATTACAAGCATGATACCTGTGTGGAAAGCAGTTAACTGAAGAGATCAAACACGAGACATACAGTGTATGTCTCACGTCGGTTCTCTTAAGTTATTTGGTTTTCACACAGATTTCATACTTGTAATGTTCGAGATGAACAATACTTTCAATTTTGATATGTAATGTTGGCTGCAGATTAATTTTCCGACAACTGTGAATATGTTTTATGACTGAAACCGATCGGAATGAAATATAAATAAAGTTACCATATGTGTGTCTTGCATTTCAATAGCTGATGACTGCCTTAACAAGAGATATAGATGAGATAGTCGTCCATATCGATACTTAGTTCTAGGATACTCGATTATATCGAAACACGATGTCTTTTGATTTCACACCCCTAATTGAGAGTACCTGCCTGCACGCCCTTTCTGCAGGTGCCAAAAGCCCACCCCCACTGTCGGCCGGAGTGGCCAAGCGGTTCTAGGCGCTTCAATCTGGAACCACGCGACCGCTACGGTCGCAGGTTCGAATCCTGCCTCGGGCATGGATGTATGTGATGTCCTTAGGTTAGTTAGGTTTAAGAAGTTCTAAGTTCTATGGGACTGATGACCTCAGAAGTTAAGTCGCATAGTGCTCAGAGCCATTTGAACCATTTTGAACCCACCCCAGTCCTTACCGCACAGGACATCCCATGTCACTTTTTATCTTGGGTACAGCAGAGGATAAATCGCTAAAATGAGTAGAGTACAACTGGCTTTCGACTGAATTCGGTTAGTTTGGTTGTGATGACAGAGTGACCTCTAACGTAGCCCGAATTCTAGGTTAGGTTGTGATTCGGTTGAGGGTCGGTGATACCGACAAATGTGAATGCCACATAGAGGTTGTGGTATCAGACGGTGGTGTAGCGCAGTGTTTACGTTTCCGTCGTATTTGATCGCTCGATTTTAGCCGAACGTCAGTTGTGTCGTACTCATTGTAGTTGCTCGTCAGCAGAGGTGGGTAAAGGTAGGATTCGATATATCGTAGCGATATCGATATCTAGTACCCCTACACCTCTTCCACTTCGTTTCCTTTCCCTTCCTTATTCGCTCTCCCATTTCCGTTCCTACATTTTCTCGCCTGTCACAAACTGCGCAGCTGCAGAAACAGGGATTAGGAAACGCTCCCCGGCTTCCGTAGCGTAGTTACAACGCGAGTGGGGCTAATACAAATGCCCGAACGGCTGAAGACTTAGGGAACGTCCTATTTGTGTAGAGTGGTTTTTGGATGTCCGTGCGGGCGAATACTTATGGGCGCGCGTGTACGATCGGTGCGAGGGTTGGGGCGGTGCGCAGCTGCGCCGTAGATTGTTGCATCCGCGGCTGAGTAGATAAGTGGGCGCGCCGCCGGCTGGTGGCCAGTGCGCCGCGGGGCTCGCCATGGCACGCACGCTGCCGCCACACGCCGCTGCCGCCGCCGCTGCTACTGCGTGCCGCGACATCGATCTGAGCCGACTGCCGCCGGCAGCCGCCGCGCACGGTAAGCGTCGCCCACGTGCCTGCCTCGTCTCCTGTAAACAAACTCCTCCGTGCCAGCACTTCAGATTTACTCTCGTTTCCAGGACGCCGACTGGCTCGGAATGGGTGGCTGTGTGAGAGTGATAATTACAGCATGTGCTTTTTCATTTTTTATTGTGGCCCAGTGGTAAAGTACCCGACTGTAGATGTGAAGTTCTCGGGTTCGATCCCCGCCCAGTTCCTAGATTTTTGTCTATCACTTCACTGATGCCGACATATCCATTGGGAGAGATTTTGCATCTGTATTGAAATTTACAATTAATCCTTTCATTTCGTGCCTCACTTGTACGTTTCGCACCCAGCAGGAAAAGTGACCCAAATCGAAAAACGGCATCTTTAATTCTTATCATCAAAAAGAAAAATTCGTGTAAAGTACCCAACGTGCACGAAAAAATAATGCCAGTTACTGTCAAAAATACTTACATGAAATTTAAAGGAAGCTTATACTCTTTAATATAAATTTTATAGAATTAATTTTTGAGTTGTCACTGTCTTTTCCGGGGGCTTTTTTTATTATTACTTTCGATTAATAGTTGATCATATTCTGCGCTTGTAGTTATGAAAAAAAATTTACAGGACGCTCACTGTTTTTTTTTTTTTTTTTGAGGTATTGTGCCTAGTATGTGTACATGAGTATATTGTTGTGACGGGGTTTACAGTGTGGCGCTCCAGGAAAGATGGAGCAAAGAGCGTACCCAGGATCTGATCTTGGGGGAGTGGGGTGGGGGGGGGGGTGATTTAGTATTAGTTTCCTGATTAATTACAAAATAGTTTTAAGATTTCACGACATATCATTCGGAGTTCACTTGTTACTAGTCAGTAACCTTTCTTCAAACTGATATGTCTGTATGTCTGGTTTGTGGAGATCAATTTCGTCTGGAATGGGGGAGGAGGAGGCGCGGCGGCTGCCTCCTTGCTGGGCACGCCCATGGACGGAGTTGTACCGAGTGCCAATGTCATGGGCAACAGAAGTGGGTGGCAAATGTAGTCCTGTAGCAGAAGAAAATCACGAGAGAGCGAGATTACAAATGTCTTCGCGCAGCTAGATGTGGAAATCAGTCTGTGGACCTCTCTTTCACGCCTCCTGATTGCTTATTGAATGAATGTTGAACTGTACTGTAGCTTAGAACGCATTCCGTATTGCCCGTGACCTTCGGTCCATCAATTAGTCGTGTATCTAGCGAGAAAGACTGGGCATGGTAAGTAAAATCTTAATAAGAAACGTAAAGGTAATAAAAATTTGTAATTTTCATTGTTTTGCGTGAGAGCGACAATTGAAGGTGCACACTCATTCCCGGATCGCAGACAGCTGCTGTGCAGTTATTAAGAACGAGACGGCTATGTTACTGAGTCACAGAAGCAGTGGACGTTGGTAAAGCTTTTGGATTCGTACTCGGAAGCAGAGGTGTTCAAATCCCCATCTGGTCATCTTGATTTAGAGTTTTCTTTGGTCAAAATTGTACAAGTCCAGAAATAGTAAAAAATGAGAAAATTTGACGTTCTTGCAAGAAACCATGGCAACTTTTTTTGAACATTAATTTTTTAAATGTTTTAATCAGGACAGGTAGTTTTTCTTCTTGCATTTGGGTCAACACACGCAAATACAAATAATCACGAGGGATAGTGATATAGGTATCGCCTGTTAAATTGTGGAAACTGGACTTACGCCTTTCTACCCAAAGACTAGCGTAATTATGATTTCCTCTCAAACGCTTTAGGCAAATGTAAAGAATGACGTCGTATTCATCAGGCAGTTATCCTAAAGCAGTACTTTATTAAGCACTACAATTTAGTTTCTACTGTGTGCTCGTTCTCAGAGTGCACAACTGACGTGGACACAGCAATGTCGTGAGCAATATAAAACAGAAGTCAGGTGCTACTTACGAGGATGATGTATCCTCATCTACTGTGCACTTTAGAAGACAGAAACTGACTAGTTGTGCGTAATTAAGTACTACTTTAAAATAACAGACTGATGAATACGGCGTCATTCTTCAAATTTAACGGGGCTGTGCTGCCGACTCAGAAGTAGTCACATGAGGCGAAAGCCAAACTTCTTGAAACTTTCTGGCAGATTGAAACCGAGTGAGACTCGCACTCGGGACCTTTGCCATTCACGAGCAAATGCTCTCAGTAGGTAGAGAACATGCCCGCGAAAGGCAAAGGTCCCGAGTTCGAGTCTTGTTATGGCACATAGTTTTAATCCCAGTGCACACCCTCATCCTCGCGGCCTTGAGTTGTGCGCCATCTTTAACGATGTCGACGTAATTTTGGACGCTAAGCTTCTTTCTGGTAAATACGAGACTACTGAGTTAATGAGCCATCGAAATAGTGGCCGTGGCCACGAACGTTGCTGACCTGTTTCTGGAGTTGTTAACAGCTAACTCAGATTGGTATGGCCAATGGTAAACCAGTTACATACTTGTCGGCACACTATGTTTCCTATTAAAAATATCGTTGAAGTTTTATTAGGTGGCTGAGTGAGTATCAGAAGTTATCGGTTCGATTCGTAGTCGGCAATATATTTTTCTCCCACTTCACACTGAAATTATCTCGGAGTAGGCAAAGAATTTGGAATATTAGCTGAAATGAATGGATAGTGTCTTGAAAAGAGGTTGTAAGATGAACAACAGCAAACGTAAAATTAGAGCAATAAAGTGGATTTTAATTAAGTCAGGTGATGCAGAGGGACGTAAAGTTGAGAATGAGACAAAATGAATTATAGACGAAGTTTATTATTTGAGCAATAGAGTAATTAATAATGGCCGAAATTAAGAGGATATAAAATGTAGACTAGCAGTAGCTTTTCCGGAAAAGAGTAACACATTGACATCGATTATAAAGTTAAATGTTAGGTAAGCTCTTCTGAAGGTGTTTGTGTGGTGTGTAGCCGTATACAGTAATGATACATGGACGATCAACAGTACAGACAAAAAGAGACTAGAAGATTGTGAAATGTTGTTCTATAGGAGAATGCTGAAGGTTGATGGGAAGCTCGAATAACAGATGAAGAGGTAATGAATCAGTTCGGGGAGAAAAATCTTAAAGGACCAATTTAGCTGAAAGGTGGGACGTATTGATGGGGCACATCCTGAGGCATCAGGGAATCGTCAGCTTGGAAATGCAGGGAAGTGTGGCGGGTAAACATTGTAGAGGGAGACCAAGGCTTGGCAACAAACAACTGTTTCAAGCGGATGAAGGTTGTAGTAGATACGCAGAGGATAGACAAGCGAGGAAGCTGCAAGTGCTCACTACGACGACGACCACGGCAACAACAACAACTGTTACTACTACTGCTAATAAGTCTGTCACCTTTGGCAATATTTTGTAAACGCGTAAAATACCAATTTATTCCGTAGTTCGGATTCCGTGTCAAAATGTAGACCTCTCTGTAAATGGCTGCTCAAATTGTCCACAGGTCGAAGAAAATATGGAGGGAGATTAGGGGCCAATGTACAGTTTATGTCCAATTCATTGGTGACGGAGATCAAGCTCGCATTTGAGAAGGATGGGGAAGGAAATTGGACGCTCTTTTCAGAGGAAACATCCGGTCATTTGCAATAAACGACTCAGAGAAATCACATAAATCTGAAATGCCTGACTGAAGTTTGAACCGGCGTCTTCCTGAACACGAGCCTAGTGTCTTTCCATCGTGTGAACTCACTCGATCATCTGTCGAACAAAGAAGAGGGCAAATATCCTCCAATAGGACTATTACTAGCAAAGTGCTGCATGTTCAAACCAAACCCCAAGTTGAGGACATTTTTACTTTGTCAGTTTAGGTGCAGTTAGGTGGAATTTGACGTAGATTTCCTGAGTCAGCCAATAGAACGTTAAAATACTGCGTAATCACTGACGTGCCCCTCCTCATTCTCTTGTTTTACACCTTCCTGGCGCTACAAAGCATGGTATTTTTTAGCTGTTTTTGACTTTGGAATCTCGCTTGCATTTTCAGTCCTTTACTATAAAAAATACTTTAGGCATTTGCATGTCTGAACTATTCGAAACACTGAATCTGTTGCGTTCACAAATGATTGCAAGTTTGGTGTTATCCCAAAAGGAATATGTAATCTACATAATTTTAGTGGTACCAGATGCAGAGTACAAATTTGTGGTTTTTTGAGATGGTTAGAATTGTGAAAAGATTTCAGTGGTCTGACACGTATCGAGTGAAGTGGGACAAAGGTTAGCACTCTGCGACAGGACGACTGCTCAAATTCCCGTCCGGTCATTCACCTTTATGTTTTCACTGTTTTTCCTAAATCGTACAAGTCGCTCCTTTGTATCATATTGGACTTCATGCGGTTGCACATACGAGGACTATTTTCTTTTTTTCTTTTTTTTTCAGGATCCGGTCGGTCGTGAAACGGAAACCACATTGAAAATAAAAAACTTTTAATTCCAACATTTAGCTACACCTTCCAGCTACTTTTCCACTCCGTCACCGATCCGACTTAGCTATTGGTCGTAGAGTGGTACCAACTTTCCAGTACCCTCGTCACTGAATGCAGCGGCCTGTGCTTTCCGCCAATTCTGTGCGCTGGATTGCAGATCGTCGTCTGTGTTAAAATGCTGCCCTCATAGCTAGCGGTTCATATAAGCAAAGAGATGAAAATCAGAGAGAGCCACGTCCGGACTGTATGATGGGTGATCAAACACATACCGTCATGAACGTCTGTTCGTTCTGCTTCAAAGTTCCTGCACCACTGTCGCACTTTGCTGTCACTCGTGGCTATTACGTTATGTGGGATGCATGGAAATCGGGCGGAACCACTCAACACGAGGGCATGCACTTCATATGGTTCAAATGGCTCTGAGCACTATGGGATTTAACTTCTAAGGTCATCAGTACCCTAGACTTCGAACTACTTAAACCTAACTAACCTAAGGACGTCACACACATCCATGCCCGAGGCAGGATTCGAACCTGCGACCGTAGCCGTCGCGCGATGCACTTCATACTTTATGGGAGACTCTGTTGTTGTAGGCGTGTTTATGTGCACATTGTGCACTCAGAACTAAAAAGTGCAACGTGACGCGATAGACAGGTATACTAGATACACTGTGCGACACATCTGCGCAAAGCTTCATCGGGTTTTCAAAAATGGTTCAAATGGCTCTAAGCACTATGGGACTTAACATCTGAGGTCATCAGTCCCCTAAACTTAGAACTACTTAAACCTAACTAACCTAAGGACATCACACACATCCATGCCCGAGGCAGGATCCGAACCTGCGACCGTAGCAGCCGCGTGGTTCCGGACTGAGGCGCCTAGAACCGCTCGGCCAGCACGGCCGGCTTCATCGGGTTCTCATTGTGATTCTAATTTCTCGTTCGAGCGGACCTTGAAAAAGAAAAGCCCTCGTAGAAGTTAGTTTGATAGTTTCCTAGAACTTTATTAGGTGGCTCTTTGTCTCAGTGGTAATAGCGCCAGACTATATTGGGTTTGACCCCTAGTCAATTCTAGGATTTTTGTCCATCACTTATCACTCTTTTCGCCTGTGGCAATGTTTGTTTAGTGAAAAACGCCGAGCTGGACTTTGCTTCGCTGTCCAAGGTAAACTGTAGTTCCCCTATAAATGGCTGAGTAAATCGATTCAAACGCCTGAGAAAGGCAACTGCAGACCTCCTCCTATAAGACAATGCCTAGTAAAGTAGTGCAGTGTTCAAACCAACCTTCGGGATGATGACAACTTAACCAAATATTTTACTATCCTCCTTGTTCTTTCTTTTTAAATAGATTATCTGATGATCTGTTAGCATGTCGAAACCAGTAATGAAACCATTTGTGTGATTTGAGGCTGAGTTTACAAGTCGCTCACTGTGTTCCCCTAAGGCAATATGCCTACACTGTGCAACTTGGGTTTACCATGTAAGATCATTATATCTACGGTATCCTCTGATGTCATCTCCCATTTGCATCAGTGGTAAACAAATAAACTTTGTAACTGTAAGATAACAGATAAAGTAACGGCTCACTCAAACCCTATTATATGTTCGGTTGGGTTGTTTGGAGGAGGAGACCAGACAGCGAGGTCATCGGTCTCATCGGATTAGGGAAGGACGGGGAAGGATGTCGGCCGTGCCCTTTCAATGGAACCATCCCGGCATTTGCCTGGAGTGATTTAGGGAAATCACAGAAAACCTAAATCAGGATGGCCGGACGCGGAATTGAACCGTCGTCTTCCCGAAATCGAGTCCAGTGTGCTAGCCACTGCGCCACCTCGCTCGGTCGCATTATATGCAGTAGTTTTATTAGCACAAAGCACCACTCAAAAAAGAGATCACTGAAACAGTATGCTCTGTCTGTTTTATCGTGTGTAGTAACATAGTGCAGTGACTGGCAAACCGTGTAAATGGGGTAGGGGCGCTACTCCACGGCGTCGCCCAATACCAAGGATGGAAGGCAGCTGAGTATTCAATATGTAAGTGCTCAGACAAGTTTAAGGGAGCACTTGTGGGACACTAGGCAGTACAGCATAAGTAAACGATTGGTGTCAAAATATATCACTGCAAATAATAATTCATAATACGAGGGGCGTTCAATAAGTAATGCAACATAGATTTTTTTTTTCTGAAAGCAGGTTGATTTTTTCAAGATTCCAATACACTAATTATTCTCCACTCTGTTGGCTACAAACTTTATTTTTCAATATAATCTCCGTTCAATGCGACGGCCTTACGTCATCTTACTGGAAGGGCGTATATGCCTGCATGGTATCACTCAACCGGTCGTCTTGCTAGATCAGTAACCTCACCATTGCGCCGATTCCCGGCACGAATCCGCCCGGCGGATTAGTGTCGAGGTCCGGTGTGCTGGGCAGTCTGTGGATGGTTTTTCAGGCGGTTTTCCATCTGCCTCGGCGAATGTGGGCTGGTTCCCCTTATTACGCCTCAGTTACACTATGTCGGCGATTGCTGTGGAAACACTTTCTCCACGCACACGTACACCATAATTGCTCTAACACACAAACATTGGGGTTACACTCCTCTGGTGTGAGACGTTCCCGTGGGGGAAGGGAGGGGGGGAGGGGGGGGTCCACAGGGGGCCGAACCGCACAGTAACCCTGGGTTCCGTGTGGGGCCTCGATGGGGTGAATAGACTGCTGTAGCCTGTTATGGGGTTGTGAGCCACTGACGGCTGCAGGGGAGGGGGGGATGAAGCCTCTCTGCCGTTTCTATGTCCCCAGTTCCGTAGAATACAATACAACCTCCCCATTATTCACATACTTCTTCTCGTGGAGCGCATCCTTCATTGGATCAAACACACCGAAGTCAGAAGGTGCGACACCCGGTCTGTAGGGAGGTTGAGGAAGAACAGTACAATGTCGTTCTGTGAGGTTTTTCTTTTTTCTTTTTAAGGACCAAACTGCGGAGGTCATCTGTCCCTAGACTTACACACTACTTAAACCAACTTATGCTAAGAACAACACACACTCCCATGCCCGAGGGAGGACTCGAACCTCCGGCGGGAGGGGCCGCACAATCCGTGTCATGGCGCCTCAAACCAAGCGGCCACTCCGCGCGGCTTCTGTGAGCTCCTCTCGGGTGCACAGACTTGTGTGAGGCCTTGCATTGTCCTGCAAAAGGTGAAGTTCGTTTGCATTTTTGTGATCTATCGTTCACCTCCAGGGAGAGTGTCCGCACGCTCCAACATTGCAGGAGAGACAGATGTGTGCTGCCAGCAGGCACGCGGGATATCAGACAGGTTTGCGCGGCCATGTTGCGATGATGACAGACGCCTCGCCCAACGACTCACTGTGCTTTTGTTCACTGCTAGGTCTTGTAGGCATTTTACAGGCTCCTATGAATATCTGCAATGCTCTCGTTTTCCGCCAAAAGAAACTCAGTGACAGCTCTATGCTGGGAACTCACCTCCATTACAGACGCCAGCACGTATAGCTCCGCCACCCATCGTAACTTCATGAATCTGTAGGGGCTGAAGCGGGAATATTCCACGATGTTCCACAACAAATTCCGCATTTTTTCAACTGAAACTAGCCAATAAAACAAATGTGTTGCACTGCTTATTGAATTCCCCTCGTACAAAAGATCAGCACGAATTGCCAGGGGGGCGCAGAAATGTCGAAAAATCTGTAATGAGAGGGCCACGGAAATATTGAAAAATGGCAGATCCTTGAAGATAGACGCCACCCATCCCACGCAATCCCAGTTACAATATTTTCAGTATCGAGTGTTACGTGTAGGAATACTACAGCTGCTGAGGTACCACTCCCGAAGAGAGCGTGAAAGGAAGATTAAACTAATTATGGCGCGTGCACTGGCTCTCCATACGCGAAAGGAACCGTAATACGTAGTTCAAAGGGATGTATCCTCCGCCATGCACTTTACACTGCTTTGCAGAGCATAGATGTAGGTATAGATGCAGTGGCTAGACGGGGATATGACCTCCGTTCCCCCGCAGTCCGAATCCAGTGAACACAATGAACTGGCCTAGCGGGCAGAATGCTAATCTGGCGGCGCACGTATAACCCGCCGCACGGGATGATGGGTTCCAGGGACGGCGCCACCCAATACACGGTACTGTTGCAGCACATGCGGCAGAACTGTACCGCGGCTGCCCCTGAATGGCACGGCCGCCCTTGCGGAAGCTACCCGCCGACTGCTGACACTGAATAGCCGCTCATTTGATCAACCGCGGCCACCGCCTGTTCCCACACGGTTCTGCCGCTATACTCGTGCCGTGTTGAACTGCGCCGCACTTCTGTGCCGTCAGAGACAGTACACGGATTCTGAATTCAGCATTATTAGCGCAAGCGATTGCCTGTTTGTAGCTTTCAATAACTCTGATTAGCTGAAAGGCAACTATGACGTCTTTCACAACGAAGTCAGTGCATAAACCAACGTGTGTTTAGAATACCCTTGGTAGCATGTCTTCAGTTGTGATGTCTGGCCAAACCCTAAGATATAACATTGTGTGATTTTATGAGGGCTTGCACTCTAATCCAAGTATGTAAATTCCGATGTGCTACCAGGTGAAATTATGTATAAAACATATAGGAGATTTATACGTGCGTGGAAAACAAAGTTTCTAAGGCACTACAGTCATAGACTGTGCGGCTGGTTCCGGCGGAGGTTCGAGTCCTCCCTCGGACGTGGGTGTGTGTGTTTGTCCTTAGGATAATTTAGGTTAAGTAGTGTGTAAGCTTAGAGACTGATGACCTTAGCAGTTAAGTCCCATAAGATTTCACACACATTTGAACATTTGAGCAAAACAAAGTTTCATGCACATATTAGAATAGACGAAGAGGCTAGGCTAAATTTTGTTTCATATACAGACGATGTCACAGTTTTAAAAGAGAAAGAGACTGATCTGCAAAAAGGAAATTATCTTCTAAGCAAAATTGCTGTAGAGTACAATATCACTACATCTGCAAAGAAAACTAGAGGCAATGATTTTTGTGTGAAAGGACTCCATAAGAACAAAAACAGTAATGAACAACACAGTAGCAGAACAGGTCTAACAATGTAATTATCTTGGATGTGACATTACGTACTTGTGTGGCAACGATATAGACAAGAAAGTAGCAAAATTTTGTAACATATTTGAAACAATGAACGGGTTCATTAGAAATAAAACAAAAAGCAACACGAATGAAGTTTTATAAAGTATTGGAAGTCCACACAATACTTTACAGAAGTGAGTTGTGGCTCACAGACAGTTAGATCCAGGCAGTTGAAATCTTAGGGATGTGAGAGGCTGTACCAGAGTAGACAGATTAAGAAACAGCTACATTAGGAAGGAATTAAACAAATGTAAGAAACAATTGACTACAACAAAAGAAAATGAAGAGGACATCTCGCAAAGTGAAATGCGCTAGACCATCTCTTCCAGAGTCAGATATTATAATCTGGTAAGCCGAATAAGTATACGAAGGCCACGGAAGACATAGGCACCATGACAAGCAAGGGTCGAATAAATAAAGTGCAGAAGAAGATGAGGAACATGAAATTTGGTAAGCGTGTTAAAGTGGAGGCCGAGGACATAATATCTTTATGCTTTCGATGAAGCTTCAGCATCATCAGCGGGCTTTGCGTTATTTCCTATAAAACAAAAAAATTCTTTTTACTATTTATACATATATAAATTTGAGTTTTTAAGACAGTATTCAGAGATTTGAAAAACAGACATAGTTACCACATGCTGTGGACTGCCTGGATTTTATGTTATTTAATGTAATTGTTTTGTTTTCCAGTTTATCATCTGCAGTGATATAGAACTTAATGTAGAACAGTCATTTACTTCGAAATTTTACGACTACCATTAACTAGTACTACGTGGAAGACTGTGTGTGTGTGTAGTTGAACTGATAGGAGTTTTATTTATTTACTGCTTTTATTTTTATTTATTTTTTTATGTATTTTATGTGTATGTGTGTGTGTGTGTGTGTGTGTTTATGTGTTTGGAAGGGGGGTTTCTTTGATAGTTTTTCGAGGGCAGAGAACAGAGTTCCATTGCAGAGAACTATGTATTCCTTTATTACTTGTTTTCCTTCAATTATGGTTTTCTTCTATTTATCAAGCGTTCTTTAATTGTTAGTTTTTGTGGTGGGCTGTAGCAGCATTTGAGAATTTTCAAGTCAGTGTTAATGTGTGTTGTGTTGTCCATAAGGTGCTCAGAAAGTGTAGAATGACAGCTGTTACTGCTTAATGCTCTTCTGTGCTCAGTGTATCTGGCATTAATGTTTCTGCTTGTCTGTCCTATATAAATTGATTTGCAGTCTTGACATGTCAGCAGGTAAACACCAGATGTGTTGTTTTTGTCTGTACGTGTGTTGACTGCCTTAGTTTTTTCCATTATTGAGTTATCTGTTCTGTAGACTATTTTAAGCCCTTGTTTTTTTGAATATATTGCCTATTCTATGGGTTGCTTTGTTGTTGTAATGAGAGTGTACCATTTACTTGTTGTTACTGATGTTTCTTGTTCATGTGTGCTTGTGTGTCCTGTGTGGTTGTGTTATGTGCGTTTATGTTCTGTATGACTGTTTGTAAGTTGTGGTGTAAAAAGTAAAGAAAAAATTGTGTTTTGCTCAAGTCGAACGCTCTCCATAAAAAAAAACAAATGTGTTTGCAAGCAAACTGAGACAGAAGAGCTTCAACCTCAAGTTGATTACCTCGTCATTAATTACTCGACTTGCCCATGTAATCCTCGTAATTATTCTGTAGCACCACATTTCAGAAGCTTTTATTCTCTTGTTGTTTGTACTGTTCATCGTCTACGTTCCACTCCCATATACAGCTACACTCCAGGTACAAAATTTTCAGAAAAAGCTTGCCAATATTTAAATTCATATTCGAAGCTGCCATATTAAATCTTTTTGGGAAAGCTCTTCTTGCTATTCTTTTTATATTGTCTTATTTCTGTCAACATGAGTCATTTTGCAACCCAAGTAGTCATCTCCCACTTTTAGTGTCTCATTTCGTAATCTATTTCCCTCAACATCGACTGTCTTTATTTCCCTTTTTCTGTTGATTTTCGTATTATAACTGTCCGTTTCGTACAAATGATCTCCCAAGTCCTTAATCATCTCTAATAGAATTGAAATGTCACCAAAAAACAATTCTTTGTGTCTTCTCCATGAACATTAATTCCTCTTCTAGATTTCACTTTGGCTTGCCTTACTGTTTGCTCAGTGTACAGACTGAATAACATGGATGATTAGGGGACGTATTGCAGCCCTGTCTCATTAAATTCTCAATTACTGCATCTATTCTATATCCTTCGACTGTTAACTCTGCATTCTGGTTTTTGTACACGTTGTAGATAACCTGTTTGTAAAATGTTGTGACATAAATCTACATCTGCTTCTACCTCCATATTGCTTACTGTGTATGTTGGAAGGTTCTTTATGTACCAGTATCTTTTCCCCTCCTCCCTGTTCCACTCACGAACTGCGCATGGAAAGAATGTTGTCGGTAAAGCTACGTATGGCCTCTAATTTCTCACTCGTTTTCTCGTCGAGATCATTTCGCGAGGCGTACGTGGAAGGATGTACAAGTTTGGTCGTTGCTTCGTGAACCGTACGCTCCCGAAATTTCATTACTAAACTATTCTTGTAGCTTCTGCCACTGGAGTTCGTTGTAAATTTTCGAAACGTCCCCGAGCAGAGCAAACGATTCCGTGACCACACGTGCCGCTCTTCATTGCTGTTCCTTCAATTAATCTTACTTGTTGAGGAGCCCAGACTGGTGAGCAACAGTTATGAGAATCGGTCGATCAAATGCTTTGTAAGACACTTGTTTCATTCATGAGCTATATTTCATTTAGATTCTCCCAATCAATCTCAGCGTGGTAACTGTTTCTCCTGCATCATTTTGAGATTGAAGCCATTCTGTCCGTGTTTTGCTTGTAAATAAATTTGTTTTTTGAAGGCGGTCACTTTGAGCAAAACATATTTTTTTCTTTTCTTCTGTTAACCGGGCGTGTTTCGCTGAAGTTTCAGCATCATCAGTGGGCTTTTATTTTTCTTCTATTAAACAGCACAAAAAATGCTCTTTACTGCTTGTACACATACAAATTCCAATTTTTAAGAAAGTATTTAAAATTTTAAAAACAAACATATGTATACAAACCTTTTCTGTTTTTCAGATTTGTAAATACTTCCCTAAAAATTCTAATTTGTATATGTACAGTTGATAAAGATAATTTCTTCTGTTGTTTAATAGAAAGAAGGTAAAAGCCCGAGGATGATGCTGAAACTTCATCGAAACATGTCTAGGTAACAGAAGAAAAGAAAAAAATGTGTTTTGCTCAAGGCGGACCCTTTCGAAAAACGAATTAACTTTTCCTACAATTTCTTCTATGTGATCATTCTACTTTAGGTCGGTCTGTCTGGTTACTCCTATTAATTTTACGGTATTTACTGATTCCAGTGACTTGTCGCCAACAGTGTAATCGAACGGTGGTGGATCTCTTCGTCTATGTATACGCAATACGTTACTTTTATTTACGTTCAAGGTGAACTCCTAGTTCCTGTGGGAATCATCGATCTTGCGCGTGTCTTCCTGCATTTCGCACGTCTTCTGACAATAGTGAATAGTGAATAGAAAAATGATATAGGTCGTGTAAGTGTTTGTTGTAACCTTTGGTGTATGTTTGGACGTGCAGTAGAAAAGAAAAAAGTGTCAGACGATAGAAAGTGAATTAGCTGGCAAGCCGGCCACGTGAAAGTGGAAGAGGGAATAACACAAGAGGAGCAAGCCAAGGCTAGCCACTAGGTCGATATCCGACCCGTCACAGGGTCTGGCTGACGCCCTCTGTTGTAGTGGCGCGCCATCACACGGGCGGGTCGGCGCGCCACAAAGCTGTCAGCGTCTTCCACACTCCGGCATACCTCAGAGTATTGGATTACTTGTCTGGGCCCCCATCCGCCACCGTAACCGAGATTGCTGTATCGCAATAACGCGACGCGGCTCGATACTGAGGTATCTAAACAGAAACGTGGGTATAGCAGATACACTGCTGACTATAAAATTGCAGTGCTGTGTAGGCGCATGCAATAGCCTTCAAGTAACCATGAACATGCTTGCATATACACTGACGAAAAAAAATTCCCGACACCAACAAATAGTTACCGTAGAGTAATGGAATTTAAGGAATACATTTGTCTAGGTAACATGTTTAAGGAATTAATGTTACAAGTTGACAGGTAAATATAAGCGCGAGAAAAGCTATTGTAAATGTGACATGCTGGTACATTAACAACCGGTGTAAGCGTCAGAATGATGAATACAAGCATGCAAACGTGTATGCATTGTGTTGTACAAATGCCGGACATTACTCTGTGGGATGGAGTTCCATGCACGTTCCACTTGGTCGGTTAATACAGGGACGGTTTATGCTGTTTGTGAATGAAGCTGGAGTTGTCGTCCGATGATGTCCCATATGTGCTCGACTGGATACAGATCTGGTGATCGACCAGGCTAAGGCAACATGTCGACTCTTGTAGAGATTGTTGGGTTACAACAGCAGGTATGTGGGCGAGCGTTATCCTGTTGGAAAACACCCTCCTGAAATGCTGTTCATGAATGGCAGCACAACAGGTCGAATCACCTGACTGATGTACAAATTAGCAGTCAGGGTGCGTGGGATAACCACGAGGGTGCTCCTGCTGTCGTGCGAAATCGCACCCTGCACCATTACTCCAGGTGTAGCTCCCGTGTGTGTAGGCCGCATACAGGTTGGCTGCAAGCCCTGAAGTGGATTCCTTCTAACCGACATACGGCCATCAATGGCACTGACGCAGAATGGGCATTAATCAGAAAACAACACAGACCTCCTTTCCGCCCTCCAATGAACTCTCACTCGACACCACTGAGCCGGCCTGGTTGGCCGAGCGGTTCTAGACGCTACAGTCTGGTACCGCGCGACCGCTACGGTCGCAGGTTCGAATCCTGCCTCGGGCATGGCTGTGTGTGATGTCCTTAGGTTAGTTAGGTTTAAGTAGTTCTAAGTTCTAGGGGGCCGGCCGATGTAGCCGAGCGGTTCTAGGTGCTTCAGTCTGGAATTGCACGACCGCTACGGTCGCAGGTTCGAATCCTGCCTCGGGCATGGCTGTGTGTGATGTCCTTAGGTTAGTTAGGTTTAAGTAGTTCTAAGTTCTAGGGGGCCGGCCGATGTAGCCGAGCGGTTCTAGGTGCTTCAGTCTGGAACCGCACGACCGCTACGGTCGCAGTTTCGAATCCTGCCTTGGGCATGCATGTGTGTGGTGTCCTTAGGTTAGTTCGGTTTAAGTAGTTCTAAGTTCTAGGGGACTGATGACCTCAGATGTTACGTCCCATAGTGCTCAGAGCCATTTGATTTGACATCACTGAAGTGTTGGGATCAGTGGAAAGCATGCTACAGGGAGTCGGCATGGGAGCTGTCCTCGAAGTAACTGATTTGCAACAGTTCACTGTTCACTGATGCCAACTGCTGCTCGAACTGCTGCTGCAAACGCAGCACCATGCGCCACAGCCGTACGCCGAACATGACGGTCTTCCCTCTTGTTAGTACAACATAGCTATCCGGAGCCCGGTCTTCTTGTGAGCGTACCTTCCCGTCACCACCGCTGCCAGCAATCACGTACAGTGGCCACATTCCTGCCAAGTCTTTCTGCAGTATCGCGGAAGGAACATCCAGCTTCCCGTAGCTATTACACGACCTCGTTCAAACTCAGGGATGTGTTGATAATGCCATCTGAGCCATTCAAAGGCATTTTTGACTAACATCAACTAACAACGTCCAATCTCAAAGGCAATTAACGATCGCGACAGTTAGCGCGCGTATCTAAAGGGAACCTGATTTGCACCCTCATAGTAGCGCTACTAGTGCAACTATGATACAACTAACGTGAAATTTGGATAGACGTCATCCGTCAGATGTAGAGACACGCCTACCAACTTTCGTTTATGTATCACAACTCCTTTTGGTGTTGGGATTTTTCTACGGTAGTGCACAAGGAAAGATTACACGTTAGGTTTCTTATTCAGAAATCTCTTTCGATTGGTTTTTTTTTTTTTCGTTTGTGAGAAAATCTTGTTAGAAGGAGAAGTATATACCAGCACGTGTCGCAAACCGACAGCGGTAGAATAGTGGCATATTGAGGCTGCTGTTTATCGATCCGCGATATTACGGCTCGCGTTGATCAGTATCCCACGTATGCTGTGCGAATATGGAAGCGGTCGGTTCAGGAGGGCAATACTCAACGCCATGTTGGACCTCAGCGAACCCACAAGACTAGCACCCGAGATGACAGACATACTATTCCCGTTTTTTTTTTGTTTGTTTCTTCTCAGCCGGACAAGGACAGTACGACAACGTCCGCAACACCACGGAATTATTGTTGCGGATTCCCTTGACGTGACAACAGATGGAATGCGTCGACAGTGGTCCACCCAACGGCAACACTGTACACAGTAGTGGCACCACACGCTTTTAGTCGAGGCCCAGTTCAGTGAACAGCATCAAAATGGGCATATTCACGTACGTAGAATAAACGTTACCATAATGAATTGGTCATCTTCATACGGACCAGCACCAGACGTGATGGTGTGGGTGTCATTAAGTATAGAATATGAGCACCTCTGGTCCGCGTATCCAATAACATGCACAGCAAGCTTTACGTTTCTGGCGTCTTAGGGTCGGTGGCTGAGCGCTTTCTTCGAAGTCTCTGAAATGTTATCTTTCAACGAAAAAACGCAAGACCGCACCTTGCTTATGCTGTCCATACCTATGTCGATACGAAGCGCCTTCGAATGTCGCCCTGGCCAGTACTTTCTCCAGATCTCATATGCACTGAAAACATCTGGTCATGGTTGCCGAGAGACTGGCATGCCATTACTCGTCAGCCACTGTGATCGATGAACTCTGGCACAGAGTTGAAACAGTATGGAATGAAGTACTTATATCTGCCATCCAAGCTCATGTCAGCTCGATACCCACTCTGATTAGAGCCGATGCTGCTGCCAGAGGTGACAGCTCTTTATAGTCTCACATCTTCTACAATCCCTAACTACCTACACCTTTAATCTTGTTCAAATGGTTCAAATGGCTCTGAGCACTATGGGACTCAACTGCTGTGGTCATAAGTCCCCTAGAACTTAGAACTACTTAAACCTAACTAACCGAAGGACATCACACACATCCATGCCCGAGGCAGGATTCGAACCTGCGACCGTAGCGGTCGTGCGGTTCCAGACTGCAGCGCCTTTAACCGCTCGGCCACTCCGGCCGACTTTTAATCTTGTGTTCATCTTATTGTACTGTATACTAACAACAAGAAAATTTCGTCGATTTCTATAATTTTTGTTAGAGCAGTTTTAATGGCCAGAAGGTATCTCGGTCAGAATTCTTTGTACAGGAGACGCCAGCGAACTGGCTGTGATGACAACACTGTGTGAGTTTATGATCTCGGATGAATCATAAATTTCTCTCTAGTGCCAACTAAAAGGAATATGAACGCAGTGCGCAAAAGTCACCGGACGTGTTGCCCCGTTTGAAGACGTGCCGTGTTTGACGCCCGAACATTGCAGGTAGATGCCGCGTTTGGCGTCAGTGTGGAATCGGTATCCGAGCAGTCTGTTACAGACAGTTATGTGGTGAACATAGCAGCACGTCACGAGTTAACCGACACCGACTTTGAACATGAGATAATAATAAGTGCAAGATGCGTGGATGATAGCATAACGGAGATTACACATGAATTAGGGTTTTCAGTGTGTAGGGTGGATCTTTAATATCGCAGAGACCTTGTGCCCCACATAGGGGAAAAATAGGTGTAGTCGCAAATTTTGGTTCAGTGGTAGGAGCCCGTCGTGAACAATTAAAAATCCTGACCCGTTAGGTCTGAGCGTGGAGGTGGTGGAGAGGGCATTTACAGGTCATTGTTCTGTTTTTCTTGAATATCTCTGAAACAACAGCATCTAGCAGAAACTTTTTACAATACAAAATTGAATTACATTAATTAATTTTTTCTCGAGGATTAATAGTTTCCAACTTGTAAGACACGGAAAATGGCAGATTATTAAAAATAGTTCCCAGAATGAACTTATTCTGGTAACACCTCCATGGACTGGGGCTAAGCCACGAATCCGAAATACCCTTTCTTCCAGGAGTGTTACATCCTCCTGTTGGTGTTGTTACTCGATAAATGGAACAATAGACCCGGCTGCAGCGAGAACTAACTTCGTCCAGTTCAAACTAGTGAGCATTGTTGCCTCGCAGTGGGAGCATTGGCAGTAGCGATGGCTTGCTGGTGACGCGATTAAGTGTGTTGGTGATGAGAAGGAGAAAGGAGTAGTAGTGCTAAGGGAGAATCTGACGGCATTCACATGCAATATGTTAAAGATGAGTAAGTCGATGTTGCAAAAATTATCGGACGAGAGACAACGCTTAACAGAGTAGGATTCAAGCATCTGCCCCAAATAATAAATAAAATTTACATAATAAATACCCCATTGACGGTACGCAAAGATGTGTTATTAGGCACCAATTTCTGCTAACTTATGAACAATACAATGAAATACCAACTTTGGGAACATTTCAAAGCTCTTACATCAGAGAGATGAACCCAGGGCTAGAAGGAAACTCTGACAAAATTAATTTATGTATATAAGGTTTCATCCTAAAATGTGCCAGAATAAAAGGGGCGACGTAGTTTCAGATAGAAATACTACATCAGATTTTATAAAACATGAACCGTCGGAATTAAATGGTTCAAATGGCTCTGAGCACTATGGAACTTAACTTCTGAGGTCATCAGTCCGCTAGAACTACTTAAACCTAACTAACCTAAGGACATCACACACACCCATGCCCGAGGCAGGATTCGAACCTGCGACCGTAGCGGTCGCACGGTTCCAGACTGTAGCGCCCAGAACCGTTCGGCCACACTGGCCGGCCGTCTGAATTAAAGCGCTCAAGGATTTATCCAAACACGGCGAGGATTCGTATGCATTACACCGTGCACAAATATTATTACAGTGATAGTGTGCGAGGAGGACTGGCAAACAAAAATGCAGTAAAGGTGTAATTGTTGTGCTTTTCAGGACTTTGGGCAATATACACTATCCAGTTACATTTATATGACCGCCTGTCAAAAGTCTGGATAACCACCTTTCGCAGCGCGGAACGTACAGGAGAGAGTCGGTGAGGTTCTGCAAGATACCAACAAGGATGTGAAGTCACGCTGACTCCAGTGCCGCGGTCATCTCTGCTAGGTTTATCGGTTGACGATCTATGGCGCGAGCATCCAGATCGAGTTGGCCCACGGATTCGGACTGGGTTTAAATCCGAGGAATCTGGTGGCCAGCGGAGTACGGTGAACTCATCCTGCTGCTCTTCAGAACACACACGTACACCGCGAGCTGTGTGGAACGTTGCAGCGTACTGCCGATAGATGCCATTGTGCCGAGGAAAAAAACTGCATACAGGGGTGGGAATTTAAGGAGATGGGACCTGGATAAACTGACTAAACCAGAGGTTGTACAGACTTTCAGGGAGAGCATAAGGGAACAATTGACAGGAATGGGGGAAAGAAGTACAGTAGAAGAAGAATGGGTAGCTCTGAGGGATGAAGTAGTGAAGGCAGCAGAGGATCAAGTAGGTAAAATGACGAGGGCTAGAAGAACTCCTTGGCTAACAGAAGAAATATTGAACTTAATTGATGAAAGGAGAAAATATAAAAATGCAGTAAATGAAGCAGGCAAAAAGGAATACAGACGTCTCAAAAATGAGATCGACAGGTAGTGCAAAATGGCTAAGCAGGGATGGCTAGAGGACAAATGTAAGGATGTAGAGGCTTATCTCACTAGGGGTAAGATAGATACTGCCTACAGGAAAATTAAAGAGACCTTTGGAGAAAAGAGAACCACTTGTATGAATATCAAGAGCTCAGATGGAAACCCAGTTCTAAGCAAAGAAGGGAAAGCAGAAAGGTGGAAGGAGTATATAGAGGGTCTATACAAGGGCGATGTACTTGAGGACAATATTATGGAAATGGAATAGGATGTAGATGAAGATGAAATGTTAGATACGATACTGCGTGAAGAGTTTGACAGATCACTGAAAGACCTGAGTCGAAACAAGGCCCCGGGAGTAGACAACATTCCATTAGAACTACTGATGGCCTTGGGAGGGCCAGTCATGACAAAACTCTACCATCTGGTGAGCAAGATGTATGAGACAGGCGAAATACCCTCAGACTTCAAGAAGAATATAATAATTCCAATCCCAAAAGAAAGCAGGTGTTGACAGATGTGAAAATTACCGAACTATCAGTTTAATAAGTCACAGCTGCAAAATACTAACGCGAATTCTTTACAGGCGAATGGAAAAACTGGTAGAAATGGTTCAAATGGCTCTGAGCACTATGGGACTCAACTGCTGAGGTCATTAGTCCCCTAGAACTTAGAACTAGTTAAACCTAACTAACCTAAGGACATCACATACATCCATGCCCGAGGCAGGATTCGAACCTGCGACCGTAGCGGTCTTGCGGTTCCAGACTGCAGCGCCTTTAACCGCACGGCCACTTCGGCCGGCAAAAACTGGTAGAAGCCGACCTTGGGGAAGACCAGTTTGGATTCCGTAGAAATATTGGAACACGTGAGGCAATACTGACCTTACGACTTATCTTGGAAGAAAGATTAAGGAAAGGCAAACCTACGTTTCTAGCATTTGTAGACTTAGAGAAAGCTTTTGACAATGTTGATTGGAATACTCTCTTTCAAATTCTAAAGGTGGCAGGGGTAAAATACAGGGAGCGAAAAGCTATTTACAATTTGTACAGAAACCAGATGGCAGTTATAAGAGTCGAGGGGCATGAAAGGGAAGCAGTGGTTGGGAAGGGACTGAGACAGGGTTGCAGCCTCTCCCCGATGTTATTCCAAATGGCTCTGAACACTATGGGACTTAACTTCTAAGGTCATCAGTCCCCTAGAACTTAGAACTACTTAAACCTAACTAACCTAAGGACATCACACACATCCATGCCCGAGGCAGGATTCGAACCTGCGAGCGTAGCGGTCGCGTATTTCCAGACTGAAGCGCCTAGAACCGCTCAGCCAACCCGGCCGGCGATGTTATTCAATCTGTACATTGAGCAAGCAGTAAAGAAAACAAAAGAAAAATTCGGAGTAGGTATTAAAATCCATGGAGAAGAAATAAAAACTTTGGGGTTCGCCGATATTCTATCAGAGACAGCAAAGGACTTGGAAGAGCAGTTGAACGGAATGGACAGTGTCTTGAAAGGAGGATATAAGATGAACATCAACAAAAGCAAAACGAGGTTAATGGAATGTAGTCGAATTAAGTCGGGTGAAGCTGAGGGAATTAGATTAGGAAATGAGACACTTAAAGTAGTAAAGGAGTTTTGCTATTTGGGGAGCAAAATAACTGATGATGGTCGAAGTAGAGAAGATATAAAATGTAGACTGGCAATGGCAAGGAAAGCGTTTCTGGAGAAGAGAAATTTTTAACATCGAGTATAGATTTAAGTGTCAGGAAGGTGTTTCTGAAAGTATTTGTAAGGAGTGTAGCGATGTATGGAAGTGAAACGTGGACGACAAATAGTTTGGACAAGAAGATAATAGAACCTTTCGAAATGTGGTGCTACAGAAGAATGCTGAAGATTAGATGTATAGATCACATAACTAATGATGAAGTATTGAATAGAATTGGGGAGAAGAGGAGTATGTGGCACAACTTGACAAAAAGAAGGGACCGGTTAGTAGGACATGTTCTGAGGCATCAAGGGATCACAAATTTAGCATTAGAGGGCAGCGTGGAGGGTAAAAATCGTAGAGGGAGACCAAGAGATGAATACACTAATCAGATTCAGTAGAATGTGGGTTGCAGTAAGTACTGGGAGGTGAAGAAGCTTGCACAGGATAGGGTAGCATGGAGAGCTGCATCAAACCAGTCTCAGGACTGAAGACCACAACAACAACAACTCTGTCCTCAAGATTAGATGCATACTTTTTTCGATCGACTGTGCCTTCCAGAATGAAAGGATCACCCAGCGAATGCCACGAACATATTCTCCGTGCCATAAAGCTCCCCCCGTGTTGCTTTCAGACGTTTCACTCTGTACACCTCAACAGCCATCTGTCCGATGGAACATAAAGCGTGATTCAACTGAAAAGGTCATCTGTCGCCACTCAGAGCACTACCAGCGGCGATGTTGGTGTGCATATTCCAGTCATCGTCGCCGAATAACAACAGTCAGCATAGTTATATGAACCAGGCGCCTGATGCGGGGGCTTATATGCAGCAATGCTCGCTGAACGGACGTTGTGGAGGAAACACTGTCGGTATCCGCTTGGCTCATATGGGCGGTTAGTTACTCAACAGTTGCACCTGTATTCGCCTGTACACATCTCCTCAGCCGTTGTTCGCCCTTGTCTTCTATGGCCCGTGTTTCACCACAGTTGCGTTGGATAGCTTTATTATGCCATGCACGGTATACCTTAACCAGGGAGGTATGCGAACAGTTTACAGACTTAGTCGTTCGGAAATGCTTCCACCCTTGGCCCCAATGCCAATGACCATGCCCTTTTGGACGTCAGATGAATCGCTTCGTTTCCGCATTACGACAATGACTGAACTGTTTTCCCGATACGCTTTACAAACCCGTCACTGCTGGTGCTCCCATCTGCCTTCTGCTGAGTGATTATTGCACATCGACGTCGAACATGTGCGGTGGTCACATTAATGTGACTGGACCGTGTACTGTAGCGTGTTACACTGCTCCACTAACTCGTCTATAGTTTTTTATCCTGCCAATATTCTTAAGCTATAAGTATTGTACTTGGGTGGTTACTGCAAAATCACCTTAAGTCTTTCTTAAGAGTCTTTATATTTTGGTTTTTCTCTGTATCCATATCTACATATACAGGGTGTCCCAGGAAAAATTGTCAATATTCAGGGAGATGACAGGAAAGACGATTCGCAGCAAAAAAGTAATGTAAATGGGGCTGTAAATTGCATACCTTAAGAGCTATGAGCACTTCTCCATCAACGAGACTGTAAAAGAAGTCTCTTCTGCTACAAGCACTTTGCTTTCCATATTTTTGGAGGAGGCAGTATGGACTAAAACACGAAAAAGTTATCTAGTAAATATCGGCTCTAAAATGCATATCCCACCTTAAGAGCTACGAGTACTTCTTCAGTGGCAGAGACATGTTTCACAGTAGCGATGATGAACAAGTGCTCATAGCTGTTAATATATGCGCTTTAGAGCCCATGTTTACTGATCATTTTTCTTTGTTTTGGTCCATACTGTCTCCTCTAAAAACATGGAAAGCAAAGAGTTTGCTGTAGATGAAATTCGTTTCGCAATATCGAAGATGAAGAAATGCTTATGGCTCTTAAGGTATGCGTTATAGAGGCAATGTTTACTAGACATTTTTGTTTCGAATGATCGTTCCTGTCCCATCCCTAAATATTGACCATTGCTCCTGGGACCACCTGTATAGTCCGCAAGTCACCTTACGGTGTTTGGCGGAGGGTATTTAGTGTACCACAGTAACTTCCTCTCTTTGCTGCTACAGTCGAGAAATGGTCTGTGGGAAGTACTATTCTTGGTAAGCCTCTGTGTGAGCTCCAGTCTCTCTAATTTTACCAAAAAAATGGCTGTGAGCACTATGGGACTTAACTGCTGTGGTCGTCAGTCCCCTAGAACTTAGAACTACTTAAACCTAACTAACCTAAGAACATCACACACATCCATGTCCAAGGCAGGATTCGAACCTGCGACCGTAGCAGTCGCGCGGTTCCGGACTGAGCGCCTAGAACCGCTAGACCACCACGGCCGGCCTAACTTTACCTTCACGGTCTTTTCAGCAGATGTGTGTGGGAGGAAGTAATATTCTGGTTGACTGTTATAGGAACGTACGCCCTTGGAACTTGAACAGTAAGCCACACTTTGATGCACAACTCCCCTCTTGAAGCGTCTGCCACTGGAGGTAGTTGAGCATCCCCGTGACGCTTTCGCGTCCACTAAATAAACCTGTAACGAAACGCGGTACTCTTCTTTGGACCTTCTCTATTACCTATATCAATCCTATCTGGTACGGATCCCAGACTGACGAGCAATTTTCAAGCACTGCTCGAACGAGGCTTCTGTTAGCTACCGCCGTTGTGGATAGACACTTTCTAACGATTCTTCCAACGAATCTCAGTCCGGCAGCTGCCTCATCTACAATTCGTTTTATCTTTAAATCGCTCCGTACTCATACTCCCAGATATTTAATGGATGTTATTTCCTCTAGTGATTGTTCTGCCGCGCGACCGCTATGGACGGAGGTTCGAATCCTGCCTCGGGCATGGATGTGTGTGATGTCTTTAGGTTAGTTAGGTTTAAGTAGTTCTAAGTTCTAGGTGACTGATGACCACCGCAGTTAAGTCCCATAGTGCTCAGAGCCATTTGAACCATTTGATTGTTCTGCTATCGCGTAAACATACAATAATGGATCTTTCTGCCTATTTGTACGCAATACGTCAGAGTTGTTTATGTTGAGGGCCAACTTTCAGTCCCTGTACAAAGCGTCGATCCTCTGAGTATCTTCCCGCATTTCGCTACAATTTCCTACTATTTGACATATCTGTATACAATAGCACCATACGCAAAAAGCCTCATGGAACTTCCAGTGTTATTCACTGTGTCATATATCATGGAAAGTGTTGTTCGTATAACGCTCCTTTGAGGCACGGCCGAGGTTACCTTATCGTCTGATGACATCTCACCGTTCAGAATTAGATGCTGTGGTATGTTTGCTAGAAGCTATTCAATGGAATCAAACAGCTGATCTCATATTCCATAGGGTAGTATTTTGTTCATCTGATGGCAGATTTCTTCTTCATGTTTGTAACAAACTATTGTCAGCAGAGTTCCAATAAAATCAAATCAAATACGCTGTTACTACATCACCCCTCTGATCCTCGGTCGTAAAGACGACGGTGCTGCCATCTTGGCTAAGTCTTGGTTTGTTTCCCACGAATTATTGACACGAACACAAATACTTCGTTATCTACTGAACACACACTCCGAAATCTCGGTGACAAAAAGTCTGACTCACGATCAGCTTTGTGTACAGCTACTGTTTGTCCATTTAGCCGCTGAGTGTGTCTTACCGTGCCAGACAGCGGGACGAGATGCGCTCCTTTCGTCTTCAGATCGAGTTGCAGACCGGAAATGTAGAATTCAGCCTTTCAAAAACTGAGTTCGCTTAATGTCTAGAAGACAGTACTTTCGTCCGAAAGATGTTGGTTTTAAATACTCTTTTTACCATGCTGATTACGTTTGTCCATAATTTTCGTAAACCAATCCACTCAGATGCCGGTGTTCCACTATGAAAGGGGCCCTAGTCAATCGTCCGACACCATTTTATACACATGAGCTGCTTGTATGTCTTTGAAATTTTCTGGAATATTGTAACTGTGTGCTGGACCTGGACTCGGATCCGGGATCTTTGCCTTTTGTGGAAAATCGCTCCATCAGCTGAGCAATCCGAGCACGACGCACTGCCAGTCCTCACACCAATACTTCCGCCAGTATCTCATCTTCTAACCTCAAACTCCACAGAAATTCTTCTGGCGTAACAGGCCGGACTAGCACTCATAGAAGAAAGGATATTGTAGAGACATGACTTAGATACGGCCTCGGGGATTGTTTCCAGAATGAATTTTCACTCTGCAGCAGTGTGTGCGCTGATATGGAACTTCCTGGCAGATTAAAACTGTGTGCCGGGCCGGGACTCGAATCCTGGACCGTTGCGTTTTTTGGGCAAGTCTTCCGATAACTGACCTACCTGAGCACGACTCAGTTTACTTCCACCAGTACCGCATCCCCTACCTTGTGTAAGGACAGCTCGCGGATCACCCCTTGGGTAGTTCAGTTGGACCGGCCCCTGTGGCCGATCGGTTCTAGGCGCTTCAGTCCGAAACCGCGCTGCTGCTACGGTCGCAGGTTCGAATCCTGCCTCGGGCATGGATGTGTGTGATGTCTTTGGTTCAAATGGCTCTGAGCACTATGGGACTCAACTGCTGAGGTCATTAGTCCCCTAGAACTTAGAACTAGTTAAACCTAACTAACCTAAGGACATCACAAACATCCATGCCCGAGGCAGGATTCGAACCGGCGACCGTAGCGGATGTCTTTAGGTTAGTTAGGTTTAAGTAGTTCTAAGTCTAGGGGACTGATGACCTCAGACGTTAAGTCCCATAGCGCTTAGAGCCATTTTTGAGCTCAGTTGGTAGAACACTTACTGCGAAAGGCAAAGGTCCAGGTTTCAACTCCTGGGCTGGCACACACTCCTAGTCGACCAGGAAGTTTCATATCAGCGCCCACTCCACTGCAGAATGCAATTCATTCTCGAAACAATCCCCCAGGCTGTGGCTAAGCCATGTCTCGTCAGTATCCTTTGTTCCAGTCGTTCTAGTCCCACAAGTTACGCAGGAGGACTTCTGTGAAGTTTGGAATGTAGGATGTGAGGTCCTGGCGGCAGTAAAGCTGTGAGAACGGGTCGTCAGTCGTGCTCAGGTAGCTTAGTTAGTGGAGTACTTACCCGCGAAAAGCAAAGGTCCAAGGTTCGAGTCCCGGTCCGGTGCACAGTTCAAATCTACCAAGAAATTTCGTAACAGCGCACACTCCACTGCAGAGTGAAAAATCGTTGTGGAGTGTATTTAATTACCCTGCTGTTAAAAACATTATATAAAAAGCAAATCATAACGCAACTTTCAGTGCTTGTTTCTCTTATACCAGGCCAGGGTGAACTCTAACGTTACGTTTGGGAGCCTCAAACTTACGGAACTGATTCGAAGGGAGTCGCATCGTTTAGAAACCAATAGTTAACATTGACGAAGGAACTCAGAGCTCTTCACCATCTCGAAGTAATTTAATACATATATTAATATGGAACGTGGCGTTTGAGCTTCGATATCTGTAGACTCTTCGAACGCCAAAATCATTATTAAACACTCACACTATTTTTTGTATTGCAATATCGCCCCTGCATTGTTCGTCCAGCAGAGGGACTTCGGTCAAGTATTTTTCTCAGTTTCTTATTTTTGGGTTCTAAAACAAAAACAACTTGTCCCAGATTTTTCTTTATAAACTTCGTTTATGTATAAGGTTTCTTTCATTTTGCAATATTAAAAGTGAGTCGGAAGTGTCTTGGGTTGTTAAATCTGCTTCGTTTGTGAACATGGTCATAACTCCACTTTGACCTTGACATTTTACCTTCAGTGATAATTTAGTTTTCCTTAAATAAGAACAATAGGTAAGTCTTTACTGAAACCACCGTGGTTAGTGTCACGATGGAATTTTAGATTAACAAATCGCTATGTATTTAACACTTAGTTCTGAAATAGGATTCTATTTTTATGGGCGTATGTTTGGCTTGTAATTTCACATTTGCAATATTTCCTTAACTATTTTCTTAAAATATTGCACGTAATATAGCTTTCTAGAGAAAAAACTATTGAATATGTCTTCTAATATAATGTTTATACTCGAAGTACTGATAACATTGTAATGAGTTAAGTCTCAGCTACAGCCTGAACAGTTAAAAATATAAATCTTAAAGGCTTACAAAAGACTATTTCTATCATATTCATGGCTGTGCCTAGTTTATTTAAGAAAAATTAGTTTATTTCAGTACTAAAATGAAATAATCACAGTCAACCAAGCTTTAACCGGTTACAAAGCCTATACAACAATTGCAGATTTATGCAGGGAGAACAGGAAATCTACCAACAAATTTTCAGAGTTTGTCCAGCGGCGATACATTCTAGTATTTTGGTGTAAGATACCTGTGGTCTCCGGTGGCTCGTTACAGAGTATTTGAATGTCGTTTGTTTTCTTACCCCCATTTACCTTTGTATGTCTATTGCACTGAAAGTATCTAAACTGCAGTGCCAATGTCGGCAGTATGCACCGTATGTTTTGTTTTGAGACAATTTTTTTTCGATTCACTCACGTACTTGTTTTATTACGGTGTTTTGATAATTTTTACTTTCGGATCATCTAACTGCAACTGAATGAAACACAATTTTCGTGCCATACCCGTTTCGCCTTTATTTTCTGCAAGGCATCTTCAGTGGCCTGGAATACATACGTATTTTTACTATTTAGTTCACATTTTGGAGCAATGTATGTATAGGTTATAAACAGTTCTGGTGGTTATTTTTTCTATGACGTAGTAATATTTTAAATTCTACTTACAGGATGCGTGGGCAATTTTCTACATGCTGTGTTTTTGTTCAATTTTTGGCGCTGTTATGCACGTACTTGCTGTTCACAACAGTAGTGACAACATTTCTTTTCGCCCTCAAGCTTCCCTTCAGTATTGCACGGTTCAGTTTCGGGTTTGTTTTATCGACAGTGAAACTCCGTAGTGTGAAGAGTTTTACTGCTGAACAACCGGCCGGTATGCACCTCATGTATGGTTTCACTGAATGCAATGGAAAGCCAGTACAGCGTTGCTATGCTGAGCTTTTACCACAGCTATGCTAACCACATCACAGCCCTTTTACAGACTGGGGTTGTTGAAATGCTCTGTCTTTTGTGTTTTACGTTTTGGCGATTGCATGTTAAGACTTTTTTATCGTTGTTTTTGACAGAAATTAGAGTAAATGGACTAATTAACCGATAAATCCTAATTACAGTATTACATTGTATACTGAATATCACCGAGTATTCACCACCGTCGGTATTAATTTACATACAGAGAACGAACAACATGGCAGCTCTGGCAGAATGACTGGGAAACTATAGGTGTCTTATGTAAGGCTCCCAGCAAAAGCTGATCATGGGAGGGTTAGTGTGATTAATTCGCTATGTTCGATTGGTTGACTCCACTGGGTGTGCGGACAACGGCACTAGCTCACCTGCGGCCGCATCTCAGGAGTGGCGCGTGATGGGGATGGTATGGATTTCCTGGAACTCTGGATCTAGAAATTTAAAATGTTGTCTCCAGCAATCGAGGACCCACTCGCATAGAAGTATGTGATGATAGCACTAGTCATGGATGTAGAATACCACAACAGACGCTTCTTGAAGAACGTGTCTTCTTCTACTCTGACGTTCCCAGTGGTTAAGATTAGGAACTGTCTGTAAACCATCTGCTGCAGTGGAGGTTTAGATGATTAACAAATGTAGTGTCATGGTTTAAGAGCTTTTCATGTTTTCCGTTTTCATTTAATATTTTATAAATTTGCTCTTTCCTTTATAATGAACTTTACTAATTACTGAAAATGCTTAAATTACAAACCCTGAAGTAAATGTAAATAACAATTGTATACAATTTTCTGCAACTACGTGAAAACACGGCTCACATTGGACTCCAGGTGGCGAACCAAAGGAGACCATGGGTCAATTATACCACAATACGCGGAAAATTTTCCTGAACAGCTTCCGAAATTTTGTCGATGAAGTTTCGGTTCACCCAGCATATTGTTAGCCATGAACCTTGTGATGGTCCATTTAGGGGGACGTTAATCGTAGCTTTAACCATTCTTAGGTTAAAGGTCAAGCGTGGAAACCTGTCAGAACAAGCGGGGAAACCTGTCGTAGACAGGGGCCACACATCGGCCGGAGGGAAAAAAACGTCTCCGTGGCTAACGAAACACGACAAAAGAGTTGTGTATTGTGCAGCGAAATAGTGAAGCCGGAAGGCAGAGTTATGTAAGCGCTCAAGTGTAACAGACTAGTGATAGCCGGACACAGCAAAGTAGTTCCATCCAAGGTATGTTTGCTACGAAGCCTCTGCGATCCGGAGTATTTATGGAACCTTAGCGCCTCCGTGAACTCCAAGACTACTTACGCACGCCGGAAGGATGTGGGTTCTTAACTGCCAAGTGTTGCTTCCCTTTTGTAAAGAATTATTTGCGGTTTCATTTAGAAGGACGTCGCACAACAGTGGGAGGCGGCACGGAAGCCGATTGGTCAATGCGAGCCGGAAGGCAGAGTTATGTAAGCGCTCAAGTGTAACAGACTAGTGATAGCCGGACACAGCAAAGTAGTTCCATCCAAGGTATGTTTGCTACGAAGCCTCTGCGATCCGGAGTATTTATGGAACCTTAGCGCCTCCGTGAACTCCAAGACTACTTACGCACGCCGGAAGGATGTGGGTTCTTAACTGCCAAGTGTTGCTTCCCTTTTGTAAAGAATTATTTGCGGTTTCATTTAGAAGGACGTCGCACAACAGTGGGAGGCGGCACGGAAGCCGATTGGTCAATGCGAGCCGGAAGGCAGAGTTATGTAAGCGCTCAAGTGTAACAGACTAGTGATAGCCGGACACAGCAAAGTAGTTCCATCCAAGGTATGTTTGCTACGAAGCCTCTGCGATCCGGAGTATTTATGGAACCTTAGCGCCTCCGTGAACTCCAAGACTACTTACGCACGCCGGAAGGATGTGGGTTCTTAACTGCCAAGTGTTGCTTCCCTTTTGTAAAGAATTATTTGCGGTTTCATTTAGAAGGACGTCGCACAACAGTGGGAGGCGGCACGGAAGCCGATTGGTCAATGCGAGCCGGAAGGCAGAGTTATGTAAGCGCTCAAGTGTAACAGACTAGTGATAGCCGGACACAGCAAAGTAGTTCCATCCAAGGTATGTTTGCTACGAAGCCTCTGCGATCCGGAGTATTTATGGAACCTTAGCGCCTCCGTGAACTCCAAGACTACTTACGCACGCCGGAAGGATGTGGGTTCTTAACTGCCAAGTGTTGCTTCCCTTTTGTAAAGAATTATTTGCGGTTTCATTTAGAAGGACGTCGCACAACAGTGGGAGGCGGCACGGAAGCCGATTGGTCAATGCGAGCCGGAAGGCAGAGTTATGTAAGCGCTCAAGTGTAACAGACTAGTGATAGCCGGACACAGCAAAGTAGTTCCATCCAAGGTATGTTTGCTACGAAGCCTCTGCGATCCGGAGTATTTATGGAACCTTAGCGCCTCCGTGAACTCCAAGACTACTTACGCACGCCGGAAGGATGTGGGTTCTTAACTGCCAAGTGTTGCTTCCCTTTTGTAAAGAATTATTTGCGGTTTCATTTAGAAGGACGTCGCACAACAGTGGGAGGCGGCACGGAAGCCGATTGGTCAATGCGAGCCGGAAGGCAGAGTTATGTAAGCGCTCAAGTGTAACAGACTAGTGATAGCCGGACACAGCAAAGTAGTTCCATCCAAGGTATGTTTGCTACGAAGCCTCTGCGATCCGGAGTATTTATGGAACCTTAGCGCCTCCGTGAACTCCAAGACTACTTACGCACGCCGGAAGGATGTGGGTTCTTAACTGCCAAGTGTTGCTTCCCTTTTGTAAAGAATTATTTGCGGTTTCATTTAGAAGGACGTCGCACAACAGTGGGAGGCGGCACGGAAGCCGATTGGTCAATGCGAGCCGGAAGGCAGAGTTATGTAAGCGCTCAAGTGTAACAGACTAGTGATAGCCGGACACAGCAAAGTAGTTCCATCCAAGGTATGTTTGCTACGAAGCCTCTGCGATCCGGAGTATTTATGGAACCTTAGCGCCTCCGTGAACTCCAAGACTACTTACGCACGCCGGAAGGATGTGGGTTCTTAACTGCCAAGTGTTGCTTCCCTTTTGTAAAGAATTATTTGCGGTTTCATTTAGAAGGACGTCGCACAACAGTGGGAGGCGGCACGGAAGCCGATTGGTCAATGCGAGCCGGAAGGCAGAGTTATGTAAGCGCTCAAGTGTAACAGAC